>NC_140174.1:133030055-133630055 GCF_963971535.1 Notolepis coatsorum | reverse complement strand
TGAGTTGCTTGAGTGCCTCTTCGCGCGGTCGGGTCCGTCGCCCTCCCGTGAAGCCACCAATAGGGGGGGTGCCCTCCATTAGGGTGGGTCGGGGGGGCTCGGCCCTCCCTGGTCTGATGGCTGTGGGGGGTCTCAGCGGGGTGTATTTGTCGAGCTTCTAGCTCCCGCTCAGCTCCTATTATGCATAGAGACGCAGAGCGGGAGCTAGAGTGATACAGAACGTTAGGTTATGAATATAACCAAGTTCTGTTAACACTAGTGGACGCTCTGCGTCTAGACGCCGCTGCGGCCCTTGATTTTTCATTGTGGTGAAATTTGTTGGGAAGGAGATGAGTGTGTGGCACCACCCCTGCTTATATAGGTAAGCGGATGGGGGTGTGGCCAGACGAATGCTGGCATTTAAAGGTACATTTTGAAATTATTCAGTGTATATATCAGGGCTATTCAACTAAATTGTTCAGGGGGCCACATTGTCAGAAACCCAAGGGGCCAGGGGCCGGACTGCCACGGCGTCTCCCCATGCTATGAATATATGTACACTTGACACAACACGCAACCACATTTTCACAACTTTTATTTAAAGGGGAACTATTTTACTATTTCTTTCACTATTTGGGCACTTTTACACAATTCCTGTGGGTTTATGGAACACCTCTGTAATTTTTTTTTTTTATTTTAATTCATTGTTTTGTATTTCTAATCAAGTACTCAAAAACAGCATTTTTCTACCTCAAGATCTTAAGCCGTTTTGAGCCTGGGCTCCAACCACAGTGGGAACTGTGTGGAAACTCAGCTGATTATCATGCAGCGGTGTCTCTCTGACATCACAAATCAGCACATTTTCAGATGACTCAGTTCAGTGAGGGTGAATATTGTGAGAGGAGAATTGGAAGAATGCGCCAATATGAGAATTAGAGACATAGATCATATTAATATAAGTCCACATAGCTAGGAAACAATGCTAAACACTGAAAAAGGCCATTTATAAGATAGTTCCCCTTTAACTACATTGCAAAAGTAGTATACTTTAAAAAAAAAGTGCTTCATTTATGTGCCACATCTGCAACATCTCCTGCAGAAAGTGCTTCATTTATGACTGTGCAACAACTGCAACATCTCCTCTTCAACATTTCAATATAAAAATAAAATAAAAAACAAACAAGTGCATGATGTGCATCTGAACATTCTAACATCAACACATTTATTGTGCAGCTGAGCTTATGAAAAAGTGCTTCATGTCTGTGCAACAACAGCAAATCACAGCATCTTATTAGCACTTATTGTCGACTCTTAACTCTCAAACATCAGGGGGGTGGGGGGCAGACAGGCCTAGCCTACATACACACATCTAATGAGAGCGATTGCACTTCTTTGACTGGGCAATGGCAGAGAAAGAGGGTTCATAGGAAGTGAGGGCTACCCGCAAACAGTGATGCAAATGCTCATTTGTCAAGGAGGCATGGTTGCTTGTTTTAATGGCATTCATGTGAGAGAAACTGGATTCACAGGTGTATGTTGAGCCAAACATTGTTAGCACAAATATTGCCAGCGTTTTTATTTTGGGGAATGTCTTGACATGAATACACTTTATCCAAAATGTTGTGGTGGATTCATTCTCAAGTGCCTGCTTCAGAGCAGATGATGCTTGCATGTCAATTATTTCAAGTTGCAGGAGACCTTCATCAATGTGAAGTGATGCAAGGAACTCTTGTCCTTTTGTGGAAATAGCAGCTACATTGGCAAATGGGTTGCTCACAAAATGCATCAATTCTCTGGACATGTCAAATTCATCAAATCGACTTGCAAAGTTTTCCCTCAATTTATCAATGAAATCTGTCATTAATTGAGTGACTTTTGGCTCAATTGTGCGTGTTAACGTTGACATGAAAAGAAAAAAGTAAAAAAAATAAAAATAAAAAAAAATAATATATTTTTTTATTATTTTTTATTATCATGTAATCTTTGGCGGGCCGGTCAGAATCATCCCGCGGGCCGGATTGAATAGCCCTGGTATATATGCTGAAGCGAGATATATGCATAGAGACGCAGAGCGTCCACTAGTGTTAACAGAACTTGGTTATATTCATAACCTAACGTTATTGTTATGTTTGAAGGCTCACGGTGTCCCATTAAGGATACCAATTGTACACCACAGATACCACACATTCTTCTATGAATGAGAGACATAGAGAGGTTTTGTATCAGATTTTTATCATCAATTACTAACGTCCTCGTATGAAATCCTCCACCTAGACTCAGTCTGGAGGAGGGATATACCAGACCTGGAAATAGATTTTGATTGGCAAGAAGCCTGGGCAAATGTTCGACTTGCATCACGGAACCCGGACCATCAACAAATCAATCTTAACTATATTCATAGGACATACTTGACTCCTATAAGACTGAACAGAATGGGTCTTAAACAAGACTCCAAATGCTCCTTATGTACAAATGGGGACGAGGGTACATTTATGCACATGTATTGGGACTGCCCACCAGTCAAGATATTCTGGAAAGAAGTGACCCAGCAATTATCAAATCTCTTAACTCTGAATATACCTGTACACCCCTCTGTATTACTGTTGAATGATGTTTTTGAGTGTGCAGTACCTATACAGCTAAAGAGATTGCTTTTATCTGGTATCACAGCGGCTAAAAAGCTGATAGCATCACGATGGTTTCAACCGGAAAAAATGTGCCGGAAGGTCTGGATTCTCACATATCTCGATGTGATTTATCTAGAAATATCTACAGCAAGAATTTTGGGTCTCAGTGAATCCAAAATTACAAAGTGGTTAGAAGTGGTGGAGAGAATAAAAGCTAGCATATAATTGTAGTGCCTGGTTAGGAGCGAATGATAATGGTTGGATTATCCAATGGGGGGCCGGGGGGGGGAGCGAGCGAGAGCATATGTGTGTAGGGTATTAGATAGCAGGTATTAGGTGTATATCTTGTATAAGACATTTATTTAAATGGTGATTTCATTGGATGTGCACTGTTAATTAATGCTTGTATATCTAATTTTATGTTGTCATGTTTGTTTATGTGTTTGTTTAAAAAATAATACAAAAAAAAAAATACAAAAAAAAAAAATAGTTATTTGTCACGGCATACAGGTATACAGTGAAATGCGGGGGGGGGGAAATAATACAAAAAAAAAATACAAAAAAAAAAAGAGTTATTTGTCACGGCATACAGGTATACAGTGAAATGCGGGGGGTCTCGCCCGCAACGATGTGCATAATACAAGTAATAATAATAAGAGTCCAACCAATAGAGCGACATAAACAATAAACAATAAACAGTAAACAAAGTAGGCATATCGGTATCTGTACATGAGCTATTTACAGAGCATGGTAGGACATGCTAGGTCCTGTGGCAGTGCAGTACACTGTTAGCTACGGATAATTATACCATACCATAGTTATACCATACCAAACTATAGCATATAGAAAATATGGAACACACCGAAATGAAAGACAGGCATGCATGAATTACATTTTATTTATACACACTAGTACAATCGTCATTTCTGTAAATGAGGGAAACCTCAGATGCTTACGATTTTAAATAAAGGTTGGGGGGGGGGGGGGGGGGGGGAATACACTTGGTAGTAAAAAGTCAAATGAACCAAAAACAATGGCTAATTTAATAAATTGATAGTGAAAACATTTGAACTGTGTGACAGACCACCTTATAACTAAGACATACATTTGTGGCAGAAAATGGATACAAATAAACGAGCTGCATAGGTGGCATAATAAACTGTAAACTAGCAGTTTTTTCTATTTTCCATTATTATAATAAATGTTTGCACTGAACATTATACCTTTTTGCCATTTTATTATAAGACCAGAGACAAGTGCCTCTCTATCGGTCTATCCTACCGCGCAACCAACGTATCTATCTGACGGCCCGTTCTGTGGAGCGGACTGGACTATTGAGAAACTATAGGAATTTTCCATTGGTTCTCCCAGTCCACGTGACCATTAGCATTTCCATTGGCTATAGTGACAGTGAATGTTTTGCAACATTCTAGTGTTGCGCCCGGATTTAGATGGTTAAAAGTATATTTATACATTTTTTTTTATCTACTTTTTCTCCCATTTTTCTATTTTCTCACATCCCAATTTCGTATCGTCCAATTCTACCCTCCCCTGTCTCGAACGCTGTTAGGCCATGCCTCCCACAAGCCGGCTGCAATGTGGACGAAGCCTTACATCACGTGTCCCCTCCGGTACTCGAGGAAGCAGCCGTCGCATCTTTTCACCTGCACAGCGCAATCTCTCAGCGTCGGGGGTCTGCGTGGGATGGCACGCCGCCCCCGTCGCTTCCTGATTCTGCTGCGCAGGCGCACCAACCGACCTGTAGGAGTTGCTGTTCACAGCGTCCGATCCCCACCCATCAGCTTCCCACACCCTAATACTGCCAATTGTATTAGTATGAACGACCAGCCAAGCTGATAGCAATGCGTAGAGCTGGGCTCGAACCCAGCGTCTCCTGCATTGGTGGTGAGCGCCTTGTCCACTGCACCACCTAGCCGCCCTATTGTATTTTTAATTTAGTTAATGAATGTCTCGTTGTAATTCTTATATGCCTAATGTATCGCGTCTTCTTGGCGTGGATTCCGTTTTTTTTGCTCCGATTTGAAGTCAGTTTAATTGCATTGTTATTGTTCACATGTGTGGTGCCGTCACAGTCATAAGTAAAGATACAGTTTGAATGACTTACTGAACTGGTGTTTTAATTTCATACCACACTGCTTGTTTGCTATTTCAGCACCAGGCGCTGTCCACCGACATGGATGTCAGATAGGGGGCGTTATGGAACATGGACCTCAGATAGAGGGGGGGGGGGGCGGGGGGTGTTATGGAACAGGGACGTCAGATAAAGGGGGGGGGGGGGGTGTTATGGATCATGAACGTCAGATAGGGGGGCGTTATGGAACATAGACGCCAGATAGGAGGGGCGTTATGGGACAATAGGGAACATTATGGAAGATGGACACCAGATAGGGTGGTGTTATGGAACATGGACCCCAGATAGGGGGGGGGGGGGGGGGGGGCGTTATAGATCATGGACGTCAGATACGGGGAGGCATTAGGTAACATGGATAGCGGGCGCTGTGGAACATGGAAGTCAGATAGGGCGGCGTTATGGAACATGGACGCCAGATAGGAGGGGAGGGGGGCGTCATGGAACATGGGTGTCAGATAGGGGGCCGTTATGGATCATGGACGTCGGATAGGGGGGCATTAGGGAACATGGATGTCAGATGGGGGGAGTTATGGAACATAGACGTCAGATGGGGGGAGTTATGGAACATGGATGCCAGATAGGGCGCCGAGTTATACCAAACTATAGCATATATAAAATATAGAACAAGCCGGCAGGCATGCATGCATGAATGTGCGCACACACACACACACACACACACACACACACACACACACACACACACACACACACACACACACACACACACACACACACACACACACACACACACACACACACACACACACACACACACACACACACACACACACACACACACACACACACACACACACACACACACACACACACACACACACACACACACACACACACACAGGCAGCCAGGCCTACGCAAATTGAAAATCTCAAATAAAAGCACTCACCTTTGCATATTCTGTCGCTGATCTCTGTCGTAACGTACCCTTCTTGACACATGCAGCTAAAGTCACCGTTATCTGGAGAACAGTGAGTGGTGTCTTTGTCACATGGATCTTTGTCACACAGAGTGAGCACTGAAAGAAACACAGCAGCACAGGGTTCAAGCTTCTTCATTTCATTTCATTTTAAACCGTATTTAAACTCAAAAGGCAACTGAGGTTTCCCTCATTTACAGTGTACATACAGAGTTAAGCAAAAAAGGCATCAATCACACAGCATATAAAATCATAACAATAAGACAAGTAAGGATAACAATCAATTAAAACATGTACAACTTGGGGAGCTCCAGTAGCTCACCGTGTACCTCGAACGCTATTTCGGTGTCGGGGACAACCGTGCGCGTCACGGATCTGGGGTACACAAGTTCGACTCCCGGACTCGCCGTATTTTCTCAGAGTGTCTTTCCCCCGATCTATACCCCATTCAACCTGTTTCTGTCGGTCATGCTTGACCAGAAAAAGCGATAAACGCTAAAATAACCAGCTGACTGGTCAAAGTTTAAAAAAACTTGATTGACAAAGGTTGGAGATCAATATTTTTAACTCTGCAACAGAGGGGAGAATCTCAAGCTTTAAGGACTGTTGGAGTTCATTCTATGAGCTAGGGGCATCATAGAAAAATGCAGATTTACTGTGTTCAAAGCAAACTTGAGGGACCTTAAGGACCAACCAGTCACTAGAACGGGTTCCATAGGTACCAACGTTCCATTCCAATAATGATGTAGTATGAGGAGGCTTACCAATAAGGGCCTTAACATTTTACAAATTCCAGTGTTTGTTGCACCTCTCCATCAGAGAGGACCAACCAACCTTCTTATAAAGGACAGTGATGAGTCTCTCCATCAGCAAGGTCCAACCAACCTTCTCATAAAGGACACAGTGAGGAGTGTCGTATCTATCATTAGTGATGAATCTGAGGGCAGGGGTGATATATAGAGTCCAAGGATTTAAGGGTTGAGGCCGCAGCATGAATTACATCAACATAGTCCAGGACTGATAAGAAAACTGCTTCGACAACTCTCTTCCTACTAATCAAAGGAAAGCTGGTTCTGTTTGTGTATAGGAAGTACATTTTCTGTCGCAACTTGGAGGCAAGGTTGTCCACATGGAATTTAAATGTACATTTCTGATTGAGCCATACACCAAGATATTTATATTCAGTGATTCTCTCAATGCTAGAACCACTTATGTTAGATATGTGTAAACCATCATATTCAATGTTTCTGGCTCTAGAAAACAGCATACATTTTGTTTTACTAGCATTAAGAACCAATTTACTCTTAATAAGAGCTTCCTGGAGGGTAATAAAGGAAAGTTGTAAATTCTCAATGGCCAATTGTACAGAGTCAGCAATACAATACACAATAGTATCATCTGCATACAGATGGCCTTGGCAACCATTCATCGAACACACTATCATTGATATAAATGGTGAAGATGACAGGACCTAGAATTTCAACCCTGTGGCACACCTTTAGTTATTGATAAAAACGTTGATTGGGCATAGCCAGACTTTACACACTGATGTCTCCCTGATAGATCTTGGAACCACATCACATGCATTTCTATCCAAACCAATAGTAGCCAATCTTTTTAAGAGTAAATGGTGATCGAAAGCTTTTCACAGATCAATAAAGAGGGCAGCACAGTGTTTCTTCTTGTCTAAAACTGATATTATGTCATTAGTAACTAAAGCGATGGCTGATAATGCGCTATGATTGGCTCTGAACCCGGATTGGTTTGGTTTGTTGTGATTCTTTATTGTCATTATTTCATACTTGCATACTTAAAACAACATGTTGTTCCTCCAGTCCAACCAACAATAGAAGAAGATTACGTTAGGCAAGGCAATTGAAAAGTGTTTTTTTTGCCTATCCCTTCTAGTTACACATATACACAGTCCTCATATCCCTTCTAGTTACACATATACACAGTTCTCATATCCCTTCTAGTTACACACACACATAATCCCCCACACATATGCATTTGATCAGAGAGGTCAGCACGCAAGGGTCGCCCGCAGTGCAGCGCCTCTGGAGCAGTATAGGGGTTCAAGTGCCTTGTTCAAGAGCACTTAGATGGTGGGCACCGTAGATGTAATACCAGCCACCCTTCGGTCACCAGCTCACAGCTGGAATACACCCTCCTGTCAGTGGCAGGGATCAAACCGGCAACCTTTTGGTTACTGACCAGCCTCTTTAGTCTAAGCCATCCTGCCTCCCCATAGACAATCAAACAATATAAGAAGGTCAGGTCATATCAAAACAATCAGTGGAATAGAGGACCCACTCATAAAGCAGCATAAACAACAAGCTGTACATAAAACTGTACAGTAAGGTTGGGTGGTCCTCTTTGGTGGAAAGACAAGATTTGCTCTGGCATTGGAGATTGTCCAAATTACATTTCCTCATTGTTGCAATGGACCTCTGGACCGTATAGTACAAGAACAAATGACTGGCTCACACTTAAAATGCCTAGAGTTTATAGTATACTGAACTTGATAGATCTGCCTTTGGCTTCTGTGCTCCTGAATCGTGGAACGCCCTACAGGGTACATTGAAATGAGCTGCACTAGTGTCCATGGGTCGATTTAGAGCACTGGGCCCTATTCCCCGTACCTGGTTCAACTAAGTCGATCAAGAGTCCCATTATCCAGCTTCAGTTAACCCGATGTTTGAAGCCGGGATTTTCATGTTCCTCGAAGGTGGATTCAGTCTCGTTAACTCAAACCAGACTTGAGACCCAGGATAAGTGCGCGCGGCCGCTTCAGTTGAAAAGCCATCACGTATCGATAGCAGAGATCCTGATTTTCTAACGGCATTGATTGATTAATTGATTTAAAACTTTATTAACAGATTGCATTACGGCTCAATCGCCTCGCCGACAAGTTAAATGCGTTATCTATAGGCTAATTTTAAGTCCCTCATTACCCCAATCAATCAGATTATATTTCTTTAAACTTGCCTGCTGGCAGTAGGTTTATGGAATGGATAATCAAATGAGATCTTGCTAGCGAAAATAATTAGTTAAACTGTTATACGGAATAAGGACACGGCTCTCTTACCCATTGATTGATGTATGGTGGATCTTTTACTTATCTACACTGTGGTGTAACGGTGTCTGCTTTTGACTTTCACACAGGCGGCCCGGGTTCGAATCCCACTTCTCCTAGTCTTTTCCTTCTTTTTGCAATGTAGGAATAATTCAATTTGGTGCACGTTGAGAGCTATATAAAGAATGACATCCTCAATGCATGTAGATTTATAATATTTTAACTTAAAACTAGGCTACTTTTGCGTATAATCATTAATATTATATTCCAAAAGAATTATATTGGAAAAGCGGGGTTTCGAACACCGGTCGCCCGGTTGCCAAGATTCAGCACTAGCCGCTGCGCCACTGTGCCACATGGGATATACTCATTGTTTATGCATTAATGGACGAGAGACCCGTGTTTAGAAAATTTTTCTTACCAAAAAATGAAGTTTTATCTCTTTATTCTCAAATGCATTAATGTGACGTCAACGGCTCATTCAATTTCTCAAATCCGTCAAACAGCGCATCTCATCAGACATTTTAATCCCAGTTACAATATCACACAAAAACCACAATCCCCGCATAGACACTTCAATTTTATGCTTGAATGAAACACAATCCGGCGCTCCGTTAAGCAAATCTACAGCGGAGATTAATATATGAAACTAATCAGAGCCAAACGGCCGATAGGTTTCATTCATTAAAAATATCCCCGCGGGATTCACATTTGCAATGAGCCGTTATTAAAATAACCACATGCAGCGTGTATCGCGACTCCGAGCGCCGTATATGACGTGCATTATTTTATTTAGGACAAAGTAAATCTATAGGCTCAATATGATTTATTATCAGAGTTTAGTTCTATTATTATACATTTCAAAAGCCCCCTCTAGGAAAACGAAGCACAGAAACGTAATTCAGAATGGTATAAATGGGATCTCTAGACTGTGAGAATCATTTCAGGAAACGAGCTGTCACTCCTTTGCGGGGGCGTGGCATGGTTCATCCGGCTAACTGAACTTAACCCTGCTCCCGACCAGGCTCAAACTTTTTGATCTGTTGTCATGGTGATTTGGACAATCGCGCGTCGGGGAACAGAAAGGTCCGGCTTAAGTCAGGCTTGACCGAAAGTTATCCGGCTAACTCAGTTATCCAGGTACGGGGAACGGGGCCGGTGACCAAGCAGGTCACCACAATCTATACTTGTTTTTAAATTGTGTTTGAGTGTGTAATGTTTTAAAGGAATCGAATGTTTCTACTCATACAGTACAGTTGTATTTATTTTCATTAAAATAGTTTTCTCTAGGGGCGGCCGGGTAGTGCAGCGGACTAAGCATCTGTCTACCACCACAGAGACAGTGGGATCGAATCCAGCTGTGGTGCTTCTGGGTTGGCCGACCGTCCATACTAACACAATTGGCAGTGTTAGAGGGTGGGAAACCCGGCGAGGGTGGGTCCTGGTCGTTGTAAACACCGACTCCTACAGTTCGGTCGGGGCGCCTGCACAGCAAGGGAAGGATCTGGGAGAGGTATGACGTTCCACACGTTACTTCCTTCCCAGTGAGAGTCCGCACTGCCAGGTGAAAAGAAGCGGTGGGCTGGGTACACATGTGTCGGAGGAAGCATGTGATAGTCTCCGCCCTCCCGGACCGACGGTAGGGGGTAGGGGAGCATGTCTATGTTCCCCGGGTCCTATGTTCCCCGGGTCCTATGTTCCCCGCTTGATTGATTGATTGAACATTTTAGACCACCAGCCCTGATTCCAACCTTTCTAACCTTAACCAACTTCGAAAGAGGGCCTAAGCTTAACCAGTTCGAAACAAGGCGGACATTAATAATTAATATAATAATAAACATTTATAAAATGTTCAATCTATTAATCAATCAAGCGGGGAACATAGGACCCGGGGAACATAGGGATGATCCCGGGGGTAGAGTGCGCAACGACCAGGAAGGGGATTGGGAATTGGCATAACATTGTGATGGGAGAAAAACGGAAAAAGGAGGAAAAAGATAATAATAAAAAAATAAAATAGTTTTCTGTTTTCTCTTTCTTGTACTTTGTATATTAATTGATGATTGTTTGTGGATGCCTTTGGGGTCCTTCTCTTCCAATGTATCGCAATGGAATGGATAGTACCACTGTTAGCATTTCTAATGAGCACACTGACTTTATTGCGATTGAGCAGACCACGGTAAAAGGCAATCATTTACTGGCCAAAACAAATTATAATTTGGATACATACTGTACTGGTGACGAATCATTCCATTAAATGGGATGAGAGACACACTTTTCCCCAAGTGGATCTGTTAGTGGTATAGCCTAGCTAATATACCTGTCAAATTTGATCCTTGGAGAACACAGTCACTGTTGTTTTTACAGTTGACTATAGCCGTGTTAATATCATCTGTGACCTCCTCATTTGTGATTGTCGAGGTTGCCTTGAAGGTGTGCTCCACAGTTGCGTCCACATCGCCTGTCTTCTCCTTTGACCAGACGGCACGGCCTGCTGCTTTTTGGCTGTAAGATAAAATGTCCAAACAAAGTTCACCATAATTATGTACTGCAATTATCAATTGTGTGATGTACCATACTGTAGTTAACCCTTTCACTGCCACACTACCAAAACGGTTAACCCTTTCACTGTGACAATTCACAGAAGGTTAACCCTTTCACTGCCGTCGGTTGTGTGATAGTAAAGGGTTGACCTTCTGTCGTGTGGCAGTGAAAGGGTTAACTAGCAGCATGTTAATCCAATCAGGTGCATTCCACGTGGGGGAATGGGAAGTAGGGAGGGGAACATGCATTTTCAATCATTTCTTTGGGGGAAAAGCAATACCTTTATTTTGTATCTGACTATAGCACCTTTTTTTTACTACTACTACTGATAACAACAACAACAACAACAACAACAACAACAACAACAACAACAACAACAACAACAACAACAACAACTACTACTACTACTACTACTACTACTACTACTACTACTACTACTACTACTACTACTACTACTACTACTACTACTACTACTACTACTACTACTACTACTACTACTACTATATACCTTATTTACAAAGCATGGCTCTAATAGCAAAGAGTTTGCAAAGTATTCTACAGGAAACCATAAACGTGAGGCAGTTATTATTGGACGCAAAGCACCTCATAGACCCAGGACCTCCCTCCGTTGACAGAGTCACCTGGGGAGCAAACAATAACTGTTCATGACGACAAGGTCCTCTTTAGCCTTAACCGGCGTGGTTTATTTTCTTATGCACATTTGTACCACAAGACCTACTCTCCGTTAGAGTGAAAGAGATAGAGGGGGAGGGAACATTCCCTTTTATACCTTCTACCTGACGTCAGCTACAATAGCTGTGTCTCTTTACGCCTATAGCACCCTCTTGTGGAACAGTAAAGTGCAGTTACATACAATCATTAACACTTACACTTAACACCCTCACTCACTCACTCACTCACTCACTCACTCACTCAAGGTTAATGTTAGCCAATCTCCCCCTACTGGCGGTTCACAGTTCAATCAACAACAACAACCAGGAAATGACCCAGCTGTTTTCTGTATTTTCACAGAATATCTCAGTTTCAACAAGGCGCTGCTGGTGAAGCGGTTTTGCGTTTGTAGGTGAAGTAGGCTTGCGGTGGTAGTTTGTAGGTGAAGTAGGCTTGCGGTGGTAGTTTGTAGGTGAAGTAGGCTTTGCGATGGTAGTTTGTAGGTGAAGTAGGCTTGCGGTGGTAGTTTGTAGGTGAAGTAGACTTGCGGTGGTATATAGAAAAATGCTCATTTGTAAAATACTAAACGTGTTATCAAGCGTGTAGATCAGACAACATTATAAACTGAACGTGTCCACGTGGACAGCAGCTATTTTTAGGTTTCACTTTCACTTACAGAGTAGTTTTAACTTTGCGTGAAGGAGAGAAAGAAGGCTCTAGAGACGACACGGCGATAGCGGAGGATTTGGAAATATCTTTGATTAAACCCTACAGCAGCAAATCCTCGACTGCAGAGGAGCAGTCCAAACCAGCAACAGTATGTTTGTGCAGTATCTGATCAATGCATTAATCCGTCCATCGATGAACAGATAAAAAAGTGACGGAAGGTATTACTGTCCATTGGTTTATTTTTTAATTGGAACCCAAAACAGATGTCGACGGACAGACACAGTGGAGCAATCCAGTCGCAGCTTGTATCCATATAGGGTTTTCTTTACTGGCAGAAAAGCACTGGCTGGGATGAAGCACTTATAGTGAGAAAGAAAACGCTGCCTTGTATCTATGGCAACAGTGTAGCTATCACCAACCACCCAACCACCGTTGTACGACAGATGAGCGTTGTTGCTTTTGATTAACATTATCTATTTGTTATTTTACCGTCTAAAAGCGTGATTTGCATTTATTGTTATCGAGATTCGCTCCTTTATTAGTTATTTGTTGTTTTACTGTATTTGTCACAAGGACCACCAACTGGAGAATGTTTGCCCTGGAGTGACAGTGACGACACCAGCGCCTTTCAGAAAAGGTCAGAGGTTTTCAACTAGAAACGCTCAGAGCGGCCGCACAAAAGAGGCGGAGGGCTTTGAAAAAACAAGCCACATACGCTCACTCCTCACTAGGAACAATTGAAAAAAGCCCAGAAAAAAAAACCTAACATTAAAGATCAAAGTAAGCACTCTACACATATTGAGTGTAATTTTGTAAAATGTCTGGTGTCACCAGTAACACCGGTGTTGTCATAAGTTTATTAGTTACGGGAAATTCCACATCACCGTGGCAACCCTAAGGTGAAGTATCCACAACGTTAGCTTCACTCCGACACCAACCGGGTTATAAAGTTGGATATCAGTACTGAAAACGGCCTATAATACTAGCCTACTGTAAGTAATCATCAAAACCCTGAGGAATGTCTCTTAGTGTCACTAGGAATACTTTGGATGTGTTAATGTTTTGAAACTAGAGACTGGTCTTTTGAATTGTGAGTACAGTCAGGAGTATAGTGAATCCTATAGCAATGGTATTAGGTACTTGATCAGCAAATATATAGTTACTTTGTTAAAGTAAACACACCAACAGTATGGAAAATGCAATTGGCATTTTCTCCGGGGTCAGACAAGAAGATAAGATACCAATTTCCTTTCTCTGCGTTCAGTAGAAAGCTATCCAGCTGCAAGGTACTGTAGGCTAGCTTTCAGCCGGATAGCTTTCTACTGAACACACAGAGAGGACATTGGTATCTATCTTCTTGGCTGACTCTGGAGAAGATAGTAAGCACATTTCTAGTTTGGAGTGTTCCTTTAAACATAGAATGACAATGACCAGTAGGCCTATACATGATCAGTCAGTACGTCTATACAGTACATGCATATAAATACTTAGGAAACATAGCAACCCACCTGAGCATCAGCACTGTGGACCTCAAGTAGTCTGTGGAAGAGTTGAAAATGTCCGCTAGCTTTGTTTTGAAAGAAGAATAGCATTTTGTTAAAGCCATCAATTAGCTATATGCATGGGTTTCCCCTTGAAGCTTACATCATTAGATTAAATCACAAAAAAAAAAATGTTATGCTATGTGAACCACATGTAAAGCCTACAATATATTTAGTAAGCACATGTAAACAACACAGTAACTCGCTAGTCGCTTTCTAGTTTCAAACAGCGTTCCAGGGACCATGCCTGGATTACTGATTCTGCATACCAGGCAAAGGCCCCAGGGGCCATGGATCATCAGGGGCCCCAGACCACCAAAGGCCCCAAGAGTCCCAGGTCCGTGTGGAGATTAACTGCATCATCTCACTCATTTAAAATGTAATATGTGTCCATGCAAGCATGGTTTTAATTTACTTCTGTGTTCCCCGGGTCTAGACACATACAGGGCCCCCAATTGTGTCAGATATCAATCATCAAAAGGCCCTAGAAATGAATAGGAATGAGTTTTGCAGAGCATAATAAATTCTTCATTCAATTGTTCATTCCTTCATCTGTTCATTCATTCATTCTTTCATTGCAGGTATCCTGCCAGCTGTAAGGACACCAATATAGCAACATGGTCTCATCAGAAAATGTAAATAAAGTACTAATTGACCACAGGAAAAAAACAAAGTACATAATGTAAGTTATGTTATAGTAATATATTTAGGTATTGTATTGGCAAAAGTCCAAAACCAGCAGAAGGAGTTGAACCAACAATCATTGCAGTCATGGGCGAGTGCTCTCACTATATCTAACTATGATTATAGTTAGAGTTGAGGTTTGTTTTAACATTTGCTTAACGGTTATGGTTAAGACATAAAGTTAGGGTTAAGGTTAGGGTTCGATCCTCAGCAGGGGAACTTAAAGGTTTTCAGAAAATGTTTGAATATGTAAAATATATCTACTATATATATATATGTACTATATATTTGTAACATGTACATATGTTACATTTTCAATACAATACATAAATATATAACTTATGGCTATAACATAACGTACATTATGTACCTTTTTTTCTGTGGTCAATTAGTGCTTTATTTATAGTGAAATTGGGCTGAATATAGCTGCACAAAAGAGGAATGATTTGGTTGCTTACCTGTTCTTCAATGTTTGCAGCTGCTTGTTGGAATTCCTTTGATTCAGGTTTAGTCATATTTTCATTATATTTCAAATTCAGACGTCGAAGAACTCCAAGGAAGACCTTGGCTGAAAGTGTAAAATATCAAGTGTCAACAACACCGGGAGGAGATATTGAACACAACACTTTGCAACTAAGGCTGTCAAAGTTAACGCGATATTAACGCGTTAACGCACAATTCTTTTAACGCCACTATTTCTTTTAACGCACGATTAAGGTTTACATTTTTTTATAATTTTTTAATTGATCGCGAGTTAACTGGACAATCATGCGATTAATCAGATTAAATATTTTAATCGATTGACAACTTTATTTGCAACACAACAACTGTTTTACAAAAATACTTTGATTACTCTATTCATTCATTCTATTCACTTGTATTTATCAGAAATATCTCTATTATGAGAAACCATTTATTTTGATCATATCACACCCATCTGACAACCTTTGAACTGAGTTTTAGGGAGTTGTTCCTTATCTTCATTGGGGAAAGTCTGGGGGTGTTGCAAAATTGTGGATTTTATGTTTTTTTTTTTTTATTGTGGATCTATTGTGATCATGTTTCTTCTTGATCTGTGAAGCCCATGGAGGCAATTCGTTGTGATTTCGGGCTATACAAATACATGTAATTTGATTTCATTTGATGTGTCCTGTGGCTGTGGAGGCTCTGCCGGTGTTTGATGTCTCTTGTGGCTGTCTGTCTGTGTTTGTGGTCTGAGGATACTGGAGTGAAACAATCCGTATTATGATTGCAATGAGTTATGAAAGTCAAAGTTGTGAGAAGTTGTTTTCCATGTTTTCCAATATGTGGTCAAATACTCTGTATTGGGACTTTATGCATTGTAACAACCAGTGTTGGGCAGTAACACATTAACGTGAAAAATATTAAATGTAATTGGATGAAGCATCTGACATGGCGAGAGAGAGAAAGTAGACTTTGTTTCCACCACAGCTGACATCTGGACAACTAACAACAGAAGCTAAACAGGTTGTACATTCCTTTTTTTGAGGGAGGGGTTAGTAATGAGTAACGTACTGTAACTAGTAACTACTTTGAAACAAAGTAATCAGTAAAGTAATTTTGATTACTTTTTAAAGGAGTAAATTCAGATTCAGATCCAATTCAGATTGTGTCGCCTTTTAAATACAGTACCTTGGCTTTTTACTTAATGACAGCTTGTCTTTTAAACCACACATTGAAAGCCTGGTTAAGAAACTAAAAGTGAGGTTGGGTTTCTTTTTCAGAAACAAATCGTGCTTTTCTTTTAACCCATTCTCTGCCACCACTTTGATCATCCTAAACCATTCTCTGCCAGTACTGTAAGTCTATGGAGATGTTCACCTTCTTTGCAGGGCTATAACTTTTTTAATTGTATTGCTAAATTGACATTACTATGGCCCATTCAACATCGATTATCTATCGTTCAGGGTGTAGGAACGTTTTACTTTTTCATTCACACATTCATACGAAAATACCGTCTAGAGTATAAATATGTTTTTATCGTTTTCTGCAGTATTTCCTAGAACGTGAGATATAGACATAAATGCATATATTAGATTATCAAATGCCGTTTGATACCGATCAACGTTATATTGTTTGTTTGTTTGTTTGTTTGTTTAACCTTTATTTACCCAGGGTAGGTTCGCTGAGCACAGATGCTCTTTTTCAGCTATGCCCTGCTTCACATGCACACAGTTCCATTCATACCTGGGAGCTGCCCAGTACAACCACAGTCTGACACCATTGGCCACTGAGCAACTCCACTGGAGCAGTTGGGGGTTAAGTGCATATTAAAAATGTGAACTGTACATGGTCCTAAACGTTATGACTGATCATCCGCGGGTGAACGGAGGGGGGGGGGGGGGGGGGGGGGGGGGGGGCGTTTATAATTCCGTGACCGACGTTAAATGATTTATGTAGTATGGGTGATATATAGATCAGAGCAGTTTGTATCGAAAATGATAAAGAAAAACGCTGAAACTTACGTCAGCTTCCTCGTAGCGTTGGGCGATGAGAGTGGAGCAAACAGATCCCAGTTATGTGATGTGGATCGATGCGATCCAGTTCCGGTTTGTATAATACGAATATACGCCCAAATCATGTGGATTATTGAGTTATGGCAACGGATCGATATCCACGGTGTGTGTATTGAGTCCAGGGACGATAAACGAGTGCCCGGACGGAATAGTGAGACGCACCGGGAACCCAAGAGATCGACTTCCGGTTGCAACTCGCCGATCAGCCACCAGGTGGCAGTATTGAAGCGTTGCAGAGTTGTGATGGCTCCGTGGAT
Organism: Notolepis coatsorum; assembly: GCF_963971535.1. Taxonomy (NCBI): domain Eukaryota; kingdom Metazoa; phylum Chordata; class Actinopteri; order Aulopiformes; family Paralepididae; genus Notolepis; species Notolepis coatsorum. The sequence continues at coordinate 133,612,382 of NC_140174.1, read as the reverse complement.
GAAATATGAATACCATGGCGAAAATATGAAATATGAACTTGAAACACGTCGTACGCCGTTATTGGCAGATTTCGCATGAACTTGAAACCCGTTGTACGACGTGATTGGCGGGAAAAGGGTTAATGCAAAGAAGAAACTAGTTGCTGCCACTTTTTTTTACCAGTATTAGATTATGGTGATGTTTTATACATGAATGCCTGCCCACCTCACTACACATGTTGGACACTGCTTACCATGGTGTATTAAGATTTATTACCGGATATAGATCACTGACCCATCATTGCACTCTGTATGCTAACGTTTTTTCTTTTTTATAAATGTTTTTATTTTCCATTTTTCATACATAGAACAAGACATCACAATACAATAACATTAACAATAATAGTAACAATAACAACAACGATGACAACAATAATAACAGTACAAGACAGGCAAACAAGAAAGTAAAATAATACAAATAAAATTAAAAATAAATGTGTGCTATATATATGTGTGTTCTACCTACCCATGTGTGTGTGTGCCTTACCTATGTGTTTTATGTGTGAATGTTTGATATGCCTGTGTAATTTACGCTTGCATGTGTGTGAGTGATGTGTGTTCTATGTGTGTGCATGCGTATATGTGTGGTGTGAGCATGTGTATGTGTCCGTGTATATGTAAGAACCAGTTACGGTTCCCTCTGCAACAATTTTTTGATTTTATTTGAAATCTTTATTTCGAACATGCAATGAATACAAACAAACAATAACAAATGCAAAACACAACTCAATCTACATGTTCGAAAAGGAGTAGGAAGAAGTATACACTTATTTAATCCTACCCCTTTTCCACTACTCAAATGAGTGTACTATATTAAAACGTAAAAAAGAAAAATATATATATATGCAAAACAAAAAAACAAAAACTATATATGTAAAACATGAAAGAAATAAAATAAAAATGTAAACACCCGTGAATATCAAGTCCCTTCCTCATCCCTGTACCTTGTGAACATAATTTCCTTATACATCAGTTTGAATTGTCTCATGTTTGGACATTGCTTTAGCACCACATTTAGACTGTTCCACAGTTTCACTCCACATATCGAGATGCAGTATCTTCTCATGGTAGTGCGTACATTTAGCACTTTTAAATTGAGTTCTCCCCTCAGATTATAACCCCCCTCCCTATCAAAGAACAATTCTTGAATGTTTCTTGGAAGTGCATGACTTTTTGCTTTATACATTAATTGTGCCGTTTTAAATTCCACAAGATCATTTAACTTTAATGTTTTTGACTTTAAAAATTATATGTTTGTGTGATCACAATAACCTGCAATGTGAACTATCCTTATGGCCCTTTTTTGGAGTATAAAAAGTGGTTGTAGTGTAGACTTATAATTGTTTCCCCAGACTTCAGCACAGTAATTTAAATATGGTAAAACTAGAGAATGTAGAGTGATTTTCTATCCAGAATGTGCTTTACTTTACTCATGACTGAAATGCTTCGTGACAGTTTAGATTGGACATGTTTTATGTGAGGTTTCCAACAGATTTTATGGTCTATTATTACACCTAGGAATTTATTTTCATAAACTCTTTCAATAATCACATTTATTTTAACTTGTACTTGAGTATTTAATCTACAGTTTCCAAATAACATAATTTTAGTTTTGCTCAAGTTCAATGATAATTTGTTTCTATCAAACAATTTCTTTAATTTCTTCATTTCAGATGTGATGACCTCTAAAAGCTGCTGGATATTCTCACCAGAAAAAAAATGATTAGTGTCATCCGCAAATAAAATACATTTAAATATATTGGATACTTTACATATCTCGTTAATATACAAGATGAACAGTTTTTCACCAAAGTACAGACAGAGAATTAAAAGTACTCCCGTAGTCTCGCGAGAGGTGCAGAAATGGGATGTGACGTCAGAGGAGACGATCCGGTCAGTGTTTCACCACACAGACTGGATTGTGTTCCGCGACACAGATAACATTAATGCCTACACGGAGACAGTGCTGGACTATGTTTGTACTAGGGTGAAAGAAACAATCCCCACTACCAAAATGAAAGTTTACCCAAATCAAAAACCCTGGGTAGACAAATCCGTCCGTGAAGCTCTGAGAGAGCGCACCAAAGCATACAACGACGGCCTAGAGGCAGGCAACATGAATGACCACAAGGTGGCGCGATACAACGTAAGGAGGACAGTGTCAGAGGCCAAACGACGCTACAGGGATAAAATTGAACTCCAGTTTGAACAAGCTGACTCTAGAGCTATGTGGCAGGGGCTCAAAACGATGACAGACTACAAAGGCGCCTCCCTCAAACTGAACAGTGACATCTCCTTAGCAAATGACCTCAATACCTTCTATGCGAGGTTTGATGCTGGTAATAACAACACCAGCTCACAAGCCTCGGCAATGGGGGGGGGGGGGGGTCGGCTGCTGATGGAGGCGCAGTGTTCAGGGTAACAGAGCATGAGGTGAGGCGGACCTTTAAAAAAGTGAATATCAGGAAGGCAGCAGGTCCAGACGGCATCCCCGGCCGCGTCCTAAAAGTCTGTGCCGACCAACTGGCCCCAGTATTCACTGACATATTTAACCTGTCCTTAGAACAGGCTGTCATCCCCACCTGCCTGAAGAAGTCCACTATTATCCCTGTACCCAAAAAATCCAAGCCTGCTTGCCTCAACGACTACCGCCCTGTAGCTCTCACCTCCATAGCCATGAAGTGCTTCGAGAAGCTAGTAAAGGGCTACATCTGCTCCTCCCTCCCCATCAACATGGACCCCCTGCAATTTGCATACCGCCCCAACAGGTCCACGGAGGACGCCATATCCCATGTGCTGCACACAGCAGCATCACACCTGGACAAGAGGCAGGGGAACTATGTGAGAATGCTATTCATCGACTACAGCTCGGCATTCAATACCATAGTCCCCTCCATACTCATAGCCAAGCTCAGGGACCTGGGCTTGGGCTATGACCTCTGCCAGTGGGTCTTGGACTTCCTGACTGGCAGACCCCAGGTGGTGAGAGCAGGCAACTGCACCTCCTCATCCATCACCCTCAACATAGGGGCCCCCCAGGGCTGTGTTCTGAGTCCCCTCCTCTACTCCCTGTACACACACGACTGTGTGGCTCAGCGGAGTAGCAATACAATCGTCAAATTTGCTGACGACACAGTGGTGGTGGGCCTGATCTCTGCCAACGACGAGAGGGCCTACCTGGAAGAGGTCAAGGTCCTGGCGGGATGGTGCCAGGAAAACAGCCTCTCCCTGAACGTCAGCAAAACAAAGGAGATGATTGTGGACTTCAGGAGGTCGGGGGTCAAGGACTACAGCCCCCTCAGCATCGACGGGGCACCGGTTGAGAGAGTCAACAGCTTTAAGTACCTCGGAGCCTACATATCCGAGGACTTGACATGGACCACACACATTAACAGTGTTGTGAAGAAGGCACGACAACGCCTCTACTTCCTCAGGCGCCTAAGGAAGTTCCAAGTCAGCCAGAAGATCCTTAAGAACTTCTACTCATGTACAATAGAGAGCATCTTGACCGGCAACATCACCTCCTGGTTTGGGAATAGCACTGCACAAGACCAAAGCAGACTACAAAGAGTGACACGTTCAGCCGAACGCACAATTGGAGGGGGGCTCCCCACCCTCCAGAACATTTACTACAAGCGTTGCAAGGGCAAGGCTAAGAGAATCATTAAAGACTCCAGTCACCCGAACAACTGCCTCTTTGAACTGCTGCGGTCAGGCAAGCGATACAGGAGTCTCAAGGCGAGCACAGAAAGACTCAGAAGAAGCTTCTATCCCCAGGCCATCAGGCTGCTAAACGAACAATGAATGAACACTACACAACAACAACCACCAAACGCACATAGCACACACATCCACACGCACACACTCACTTTAAACAAACACACTGTAGCACCCACTCCACACACTTATAGCACACACCCACTTTAAACAAACACACTGTAGCACCCACTCCCCACACTTTATATTTATGGATGAAGGATTGCACTACAACTCGTACACCTTACTGTAAATTGTACCTAAAATTGTACCTCATCCCATTTCTGCTTTGCACTAGATAGTACTGTACATTAGTACACTGCATAGTATTGTGTATTGTATATTATATGGTAACTCAGAACATTGTACATATGTCTATACCGAACACTGTGACCTCATTTTCTTCTTCTAAATTCATGCTATATTATGTTATTATGTTATTTGATACTATCTTGTCTAGCACAGTCTCTGGAGCGTAACAGTAAGAAGCATTTTGTATGAAAGTATTCTGTACTTCTGTATGACAACTATTAAAGAACTTGAACTTGAACTTGAACTTTGGACCCAACACTGACCCCTGGGGGACACCACAAGCAATGTCCAAACATTCAGATTTATAATCTCTCATTGTCACAAATTGTTGTCTTTTATTTAGATAGCTTCTCACCCAGTCCAATACTACCCCCCTGATCCCATATCTTTCCAATTTCCTGATTAATATATTGTGGGGGACAATAATGGACAATAGAATTCACATTCATATTCTGTCACCTCCATGTTCAATGTTATGCACAGGGTGTGGTTAGAGGGCATTGACGTTATGTAGTCACACGGGTTGACGTGATGACGTATTAGTTTGTATTAAGGAAGTGGGAAGTAAACATGAGACGTTACGTCTATTGCATCTAAACAACCGTCTGGCAGTCTGTTTGTTCCGCACTCCTACATTGGTGACTCTGACAATCATTTTTGGACGCTTCCAAAGACTGGATTAAATTTTTTTGAACAAGCAAACATGTCTGTGAACGCTGTAGCAGTGAAGCTACCGGAGTTCTGGGAGCAGCAGGCTGCTGTTTGGTTCGCGCAAACGGAAGCGCAGTTCGCTATACGGAGGATAACAGAGGATGATACAAAGTATTATTACGTGGTATCGGCGCTCGGCGGGGCTACCGCATCCAGAGTAGCACATCTGCTCGGGAATCCTCCGGAGGATAGTATGTACGACACACTGAAAGACGTGCTGCTAGAAACTTTTGGTCAAACGGAGTCTGAGCGTGCACGTCAGCTACTGTCTTTGCCGGGTTTGGGAGATGCTAAACCATCGGAGCTAATGGATCGAATGTTGGCTTTACTACCAGGCAACCACAAGCCTTGTTTTATCTTTAAGGAGCTATTCTTGCAGCAGCTACCATGGCAAGTGCGGTCGGCTTTGGCTAACTCTCCCATTATAGACTATCGGGCATTGGCTAAAGAGGCTGATTTTTTTTTCCTCTGCTACACAACAGTGTCAGGTGGCTAACAATATTGTGTACCAGGTGGATGACTCTCCGCCCCCTGCTGTTGCTGCTGCCCTGTCCAGAGCCCCCGCCCCGGCCCAGAGACAAAAGCCCACAGGTATGTGTTTCTACCATGCACAGTTTGGCTCTAAGGCTAGAAAATGCCTACCCCCATGTAACTACCCCCATGCCAAGGGGTCGGGAAACGAGAGGGCCAGCACCCGCTAGCTGCCATGAGTGTTGGCCATGAAGGCAGTTTATTATTTATTAGAGACACACTTTCTGGGCGGCGTTTTTTGTGCGACACTGGGGCCACTGTGAGTGTTTTACCCGCATCTGTTTTGGATATACAAGCCGGAGTACGGGGTTCACCACTAGAGGCGGCCAACGGCAGTCCCATACGGACCTATGGTGAACGGCATGTGACATTGTGTTTGGAGGGGCCTTTTCGTGTTCTGGAGACAGGGGACAAGTCATTTGTAGTCGAAATAGGAGGGAAACCGGACCACATTTCAGTGGACCGTCTGAAACCGGCTCATGTGGACCTGGATCGTCCGGTTCCTGTAGCTCAGCCGCCGCGGCGCGGCCGCCCTCCGGCCATCAGAACCTCAGACCGCCCTCCGGGGTCTACGGGTTCCACCATGATGTGGGGTTTCCCCCTGGCCGTTAAGTCCTCAGACCACCCTCTGGTGGTAACTGGTCCCGTCGCTACACAGACTCTGGACACCCGAAGCCGCTTCGGCAGGATTTTACGGGGTCCTCAACGGCTCATGCTGCCAGTTCTTGTGAATTCTGGGGGGGCGCATGTGGGGGACAATAATGGACAATAGAATTCACATTCATATTCTGTCACCTCCATGTTCAATGTTATGCACAGGGTGTGGTTAGAGGGCATTGACGTTATGTAGTCACACGGGTTGACGTGATGACGTATTAGTTTGTATTAAGGAAGTGGGAAGTAAACATGAGACGTTACGTCTATTGCATCTAAACAACCGTCTGGCAGTCTGTTTGTTCCGCACTCCTACAATATCATGATTAATAGTATCAAATGCTTTTTTTAGGTCAATGAATACTCCAGCTACGTGTTTTTTTTTTATCTATGGAATTTGTGATTTTTTCAATGAGTTCTATTAATGCTAGTGATGTTGACCGGTGTGTTCTGAATCCATACTGGCTATCGGTGAGTAAATTATGTTTATTAATGAATTTATCTAATCTGTTGTTGAAGAGTTTTTCTAATATTTTTGAAAACTGAGGAAGTAGAGAAACAGGCCTATAATTTGTGAAGTGGTGTTTATCTCCAGTCTTGAACATAGGTATGACTTTTGCTATTTTCATTTTATTCGGAAATCGACCAGTTTTGAATGATAAATTGCAGATGTGCGTGAGTGGTTTTGAAATCCCACGAATGAATTTTTTTTACTATTTTCATATCTATTTCATTACTGTCTGTATATGTTGTTTGTTTGTTTTTACATTTATTAGTAGTTTCTATAATTTCATTTTCATCTACCGCTTCCAGAAACATTGAACTAGGATTTCTTTCAATATAATTGTCTTTTATGTCTTCAGGAGTCACTGGATCTGGGATTTTTCCTGCTAATTCTGGTCCAATATTTACAAAGAATGTATTAAAGTTGTTAACCACATCATCTATATTCCTAATAGTTTGATCATTTTCCATAAAATACTGAGGATAGTTTATTTGTCTTGATCCATTCCTGATAATACCATTTAATATATTCCAAACACTTTTAATATTATATTTGTTGTTATCTAATATTATACTATAATGATCCTTCTTACATCTTCTCATAATATTCTTATTTTTATATTTCTTATATTTATTTTCTGCCTCTTTAGTTCTATGTTTTATAAATTCTCTATATAGTGTATTTTTCTTTTTACATGCATTCTGTAATCCCCTTGTGATCCATGGGCTGTCTGAGTGTTTATGTTTACTGCTATATTATTTTATTGGACAATGTTTGTGATATAATAAGTTAAATATAGATAAGAATGTTTCATATGCTTTATCAGTGTCTTCCTCTTTATATACTATCTCCCAATTTTGTAGTAGCAAATCATTTTTGAAAGCGTTCATTGATTCTTCAGTCCTTACTTGTTTAAATTGTAGTTTATTGTCCTGCTTGTTTTCTGTGTAGTTGTTGTCATAAACTTTATACAACGGCATTCAAATTTCTCGATTCTGATTGGCTGAAACAGTCATTTTACACGTGTTTATTCTTCACAATTCCACGCTGCTGGCCCAGGACCCGCCCACAACCGAATCACATCACATCACTCCGCCGGATCACAAGATGCCGGACAATCATTTAACAAATGGATATGTTGATAACGACTAAACGACTAAATATCAAGCGATTCTGTCACAGCGAATGTCTTAGTCCTTTAAACAATGTTGGATGATGTAATTGATGGGTCTTGAATCATTTTGTAACAAAAGAAAAATCGCGGATTGATTGATTGATTAATTTGCAAATTTTTTTTCAATTTCTTTTTCCTTCTCTCTGACTGCAGCCCTCACTCTCACACTGTCCGACGCTGGCTCAGTCTCCACCCACCCCAAGCACACACACACACACACACACACACACACACACGCGCGCGCGCGCGCGCGCACACGCACACGCACACGCACACGCACACACACACACACTCCTGTCTGCAATGCGGGGGATCGTCAGACTGAGAGAGAGCTGGGTGCTGCGCTGTTCTAAGTGAGCATGGCCTATTGAGTTGATTGATTGATTGATTGCTAATTTTATTACTGTACGCTTGGTTTCCAACTGGTTAAGTTTAGGCCCTCTACAGTAGGTTTAAAAAAAATAAATAAAAAAATAGGGCGAAGAAAACTTTTTTTTCCTATAGGGCAAAGAAAACTTTTTAATTTGTTTTACCTACTTTCTATAGAAGCATCTAAGAATGAAGTTCTATAGAAAGTAGGTCTGCATCCCCTTAACAATTGTGTGTATTGAGCCGTACTGTATTGTACCCATTCTGCATCTGGTAATAAAATGTTCAATCAATCATTCCAATAATACACAGTTGGATGTGTTAGTTGGTTGGATGCACTTCAAGCTGCTTCCACATGAGGCAACTTCTCTCAATCATTCCAATAATACACAGTTGGATGTGTTAGTTGGTTGGATGCACTTCAAGCTACTTCCACATGGAGGCAACTTGTCTTTTTTGTAGTTGTGGGAACTACTTTTTCTGGCGGATGGTTTTTTCAATAAATCTTCGATTAATGTGTGTTTATTGTATAGCAATAAGGTTGGATGAATATGGCAGTTGTATAAAAGCATTACACCACTTGCAGTCGTGATTTGTGAACAATAAACCATGCCTAGGGGGGTCTAACGACCACCCCTAGGCATGGTTTATTGTTCACAAACCACTCCTGCGCGTGATGTAATGCTTAAGTAAAAACTGGTAAATGGTCGCTGATGTCATTTATTAGTAATCCACTCACTGTATTGTTTTCTATAATGTTCGTAAATATATTGTCTATCAGAGTGGCACAATGGGATGTGATTCGGCTGGGTCTTGTGATTTTTGGATAAAGGCTCAAACTATACAATGTGTTGATGAATTCCTCAGTCATTTTATGTTTGTTTGTATTTAAAAGATCGATGTTAAAATCCCCACAGATGAAAATAGCCTTTTGATTATTGTTTATATACATTTCTTCCATCCAGTCCTTGAAAACTTCAATATTTGAACCTGGTGCTCTATATACAGCTCACAATTATATTTTTCTTTTTTTCTACACATATTTCTATTGTTATACATTCTAATAAATTATCAATCACATTTGTCATTCTTTCTACAATCTTATAATTCAAGTTATTATCCACATACACAGCCACTCCTCCTCCACTCTTATTTTTTCTGTTCATATAGTTGAGTTCATATCCGACCATTTCAAAATCCATTCCCTTATACTAACTAGAACTTGTGAGGGAAAATTATTTATGTATGATATCTCATTTATAATGTACAAAATTCACAATTAGATATATTTCATCTCAGAGCATAAACTGACTGTCCGTCCCAAAAACTAGTTGCAAAGGTTCGCTTGTGCAAACAAGCCATTGTTTGCACAAGCTGACTGGCCCCAACTCGTACACTGCTGACTACCCCCCACCTTTGTATTATCATGTGCCCCGAAGTAATTTCTATAAACCCTGTCTGAATCATACCACTATTATCACTGCCTTTGTCATCATGACCTCAAGATGACATGGCACACTTGTACCCCCCTGTATCGGCCCTGTGTAAACATTACACCACTGCTTTCCTCGGATGGGACTTCCTTAACGTGCATGTATTGGATTGGATGACACCGCTGTCATCTATGTGATTGGATCAAACACTATCATGTTACCATGCCCACTTTTACTCTATATAAACTGTATTAAAATGTTCATTCAATTGTGCAACTCAGGGTAGAGCATTTGATGTGCTCTGCCTTGACTTGTCACCATTTGTATTCTGCAGAATATAATAATAAATCACTTTTAACTGTGAAAGACTCTGTATCCAAAGCTATATTTATTTCATGCATTACCAAGGGTTTATGACGACTTTTATTTCCACAACAGATGTTGCCGTGACCCAGATTGCTGCGAGAACGGTCCAAGGACGCTCCGAGGAAAGCTGTGGGATTGTTTCTCCTCCAAACCCCGACATTTCAAGGGACGGGAGGCCAGCTGACCTAGGAGCAGACTTGGATCGACTCCACGCCAATCCAGCGAACTCTAAATTGAAGCCGTCATAAACTAGGTGATGTGTATTTATTTCCAAATTAATTTGAAGAGCTTTTATGCACAGATTATAAAGATGCACCAGACCATGTCTTTCACTGGGGGCCGCCTGAACAGAAGATACTAAGTCTATAGCGTATGGGTTGGAGGAGTTTTATTGAAAGGCTATAGCGATGAGTTCGAGGCTTAAGAGTTAAGACTATAGCATATGTCAGAGTTTTATTGAAAGGCTATAGCATATATGTGTCAACAGTGTAGTTTAGTTAGAGTTAGGGCATATGAGTTACAGTAAGGTTAGTTAGGTTTAGGGCATAAGGTAGGAGCCTATGCATGAGTACAGTAGCTGGACTACGAGGTTTAGTTATTCTTGGGAATACCAAGTGCGGTGTGCTTAGGGCTGGTTCTCCATTCTTTTCGCTCCTCTCTCACGCGTGGCGAAGAGGGGGCTGTTGGGGTGGTCTTGGACCTCCTCTGGTAACCCTGTGCTTCCCGTGCCGCCGGGCCCGGTCCGAAGTAAAGTTTCGTTGATACCGTAGGCCTGGGATAACCCTTTTTTGAAAACTGAAACACTTGTACTGCGGTATAGCCAGTGTATGCCCGCAGGTGTGTTTTGGAGTTTTTTCTTGAGGGGTTATAGGAACAACCACCGTCGGTAGCAAGAGGGTGGTTGATTCCCTGGTGTGTTGGAGCAGTGTCAACTCCCGGGTTACCCGGTTGAGTGTGCCCCTGCACGTTCATGACGTCTGCCAATCATGTCAGCCTTCTCTGCCTCGACCCCTCTGGGTGGTTTTTTTTTAATGGAGGCTTCGTCATGGTGATCAACAACGCCAGCATACGCCCCTTCCGCCGGGAGGGCTGTTTTCAGCTGACTCCTTTGGCGCCTGTCTCGTCCGCAGTGCTCCAGGCTCAGGTTACAGCCTGTTGCCTGGTTTCCCCGGTACGCTGCCTGCTTCCGTTGGTTAACCTTTTGAGTGCTTACGGCCATGCTGACTGCCTGTTCTGCAGGGTCAGTATGCCAGGCGGTGTGCTATTGGGGGGAAAGGGCCCGCTCTTGGAGGGGCCTTATCCGAATACGCTGGCGATGTGGGGGGCGGTGTCACTAAGTGACCACCTGGTGGGGTCTTGATGCCTGGCGTCATTGACCTCTCCGGGCCCCCGTTTTCCAGGGGATCCAGTCCCTTCAGTGGGTCTGGGTCTTCCTTCGCGCTCCGCTGCTACGGCCTTGCCACGGGGTTGGATTTGCTCTTAACCCTGTGATTTCTGGGCGCAGTAACGAGGTTGTTCCTTCCGTTCGTTCCCGGGTGGCATGCGGGTTGTGCGTGTGTGTAGTCGTGGGGTCAAGCCACGGTCTGCTCACCCTGTGCGTTGAGTTGCTTGAGTGCCTCTTCGCACGGTCGGATCCGTCGCCCTCCCGTGAACCTCCAATAGGGGGGGTATCCTCCATTAGGGAGGGTCGGGGGGGGCTCGGTCCTCCCCGGTCTGATGGTTGTGGGGGGCCTCAGCGGGGTACATTGGTCGGGCTATGGCTCCCGCTCAGCCCCTGTTGCAGACAGGTGCTGAGCAAGCCATTAACGACATAGAACGAAGGGTTATGTATATAACCCAGTTCTATGAGTTAAATGGTGCGCTCAGCACCTGGACGCCGCTGCGGCCCTTGATCTCGCCTTGTGGTGAAAGTTTGGGAAGGAGGCGAGTAGGTGACCACACACCTGCTTATGAAGGTAAGCGGAAGGGGGTGTGGTCAGACGGATGTTGGGATGTAAAGGTACATGGTGGAATTTTTTATTCAGTGCTCGTGCACGAAGTGAAGTACAGTGCAGACAGGTGCTGAGCGCACCATTTAACTCATAGAACTGGGTTATATACATAACCCTTCATTATGAAACCGGGTAATCCTAAAGTAATCAAATATATCAACTATTTGAAATACAGTAATGCTAGTTATCCCTCTAAAACCATGTCACGTCAGCGTGACACTAGACATGCTTTTACAAAACAGTATTATATCTTCCTAACCGTTTGCTTTACATTTTCTGGGAATTGGGGGATTCTCCTCTTTCCGCGTCACACAGAGTACCGGAGTGCGGAAGTTCGACATAGAATCTACTATAATCTTGTCTTGCCAATCCAGACCAGTACATTCTTCCCTTTTATGTATCTGTTGTTGTGCCTTTAGCCTATAGCCAATGGAAATGCTAGAATAGGTCACATGGGCTGGTTCTCCTTCCTAGAATGAGACGCAGTCAGTGAGCGCCCGCTGATCATGCATGAAAGAGGATAAAGAGAGGAGCTGGTTATGTCTGTTTTGTTTGCAGTGATGTGTGCAAGTTTGTAATGTGTTTTACTACTTATATATTATTTATTACTTATTTATTATTTCAGTTTTGTTTGCCGTGAGGAGTGTGTTTTAACTTTTTACTACTAATTTATTATGTCATAGGCCCTACTTTTGTTTGCAGTGATGAATAAAATATTTGTTTCAATACTGCAGTCCTCCATGTCAACAGATTAGGTTCTTTATTTTCCAGTGGAATATAATACTTTTATATTTTATATTTAGAGGTGATAGTGTTACCAAAAGTAATATATTTATTTCACATTGTCTGCTAAACAATGCACAGAACAATATCCATATAAATGGCTGTAACTCACTGAGGAAAAGGTGTATTTGCACCAAATCTCCCATGGCGGTGTACCACAATAATGCACTGGTAAACTATGGTGTTATTCAACTAAACATTTTTTTTTTCACTCATACTGTCTACTTTTTTTTGTGATAAAATGTGATGTGTGTACAAAAAAAAAGAATCCATTATAATCAAGACATGAATGGAATAAATCATGTTTATCTTGAAACGTATAAATTAAACAAGGTGGAGGCAAGCAGTGAAGGTCCACAGTGAACCTTTTTGTCTAATTTTTACCATATATACTTGTTGTCACCTACAATCTCCATACTTTCACATACAGGGCCGCCTGGGAGAAATGCGAGGCCCTGTGCGAGATTGAAACGTGAGCCCCCCCCCCCCCCCCCCCTTAAAGGTAAAACAAACAAAAAATTATTAATTTCTTTTCTTTTTCATACAGTCAACATATTCTTAAATAATAGCGCTGCCCGAGGCTGGGCATGATACAGTCAACATATAGCAAGAAAGAGAGAGAGAGAGAGAGAGAGAGAGAGAGCGAGAGAGAGCTCCCGTTCTACAGTCAATATACAGTGTTATCGCTTTGTAACACTGTACAAATTTCTCCACAACACACATGTACAAGTGGCAGTAATGCAGAAAATCCAGCAAGGGAAGAAGCAGTGTAGAAAACAGGTGGAGTTTTTGCCTAGCAATGGGAATGCTTTAATAATAATAATAGATCAAATTTATATAGCGCCTTTCATAGAACCCAAGGTCGCTTTACAATCAGGACAAAAAATAGGGCAAGGAAAATAGGGGGGGGGGGGGGGATGAGGGAAAGTAGGGGATAATGGACCTAATTTAATCTAAAACTAACTGATGGGGAAAGCCTTGGTGAAGAGGTGTGTTTTTAGAGCGGATTTGAAGGTGTCCAGGGTTGGGGCGTTGCGGATTTCGGGGGGGAGAGAGTTCCAGAGGGCAGGGGACGCCACGCTGAAGGCTCTGTCCCCAAAAGTCCGTAACCTGGTGCGAGGGATGGAGAGGAGACCTAGATCAGAGGATCGTAGGCTCCGGGATGGAGTGTACTGGTGGAGGAGATCAGACAGGTACCGGGGGGCGAGGGCATGGAGGGATTTGTAGGTGAGGAGCAGGAGTTTGAAGGTGATGCGGAACCTGACTGGAAGCCAGTGGAGATGGATGAGGGTGGGGGTGATGTGCTGCCAGGGCTTGGTGTGAGTGAGAACCCTGGCAGCTGAGTTCTGGACATACTGGAGCCTGTCCAGGGCTTTGCTGGGTACCCCGAACAGGACTCCATTACAGTAGTCCAACCGGGAGGTGACGAATGAGTGGATCAGGGTCTCAGCCACAGAGTCTGAGAGTGAGGGTCAGAGACGGGAGATGTTCCTGAGGTGGTAGAAGGCAGACTTGGTGACAGATTTGATGTGGGAGTGAAATGAAAGTGTGGAGTCAAGGGTGACGCCCAGGTTACGGACTTTGAGAGACGGGGAGATGGAACAGCCGTCAACGTGGAGGAGGAGATCTCCAACCTTCCCGAGCAGTGCCTTGGGGGCCACAACCATGAGCTCTGTCTTTTTGCTGTTGAGTTTAAGTAATTTGGTTGCCATCCAGGTTTTTATAGCGTGGAGGCAGTTGACTACAGACTGTGGGGGGAGCTGGGAGGATGGTGAGATGCTGATATAGAGCTGAGTGTCATCAGCATAACAGTGAAAGTTGAGTCCGTGGTGACGTATAATCTGACCGAGGGGGAGCATGTAGATGGTGAATAGTAGGGGACCCAGCACAGAGCCCTGGGGGACACCGTGGTTGACTGGGGCCGGGGGGGAGGATGAGCCGCTGACGCTGACAAACTGAGATCTATTTGTGAGATATGAATGTAACCATGACAGAGCTGTACCGGTGATGCCTAGGTTGTCGGAGAGGCATTTGAGGAGGACTGAGTGGGATATTGTGTCGAACTCCGCGGAGAGGTCAAGAAGGATGAGGAGGCTGATGTGTCCGGAGTCTGCAGCAAGGAGGAGGTCATTAGTGATCTTGATGAGGGCGGTCTCTGTGCTGTGATGTGCTCGGTAGGCTGACTGAAGGGGTTCGTAGAGCTCATGGTTGGACAGATGTTGATGAAGCTGGGCGGCGACTGCCCTTTCCAAGGTTTTACTTAGGAAAGGAAGGTTGGAGATCGGCCGGTAGTTATTCAGCACCTCAGGGTCCAAACCAGGCTTCTTTAGGATGGGAGTGATGGAGGCGGTTTTGAAACAGGAGGGAACTATTCCAGATGACAGAGAGGAGTTGATGATGTCCGTTATGATGGGGCAGAGGGTAGGAAGGCAGGCCTTGACCAGTACCGTAGGCATGGGGTCGAGGGAGCAGGTGGAAGCTTTGGCTCTGATAACCAGCTTCATGACCAGCGGAACATCCACTGGGGAGAAGGAGGAGAGAGAGCACTGGGGATGGAGGGATGTGGCTGGGAGTATGTAGTCCGGCGTCAGGGGTAAGTGAGGAGGGGAGGGGGCGGGCACCGTGAGTTGTTGGTGGATGGAAGTCACTTTAGCCTGGAAAAAGTCCAGGAACTTAGAGCAGAGGTCAGGAGCATCAGCAGTGTGGGAGGCAGTGAGAGGGCGGAGGAGACTATTTATAGTTGAGAAAAGCGATCTGGGGTTATTTTGCTGTGAGGTGACGAGGGTGGAGTAGTACGCGGTCCTGGTCTTGGAGAGAGCCTCTCTGTAGGACCTCACGTGGTCGACGAAGGCCAGACTGTGGACGGTGAGGCCAGATCGCCTGGAGAGTCGCTCCAGTCGTCGACCCACTCTTTTCATAGAGCGGAGGTCAGAGGTAAACCATGGGGCGGGGCGAGGAAAGGACACATTCCGGCTTCTGAGGGGCGCCAGAGAGTCCAGGCTGAGGGAGAGGGCGGCATTGTAACAGGCTGCTAAGGTGTCCGGGGAGGTATCGGAGGGAACCGGGGCCATGTGGGTAGTGATGAGGTCAGATAGGGCTGATGCACACACTGACTTGGTGTCCCTGAATGTGAGGGTGCGCGTTGGGCGCTGCCTGGGCGGGGGGATAGGGACAGTGAAAAGAATGGCATGGTGGTCAGATACTGCAAGGTCTAGACACTGCAGGTGGGAGGGGGGGTTACCGGTGGAGCAGACCAGATCCAGAGTGTGACCTTTGGAGTGGGTGGGGCCCTGGACATGCTGCGTGATGCTGAGGCAGTCCAGAAGCGACAGGAAATCGGCTGCAAAGTTGCAGTTGGTGGAGTCAACATGAATGTTGAAATCTCCGAGCAGATAGGTGGTCAGGGACCTGGCTGGCTGTACTGTGTAGATAGAAGTACACACTCTAGTGTTGATGTCTTTGTTTACAAGGCTTCAGGTATGGTTGCTCTGCTACAAACACAGTAGAGCAGCTGTGTGCACATCCAACCTGTTTTAGGCCAGGTGCAGGATAAAACTAAATGTGACTGAAGGAAAAATTGCAATGAACTGACCGACACAATTGACAACTATAAGCAATGCAATGCTCAGAGAGAGAGAGAGAGAGAGAGAGAGAGAGAGAGAGAGAGAGAGAGAGAGAGAGAGAGAGAGAGAGAGAGAGAGAGTCTGTGATGATCCAGACAGAGAGAATCTGTGGTCCAGAGAGAGCGAGATGAGTCTGTGGTCCAGACAGAGAGAGAGAGAGAGAGATGGGTCTGTGGTCCAGACAGAGAGAGATACGCAAGACAGCTAAAATGAGCCCCTAAAGGATATTCAACTTTTAATGGAAGAACAAAACAGAAGGAAAAGATAACTTCAAAGGCAACATGAATATACATAGATCCAAAAGGACAAAGATCAACACTTAAATCCAAAGAGAAGAGGATCTATACCAGAGAAAACAAAGTAGCAAGGAGCCAACGGCCGACATCAGCTAAGGAGGCTAACTGCAAATAGAGTAGCCAGGTACTGACACCAGGTACACACCGTTAGCTACGACAGCTAGCCGGCCCGTTTGGCTCAATATAACGTTAGCTACGTTAGCTAACCGGCCCGCTTGGCTCATTATAACGTTAGCTACGTTAGCTAGCCGGCCCGCTTGGCTCAACATAACGTCTACGACAGCTAGCCGGCCCACTAGCTCAACATAACGTTGGCTACGATAGTTAGCCGGCCCGCTAGCTCAACATAACATTAGCTACGATAGTTAGCCGGACCACTAGCTCAACATAACATTAGCTACGATAGCTAGCCGGCCCGCTAGCTCAACATAAGGTTAGCTATGATAGCTAGCCGGCCCGCTGGTCCAACAGAACGTCAGCTACGATAGCTAGCCGGCCCGCTGGCTCCACATAACGTTAGCCAACATAACATAGCCACGATAGCTAGCCGGCCCGAAAGAGAGAGAGAGAGAGAGATATCTCCACGGTGGGAATATAATAGAGTGCATTAAAAACTCACCAAACGTCCAAGAGGATGGAGACAACCGTGTGGAGTTGACGAAGTTCATCTGCCGAACGACCGTCCTCTTCATCTTGGCATAACAATGCTGCACGCGCTCTCTCCAGGTTAGCTAACGCTAGTTAGCTTTTACCTAAGCTACTAGCCGACATGGCTATCCCACACGTTAGCACTCGATATTATAACGTAGCTAAAGCTAACTAGCTGTCCCTGCCTTTAGCTAAGCCAACATGGCTAGCTTGACTGAACTTTCTAACATGCAACAACTTTCATCTTCAGTCCATCTGCCGAACGACCATCCTCTTCGTCTTGGCTGGCATAACCTCCAATGCTGCACGCGTGAAATAGTCAGACGCAGCTGACGCACGCCGGCCGACTGTACACATGTAACCCCTCTGTCTGCTGCAGAGCCCCAGAGCTCCAATAGTGTATCTGCAGTCTGCAGAGCCGCAGAGCCAGGAACAAGTCAGACACATTCTACAAACGTGTCTAATGTGAAATATATAAGCATATAAGCAAAACTAGATTTTAGGTCTGTGATGAAAAAGGGCCTCGCGGGAAGGGGGGGCCTCGCAAAAAAAAAAAAAAAAAAAAAAAAAATAAATAAATAAAAAAAAAAAATTTGTGCGAGGCCCCCCTTCCCGCGAGGCCCTGTGCGACCGCACTGCTCGCACACCCCCTGAGGCGGCCCTGTTCACATATACAGTATAATATAAAATGTGTAGGGGGGGGGGGGGGGGGGGTAAACAGTCTTCACATAAAATGAACCAAGGCCAATGAGTCTCAGGTTAAAAAAAATATTCATTGTATCATTTCCCTTTTAGTAAACAATGAAAACGGGTCCCAGAGACCCGAACACTACACAAGGGTTAAGCCAAGGGCTTATCAGCAGTCTTAATTTCATCTGTTTCAATATTGTCCACATTTGCTGTAACTATATATATATTGTAGGCAGGTTGTTTTGTTGTTTTTTGTCTCCCTCCTGTGTAACATATCTATCTCTCAGGGTCTCTCAGGCCATGTCCCCACGTATCTGGATCTTTTGCCAAACGGATATTCTCAGGCTCCGTTTAAAAAGAAATCCTCGTCCACACGACAGTGTTAAAAAAAAAACTGATCCAGACGCAAACACATAAACGCATATAAATTGATCCAACAAGCATGCGGGCCAGTAGGTGGCGATAAGCGATATCCCAAATACCATAGTGGTACGAGCGGTCAGGACGATTGAGAAACGATAGGAATTGTCCATTGGTTCACCCAGCCCACGTGACCATTCCTAGCATTTCCATTGGCTATATTGACATACATAGATGATAAATAGATATAGCGGAGGATTATGGAGACCAGAGGAAACAACCAATCTAGATATGTCACAATTCAATGCTTTACTTCTGCGCACTGGGCGACGGAGAGATACAATGTCAATGTTGAGATCACAATCTCCTAGCCCCTTTCGTGACTGTGATGCACCGAGTGAATCCACAGCTCCTCAATAGGAAACCAACCTAGATTTATCATGAAGGACTGGTTCTAACCGAACCGTTCGTTATACAAGTATCACAGAGACGTTTCAAAGGTACTCACAGTTGCACGAGGGTTTCGGACAGACATACGGGATGGTTTGAAATCTTGGCGTTGCTAATAAACATTTTAAATATTCTTTATAAACTGCTCAAAACGGCATTATTTCCGGCGTTGGGTGCATGATGCGCATGCGCTGTGATCACACCAGGCAGCCAACGCCGGAAATAATGCCGTTTTGAGCCATTTATAAAAAATATAAAAAAAAATGATTAGCGTGCGGTCAGGTGGCGTAGCGGAGATTGCGTTCGTCATCAACACCGGAGACGCTGGATTCGCCTGTTCAGCTCACAGCTCCGGCGTTGTCACCAGCTTGGCTGGCCGTTCACACTAATACAATTGGCTGTATTAGAGGGTGGGAAAGCTGGCGGGGTGGGTCCGGGTCGTTGTAAACAGCGACTCCTACAGTTCAGTCGGGGCGCCTGCTCAGCGTGGATAGGATCTAAGGGGGGTAGTGTGATCCTTCCACACGTTACACCCTCTCAGTGAGAGTCTGCGCTGCCAGGTGAAAAGAAGCGGTTGATTGGCTAGACGTGTGTCGGAGGAAGCACGTGATAGCCTCCACTCTCCCAGACCGACTGTAAGTGCGCAGCGACCAGGAAGGGGATTGGGAATTGGCATAACGACTAACATTGGGATGGGAGAAAATCGGAGGAAAAAGGAGGGGGAAAAAGATAAAAAAAAATATATATATATATGTATTAGCAACGCCGAGCTTTCAAACCATCCCGTATCTCTGTTCGAAACCCTCGTGCAACTGTGAGTACCCTTGACATTTCTCTGTGATACTTGTATAACGAAAGGTTCGGTTAGAACCAGTCCTTCAGGGTAAATCTAGGTTGGTTTCCTATTGAGGAGCAAGTGACTGTGGATTCACTCGGTGCATCAGTCACGAAAGGGGCTAACAATCTCCGGATTCTGAAACTAAATATGGCGAGTCCTTATCACAAACTATATATATACTAATTACAACAAGACATTCATTAATTGCATTGTACTGTTCACGTGTGGTGCCGTCGTCGCATATATAAGTAAGGATAGTTTGAATGACATTTCAGCACCAAGTTCACCGAAGTTATTATTACTTCAAAGCGCTACTGCCTATATGGATAAAACAAGGTGTAATAAGGATGTTTTAGGTGGTGGTAGTTTCTCTGTTAGGACATTATAGCTGAAATATATAGCCTAGCTAGCCTATAGTCGGTCTGATATATATTAGAGAAATAGTAAAGTAATATTCGCCAAACAATCTGACGGGCCAGATATTATTACGGCCCGCCACAGTCTGAGCATGCGTAGTGAGCTGTGGCGTCATCGTTTGTCTAGACTATGCGTTTACAGTGGCTATGCGTTTAAGAAAATCTCAGTTTATGTCTCTGAAAACACCCTTTACGTGTGGATGAAAGGCCCAATCGTGGAATAAAATATGCGTTTGGCAAAAGATCCAGATACGTGTGGACATGGCCTCAGTTTCAGCAGCAGCTGGTCAATCACCATCTCACTCCAGCAACAGCAACAGCTGGGGCTCGTCAGCAATCAACCTTTCTCTCTCCCTTCATATATCCCATTGTGTGCAGTGTTAGCCAGAGCTCTGTCGGTGTCTGTGGTGGTAATTATATCTGGTGGTGTTGATGGTAGAGCTCTCATTTTGGTGGTATAGAGCCGTGGCTCTTTGGGATACATTTGTGTCAGAGCTGGTCAAAGCTCTGTTTGAGCTCATTTTTGGTGTGAGCTAGTCAAAGCTCTGTGGGAGCTAATTTTTATGTGAGAGCTGGTCAAGGCTCTGGTTCTTTGCCATTTTCTATAGTATTGTACCTTTTGTGTTCCTGCCTGTTGTACATTTCTGTTTATCCCATAACCTGTTTGTATATTTGTTTGTTCCCTTATCACCCAGCCAATGGTGATTATTTTTCCTGTATATTAATTTTTGTTTCGCACACAGGGACATTGAGGACAGGAAGATACCCTGGGGTCTACATTTTGCATCACGTAGGTGACCTGATGTTAAAGACACCAGCTTTGAGTAAGCACCACCACCTGTCCTTTTGGGCGTCAGCGCCTGTAAGGGGGGGGGGGGGGGGGGGGATTTCATTTCCTTTTGTATTTCATTTGGTTTTGATTGATTGATTGAAAACTTTATTAACAGATTGCAGAATGGGTACAATACAGTACAGCTCAATACACACAATTGTTAAGGCGATGCAGACCAGAGAAAGACTTTCATCTTGTTTACATCAGGGTCCCCCATTTGGTGCCACTGGTAGTCCTCCTTGATCTCTGTGTTGCTCTGTTTATAAATAAATACTATTATTTTGCAAACTGTTTCCATGGTTTTGTGTCACTGCACCCTCACCTACCCTGTCTGTGGCCTTGTGTTGCGTCCCCTTACTGGGGTGCGTAACATAAATGGGGGCTCGTGATTAGGCAACAGACATTTGGTGTTGGTGTGCAGTGGGCACGTTAGGTAGGCTGGTGTTTAGTGGGAATTAGTTTGGGTATGTTTGCGCTGGTTGCTCTTTAGATTATGGCGACTTTTAGTGTGGAGGAGTTTTTAAGCGATCCCTCGGTTGAGCGTTTGGACCAGTGTAGGAAGGAGGATCTGTGTGCTATCGCCTCACATTTTCAGGTCAGCCTTGCGATGAGCCTGGCAAAGGCTGACCTGAGAGAGGAGGTAGTACGGCTATTGATATATAAGAAGGTGCTCAGTGCGGGTGAGGGAGCGTCTTTTATTTCTTCCCCTCAGTCTAACTCAGACATGGGAGTGTTATGTACCATGAGCTTGATCACTCCTGTGTCACTGGGCAGCATGCAGGTGAGGGCTGCTAATTATCTAATTGCTGCTGATTGGTTACCTGCTGGCAGGTTAAAACCAGTCCCTGAGACACACATGCACTCTCACTATGGCTAGGAGAGTGTGTGGAAACCGAGACTTGTCACGTTCTCCCATTCTTTGTTCTTTAGTTTGTACCAGTTATTCATTGTTAGAGTAGTCTTTTGGGTTAAACACGGGTTTTGGTGTTGGTTTGCACATAGGTTGCGTCCCTTTGAGCCAGGGTCGTAACAGTTGGGCGCTCGTCCGGGAGTGAATTTGGAAACAAATACCCCTAGAGTTTGTTTGGTGTTTTTTGTTTTGTTTTGCATGGTGTGTCGTGGTGCTATAGTGTGGGTGGTGTTCGTTACATGTTGTGTAACGTGGGGGCTTGAGCCGATCATCAAACAGGTGAGTATGCCCTTATTTGTTTGTAATTTGATGTGACTACTTATCGCTGTTAAAATATATAGTTTAGTGGACACCACATGTAGGTAGGGACATTATTTTCTGGTTGTTTGTTAGCTTCCTGTGCACCACATACTCCTGGGGCAGTCAGAGAAGTGATTAGCACCATCTACTTGTCTTGTACCATACCATATACTTGACGGGTGGATGGTCAATATGATCTTTGGCTGGTAGCAGGTGTGGTTGAAAAGGGTTAGGTCTACAGGGCATTAGCTTAAGGGTAGGTAGGATAGGGGGCCAGAAAACACAGGTAGTGTGGTAGGGCCTGATGTAGTTTTTTTTAGGGTAGACATGTGGTGGGCCGTTTTGACTGCAGTTTAGATGTAGAAGCTGTAAGTAGTTGTAGCACCCTGAAAATATGGCTATTATTCAGAAGTGCTGACTTGCCTTTTATCTCCCCTGGTACACCAAGACGTATTAACTAGTTTCCATTAAATATCCCCTTGATCAATGACGCAGGTTTCTCCTTCTCATACCGGCTGGAATATGGATTATAAACAATAACCCTGGATCATATTCTTCCACCCAGTGTTTCCCTGTGGGGCTAGTAGGCGGTGCCAGCAGGGGGCGCCAGTGGCAGGCAGAGAGTGTACGAGAGTGACGGAGGAGGAAGCAAGTCAACTGAGACGGAAGTGTGGGGAACCAGCCTCTTCGACATTGGACTTGGATGTGATCGGTCATGTCTAGACAGAGCCCCGTGTAGGACCACACGGGTGAACGTATTGAACTTGAGTATATTACGGGTTATACTAGAAAGGTAAACGTAGTAGCGTGTTGCATGTTTTCCCACTGAATAACCCTAGCGATACAACGAGTTATCCTAGAAGAAATGCGGTATAGCCAAGTGTGGCTTAAGTTAAAGATATTCCCTCTAGTGAGGCGCCCCGCCAGTGTGGCTTGAAGAAGACCGGTGTTTAGAGACACCCTGCGTCATTATATATTGCGTCTAGCAGGAGGGCTGTTTGGGACCCCAAGAGTAGCTTCAGTGTAAGTACTGTAGGGCAAGAGTAGAGCCGCGCGTCTACCCAGCACCGGCCGTCAACAATCAGTCTTCGCCGGCGTTCAACGTCTGCCCTGCACCGGCTGTCTTCAGGCCATCACAGGAGTTCTTCCCGTCCAGCAGAGGTCGCCATCATCCAGCATGCGCTCTCAGCCCGATACTGCCCCCCTGCTCCAGCCCTGCTTGCTCGCGCCCGCGACGAGAGCTTTCGACGCCATCTTGCTACCCCGAACAGTGGTGGCGCGGCGAGGACGCCATCTTGGTTGAGTACAATAGAGCGTCAGTGCTCCGGATCTTATTGCACAGTACACAGTGTGGTGCGGCCTACGGGCGAGGCTAAACGTTGTTAAATCCAGTTCATAGGGGTACCCCATACACATTATATGCTGGCATTAGTATAGGACTTTTGTTTTGGTACAGTGGGCCCACATTTTTGATTTCCTTTGAATAACGTGTGATAACGTGTTGGTTCTTTGATAATAATTTCCCATCTAATCAACCATTTCCCAGTGGGGAGGTTCCAGACCTGAGGTATTAGTCCTACCATATAATTAAAGCCTGATAGAGGTATTATACCTGGTACTGACCCAGACGTGGGCGATGAGTCGAATACATTAAAGTTCTTCCTGGTGCTAACACAGAGGTGTGTGTAGAATATACGGGTACATAAGGTATTGAGTTACAATTGAGCAGTAGTAGGATTTCATTCCGTTGTACCACTCCTATTAAGCTTTTGTATTCAACCGTACCAATTAACATAAAAACATTAGATGGGATTCTGTGTGCGTGTCCATTACTGTACACAGTGTTAAATATTTTGGTGTGGGTAACGCTACTATAATTAACCCCTTCCTACTCCACCTTTCCCTTTTTATTGTAAGGTTTCTAGTGTCACTGAGGGAGGGTACTGCTTGCGGGGGGAACCAAGTTATTTATTTACAATTCAGTCACTAGGTGTGGGAGGGTTAAAGGAGTAATTGGGGAAGGTGAGAGCATGTTGGGGAGTACTGCTGACCGCCCTGCTGCAGGGGAGGAAGACCAGAGTACCAGACCAGGTTGGTAAATCCCGGGCCCCTTCCACTCACACTGCCAGCCTCCAGTTGAAGCTCCAGACCCAAAGACGGAGGTGCAGTTAGACAGAGATCTACTGTGTCTCACTACCCAGTGACTGTGCACACCCGTTCCCACGAAGCAGGGATAATCCACCCTGCTACATTTGGCGTCACGAACAGGATACACATCCTACTCCACTCCCTCGTACGTGACGACCAAGAGACCTGAGATGTCGGAGGGCGACACCCCGAAGCCGGAGGTCAGAGCCGGGTCGTCCCGGGCGGAGCAACGAGATGACCCACCGGCCCTTCTCAAAGAGGAAAGAGGGGAAGCCGAGACGATGCAGACCTTGGCCGCACAAGTGGAGTCCCTACGGGGTCAACTCCAAGACCAGTACGTCGACGCCCTGGACCACCAGCACGAACACCTGGAGCAGGCCAGATGCCAAGAGTTGCTTGCCTTGGCGCAGGCCATAATCCAACAGCTCCCTCCAGCGCCCCTCCCGGTGGTGTACGTCCAACGAGAGCGGAAGTGCAGCGAGTTTGGAGGTGAAAAAGAGAGGGGGGAACTGCCTGTGGAAGACTGGATCCAGGCAATGAGGACCCATTTCCGTGCCAGTCGAGTGCCCGCAATAACGTGACGCACCGAGATGCGTATCCCCTACCTCGTATCGAGGAGTCCCTAGACGCCTTGGGGCAGGCCAAGATCTTCTCCTCGCTCGACCTCACCGCCGGCTACTTCCAGGTGGCGGTGAAAGAAGAAGATCAAAAGAAGACGGCCGTCACAATGCCCTTCGGCCGTCACAACGCCCTTCGGCCTCTACCAGTGGACCCGTATGTAACGCACCCGCAACCTTCCAGCGGTTGATGACCGCCGTGCTGGGGGACCTGGCCTTCGACGTCCTGCTTGTCTATTTAGACGACGTCTTAGTGTTCGCCAGTGACTTCGAGAGCCATTGCCAGAAGTTGGACCTGGTGTTTGGATGGCTGCGGGAGCATGGGCTCAAACTCAAGCCCCGAAAGTGCTTCCTTCTGAAGACCGAGGTCAAATTCCTGGGACACGTCGTCTCCGCAGCCGGCATACAGGTAGACACCGACAAGGTGAAGGCGTTGGAGGACTGGCCGGCGCCACGCTCAGCGAAGGAAGTAAGGCAGGTGATCGGGTTCCTGTCCTATTATCGGCGGTTCGTGCCCCGCTTCGCCCAGGTGGCCCAGCCACTACATGCCCTGATGGGGAAAAAAAAGAAGGGGTTCGCTAAAGGCCGGCCCGAGGCCTTCAAGTGGAATCCGCAGTGTCAGATGGCCTTCGATCATCTGCGGGAGTGCCTCTTGACGCCTCCGGTGCTGGCCTACCACGACCTCCAGCTCCCCTTCATAGTGACCACAGATGGGAGTTACTTGGGACTGGGAGCGGTACTAAGTCAGAAACAAGAGGGCGTGGAGCGAGTCATCGCCTTTGCGAGCCGAGGTCTGCGTGGGTCCGAAAGGAATGACCAAAATTACAGTGCGTTCAAGCTGGAACTCCTCGCCCTGAAGTGGGCAGTCACTGAAAAGTTCCGAGACCTCTTGATGTACGCCCAGTTCACCGTGATCACCGACCACAACTTGCTGAAGCACCTCGGCACGGCCAACCTGGGAGCAGTGGAGCAGCTCTGGAACGCTCAGCTCGCGGTGTACAACTTTGTGGTACAATACAAGCCTGGCCGACTCAACCAGAACGCTGACGCCCTGTCTCGCATGCCGATGCGGTCAGAGCCTGAAGTGGAGGACAACGAGAAAGACTTCCTAACAATACCCGCGACCGGCACTCACACCCGCCAGGGTCTACTGGAACGGACCGCCTCATTGTGCGCCCCCGCCTCAGTCGCCCGCGATGGCTACGTCCTGGTCCCAGCGGAAGAAGTACGGGCCCTGCTGGGTCCCGAGAGACCGACCGAGACGTGGGAGGTCCCGAGTGTCAGTGCACGTCAGATAGCGGCACAGAAGGGGAACAGCGGATATGACTGGGCGGAAATGCGGCAGCTACAGGCGGACGATCCCGAGTTGGGTCCGGTGTGGCGGGCGGTGACACAGGGAGTCCCTCCCACTAAAGTACAGTTGAAAGAAGGAGACCCGAAACTCCGCAAGTTATACGGGCAGTGGGAGCGGTTCTGTCTGCACCAACAAGTACTGTTTCGCTGCGTCAGTGACCCCCGCGACGGGGAGGAGGTTCTGCAGCTGGTGGTGCCCACGGCCCTGCGACGGAGGATCTACGAGACCCAACATGGACCTGATGAGGCGAAGCTATTACTGGATCGGAATGGCAGAGGAGGTGAAGAAATGGGTGCAGCAATGCAAGCGATGTGCATTAGCCCGGGACGTGTTTCCTAAAGCCCAGGCCCTGATGACCTGCACCAACGTGACGCCGCCCATGGAGGTCCTTGCCATGGACTTTACCGTGTTGGAAAGGTCGGTGGGTGGCTACGAGAATGTACTGGTGCTGACTGATATGTTCACCAGATTCACTATTGCCATACCGACCAAAGATCAGACGGCGAAGACCACCGCCGCCGCCATCATCAAGTACTGGTTCGTGTATTACGGCTGCCCTGCCCGACTCCATGCCGACCAAGGGTGTAATTTCGAGTCGAGCGTCATCAAGGAGCTCTGCCGACTGTACGGAATTTCCAAGAGCCGCACCACGCCTTGCCATCCTCAGGGGAATGGGCAATGTGAGAGGTTCAATCGGACTATGCATGACATGCTGCGTAGTCTGCCCGCAGAGAAGAAGCAAGACTGGAAGGAGCACCTACCCGAGTTGGTACTTACGTACAACTGCCACGTGCACTCCTCCACGGGATACTCCCCCTTCTACCTGCTCTTCGGAAGAGACGCCAGAATGCCTCGAGATGTCCTGGGGGGCAGAGACGTCATCGAAGAGGGGGCGGAGGACCTAGACGAGTGGGTACAGAGTCACCACGAGCGACTAAAGGCCGCCGCGGAGGCCGCCGAGGCCACGGCGAAGCAGGCGTCTCATCGACGCAAGAGGATTTATGACAGGAAGAGCAGAGGTGCACTCCTGCGGGCCGGGTCCTGATACGTGACCACCGAACCCGGGGCCGTAATAAGATACAGGACAAGTGGGAGCCTACGTCGTATGTGGTGGTGAAGCAGAGCCACGAAGGGACACCCGTGTTCACAGTCAGGCCCGAAGCAGGGGGTCCAGAAAGGACCGTGCATCGAAACCAGCTCAAGACCTGTCCTTTCCCGGCCTCCGACCCGGAAGCGAGGGCGAGGGCCCCTCGACAGACTCCTGTGGCACTGCGGAGCTCGTCCGAATCAGACAGCGGAGATGCTTTCGAGTGCCGTCGGGAACCGCATCCTAGGGCGTGTAACCACCCCAGGCCCTTGCGGGACGCCCCTGAAGAGGCAGCGGACGCAGAGTCAGAGGCGGAGTCGACCCCCTCAGGAGAGGAGGGGGAAGACGGCGGAGACGGAGTCGAAGAGGAGGCCGCTGGCAGTCCACCGATGGCCCCCGGAGGGCGAGGCTGTGGTCAATGACCCGCCAACGGGCACTGAAGAATCCGACACAGAGTCGGAGGTGGGGGAAGTGGAACCCGCTCGGCCCCAGAGGAGCACCAGAGGTCGGCTACCCGCTCGGTATCGCCAGGACTACGTGCTCAAGAGTGTGTTTGTTGAACAGTGTTTCCAATTCATGAAGGAGTGTGTGAAACTGTTAGCATAATGTGTGATTGTCGATCAAGGGGTGAAACTGTTGGTCTCAGGACCGTTTTCATACATGCGTTGGTTGGTGTTTCATTAAGTTAACTTGCAGAGGACTTAGCAAGTTCAAGGTGGGGGGAAATGTAGCACCCTGAAAATATGGCTATTATTCAGAAGTGCTGACTTGCCTTTTATCTCCCCTGTTACACCAAGACGTATTAACTAGTTTCCATTAAATATTGATCAATGACGCGGGTTTCTCCTTCTCATACCGACTGGAATATGGATTATAAACAATAACCCTGGATCATATTCTTCCACCCAGTGTTTCCCTGTGGGGCTAGTAGGCGGTGCCAGCAGGGGGCGCCAGTGGCAGGCAGAGAGCGTACGAGAGTGACGGAGGAGGAAGCAAGTCAACTGAGACGGAAGTGTGGGGAACCAGCCTCTTAGACATTGGACTTGGATGTGATCGGTCATGTCTAGACAGAGCCCCGTGTAGGACCACACGGGTGAACGTATTGAACTTGAGTATATTACGGGTTATCCTAGAAAGGTAAACGTAGTAGCGTGTTGCATGTTTTCCCACTGAATAACCCTAGCGATACAACGAGTTATCCTAGAAGAAATGCGGTATAGCCAAGTGTGGCTTAAGTTAAAGATATTCCCTCTAGTGAGGCGCCCCGCCAGCGTGGCTTGAAGAAGACCGGTGTTTAGAGACACCCTGCGTCATTATATATTGCGTCTAGCAGGAGGGCTGTTTGGGACTCCAAGAGTAGCTTCAGTGTAAGTAGGGCAAGAGTAGAGCCGCGCGTCTACCCAGCACCGGCCGTCAACAATCAGTCTTCGCCGGCGTTCGACGTCTGCCCTGCACCGGCTGTCTTCAGGCCATCATGGGAGTTCTTCCCGTCCAGCAGAGGTCGCCATCATCCAGCATGCACTCTCAGCCCGATACTGCCCCCCTGCTCCAGCCCCGCTTGCTCGCGCCCGCGACGAGAGCGTTCGACGCCATCTTGCTACCCCGAACAGTGGTGGCGCGGCGAGGACAGGGACGCGAGAACTATAGGTGCGACGGGTGCTCCAGCACCCCCTGCTGGCGGGGTGTGTAACTGCAAGCTGTGTCAGAAGATTAAAAAAATAAAAATAAAAATAAAAATGTTTAGTTAGCATTTTAGTGTAAGCAGTCTAAAACATGCTTTTTTTTAATGGTTAAAATCCACTATTTAATGATATTTTATATTATCTGATCTGAGTCTGTCTGTCTGTATGTGACGCTGCAGCGCGCCGCACAGTCTCACACACACACATCGGCGACGCGCCGATGTCTATTTTACGTCGACTACGTGACGTGGTTTCGGCGCGAAGCAAGGATGAGGACTTGAGTTTGAATAATAAACAGTAGTGTGTTTACTTCCTTGTGTCTCGAAATGTCTCAAAAACGAATATCCGATTTCTTTAATAATAATCAGCCCAAAGCCAAAGTCAAAAAAAGAAATACACTCGACTCAGTGTCTGAGTCCCTGCCGATGGACACAGATGCCACTGCCAGCAGCATCCCGGAGCCTCCGGAGGAGAGAACACAGCCAGTGTCAGTGACAGCTGTCGTCTCTGTCAACAACCACTCCATTGACAATGGCACTGGCAGCCGGGTAAGCAAGACACCGTCCCGATTCCGCAGCACAACAGAGGCTGAAGATGTTGTACCAACAAAAGGAGTGGCATCATGGAGGAGAGAGTTTTTTGAAGCTCTTGATCTTGTGCAGAGTGAAATAAAGCGCCGTTTTGACCAGAGTGGCATGGAAATGGCCTCAAGCAGGGAGGAAACATTGCTTGCTGCTGCTAAGGGGTCAGTTGGCACAGAGGAAGACCTGAGATCTCTCCAGCTGCCAGGAAATATAGATGTCTCTGGTCTTCACATGCAAATGAGGATGCTTGGAGACCTTACGAAGGATGAGGACTTTTGCACTGTTCACAAACTCGCTGTGTATATGTCCAACCTGCACATGCAAACAAGAGGACTCTTCAAAGACGTGGAAAATCTCCTCCATCTGTGTCTTTCCATGCCCATCTCCGTGGCCTCTTCAGAGAGATCCTTCTCGGCGCTCCGTCGCCTGAAAACCTGGCTGCGTAACACAGTTACCCAGAAGAGACTCACTCACCTGGCCTTGCTGCATCAGGAGGTTCTGGACTCACTGGACATTCATGTTGTCATGAAGGAGTTTATTTTCACCACTCCTGAACGCAAGACCACCTTCGGTCTTCTACCGTCTTTGGAATAGAAGATAATGTGTGTTTATTCGGCCTGGCTGGCTGCGCAGTGCAATTAACATTGGTTAATGTTTCAGCACCACGGACAGCGACTGTTGTTGTGACAGAGTCACACACACACACACACACACACACATACACACACACACACACACACACACACACACACACACACACACGCACACAAAGTTCAGTTATTCTTAGTTTGTATACTATTATTACATGTTCGAAATAAATATTTCAAATAAAGAAATGAATATTTTCGGATGGTTGCGTGTCTGTTTGTTCACTTCATTCTGTCACAAAAATGTGTAAATTGTCACTAGCGTGCTGACTGTTAGCCTATATTCATTCATATAATATACATCATTAATCTGTTTAATCTATACTCTGCATTGGTTATACGATCCTGTGCTGTGCGGTGTGCGAAACGAAATTCCAATGTGGGCGGCTTGCGTCTAAATCGACAATAAATCGTCTTCTGATTAGAGAAAAACTGCTGCATTTCGTGTGTGAACTGTCCACATGTTGGTGTTCAAGTTTGTCTGTTGTATTGTAAAATATTGATCTTTCAAATGAATGGAAAATCATGAATGATGCGCTTCGCGCATGCATTTAATATGACGTTATTATTATTATTTATCCGACTCCAACCGCACCCCCAAGTATAAATTACTTCTCGCGTGCCTGGGCGAGGACACCATCTTGGTTGAGTACAATAGAGCGTCAGTGCTCCGGATCTTATTCCACAGTACACAGTGTGGTGCGGCCTACGGGCGAAGCTAAATGTTGCTAAATCCAGTTCATAGGGGTACCCCATACACATTATATGCTGGCATTAGTATAGGACTTTTGTTTTGGTACAGTGAGCCCACGTTTTTGATTTCCTTTGAGTGTGATAACGTGTTGGTTCTTTGATAATAATTTACCATCTAATCAACCCTTTCCCAGTGGGGAGGTTCCAGACCTGAGGTATTAGTCCTACCATATAATTAAAGCCTGATAGAGGTATTATACCTGGTACTGACCCAGACGTGGGCGATGAGTCGAATACATTAAAGTATATTATTCCTGGTGCTAACACAGAGGTGTGTGTAGAATATACAGGTACATAAGGTATTGAGTTACAATTGAGCAGTAGTAGGATTTCATTTCGTTGGACCACTCCTATTAAGCTTTTGTATTCAACCGTACCAATTAACATAAAAACATTAGATGGGATTCTGTGTGCGTGTCCATTACTGTGCACTGTGTTAACTATTTTGGTGTGGGTAACGCTACTATAATTAACCCCTTCCTACTCCACCTTTCCCTTTTTATTGTAAGGTTTCTAGTGTCACTGAGGGAGGGTACTGCTTGCGGGGGGAACCAAGTTATTTATTTACAATTCAGTCACTAGGTGTGGGAGGGTTAAAGGAGTAATTGGGGAAGGTGAGAGCGTGTTGGGGAGTACTGCTGACCGCCCTGCTGCAGGGGAGGAAGACCAGAGTACCAGACCAGGTTGGTAAATCCCGGGCCCCTTCCACTCACACTGCCAGCCTCCAGTTGAAGCTCCAGACCCAAAGACGGAGGTGCAGTTAGACAGAGATCTACTGTGTCTCGCTACCCAGTGACTGTGCACACCCGTTCCCACGAAGCAGGGATAATCCACCCTGCTACATAGTCATATCAGGTTATGAGGGGCACCTGTTTGAATTTGTTTGTTGTATTTATTTCTTTTGTTTTGAGTGTTTGGATAGCCTACCTGTTAGCACCTGACCTCCTGCGCGTATGACACATCTAGTTATTCAGTTTTTTTTTTCTTTTTTTTTTGCAAATTAGAAAGGTGCGCTCGGTAGAGCACACATTTCCACTGCGTCTCCTTGTAGTTATTAGTATTGGCATTAGCATGCTAACGCTAACAAGGGGTGCTTCAGCGGTGCTTTAGTGGTTCTTCGGTGGTTCTTTGTGGTTCTTCAGTGGTTCTCAGGTAAATTGTGTGTATGCTAGGGTGCTTTTGGTGACTCTAAAGTGGGCAGGTTGTGGCGCTGGTGCAGTAAAGATGGCTTCCATTAAGGATTTTGTTGATCACCCTTCTCATGACGTTGACGATGTTGGAGAGGTTTTCCAAAGAACAGCTTCTGGAGCTTGCTGTGCACTTCAAGGTAGAGCTTACTGCCAGTGAGAAACATTTGAAACCAACTGCCTTGGGTGCTTTGAGGGTTTTGCTCGTTAGGGAGCAAGTGCTTGCGGCGAGGGTGGAGGAGCCTACTTTGTCTGACGCGCCTCCTCTGCTATCTGGTGCGGAGGGTGAGTGGAGGCTTAGAGAGTTGGAGTTTAAGGAAAGGCAGCTACAGCAAGAGCGTGAGGAGACGAGAGAGGAGCGTGAGCTTAAGGAGAGACAGCTACAGCTACAACAAGAGCGTTACTTGAAGGACTTAGAGCACGAACGTGCGCAGAAGGAGCTTGAGTATAAGCATGCTGCCTTGCAGGCGGGTGCTCTGCATTCAGAGTCGCGTTCCGGTTTTGAAGTCGGCAAAAATATTAGGATGGTGCCTCCTTTTTTTGAGAAAGATGTGGATAGGTATTTTCCCCTTTTTGAACGGGTGGCAAACACGTTGAAGTGGCCTGATACGGCCTGGACACTGCTGCTGCAGTGTGTTCTTGTTTGTAAGGCGCAAGAAGCCTATACTGCTCTGTCCCTTGAACAAAGTGCTGACTATGAGCTTGTTAAAGCTTCCATATTGAGGGCTTATGAGTTAGTCCCCGAGGCCTATCGTCAGCGTTTTAGAGGCTATCGCAGGTCGGAGGGACAGTCGTATGTTGAATTTGGAAAAGAGAAGGAGAACCTGTTTGACAGGTGGTGCACCTCTCAGAAAGCAGAGTCAAGAGAGCAGCTTAGACAGTTGATTCTCCTAGAGGAATTTAAAAGATGTGTTCCTGATACCGTTTCCACTCATCTAAACGAGCGTAGGGTATTGAAGATAGGCGACGCTGCTGTCTTCGCTGATGAGTTTGTGTTGACACACAAGTCCGTTTTTGTGGAGGACTACCGTGTTGAGTCCAGGGATGGGCGTCCTTTTCAGGGGGGCCGTTTCCCAAAACCTGTGTCTGCTGGTCAGTTAACTTCACCTCCTAGGCGGGGTGGTTCTGCTAGTGCATTCCCAGAAGGGATTATATGTTTCTACTGTAAAGAGCCTGGTCATATCGTTGCTGGGTGCCCGGTGCTTGAACAGAAAAATTTCAGAACGGTGGCTCTGGTAGAAACCATATGCAGAACACCTATGCCAATGTTAGAGGGTGATGGGGAAAGTATCAAACGTGTGGACAAAGAGCTCGAGGGTTCCTCAAGATTTATGATGGATGGATTTGTTTCCCTGACTAATGCACTAGAGTCCAAACAGGCTATAACAATTTGGAGAGATACCGGAGCTTTTCAGTCCCTCATTCTGGAGGGGATTTTGCCGTTTTCAGAAAAGTCTTCTTTGCATTCCGGTGTCGTTGTTCGTGGCTTTGGAGGTGGATTTGTGGATGCAGCTTTGCATGAGGTCACACTCAATTCTCCCTTAGTCTCAGGCAATGTTGTTGTGGGGGTATGTTCTCACATTCCCATAAGAGGGGTGTCCTTCATTCTAGGGAATGATTTGGCTGGTGACAAAGTGTTGGCTACTCCAGTTGTAACTCCCATTCCTGTGGTTTCTGAGGTCCCTAATGAGCTGGCACAGAAACATCCAGGAGTGTTCCCTGTGTGTGCTGTGACACGGGCAATATCAAAGGACAAAAGTGATGTTGTTGATACTTCGACTTGTGACATTACACTTAGTGACACATTCTTTGTTGAATTGAAAAGTGTACCTGTTGAGAATTTTGGAAAGCACACTGTGGATGTACTTCTGCATAATGATTCTCTTGATTGTGCCTTTGTGTCAGGCCCGGTGGTGAAACCAGAGTTGACATGTGTGCCGGATACGCATGTGGCAGGAGATGATCTGGCAGCGCAGTGTCTCAAGGTCTTCCCAGCCTGTACAGTGGCTGAGGCCACGAACGAATTGGAGGATGAGTGTGGGAAGGATGCTATGAGAGATGCTGTTGATTCATGTGACACCGTTCTAGTTGAAGAGGCTACAAGGCCTGACTTAGGCTGCCAGCCTTCCCACAGTAGCTCTATTGTCCCTGATGTTTCACTTGTGGGCAGGGATGGTCCCAGTATGTCAGTTGATGATTCTGACATTGATTCACGTGTCCACACTGACTCTCTGCCATGCACTAGGTGTGCTAGTCAACCTAGTTACCTGTGTCCTGTGGAGCAGGAGCCGCCTTCGCGACCTGGTCTGATGAGTGGCAACCATTTTGATCAGGACAATGTTATTTTGTGTGACGCCATTTTAGATGGTGTTCCAGACGCTTTTGTGACCGATGTATTGCCATGTTCCAGGGACGGTGGGGCTGTACCTGAGGCGGTGCATCCTACTCTGGATGTTCACGGTTTGCAGTATCCTGAACTGCCAGTGCCAGGTGGGATGGATATGGGCGCTGTGGTGGTATCCGAGATCTATGGTTTTTGTTTTTCTGTGTTCTGTCCTGTTGAGCGCAGTGAGCTTAGCTCTCAAATAGATTTTGGTTTGCAGTCTATTTTTGACAGGTCGGTATCGGTGGAGGGGCCTGTTGAAATGGGGCTCATATATGATAAGGTCTTGGTTTGTCGATGGGGTCCTAAGTCTTACGCCTCAGTGGAGGAGGCGCCTGCCCCACTCCAGCCATATACCGCAGTGGCGGAACCTTTTGTGAGGTCTAGCTTGCCCGAGAGTCGGGACAGGGTTGTTTTTTGTTTTACACAGCATTGGCGAATGTTCCACAGTGGGAAGCATGCAACACGGTTGGTGGTCGTGTTCGACAGGGGCCGGCTCGTTATCGCTGTTGTGGTAGTGGCCCTGACAACTAATGGGTCACAATATTTTTTTGTTTATGGGTTTGATGTGTAGTGGTTGCCTCTTGGGCAACCATTTTGGTGGGGGAGGTATTATGTACCATGAGCTTGATCACTCCTGTGTCACTGGGCATGCAGGTGAGGACTGCTAATTAGCTAATTGCTGCTGATTGGTTACCTCCTGGCAGGTTAAAACCAGTCCCTGAGACACACATGCACTCTGACTATGGCTAGGAGAGTGTGTGGAAACCGAGACTTGTCACGTTCTCCTATTCTTTGTTCTTTAGTTTGTACCAGTTATTCATTGTTAGAGTAGTCTTTTGGGTTAAACACGGGTTTTGGTGTCGGTTTGCACATAGGTTGCGTCCCTTTGAGCCAGGGTCGTAACAGGGAGCATGAGGGGGAAGAAGGGGCGGTGGTGGACCCGGTTACAGACGGGGTAGAGGATAAGCCTCCCCTTTCGGGTGTCACATCTCCAGTGCCCAGACATGCTTCACCCTTCCCTGGTGGGAGTACTGAAGAGGCCAGTCTTCAGTTAAATTTGGCACGGTTGCAATTTGTGGAGAGGGAGAGGGAGAAGGAGAGGGAATACAGGTTAGCTGTTAGCAAAATGGAGCTGGACACTGAGATCTCAAACCACCGGCTGGAGGCTGAGACCGAGCAGGAGAACCGCCGGTTGGAGGCTGAGATTAAAATGAAGCAGCTGGAGCTCGAAGCTGCTAAATCTGGGAGTCCTACTCATCCTTCTTCCACGGCTGTGGGAGCTTTCGACGTGAGTAGACATATATCTCTTGTACCTCAATTTCGTGAGGCGGAGGTGGACTCCTATTTTAATGCATTTGAGCGAGTTGCTACCTCTTTAAAATGGCCTAAAGAGGTCTGGGCTCTCTTGCTCCAGTGTAAACTGACTTGGAAAGCCCAGGAAATGTTGTCTGCCCTCCCTCTGAGTGACAGCTTGTCTTATGACACGATCAAGACGGCTCTGCTTAGAGCCTATGAGCTAGTGCCAGAGGCATATAGACAGAAATTTTGCTCTCACAGAAAGTTGCCTGGCAGGACTTTTGTAGAGTTCGCTCGTGAGAAGGAGTCTCTATTTCATCGGTGGTGTAGAGCGTGTGATGTGGCTGATTTTGATTCTCTGTTTGAGTTGATGTTGCTGGAGGAGTTTAAAAATAGCCTGAATGACCATTTGGTAACATATCTCAATGAGCAGAAAGTTGAGACGTTGGCACAGGCTGCGGTGCTCGCTGATGAGTTTGTGCTTACTCATAGACAGTCGTTTGGTACTCTACGACATGAGGATAGGAGTTTTTATCCCTCTGCTCAGACTCCAGCTAAGACGCACGCTAGCCCGCCACGCTTATTATCTCCCCGCTACAAGGAGGAGCGAGAATGTTTTTATTGTCATCGGGTGGGTCACATTAGGGAGGACTGTTTTGCATTCAAACGCAAGCAGTCTCCGCCAAATAGACGACCAAAGGAGGTTGGTTTGGTGCAGACGGTGATAGCTCCGCAGTCAGTAGTCCTGTCAAAGGTGTGTGGCGACCTGGAGCCCAGTTACGAACCATTTATGTTGGACGGCATGGTTTCTCTCAGTGGTAGTGAGTTGGACCAGCGTCCGGTGCGCATACTGAGAGATACTGGGGCAGCGCAGTCTTCTATCTTGTCAGACGTGCTTCCGTTTAGTGATGAGTCATCGAATGGCTCTAGTGTGTTGGTGCAGGGGATCGAGATGGGTTTTGTGTCGGTGCCCCTCCATGAGGTACATTTAAACTGTGGTTTAGCACAGGGGGTGTTCAAGGTGGGCATACGCCCGTCGTTACCAGTGAGAGGTGTCACTTTCCTGTTGGGCAGAGTTATGCCCATTTTGGAGGTTTTGGAGCACCCTGAGGTTTTGCGTCCAGATGTGTTGGCGCAAAAGTTCCCTGAGGTGTTTACGGTTTGTGCAGTCACCCGTGCTCAAGCACGTAAGTTGGGTGAAGTAGTTGACCTGTCAGAGACTGTGCTAGCTACTAAGTTGTCTGTTGCGCCTATTTCCCCACTTATGTTTACTCAACCTGCGGTTGAGACGAGTGACAGTATAACGCTTCAGCGGGATACGCTCACCTCTGAGACAACTCATTTACCCATGACTCACAGGATCTCAAGTGTGTATCACCCTGAGTCGCAAGGTGCCCTGGAGAGGTGGCATCAGACCTTCAAGTCAGTGTTGCGCAAATATTGTATGGAGAGTGGTAGAGACTGGGATGAAGGTGTTCCCCTAGCTCTGTTTGCTATGCGAGAAACGGTTCAGGAGTCACTGGGTTTTAGCCCAGCAGAGCTGGTGTTTGGGCATTAAGTGAGAAGCCCTTTAACACTTTGAATGCCCAGCAGGGGGCGCACATTTAGTGCCACATCCACTTCAATGTTAGCATTAATATCGCCTAATCTATGTTTTAAATTATGGCTATGTGTCTAATCTGCCTGTTGCATTACCAATGACCTATTTCCAGTCAACATTGTCGAAGCAGATTGTTTTTTTATCGGTTCATTTCCGTTTCATAGCATTTAGAAAACCCCTCGTTTTCATGAAAAAAAAGAGGATTCTATGATAATCGCCCCGTACTGTAATATTCTAGAACGTTGTCATTTGTCGGCCTATTTATGAAACGTTTTCAAATAAACGCTAGATTATCGATAGTATATGTGTACGTGTGCACGCTGGTGCCGCGCGCTGAAAAACGATTCTCTCAGTTCCTGATTGCTCTTAGAGTCAAACAGTCATATCACATTATAGGGGAAAAGCTTATCTCCGTGAAAACGGGTCTGATTATCCTAAGACTGGTAACATAGATTCCTTACCTGAGATCAGATGGTATCCAAATGGATTATTCCAATTCCTGATCGCCATTCGAAAAAATCAATCCTTTTATTGATCCCATGCGTATACTGTAAAAACACATAATCCCCGCTGCTCTGAGGGTCCATGATGAAGCTGATCGACCCCGCTACATGAGTGAGAAGTAAAATGTGGAGTCCGGGTTTTTTTTTCTCATTCATTTTCATTGAGTCCAATCCAAAAGGGTGAATTACCATCTGGGAGACGATAGGGGGCGCTTTTTTCACATCTGAGCGCCTGGGGTGGCTGATTTTCCAACGGTAGACTCGGTTGATGAAATATGAATTCAGATCGCTAATTAAAAAAAAATACGAGAAAAAACGAATATTCTCGTGATGGGCATTCAACCCGTGGGGGGTAAACCCGAGAAAACTCGGGTTGGGCAATCAAAGTGTTAAGGGTATTAAAGGATCAACTTATGGGGGAGGCTCTGCACACCATACCTCCAAAAAGAGGGGTTTTGGCCTATGTGTGTAGGTTTAAGGAGCGGCTGCATGAGGCGTATAGTATCTCTAGAGAGAGTCTCTCTGCTGCTCAGGGTTCAATAAAACGGCAGTTTGACAGAAAAGCGTTTCCACGTTCTTTCCAGTCTGATGACTTGGTTTTAGTTTTGTTGCCCATCCCTGGCTCTTCTTTGAGTGCTAGTTTTTTTGGCCCTTATGCTATTGAGAAGAAGTTAAGTGATACTGACTATGTTGTCACGACGCCTGATAGGCGAAAGAAAACCTGTGTGTCACATTAATATGTTGAAGCCAGTGGGTGATGAGGATGGTTTGAGTGGTTGTAAGGTCCAGCAACAAACTCCTCGCTTGTGCAACTCGGAGAT
The DNA here is from genome assembly GCF_963971535.1 of Notolepis coatsorum. Lineage (NCBI taxonomy): Eukaryota > Metazoa > Chordata > Actinopteri > Aulopiformes > Paralepididae > Notolepis > Notolepis coatsorum. Next base: position 133,573,730 of record NC_140174.1, on the reverse strand, counting down.
GTTGTTGGACCTTCCCTCCCTGATGCCACACTTGGGTAAGGAGCAGGAAGCTGACATGGTGGCGCTCATTCACAGTTTTCCTATTTTGTTTGGAGATGTCCCAACCCGCACTACCGTTCTGCAACACGACATTGATGTTGGTAATGCAAGGCCAGTTAAACAGCATCCTTATAGGGTAAATGCGGTAAAAAGGGAAATAATGAAGCAGGAGGTGGCATATTTATTGGAGCATAGTTTGGCACATCCCAGTTTGAGTCCATGGAGCTCCCCATGTCTGTTGGTTCCGAAACCAGACACCACTCATCGTTTTTGCACTGATTATCGAAAAGTGAATGCAGTAACCATTCCTGATTCTTTTCCTATGCCACGCATCGATGATTGTGTGGATACCATTGGGTCAGCCCCAGTGGAGGCTGCTGACCAAATTTTTTGGTGAAGCACAAATTATTATATTATATTATATATTAAATAATATTTTTAAAACATCCCCCACTGTGTGTCAGTGGTCAGTGGACACAGATGAAAACATATTAACATTAGGTGACAGCGGACCTGACCAGATGAAAACATATTAGGTGACAGCGCACCTGACCAGATGAAATCATATTAGGTGACAGCGCACCTGATCAGATCAAAACATTTTAGGTGACAGCGCACCTGACCAGATCAAAACATATTAGGTGAAGGTGACAAGGAAGCCACAGACTCATACCCCCCAGACACTCAACTAACCGCCTCGGACAGTCCTTCATACCAGTGGCCATCAGGCTCCACAACAGTGGGCAGCGACTGCTGCCAGACATCGACCTAGAACTAATAGGAACCCAAGTAGGACAATAACACTACCTTATGCATACTGCACCTTATGTGGATACTGTGATACTGTGAATAATGAATAATGTATATTTCAGTTAGTTAGATAGTAAATTATATTGACCTATTTGTTTACACTGCTTGTGTTGTTTTCACTACCTGTACCCCCCCCCCTTCCCCCATGCTGCTATGATGCCTGAATTTCCCCAAGGGGATCAATAAAGGAATATCTTATCTTATCTTAAAAGGAAAGATGAAATTACCTACCTGGGTTCCATCCTATAGAGGCAAATCTTTCCTGTGACAAAATGGGATCCAATGTAATAAAACTAAGTCAACCAACGAACTAGATTCCTGTACCGGATCTCCTCTCTGGTAAACAAGAATACCTTGAAGACTCTAACAGGAGCACTCATTCAAGGGTACTACGACTATGCTTGCACCTCATGGTACCAAAGCACCTCAAAGGCACTAAAAACAAGATTACAAACATCACAAAACAAACTGGTCAGACTACTGCTTGACCTTACTCCTAAAACCCACCTCACCCCTGTCCACTTTGACAACCTAGGATGGCTTAGAGTAGACGACAGAGTACAGCAACTTGCAATGGGCCTGGTCTACAAGATACACTACACCACTAAGATACCCATGTGCATGTCGAAATACTTCCCAAAGGTCAGTGAATACCACGACCACAACACCAGAGGGAGTTCCACAAATCATGTTCAACCCAGATAAAATAATAATAAAAAAAAAAAAAAAAAAAAAAACGTTTTTTTTAATAAAAGAAAATAGTCATAACTTAGAAATTAGATTGCATAGGTCTATGAATCGATATCGCGATTCTGTTTCAATTAATTGCCCAGCCCTACAGTGTGTACAGTAAGTTAGCTTGGTGATTATCATTGTGATGTAGGCTAAGCTGCCTAGCTACTGTTAGCATACAAGCACTGTAGCCTACTTACTTTTTCATCCACAACGTTTTTTCTGATCCAGATGCATAAATCCACTTCTTCATGTTGCTCAGTTGCTGGTTTATACTTCGGTCCTAATGTTGGCGCAAAGTTTAATTTAGCCTGACTTGTTATAGCTGTACAGCTTACTAACTACTAAACAACAACTTTCTCATAGTCTCAACTTTCACATAGTCAAAATGGGTCCAGCTGCATGTGAGGAGGATAGGTTTAGCTCGGGCCAATCTCAAGTTTCTCAAGTTTCTTTATTAGTTGTCATACAGAAGTACAGAATACTTTTATACAAAATGCTTCTTTATGTTACATTTTGTATAAAAGTATTCTGTACTTCTGTATGACAACTAATAAAGAAACTTGAGAAACTTGAGATTGGCCCGAGCTAAACCTATCCTCCTCACATGCAGCTGGACCCATTTTGACTTTGCAATGCAGAAATCTCTGATTGGATTTGCAAGGCTGCCAATCATATTCAACCTCTGTGTATTGGATGTCAAGGGCTGTCAATCAATCAATCCTCCATTCAATGGCAAGAGTTTAACTGCACAGACCGTTCTTAGATGAAGTTAATAGCCTATTTTGATTCGCTGTTATTTATTATTTATTTAACAATGGGTCACACCTGTGAAGTTTTCTTCACGAATAATTACTGCAGGCAATACTGCAGTGCAGGCCTGCTCAGAGCTGTCAATTTTGGCCATTTTTGAAGAAAAAAAAATTCACTGACATTTTTTTTACAGAGGAAAACATTTATAATAAAAAAAAATAATAATAATAATTTAAAAAAATATATATATATATAGTTTTTTTTTTTTATATATATATATATATATATATATATATATATATATATATATATATATATATATAGGTATATGTAAATTAATAATAATTATGAATTATGAGTGAATTTGTGTTTCACGTGTTGTCATAGAGAAACCTCCACTGGTCAGCCCGGTATGTGACAAAATTGGAACTTTTAAAAGGTTATTGGCAGGTGCCACTCTCGCCAAGGGCTGGGTGATTGTTCCCTTATCACCCAGCCAATGGTGATTATTTTTCCTGTATATTAATCTTTTGTTTCGCACACAGGGACATTGAGGACAGGAAGATACCCTGGGGTCTACATTTTGCATCACGTAGGTGACCTGATGTTAAAGACACCAGCTTTAGAGTGAGCACCACCACCTGTACTTTTGGGCGTCAGCGCCTGTAAGGGGGGGTGGGATTTCATTTCCTTTTGTATTTCATTTGGTGCCACTGGTAGTCCTCCTTGATCTGTGTTGCTGTGTTTATAAATAAATACTATTATTTTGCAAACTGTTTCCATGGTTTTGTGTCACTGCACCCTCACCTACCCTGTCTGTGGCCTTGTGTTGCGTCCCCTTACTTATCGTGGTAGTGGTGTAAGACAGAAACTCACCCTTTTCACAAACTTCCTTAATGTCATCATAGTTTTGGCCGGTTGGACAAAAGCAGATGAAGGTTCTGTTGAAGCGAACCTCGCAGGTGCTCTCTTCGGGACAAGCGTTTTGATCGCAAGGATCTTGGAAGTCAAAGAAAAAGCACTCTTCTTATTTATAGCTCAACACTTTGAACTCCATCACTCGCCATTGATAAACCAAATAAATGATCAAAATGTCTACGTTGTTGGGTGTTACTGATCTTCAACGTGCATTAGATTCAAGATTCAAGATTGCTTATTGTCATGTGCACAGTTAAACAGTTTGCCATACAATGAAAATCTTACTTTGCTAGTCCGCCCTTCACACAAAATCACACAATACTTAACTAAAACATATTTAAATACAAGCGAGTGCTAAAAAATAAGGTAAAAATAGATACATATATACAAGGCACAGTGAGTTACATGGCACGTTCTGATTCAGTGTTTACAATATAAATGGTTAAATTAAATTAAAAACTCAGCTACTTATAGTACACCATACAAACCTGGTATTGGTGGTTCTGTGGGTCCAGTAATTGGAGCCTCCGTCGATTCAGCAGTTGTGGAGGGATCCGCAGTAACTCCAGTAGTTGGGGTGGGATCCGCAGTAACTCCAGTAGTTGGGGTGGGAGCCACAGTAACTCCAGTAGTTGGGGTGGGAGCCACAGTAACTCCAGTAGTTGGGGTGGGATCCGCAGTAACTCCAGTAGTTGGGGTGGGAGCCACAGTAACTCCAGTAGTTGGGGTGGGAGCCACAGTAACTCCAGTAGTTGGGGTGGGAGCCACAGTAACTCCAGTAGTTGGGGTGGGAGCCACAGTAACTCCAGTAGTTGGGGTGGGATCCGCAGTAACTCCAGTAGTTGGGGTGGGAGCCACAGTAACTCCAGTAGTTGGGGTGGGAGCCACAGTAACTCCAGTAGTTGGGGTGGGAGCCACAGTAACTCCAGTAGTTGGGGTGGGAGCCACAGTAACTCCAGTAGTTGGGGTGGGAGCCACAGTAACTGGGGGGGGGGGGGGGGATTTGAGAATTAGAGTCGGTCAACTGTCAAAATGCTATTATTTTCTTCAATTCAAGACGTTTTTTGTTATTGTTTGTTATATTGTTAACCCTTTCACTGCCGTACTACAGAAGGTTAACCCTTATATCAGTTATTGTGTTGAAGTATGGGGGAATACTTATGAGACTAATATAAAACCATTATATATACTACAGAAGAGGGCTGTACGAATCACACATAAAGTGAGTTATCGAGAACACACAAATATATTATTTATTAAATCTAGAATAATTAAACTTGAAGACATGGTTAAGTTTCAAACAATGTTAATTATGTTTAGGGCAAGAAATAATACACTGCCAGAAAAACTACAAAATCTTTTTCATTTAGAAAGTGAGTTTAGTAGGAGAAAATACAATTTTCAGTTTGCACGTACCACACTTAAACAGATGTGTCCTTCAGTTATTGGTGTAAAGTTGTGGAATTCTCTCCATAGCGAGCTTAAAGGGGAACTATTTTACTATTTCTTTCACTATTTGGGCACTTTTACACAATTCCTGTGAGTCTATGGAACACCTCTGTAATATATATATTTTTTTTATTCATTGTTTTGTATTTCTAATCAAGTCCTCAAAAACAGCATTTTTCTACCTCAAGATTTCGAGCTGTTTTGCAGCCGCAGCTGCAGGTGCCACCTAAACCACTGTGCACCGTGAACATTAACATGCAGCAGTGTCTTTATGACATCACATATAGGCACATTTTCAAATGACTCAGTTCAGTGAGGGTGAATATTGTGAGAGGAGAATTGGAAGAATGCGCCAATATGAGAATTTTGAGACATAGATCATATTAATATAAGTTCACATAGCTAGGAAACAATGCTAAACACTCAAAAAGGCCATTTATAAGATAGTTCCCCTTTAAGGGATGTAATAGTGTTTATCAATTCAAAAGATTTTATAAAAAAAAAAAATTTAGTCAGTATGAAAATCAAATGTGATCTGAATAGTGAGATCCTTTTTTTCTTTTTTCTTCTCTTTCTTTTATTCTTTATTCTTTATCATTATTATTATTATTTAATTTTTTGTTGTTTAACTGTGGATTGCGTGTTTCTTTTATAATGGTATAAATGATTATTTGTGTAAATTAGGTTGTACGCCGACCATTAAGTAAATACTTGTTAGTTTAGGAATAAGGGGCAGGTAACTATAAGATTTATTCTTCTTCCTGCTCATTTTGTCCATGGAATGACTATTTATGATTGTGTAATGAAGAAACTATGATTGTATGATTCCATGTGGCAAATAAAAACTCTGAACTGAATTGAACTGAACTTTACTATCACACTACCGACGGGTAACTGGGTAACCGTCGGTAGTGTGATAGTAAAGGGTTAACCTTCTGTAGTGCGGCAGTGAAAGGGTTAACCTGCTGTTGTGTGGCAGTGAAAGGGTTAACATTCTGTCGTGTGGCAGTGAAAGGGTTAATACATTTGTTATTTCTCTTCATTCCTTGTTGGAATGGGTCACAATTAGCTGCAACCCTACTGCTAGTGGTGTCCCTTGATATCATAGAGGAACAAGATGCTAACATGTCATTTTTGGGAAATAGAAATGTTAGTGTTCTGTGAAAAAAAAAAGGAAATTCCTAACATATTTGTCATAAACCAGGAACTCTTTCGGTGCATCCAAAAAGCAACCACTCCAATGTTTTGGTGTTTTAGATATTGGAAGCAGAAGGTTTTATTAAAGGAACTCTCCAATATTTTGGGAAATTCACTTATTTGTCATCTCTGGTTCTAATAGATCATCTCTTACAAAGTTGGCCATGATCAGTTTAGCATGATTAGTCATTCTTCTGTACTAGCTAGGCACCTTGATTTTGTAGTTACATATGGCTTTTGAGATGCAGCGTGCGATCATTGCGCCCCGCGATCATTCATCGAGAAAATAGCTCCAAAACGATCTGCTTCGAAAATTATGTCTTGAGTGGTAAATACACAGGATACAACATCTAAATACGTTTTGGAAGTTGTGGAAGGTGTATTTCTTTACTTTTGAAGGGGCTAACAGTTTCCCCCTGCTTCCAATTCTTATGCTAAGCTAGGCTGGCATGCAACCGGATCTCAAGTCAAGTGTTCCTTGATTGATCCCCTTGGGTCAATTCAGATGGCATAGCAGCATGGGGGAGGGAGGGGAGTATCTATTGCTATGTCCGCCTACTACAATCTCATGAGCTGTCTAACGCCTGTCCCGTCTCCCTGTCTTCCTATGACTTGCTGTCCTGGAGTGTTGACTGGAGTGTTGGACGTCCCGTGACGAAGGCCGGGAGATTGCGACCCCCTCTGCGTGCCCCCCTGTCTCCGGAGGTCTCGTAGTGGTGACCGGAGTGCCGGATGTCCCGCGATGATGTCGGGGAGTTCGCGACCCTCTCTGCGCCACCCCCTATCTCCCTGTCTCCGGCTGTCCCTGAGCAACGACCGGAGTGTTGAATGTCCCGTGACTAAGACGGGGAGGACGTGACCCTCTTTGCGCCGCCCCTGTGCCTCAAATAGATCCGCTATCAACTCTATCTTTAATCTTTCAAAATGTTCAGTTGCTATCGCTATTAGCTCTATCTTTAATTTTTCAAAATTTACAGTTACTATTGCATGCACTCATCTGTGTTTCACCACACACATGAGTGCATGCTTACCAACTGTCCGTCTGCAACACTACTATCACCAACATCTAAGAAGGGAGATCCCCCCTTGAATGGCCCTTCTAAGGTTTCTCTCCTCCACACTGCCTGTGGAGCTTTTTTCCCTATTGTTAGGTTTTAGTGAGTTTTTCCTTACCTTCGCGTGGGGTATGTCTGGGAGTGCTTGCATTCTTTCATTTATTTGCATTCATCTAAAAAATGTTTGGACCTTATGGTGTTCTTGTTCTGTTCTTGACTTATTGTTATGTTGTCTTCTTGACTTGTTTAAAGAAGACCTGTACGGCCCATGGGGACATTAACGTGTGTTGTCGGGCCCTATAAATAAATTTGATTTGATTTGATTTGATTTATGGATGTGCTCTGTAGCCTGCCATATATCCTGCATTCTGCTCTGAGCCAGACTGCGCTGGATGGTACCAGTGTTGTAGTAATGGAGTACATGTATTATTATGTAACTGGATTATAATTAAATTACAGTTACTGAATTGAAAAACACAGTAATGAGATTACAGGTAGGCCTACTATATATATATATATATATATTACTTGTAGGATTACTCAGAGACATTTTTGAAAGGGGAAAAGGCAAACGTCATTATAGACTACTTGAAATAATTAATAATCTTTTTTTATACTGTTAATCACAATGGTAGACTGTGATCATAATGTTATTCAAATAAATACATTTTCCATTTCATCCTGTACATTCTGTACACTGAGGAGACAAGGTGACTGTGACACAGTGTAATTCGATACCACAGCAGTTTTCGATACTCGATAGTATTGAAGCACTTTGATTGATACCATAAAAGTATTGCATTTTGATACCCAGCTCTACTTGTGAGTAATCTGTAACAGAATACATTTAAAAAATAACCTTCCAACCGTATTTCCTCTCTCTCTCTCTCTCTCTCTCTCTCTCTCTCTCTCTCTCTCTCTCTCTCTCTCTCTCTCTCTCTCTCTCTCACTCTCTCTCACTCTGTCTCCCTCTCAGCCTTCATACCGTCTCAATAAAGAACCTTCTCTCCTGTGTCTCCTCTACACTGTCTCCCTCTCAGCCTCCCTACTGTCTCAATAAATAACCTTAAGTTCTGTCATGTGTACTACTCTGTCTTCCTCTCAGCCTTCATATCGTCTCAATAAAGAGCCTTCTCTCCTGTGTCTCCACTACTCTGTCTCCCTCTCAGCCTCCCACTGTCTCAATAAAGAACCTTCTGTCCTGTGTCTCCCCTACTCGGTCTCCCTCTCAACCTTCATACCGTCTCAATAAAGAACCTTCTCTCCTGTGTCTCCCCTATTCTGTCTCCCTCTCAGCCTCCCTACTGTCTCAATAAAGAACCTTTTAAAGTTCTCTCCTGTGTCTCCCCTACTCTGTCTCCCTCTCAGCCTTCCTACTGTCTCAATAAAGAACCTTCTCTCCTGTGTCTCCCCTACTCTGTCTCCCTCTCAGCCTTCCTACTGTCTCAATAAGGAACATTCTCTCCTGTGTCTCTCCTATACTCTGTCTTCGTCTCAGTCTTCACACTGTCTTTTTATATTTTATTTTATTTTATATCTGGTTTTATAATATGACGACTGATGAAAGTGAAGTTATGTACCTTAGCATGCATGTCTTCAGATTCAAACTGGGCCAACGGCACCCAGAGTGAGTTTCCGCAGACACAAGATAGACCTGAGACAATTGTTCCAACAGTCACTTTGCCTAACAACTCACACTGCAGCAATGATTGACAGAGATAAGCAGATCCTAAGCAGTCAGAGAGAACGAGAGACAGAAAGAGAGAGAGAGAGAGAGAGAAAGAAAGAGAGAAAGAAAGAGAGAGAGAGAGAGAGAGAGAGAGAGAGAGAGAGAGAGAGACACACACACATTTTGTACACCTTAAAACCAGATCTCACGGTTCTCTGAAAGACCCCTTGAAGCAGCTCCTCACCCAGTACTCCTCACACGCACACACACACACACACACACACACACACACACACACACACACACACACACACACACACACACACACACACACACACGTCACACGTCACACGTCACACACACACACACACACACACACACACACACACACACACACACACACACACACACACACACACACACACACACACACACACACACACACACACACACACACACACACCATCTCCTCAGATTGAAATCCCGCTCCTCAATCTACAATGACAGGTCGGACAAACCGGACTCAAACCGGATGTCACTCACAGAATGAGAAAAACACAAATTAAGTCATAAAAGACTTTGGAGTTTTAAGTGTCATGGTCTGTTGATATGACTCAGTGATGGAGAAAACACATTAGGCCACTGAAGGTACAAGGTTCGCGATATAACAACAGCATTTATGGGTTTATGGTTGCAATCTTTCATCACCCAAAGAGGGAAACAAACTCAGACGCAGCCCATCGACCCTGAAGATAGAGGGTGGACTAGGCACGGTCGTGCCCTGCTTTACACCGATAACCACAACAACAGATGTTCACTGAGATAATGCTATTTCAGGGCTACGCTCTCTAATGTTATGTGTACAATAATGTTACACATTCAAACTGGTGAATCACTCAAATCAATGGACTCCAGTGTGGTTAGAATGTGACATTGAACTGAGGAGCCAGAGTCGACTAACTGACTGTCATTGAACTGAGGAGCCAGAGTCGACTAACTGACTGTCATTGAACTGAGGAGCCAGAGTCGACTAACTGACTCAGTCATCATTGTCAAATTCACTCACCATCTTCTCCAGAGTGAGACAAGAAGATAGATACCACTTTCTTCTCTGTGTGTTCAATAGAAAGCTATCTGGCGGCACGTTAGTCAAGCTTAGCACAATGACTGGAAGCGGACGGTACAAGTTAGCCTAGGTGTTGGCCAACTAACACGTCTCCCGGAGCTTTAGCTAGGCTACTGGTACTGTCCGCTTCCAGTCATTGTGCTAAGCTAGACTAGCTTGCAGCCAGTTAGCTTCCTACTGAACGCACAGAGAGAAAATGGGTATCTATATTCTTGTCTGACTTTGGAGAAGATGGTAAGCGAATTTCCCATAATGTTAGCATGTTCCTTTAACCTCTAGGCCTAACAAAATAAATAGTTTGGTTCCTGTTGGTTGTCAGTTAAGGCCATTGGTTGGTAGGGGATTTTCATGGCGAGTATGGATGGATAGGGAATTATTTAATTTTTTTTTTTTTTTTTACAACAACATGGATGCATGTACTCTGCCAGCATGTTGATATATCCATATACTAAAGGTTAAAATACAAAGACACTGTACTACAAAAGTACAATGTACAAAGGTAGTAGTATTAAAAATGCCACCCCTAAATACTACTCACTAAATATCCTGATGTTAGAGAGCTGTGCAAATATTGTGAAATACTTGCTTTTTATATATTCTCATTATTGACATGGACTGCACTTTTTAACTAAGATTTAATTAAACTTTATTGAAAAAATATTTTTTTCGCATAAAATATATTTGGGCATATATATATAAATCGGCAAGGTCGGCCGGCAACCGGAACTAAACAATTTATTTTGCATGGCCCTATGCAACCGGGCAAGTTAGAGGTTAGAGACAATTAAGAACACATTCTTCCTCAGGCTGGTGGTAGTTGAGGGAGGTCATCGACTTCCCCGATCCCGGATTGCCATGTGGGGGGGATTTTAATCTGTGTCCTTGCTGCCTCAAGACTTACTCTGGGATTCCCAGGATTAGGCAACATTGCTAACAGAGCTATCTTATCAAGCAGAGGTCATGCTCCTGAACACATGGCCTACAAGGAAACTAAGACATTCATCTGTGGATTCCACCTGCTGGCGAACCTTCAGTCTGAACACAGAGTCCCAGGTGTACGACAGACTAGTAGAAACTAGAAACTATGCATTTTAGGGACAGGATTAGTAGTCCCTAAAATGAGCCTGCAATTAGTATGCAAAACATGTTTATATTGAAGATATTTACAAGTCTTTGTTTCAAATTACTTATACACAAACTGCAGTGCCTAAAACACAAGCGAATAACCAATGCTTCAAGTTCCTTGTGCTTGTTCATCTGGACGGGCCTGTTGTTTGTGACAGGCATCAGTGATGAAAGGGGCTTCCTGAAACTCATTTAGACTGCAACAGTAAAGCATTAACCAGACAAGTGTGGTCTGAGTGAAACCAAAAGACATTCTGAACCGCTGTAGACCTTCTATTAGCACTTAGCCGGCGGAGGAGAGGATGGAGGTCAGAAGGTGAGGTCAAAATGTCTGCTCAAACATGCTAGGCAAACACCTGTCTGCAGCTGTAGGCCCATTCCTAGCCTGAAATAGGTTGAAAACGTTAGGTTATGACTATAACCAAGTTCTGTTAGTTAGGGGCGATGCTTGGCATCACTACTGCACTATCTCGCGTACGTGCACGCGTACTGAATAAACCACAAATGTACCTCTAATACCAGTATTAGTCTGACCACACCCCTCATCAGCTTACCTTCATAAGCAGGTGTGTGGTCACCTGCTCTCCTCCTTCCCAAGCTTTCACCACAAGGTGAGGACAAGGGCTGCAGCGGCCGTCTGATGCCAAGCATCGCCCCTAACTAACAGAACTTGGTTATAGTCATAACCTAACGTTCTGTATCGTTAGTGGCTTAGCTTGGCATCACTACTGCACAAGGGAGGCCAAGCGGAGCCACTTGGCTGACAAATACACCCCGCTGACAGCCCCCCAAAACCATCAGAACAGGGAGGGCCGAGCCCCCCCGACCCCCCCTAATGGAGGGTAGCCCCCCTATTAGGGACGTCACGGGAGGGCGACGGACCCGACCGTGCGAAGAGGCACTCAAGCAACTCAACGCACAGGGTGAGCAGACCGTGGCTTGACCCCACGACTACACACACGCACAACCCGCATGCCACCCGGGAACGAACGGAGGAACAACCTCGTTACTGCCCCCAGAATCACGGGGTCAAGGGCAAACCCAACCCCGTGGCAAGGCCGTAGCAGCGGAGCACGAAGGAAGACCCAGACCCACCAAAAGGACTGGACTCCCTAGAATGGGGGCCCGGAGAAGTCCATGATGCCAGCATCAAGACCCCACCAGGTGGGCACGTAGTGCCCCGCCCCCCACATCGCCAGCGTATTCGGACAAAGGCCCCTCAGTTACTGCACCTGGTATTCCCAGGCGGAACCAACCAGGCCAGAACCCGCCCAGCTTCCGAGATCGGACGAGATCGGGCGTGTTCAGGTCGGTATGGCCGTAAGCTGAGCGGGCCCCGTCCCCCCAATAGTACACCGCCTGGCACACTGACCCTGCAGAACAGGCAGTCAGCATGGCCGTAAGCACACAAAAAAGGTTAACCAACGGAAGCAGGCAGCGCACCGGGGAAAAACCAGGCAACAGGCTGTTAACCCTAGCCTGGAGACTGCGGACGAGACAGGCGCCAGAGGGGACAGCTGAACACAGCCGCCCCGGCGGAAGAAGCGTAAGCTGGCGGTGTTGCATGACCAAGCCTCCATTTAACAACCCCCACCCAGAGGGGTCGAGGCAGAGAAGGCTGACACGATTGGCAGACGTCATGAACGTGCAGGGGCACCCTCAAACGGTGAACCCGGGAGTTGACACTGCTCCAACACACCAGGGAATCAACCACCTCGGTGTTACCCAATGCGGTGGTTGTTCCTATAACCCCTCAAGAAAAAACTCCAAAACACACCTGCGGGTATACACCGGCTATACCGCAGTACAAGTGTTTCAGTTTCCAAAAAGGGTTAACCCAGGCCTACGGGTCGCAAACATCACTTCGGACCGGGCCTGGCGGTACGGGAAGCACAGGGTCACCAGAGGAGGTCAAAAAACCACCCCCACAGGCCCCTCTTCGCCATGCGTGAGAGAGGAGCGAAAAATAATGGAGAACCAGCCCCTAAGCACACCGTACCTGGTATTCCCCGGCGGTCTCCCAACCAAGTACTAACCAGGACCAACCTGTGTAGCGGCCGAGATCCGACGAGATCGAGCGCGTACAGAATGGCATGGCTGTAAGCCACGACGACAGTGCTGAGTAAAAACATACCCAACCAGGGTCTCCATAGCGCTTAACCCTGTGACACCCAGACCGACCTGGCATTTTTCCCCCTGAAAAAAGCCCAAGTCCCTCAGGGTACCAGAACAGCAGATCTGCATCCCCGGCGGACAACGGGTTCAACTGATCTGGACCAGCGTGACCAGAACCAGTCCCGTGCCCTAACCACGCCGACATGCCTACTCCAGGAGAAGGGCAGATATGCGTGTTGATCTTAACATGAAAAGAAGGCGCCACCCAGACGTTCGGACGAACCGCGCCTGGTGGCCCACCCCAAGGGCGTGAGACCCCACTACATATGTTCAGATCCATCCCGTCATCATCCCCCAGACATGAACGAGAATCCGTCGACAACCCACCCAGGTCATGGGATGTGGTCGTCGGAAGAGGAAAAACCCCCATCTCAGTTGCTTTATAAAAACGCTGTTTCAACCACAAGCAACCAAGGCGTGCCAGTCAATCGCCTGTTTACAGCGAGCTAGCACTATACGTGCGTCGGGACACACCCCCATCAATGAACAGGCTATTTAGACCTGTCATTGAATCCCCAAGGCGCCCAGGGGAACGACAAGAGGGGTGTGACACTCCCTAACTCCAACACTTCTGGAATAGAAAGAAGGAAGCATCAACAGTATGTATCCCAGTCTACACAGCCGGGGTAAAAAATGTTCACATTTTTACATCCCACCACCCTCCCATAGGAAAGAGACGGGGATCCCCAGAGAGACTTCCCACGCGAGCTGTACAGATTGAAAAGAATATATTGCACCTTGAGCCATGTAAAAAACTGGTTTTAGGGCCTCCGGGGAAGAGGCACTGAACCCATACACACTCAATAAACGAATTGAATCGAATATACATACAATAGAAAAGGACCCTTCTAGAGGGTCCACTCACTTTGACAATCTGAGGAGGAAGGCTCTGTACTCTGATGGAGGCTTCCTCACATGGAAGAAGGAGTCCGAACTCACAGAAGGCCTGAATAGGCGCTTGGTGAGGAGGAGCCCTGACCACCCCCCCTGAAAACAGATCCATCACATGGACCTGAACAGCACACGGAAGTCCTACCAACAGAGACGCGCACGGTGACGTACTCTATGGCGGGGGAATTCCTGCGGTGCACACGCCCAATATACCAGGCCGTGGGACCAGGAACTCCCTCCCCCCCCCCCCCCCCCCCCCCCCGTAACGTGCCGAACCGCCACGTGACGGGAACCTTGAAGGACAGGGGGTGTACCCCTGACCGACAGAACAATGGGGAGAGGAAAGGTTACCAGTTCACCCCTTTACGACCCCACACCCATGATACGACGTAACGACAAAAAGAGAATATGACACAGTCATAGTCAGCTCTATGAAGCGTTTCACAGCTCCACACAGCGCATGAGCTAACCTGCTATCTGATTTTTACTAAGGAAAAACACAGAATAGAGAGGGCTCTAAGAACCCCGGTCCAACATACACATGTGCTTCTGTGGCCAGTACAACCCAGTTGTAGGTCACATGACACACACAACCCATCATCACCTACAAAAAATGGCAAAAACACTCAACAGAGGAACGCCGTTTTTTTCACAATGAGAGAATACATCATTCTTGATTAGTATCGACCACAGGCCTTGCTAAGCACACATGACAGCAACCAAACCAATTTCCCTTTAGGAAATAAGTTTCTCCAGCAGATTTAGCACAACCTCAGCAATCAAGCTAAGAGTTACATCGTATCCCTACCACACAAAAGACACAATTAATGCACAACATGTCTGATAGGAGGTGATAAAGTCCCCAGGGAACCGGGGGGGAAAACACAATCCTCCTATTTTACCCTCAATACGGCCAGTTAAAACAGGAAAACCTGTTAATGTGTGAACTCACTGTTCATTGTCATTACAGTCTGAGAAAGAACATTCTTTTACTCACTTGTCACCAAGCATAGCTTCATAGGTTAGTTGCCTTAGTAGTGAGTACACGGTACACATAAACACCATGATGTTTCTCACACAACAACCAGATCAATACATCACGATCTGCACGGAGAAGCTAACTGCCAGTGACAAAAACAGCTCACACATAACCCGCAACGTATCCCAAATGCATTGCAACAACACACGTTTTGGGAAAAAACACCGTTATTCACAATACATTTAGCAAAGTAAAACCAGAAGACGTGTTATGAGGTCTGGCCAACCCCGTACCTACCCGGAACGCAGATCAGCGAAGTGCAGTCACAAGACACCGTAGAACACAGCCGTCCTGTGTTGTTCGATCCGGGCAGCGTCGCCGCTCCAACCAGTCGCTACAGTCCTCTTTGTTGACGCAATCCCCGTCCAGGTTCAGGGCAGGGTCGACGAACATCCCCTGTCAAGGATGACGTCGTGGTCAAGAGTGTAAAACATGTTAAAATCAAAGCACGTTCAACAGAATAGCATCAAGCTAACGGCTGCTCCAACCGTTCGGGTGCTATTGCTTCCGCTTGCGAGACGCCGATCCAACGACGCACGCGATCAGAAGCGAGCTCCCGGCGGCGCGCGAGAAGCTAAGCTACCCCGCGCCAGGCCACTGACCGGCTAACCGTAAGCTATGAACATGTAAACAATGACATAACACTCACCCAGACAGGCCGCCGTTCTGAACCTCTCCTCACTTTTTAAGAGAAAAGAGAAAACAAGACGTCAACACCGCTTCACAACGGTGACATTACCACGTCCGGCGGAATCAGCACAGTACCAACTGGCCTGTATAGCTGACTTTGAACATGAATCTGCCGCTATCGCACATTACATGCACATATCCCCTCGTGAAGGAATACTCTCATTTGGATATGAAAGATGGGGTCTTAACACGGTGACAGAGAGAATCCACTCGTCCAGAACACACAGGGATCACCAGTGTTAATGGTCGCGGCCCACTAGTTAAAACTATAATGGTCGTCAGACCAAGGTCTTCTGTCGCCTAGGAGGCTGAACAAAGGACCCTAGCCTGGGGCCGGTTTCCATAAACTTTGTCAAGTAGCCCCCATAGCACTAACAGACAAGTGGAGCCCGCCAGCAAACACTACTCACCCAACCTGGAACGCACCGCTCCTCACAACAGCGGCATGTCCGACAGTTCAGCTGTGGCCTGACAGGTTTCACCCCAACAAACACAGCAAGGAACTGCAGTTGAGAAGCATGCAGCGGCGTGCTCCCAATACGAAAACCGGTGGAGGGTTTTTAGAATGATCATCATCTTCTAGACACTCCAGTACGAAGACAATATCGCCGTATTTTCTCGAAAATAGTGAGAGAGAAAATAAAGATATGATGTCAACGTATCCTTGTTTCCCAAGCTGTTCCTAATCCAATTTCTTCCATCATGGTGTCAAGTGTCTCAATACGGGGGCGACAGTGGCTCAGGAGGTAGAGCAGTCGTCTGGTAATCCGGAGGTTCCCAGTTCGATTCCCACTCCTCCCAGGCAGCGCGTCGAAGTATCCTTGAGCAAGACACTCAATACCCCTAATTTCTCCCGATGTGCAGGTTGGCACCTTGCATGGTTGCCTCTGCCATCGGTGTGTCAGTGAATGGGTAAAATGTGAGGAACAAATTGTAAAGCACTTTGGATAAAAGCGCTATATAAATTCAACCATTTACCATTCAATACAAATCCAATAAATGGAGTCGGATCAATTGACAATGAATCAGCAGCCAAATTTGTGGGCTCATATAATCTTTAACTAGGGATGCCCCGATCGATCGGCCACCGATCATTATCGGCCGATAATCAGTATAAATATGCGATCGGTGATAATGCTTTATTTTCGCCGATCGTCAAAACCGATCGAAAAACATGATCCAATTCTTAGCGGAGATCTCACAGTCACTGCTGACTTCTCTCTCAGACACACAGAGCTAAGCAGCGTACGGCACCTCCTCCTCCCCAGCCCCTCCCGCACTCATGTAAACAAGAGCCTCGCAGTCTGCTATAGTCTGGTGCATGATGCGACGTGAGCTAACGTTGGCTACCAGTACCTACCGAGCTAACGTTACTGTTTAAACTAAATGACCCAGTGACTACATGAGGCATTGTCTAACGTTATCTAGCTGGCTAGCTACTGATAGCTGCTGATATCAGCAAATGCTCCAGCAATAGTCGAGTGCATGATAAGTTACCTCCGTTGACTCGGTAGCTCACGTTAGCTCATGTTAGCGCTAAACTAAATAGTTCACTGAGGCGTTGTCTTAACGTTATCTAGCCGGCTAGCAGTAGCTACAGATAGTTCCTGATATCAATGTCTTATAACATTGATTTGATGCGTATTCGAGCTGAGGGCTTGCTGAATGTGATTTATACCAATACTAGGGTCCAGCTGCAGCGCCGGAGAATCCTGGCCGTAGCTGGAGGCTACTCGAGTACACACAGACAGTGGAGTGTCTTTGACTTGTTGCGTGGTGGCGATGTCTCGCAGATAATACAAGTACAAGTCTAATTATATAATATATATATTTTATAAAAAAAAAATTTAATCAAAAACTATCGGTATCGGATCGGTATCGGCCGATATGGCTCAAAACGATCGGTGATCGTATCGGTGGCAAAAAACGGGGTATCCCTATCTTTAACCATTACATCCAAATTAGTTTTATTTAAATGTAGAGATTACAGCTATGAATCAGAAAATGTAGCCATATCCCCGTGAAATCACCATGGGTTCTGTCATAATGTCCCAGGAGTTAAATCACCATGGTTACTGTCATAGTGTCCTAGGAGTTAAATCACCATGGTTACTGTCATAGTGTCCTAGTAGTTAAATCACCATGGTTACTGTCATAGTGTCCTAGGAGTTAAATCACCACAATTACTGTCATAGTGTCCTAGGAGTTAAATCACCATGGTTACTGTCATAGTGTCCTAGTAGTTAAATCACCATGGTTACTGTCATAGTGTCCCAGGAGTTAAATCACCATGGTTACTGTCATAGTGTCCTAGGAGTTAAATCACCATGGTTACTGTCATAGTGTCCTAGGAGTTAAATCACCATGGTTACTGTCATAGTGTCCTAGGAGTTAAATCACCATGGTTACTGTCATAGTGTCCTAGGAGTTAAATCACCATGGTTACTGTCATAGTGTCCTAGGAGTTAAATCACCATGGTTACTGTCATAGTGTCCTAGGAGTTAAATCACCATGGTTACTGTCATAGTGTCCTAGTAGTTAAATCACCATGGTTACTGTCATAGTGTCCTAGTTAAATCACCATGGTTACTGTCATAGTGTCCTAGTAGTTAAATCACCATGGTTACTGTCATAGTGTCCTAGTAGTTAAATCACCATGGTTACTGTCATAGTGTCCTAGGAGTTAAATCACCATGGTTACTGTCATAGTGTCCTAGTAGTTAAATCACCATGGTTACTGTCATAGTGTCCTAGTAGTTAAATCACCATGGTTACTGTCATAGTGTCCTAGGAGTTAAATCACCATGGTTACTGTCATAGTGTCCTAGGAGTTAAATCACCATGGTTACTGTCATAGTGTCCTAGGAGTTAAATCACCATGGTTACTGTCATAGTGTCCCAGGAGTTAAATCACCATGGTTACTGTCATAGTGTCCTAGGAGTTAAATCACCATGGTTACTGTCATAGTGTCCTAGGAGTTAAATCACCATGGTTACTGTCATAGTGTCCTAGGAGTTAAATCACCATGGTTACTGTCATAGTGTCCTAGGAGTTAAATCACCATGGTTACTGTCATAGTGTCCTAGTAGTTAAATCACCATGGTTACTGTCATAGTGTCCTAGGAGTTAAATCACCATGGTTACTGTCATAGTGTCCTAGGAGTTAAATCACCATGGTTACTGTCATAGTGTCCTAGGAGTTAAATCACCATGGTTACTGTCATAGTGTCCTAGTAGTTAAATCACCATGGTTACTGTCATAGTGTCCTAGGAGTTAAATCACCATGGTTACTGTCATAGTGTCCTAGGAGTTAAATCACCATGGTTACTGTCATAGTGTCCTAGTAGTTAAATCACCATGGTTACTGTCATAGTGTCCTAGTAGTTAAATCACCATGGTTACTGTCATAGTGTCCTAGGAGTTAAATCACCATGGTTACTGTCATAGTGTCCTAGGAGTTAAATCACCATGGTTACTGTCATAGTGTCCTAGGAGTTAAATCACCATGGTTACTGTCATAGTGACCTAGGAGTTAAATCACCATGGTTACTGTCATAGTGTCCTAGGAGTTAAATCACCATGGTTACTGTCATAGTGTCCTAGTAGTTAAATCACCATGGTTACTGTCATAGTGTCCTAGGAGTTAAATCACCATGGTTACTGTCATAGTCTCCTAGTAGTTAAATCACCATGGTTACTGTCATAGTGTCCTAGTAGTTAAATCACCATGGTTACTGTCATAGTGTCCTAGTAGTTAAATCACCATGGTTACTGTCATAGTGTCCTAGGAGTTAAATCACCATGGTTACTGTCATAGTGTCCTAGTAGTTAAATCACCATGGTTACTGTCATAGTGTCCTAGGAGTTAAATCACCATGGTTACTGTCATAGTGTCCTAGGAGTTAAATCACCATGGTTACTGTCATAGTGTCCTAGGAGTTAAATCACCATGGTTACTGTCATAGTGTCCCAGGAGTTAAATCACCATGGTTACTGTCATAGTGTCCTAGTAGTTAAATCACCATGGTTACTGTCATAGTGTCCTAGTAGTTAAATCACCATGGTTACTGTCATAGTGTCCTAGGAGTTAAATCACCATGGTTACTGTCATAGTGTCCTAGGAGTTAAACCACCATGGTTACTGTCATAGTGTCCTAGTAGTTAAATCACCATGGTTACTGTCATAGTGTCCTAGTAGTTAAATCACCATGGTTACTGTCATAGTGTCCTAGTAGTTAAATCACCATGGTTACTGACATAGTGTCCTAGGAGTTAAATCACCATGGTTACTGTCATAGTGTCCTAGTAGTTAAATCACCATGGTTACTGTCATAGTGTCCTAGGAGTTAAATCACCATGGTTACTGTCATAGTGTCCTAGTAGTTAAATCACCATGGTTACTGTCATAGTGTCCTAGGAGTTAAATCACCATGGTTACTGTCATAGTGTCCTAGTAGTTAAATCACCATGGTTACTGTCATAGTGTCCCAGGAGTTAAATCACCATGGTTACTGTCATAGTGTCCTAGGAGTTAAATCACCATGGTTACTGTCATAGTGTCCTAGGAGTTAAATCACCATGGTTACTGTCATAGTGTCCTAGGAGTTAAATCACCATGGTTACTGTCATAGTGTTCTAGGAGTTAAATCACCATGGTTACTGTCATAGTGTCCTAGGAGTTAAATCACCATGGTTACTGTCATAGTGTCCTAGTAGTTAAATCACCATGGTTACTGTCATAGTGTCCTAGTAGTTAAATCACCATGGTTACTGTCATAGTGTCCTAGGAGTTAAATCACCATGGTTACTGTCATAGTGTCCTAGGAGTTAAATCACCATGGTTACTGTCATAGTGTCCTAGGAGTTAAATCACCATGGTTACTGTCATAGTGTTCTAGGAGTTAAATCACCATGGTTACTGTCATAGTGTCCTAGGAGTTAAATCACCATGGTTACTGTCATAGTGTCTTAGTAGTTAAATCACCATGGTTACTGTCATAGTGTCCTAGGAGTTAAATCACCATGGTTACTGTCATAGTGTCCTAGGAGTTAAATCACCATGGTTACTGTCATAGTGTCCTAGGAGTTAAATCACCATGGTTACTGTCATAGTGTCCTAGGAGTTAAATCACCATGGTTACTGTCATAGTGTCCTAGGAGTTAAATCACCATGGTTACTGTCATAGTGTCCTAGGAGTTAAATCACCATGGTTACTGTCATAGTGTCCTAGGAGTTAAATCACCATGGTTACTGTCATAGTGTCCCAGGAGTTAAATCACCATGGTTACTGTCATAGTGTCCTAGTAGTTAAATCACCATGGTTACTGTCATAGTGTCCTAGGAGTTAAATCACCATGGTTACTGTCATAGTGTCCTAGTAGTTAAATCACCATGGTTACTGTCATAGTGTCCTAGTAGTTAAATCACCATGGTTACTGTCATAGTGTCCTAGGAGTTAAATCACCATGGTTACTGTCATAGTGTCCTAGGAGTTAAATCACCATGGTTACTGTCATAGTGTTCTAGGAGTTAAATCACCATGGTTACTGTCATAGTGTCTTAGTAGTTAAATCACCATGGTTACTGTCATAGTGTCCTAGGAGTTAAATCACCATGGTTACTGTCATAGTGTTCTAGGAGTTAAATCACCATGGTTACTGTCATAGTGTCCTAGGAGTTAAATCACCATGGTTACTGTCATAGTGTCCTAGTAGTTAAATCACCATGGTTACTGTCATAGTGTCCTAGGAGTTAAATCACCATGGTTACTGTCATAGTGTCCTAGTAGTTAAATCACCATGGTTACTGTCATAGTGTCCTAGTAGTTAAATCACCATGGTTACTGTCATAGTGTCCTAGTAGTTAAATCACCATGGTTACTGTCATAGTGTCCTAGTAGTTAAATCACCATGGTTACTGTCATAGTGTCCTAGGAGTTAAATCACCATGGTTACTGTCATAGTGTCCTAGTAGTTAAATCACCATGGTTACTGTCATAGTGTCCTAGGAGTTAAATCACCATGGTTACTGTCATAGTGTCCTAGGAGTTAAATCACCATGGTTACTGTCATAGTGTCCTAGGAGTTAAATCACCATGGTTACTGTCATAGTGACCTAGGAGTTAAATCACCATGGTTACTGTCATAGTGTCCTAGTAGTTAAATCACCATGGTTACTGTCATAGTGTCCCAGGAGTTAAATCACCATGGTTACTGTCATAGTGTCCTAGGAGTTAAATCACCATGGTTACTGTCATAGTGTCCTAGTAGTTAAATCACCATGGTTACTGTCATAGTGTCCTAGGAGTTAAATCACCATGGTTACTGTCATAGTGTCCTAGGAGTTAAATCACCATGGTTACTGTCATAGTGTCCTAGTAGTTAAATCACCATGGTTACTGTCATAGTGTCCTAGGAGTTAAATCACCATGGTTACTGTCATAGTGTCCTAGGAGTTAAATCACCATGGTTACTGTCATAGTGTCCTAGGAGTTAAATCACCATGGTTACTGTCATAGTCTCCTAGGAGTTAAATCACCATGGTTACTGTCATAGTGTCCTAGGAGTTAAATCACCATGGTTACTGTCATAGTGTCCTAGGAGTTAAATCACCATGGTTACTGTGTCATAGTGTCCTAGGAGTCAGTGGCGGCTGGTCCATAGAGGACGCTAGGCCGCCGCCCCCCTGGTGGAAAGAAGAAGAAGAAAGAATTGTTTGTGCATCCTATTCATCCCCTGGCCCCCTCCCCTCTTTTTTCTTGGGCGCTAGACATCAGCACCAGCGTCAGTGCGCAACTCACAGGGCAACATGCAACTAAATTTAATCCAATCAGCATCTTCAAATACGATATCCGAGGGCGCTTTTCTCTAGCACTCTATTGGCTGAGCGTGGCACGTGACATTACGTCCCGAATCCCGCCGAGGGTCCACCAAGAAAATACCATGCATGCTCGGCTAGTAGTTGTTGTCGGAAATTGATAATAATCACAAGATAGTGTACAAAATGGATTTATATGGACACTTTTATGGAAAATTAAAGCCCGGACCACAAAGCTTCTCGAAGGGTTAAGGCTATACTCTGTCGTTTTCTAGTAGCTGGTGTAACGGAGGTACCGCGAGTAAATCCACAGTCACGATGGACTTCAAGTGTTGTGAAGTGACTGTGGACGTTAGCGGTACTGCAAGTTAAACTCACTCCCCCTTAACACTTTGAGCGCCACGCCTGGTTTTCCGTTTTACCGGCTGAATGCCACCATCGGCGCCAATGTTAACGTTAATATCGCCTAATCTATGTTTTAAATTATGGCTATGTGTCTAATCTGCCCATCGCATTATCAAAGACTATTTTCCAGTCAGTGCTGTCAAGGCAGATTGTTTTTTTATCGCGTCGTTTCCGTTTCAGAGCAGTTAGAAAAGCCCCCGTTTTGATATAAAAAACAGCTCATTCTGGAGCATTCTATGAAAATCGTCTTTTAGTGGAATATTCCACAACGTTGATATTCGTCGGCCTTTTTATGAATCGTTTTCAAATAAACGCTAGATGATCAATATTATACGTGCACGCAAGCACATTACGGCCGCGCGCGGATAATCGCTCCGTTGATTTCCTCACAGACTTTTACAGTGAAACCGAAAGAAGACATTTCACAAAACAGCTTATAACTTCATCAAACTTACTCTGATTATCCTAACACTGATAACATAGAGTCCTTACCTGACATCAGATGGTATCCAACTGGTATATTCCAATTCCTGATCACCATTCGAAAAAATCGATACGTGTATGGATCCAACGCGATACTGTAGATCTCCATGATCAGCGGGGATCTGAGGTTCCAGAATGAACTGTGGTAACCCCGGCTGGATCAGTGAACTGGAAAATGTGGAGTACCGGATTTTTTTCCCCATTCATTTTCATTGAGTCCATTCCAAAATCACTTATGTCATCTGGGAGACGACAGGGGGCGCTTTTTTCCACAGTAATCGCCGGCGCCGCTCGGCTATACTCGGGTAGGCTCGGGTGATGCAATAATTTTTCAGATCGCAAAAAAAAGAAAAAAAAAAATCAGAGAAATCTCGTGAGTGGCTAGCAACCACCTATAAAAAAACCAGAGAAATCTCGTGAGTGGCACTCAAAGTGTTAAAAGGCATACAGACACGTTACCAAGAAGTGAATTCACCTCTTGGTATAGTGGTCTGTGATGTCGCCCGTGGCACGGGAGACCGGGGTTCGAGACTCGCTCAGGGCAATCCCTTAACAGGGGTCGAACTGTAACACAACGCAGAGCGATATCGCACCGGTCACACTGGTTCGGTAAGAAGTGTTGGACTTAGCTACAACAAGAAGCTAGACTATGGCTAGCTGGATGCAGTCATGTAAATGCCGTATTTTGCTTTCCATGCCTGCTTTTTAAAATTACGGGGACAGATACAACATGCCCATGGACTGTTACTGGAGTAAAGGATATGAAACACTTCTTTATTTTTATTTTTTATTAAGGCTTGTGGACAGCTGAATGTCTTGCAGCTTTCAACTCTTCTGATGGTACAGTAAGTCATATGTTTAATTTATGCAAGCCAGCCTTGGCTCTTTTAACAATATGCAAAATATTCTGTACTCATACTGAAGTTATTCTTGGTATATACTGTATACTAGGGAGGAGTCAGACTGTCAGACTGTGATCGCAGACATACTGTAGTAGGCCTTGTAGTAGGCCTTGTGTATGTATGTGACAAATAAACCTCTTGAATTTTGTCATATATTCAATCAGTTTCAGTAACTACACTCTACAAGACTCACTTGTTGTTGATGTGGTCCGGCCGTTTGGACGGTCTGGGCTTGCACAGCACATTCCATGATAAAAATAAAATGATCCATTTAGTTAGTTTACACCGCAGCAGCGCCAGCAGCAGGTGTAACGGCGTCGCCTGTAGATGATCCCGCCTCCTGCTGCTCTGTCAACTCGATTGGCTGCTTCACCTTCTTCGTGAAACCAAAACTGGTTAAAAGGCTTACTTGTTGCATTTTTCGTTTTTGACATTACCCATTCCTGAGTGATTACCTTATTTACCTGTCAAACTATCACTGTCAAGTCACAGGTTACAACGTGGGTCAAGTTTGATTTGTGCCGTGCGTGCCTGCAGGCTGCAGCGCCGCGCGCTCCGAATGGTAATTGCAAGAATAGCATGCATGTTGCCATATTACGGTGTGTGTGAATTAGTGCGCAAATCATTAATCATACATCAAAATAGCCTACGTTTATTATTATACACGATGATGATACAGAAAATTACATAAAAATTTGAAATGCATGGCAAAAATAGCATTTATTTTCAGTAATTTAGAGACCCCACAAAAATTCACAAATCATGTTTTCAGGGGAGCTGATGTCTGATCTAAGGGAGCCAATGGCTCACCCAGCTTACCCATGGTTCGCACCCTTAACACTTTGACTGCCTAAAAACGCTTTACAGCGTCATTGCTGGCGATGCTAAAGTTGCCGGGGGACGCTGTACAGCGTCCTTATATCAATATTTCAAAAATCTGCGATCTGATCCATAATGTCCCTCCGCTGGTCTGAGAACCACCAGCAGGACCCACTGAGCTCTCTGGCGGTTCAGGAGCGCCATCTGGTGGCCGATCGCGCAACCGCTTAACAGGAAGCACAGTGGAGGTTGTGCTACATGTCCGTATTGCTTCCGGCCACTCGGGATAGGTTCCGGCATTCTAGCTCGTCACTCTACATAGCGATCGATTGCCAATAACTCGATAAACAACATGATTTGGACGTATATACCATTATACAAGCTGGAGATGGACCGGGTAATAATATATCCCATAATGATAAAATTTCTACTCGACGATGATCGCCCAACGGCGCGCGGAGACTGGGGTGAGTTTCAGCGTGTAACGTTACCATCTTCGATACTAACTGCTTTTATCAACATTTGACCCACATTAGATGATTGGTATAACGCTGCCCACGGAATTATAAACGCCCCCTCGCCCATCCGGTCAACATCAGATGACGTGTAGTAACTTCTAGAAGTACGTCTAGTTGGAATTTTTTATATCGCGCTGATTGCCATCAAACTGTATTTCATCATCAATATAATGCATTTGGGGCTATATATCACGTTCTGGAGAAAGTTGCAGAAAGAGATGAAAACATACTTATACATTAGACCATACTTTACTATGAATATGTGAATGAAAAAGTTTAACGTTGCTACACAATGAACAATACATATAGGACTTTGAATGGGCCCTAATAATGGCAATGTAGCAATAGAATTTAAAAAGTTATAGCCCTGCAAAGAAGGGGACTTTCTCCATAGACAAATAGCGCTGGCAATCTATGGTATATCATTAATTTAACCCATGGCAGCCAAAGTGTTAATTGTGCGCGAGGTAACATGCGTCATTAGCGTGCGTGCAATCAGTGTTGATATGAGGAACGCACCTCTGGTCATCATCACTAGTCGTGTGTCTATCTCTGGTGTTCAGCTTTACGGAGAGACTTGTTTATATTCCCAAATTTGAAATTGAACTGTACAGTTTTATAGAAATAATACACATACACACACACACACACACACACACACACACGGGACTGACGACGCAAAGAAGAAGTCAATTGACCACGAGACTCCGCGCGTCGTCAAAACCACTCATATCAACACATCGTTTACTGCTGCTCGTCTCCGACAACATGAATAACCTATTAACCAACGTTGATTCTAACAACTGCAGCCAGTGCTGAGTGCACCATTAACAACATATCGCGTTATGCATTGCATATCTGCTAAACAGTAGCCTATCATATGACTATGTATTGTTCTGCTAGTGTTCTTTTTTTATATATATATATATATTTTATTGTATTCTTTTAACTCTGTAGCACTCTGAGATTCTCAGGAATGTAGGGTGCGTTACAAATGAAATGTATTATTATTATTATAGCCTTGTTTAACTTGCAATAGAATACACATGTTTTCATAATTGCAAAGACGTATGGTTTAATTGTTTAAACTCACTCTACTTCCACATCCAGTTTAATGAAAGTAAAACGAGCATATACCGTATATTTGTCTAGCCCTGTTCTATATGTCCCGTCCTTTATACTAAAACTCAGTTTAAACAACTATAGCCTTAGTATGGGTTTTAGAAAGGCTAATGGTTTGACTAAATAACTTCCAATAGCCATCATTTCCCGACAATTCAGGTCTAACGCACGGTCTAATTACCCGTTCTAAAGATGTACTTACCTGCAGTTTGTCCTAGAACGGCCACAAAAAGGAGGCAGAGAATGAAAGGCGTATGGACCATCATCATAGCCAACATAGAGAGGGGAAAAAACAAAAACAACTTTGATTTACAGAAATAATTGTTCTCAATCTCAAGTCAAAAGAGCGCTGTGGCAGTAACACAACCTGGCCTGCTGCTAAGAAGGATGAGAGCTCAGGTATCATCCACCAGCTGTTTTATTCAATAGCCACTCCCCTGTAGAGGCACCGCCTGCATGAGAGATAAGTTAACAAGTAGCTGATTTCACCCTCTTTATCTTTTGGTAGAAGGAAGCTCCAAAAATAGTCCACACTGATATTTCATTGGCGGTTGTAAAGCAATCAGCTGTCATGAACACCATGACTACAACTGCCTTACACTGTAATCACAACTAGCGCATATACAGTATATGAATATATTCCTGTTTAAATATCTGTATATATCCCAGACTCCCATACCTACTCGATCTTAGTTATACCACTGGCCAGTATGGCTTACTACCATAGTGTATACCTGTATCACTGTACATAATAATACTGTAACAGCTATACATACATCAGATTAGCATATTTACTTAGTAATACTCATTTATATATATACAATTTTAATCACCTGTACATTGTATGTTGTTGATGCACTTTACTGTTACCTCTGCACTCTGGTTTGATGCCAACTTATTTTCGTTGTACTGTACTTGGGCTGTATGATGACAATGAATTCTAATCTAATCAAATCTAATTGTATGTAGCTATATATAACCTTTATTTACCAGGGTATTTTCTGTTTATAACCTTTATTTACCAGGGTAGGTTCGGTTTATAACCTTTATTTACCAGTGTATGTTCTGTTTATAATCTTTATTTACCAATGTATGTTATGTTTATAACCTTTATTTACCAGGGTATGTTCTGTTTATAATTTTTATTTACCAGGGTATGTTCTGTTTATAACCTTTATTTACCAGGGTAGGTTCTGTTTATAATCTTTATTTACCGGGTATGTTCTGTTTAAAACCTTTATTTACCAGGGTAAGTTCTGTTTATAATCTTTATTTAGGTTCTGTTTATAATCTTTATTTACCAGGGTAGGTTCTGTTTATAATCTTTATTTACCAGGGTAGGTTCTGTTTTTAACCTTTATTTGCCAGGGTAGGTTCTAGGGGTGTAACGGTACACAAAAACCACGGTACGGTACATACCTCGGTTTTGAAGTCAAGGTTCGGTACGGGTTTTCGGTACAGTGGGGGAAAGTTTGGCTTTCCATGTTCCACTCAGGGGTGATGTAGTGTGCAGTAACTAATTGCACTTGTAGGGCTGTCAACGAATATTCTATATTGAAATTAATAATCGACTTAAAAAATTTACATTTTAAAATAATAATAATTATAGTACATTGTGAAAAAAACAGCCCCCGGTGGGCGGTCGTTAGTGGGTAACATACCGTTGTATTCGTTCGGTACTGTTGACCACTAGGAGCTGCCCAGTACAACTACAGTCGGACACTGTTGACCACTAGGAGCTGCCCAGTACAACCACAGTCTGACACTGTTGACCACTAGGAGCTGCCCAGTACAACCACAGTCTGACACTGTTAACCACTAGGAGCTGCCCAGTACAACCACAGCCTGACACTGTTGACCACTAGGAGCTGCCCGGTACAACCACAGTCTGACACTGTTGACCACTAGGAGCTGCCCAGTACAACCACAGTCTGACACTGTTGACCACTAGGAGCTGCCCAGTACAACCACAGTCTGACACTGTTGACCACTAGGAGCTGCCCAGTACAACCACAGTCTGACACTGTTGACCACTAGGAGCTGCCCAGTACAACCACAGTCTGACACTGTTGACCACTAGGAGCTGCCCAGTACAACCACAGTATGACACTGTTGACCACTAGGATCTGCCCAGTACAACCACAGTCTGACACTGTTGACCACTAGGAGCTGCCCAGTACAACCACAGTCTGACACTGTTGACCACTAGGAGCTGCCCAGTACAATCACAGTTTGACACTTGACCAATAGGAGCTGCCCAGTACAACCACAGTATGACACTGTTGACCACTAGGAGCTGCCCAGTACAATCACAAACTGACACTGTTGACCACTAGGAGCTGCCCAGTACAACCACAACGTTTAATTTTTTTTATTAAACTTTTTTTTTTAAGTTTGGTCAACGACCGGCCCACTACTAGGCTGGGACAGCGGCCCATTGGTACTGACTGACACTGGGCTGGCCCAATCACATCTCTTACTAAGCACCCCCCCGCCAGTCGTGCAGGTACATGACTGAGAGGGGGGCTGGTACATGACTGAGATGGGGCTGTGGTACATGACTGAGAGGGGGCTGTGGTACATGACTGAGAGGGGGCTGGTAGATGACTGAGTGGGGGCTGGTACATGACTGAGAGGGGGCTGGTATACATGACTGAGAGGGGGCTGGTATACATGACTGAGAGGGGTCTGGCTGGTACATGACTGAAAGGGGTCTGGCTGGTACATGACTGAAAGGGGGCTGGTATACAGGACTGAGAGGGGTCTGGCTGGTACATGACTGAGAGGGGGCTGGCTGGTACATGACAGAGAGGGGGCTGGCTGGTACATGACTGAGAGGGGGCCGGTACATGACTGAGAGGGGGCTGATATACATGACTGAGATGGGGCTGGTACATGACTGAGAGGGGGCTGGTATACAGGACTGAGAGGGGGCTGGTACATGACTGAGAGGGGGCTGGTATACAGGACTGAGAGGGGGCTGGTATACATGACTCAGAGGAGGCTGGTACATGACTGAGAGGGGGCTGGCTGGTACATGACTGAGAGGGGGCTGGTACATTTGATTTGATTGGATGTTTTTTTTTATTTTCGTGTCTTACATACAGGTGTATGCCCAGCCCATATGGGCTTACAAGACACATAACAATAAGTATATAATAATATACTTGACCAATTACTTGACAAATGACATATAGACCAAGATGGCCACAAGAACAAGAAAATACAAGAAAATACAATAAAACGTAATATAACACAAGCTGTACGCAATGTATATAAACAAAGAAACAAGAGGAATTCAAATACAATTATATAGGATATAGTGTGTTTTGTCTCAAGTGCCATGCTTTCTCCAAAAATCCTGCAAAACTGAAGATGTCCTCCACAAAAAAACAACTCAACATACAACTCTCAGACTGCCAAAACAAATCCGGATTTACAATTTGAATTTTCTCAAATAAAGCCCTCCTCAAAGCGGTGTACAAAGGGCAATAAAAAACAAAATGATATTCATCCTCCACCACTCCCAGATCACATAGAACACATAACTGCTACATGGTACATGACTGAGAGGGGGCTGGCTGGTGGTACATGACTGAGAGGGGGCTGGTACATGACTGAGAGGGGGCTGGCTGGTACATGACTGAGAGGGGGCTGGCTGGTACATGACTGAGAGGGGGCTGGTACATGACTGAGAGGGGGCTGGCTGGTACATGCCTGAGAGGGGGCTGGCTGGTACATGACTGAGAGGGGGCTGGTACATGACTGAGAGGGGGCTGGCTGGTACATGACTGAGAGGGGGCTGGCTGGTACATGACTGAGAGGGGGCTGGTACATGACTGAGAGGGGGCTGGCTGGTACATGCCTGAGAGGGGGCTGGCTGGTACATGACCGAGAGGGGGCTGGTACCATGTATTGTGGATCATTGTAGGTCAAACCATTAAAAAGTTAATTTCCACGGCAGCCATTTTGGATTTTGGTCTCTCACAAATTTCCCCCGCCTTTTTTAAAAATACACCCCGGCTAATTTAGTTTATTAACCCTCCTAGATGACAAATCCATTGAGAAACGAAGTGCCAGAGATGACCCAACTACTAGGTCCATATCGTATCATCATAATATTATTTAAAAAATCATTAGGATAACGGTTCCCTTGATAAAGATGCATGAAAAGGCTGTATAATATACAACACATGTAGCTCAACTGCAAAAACTGTTTTTTTTATTTGATTAGATTTGTATTTGGAAATTAAAAACACATCATAAAAACAAATTATCTTGATCAATTTGTATTCCTGAGGATATCACCTAAAAGCATTCATTAAAACATTTATTTCCAAGGTGGTCCTCGATGGAAGACATAAAAACACAGCACATATAGCCTACTCAACTGCAAATTTTTGCTCAACTGCAAAAATGTATGCCTACTTATGTATTAGCCTACAGGGAAAAACACATTCACAACAGGCAGCAACGTTTATTTTCAGCCAAGTATGGTAATAAGGTAACTATTAGGATATATATGGTATGGATTACTTACTCTTATAACTTATTACTATCTGTGGTAGCTCTAGTCTCCACCTACACAAATAGTTTTTGTGCTGTGCATTGATCATGCACCTTCACGTGGTAGGCACATTAACTGTAGGTCAAACTCCCCAAACAAACAAGCACACCATTGATTTAATTGCCATATAAATCACATACAAAGATCTAACTATTACTCCTCTCTGAACATGAATATAAAACAAGAAGGTAAACCTTATGCAATATTCATCATTGATATTTGAATAATTGAAATCTGTATGAACTGAGTAGTTAGTATCATATGAAATAAGATGGAACAGCTCCATGCATTTGTAGAAGGGTGGATTATCCCTACTTTATGAGAGTGGATATGAACTGTCACCATCACAGTACATTTCGCAGAGTACATTTTACTCAAACTGAGTCCATTTGAGCCCAAGTGAGTACAATTTTACTCAGTTTGAGTAAAATGTACTCAGTTTGAGTCAAATTTACTCAGCGAAATTTACTGTAGTGGGAGCACAGCAGATCTGGGTCCGGCTGAGTCCCCGACTGTAGTGTAGGGGTACTAGAATTGGGATTTAGCAGAGGGAGCGGATGGGGCCTAGGATTTACTAACCTAGGGGTTATACGCTGGTCCTTTTTGCCCTCCAGCCGTAATCCCGCTGTTTTTCCATCGACGCTTAGCTCAACTGGTACGCCGCCGTGCTGTGGAGCCTGCGGTGCGGTTGGTCACAAGTTCGAATCACTTAAATTTTTTATTTTTTTTTACGTTTATCATCTCTCGCTATAAACGTGCATTCTTTCGCTGGTTAAGTTTAGGCATTCTTTCGGAGTTGGTTAAGGTTAGGGTTAAGTTAAGGTTAGGGTTAAGGTTAGGCATTATTTCGGAGTTGGTTAAGGTTAGGGTTAAGTTAAGGTTAGGGTTAAGGTTAGGCATTATTTCGGAGTTGGTTAAGGTTAGGGTTTGTCGCAGAGAATGCCTGTCTGTCTTTCTTGACGTGGAGGATGCAGCCTATTTCCGCACTGCCGCTCTCTCGTGCTGCCGCGGTCACATGGGCGTCATGCAGGGTGCGATCCACGGGGGGAGCTGGGTCAGCCATGGCTCCCTTAGATCAGACATCAGCTCCCCTGAAAACATGATTTGTGAATCTTTGGGGGGTCTCTAAATTACTGAAAACAAATGCTACTTTTGCCATGCATTTCTAATTTTTCTGTAATTTTCTGTATCATCATCGTGTATAATAATAAACGTATGCTATTTTGGATGTATGATTAATGATTTGCGCACTAATTCACACACGTAATATGGCAACATGCATGCTATTCTTGCAATTACCATTTGGAGCGCGGCGGCGCTGCAGCCTGCACGCACGGCACAAATCAAACTTGACCCACGTTGTAACCTGTGGCTGTGACTTGTTGACAGTGATCGTTTTGACAGGTAAATAAGGTCACTCAGGAATGGATAATGTCTAAACGAAAAATGCAACAAGTAAGCCTAACCAATTTTGGTTTCACGAAGACAGTGAAGCAGTCAATCGACTTGACAGAGCAGCAGGAGGCGGGATCATCTACAGGCGACGCCCTTACAATTACACCTGCTGCTGGTGCTGCTCCGGTGGGGACTATTATTGACAATGCCCGGTGACCGTGCCGCCGCCTGCGGTCGTATCAGAACACAGGATAGGATACTGTAGACAGTGTTGGATGATGATCTATCATCTATCTAACTAAATGGATACTTTTTTTTTATCATGGAATGTGCTGTGGAAGCCCAGACCGTCCAGACGGCCGGACCTCAACAAGTGAGTTGTCGAGTATTATGTGTTCTGTAGTTACTGAAACTGATTGAATATATGACAGGATTCAAGAGGTTTATTTGTCACATACATACATACACAAGGCCTACAGGCTACAGTAACGTCTGCGATCACAGTATCCTCCAACAGTCCGACTCTGATTCCAATTGTCCGCCTCTCCCTTTACTGGAAATATGACATGCAGGTTTACCACAACACACTATGCATGACACTTGGATTTCACGATTCACATTAATCAACAAGTCCCCGTATGGGTTAATCCTCTTTTCATTGAACCGTACGGAGGGAGGTAGGCGGCAAGCTCTGTGAGCTATGGAATTGGAACAATCATCAAGGTACATAAGTGCTGTTTGCACAACTCAACCACACAACACTTGGTTTTGATAGTTTATCAGTGAGCTGGATGCAATCCTACCTGGAGGGGAGAGAACAGATGGTAGAGGTAAACGGTACTCTATCCCCCCCCCTCACAGTGAGCTGTGGTGTTCCACAAGGAAGCATACTAGGACCGCTACTGTTCCTAATTTATGCAAATGACATGTCGTCAGCCTGTGACTGCAACTTGTTCCTGTTTGCGGACGACTCAGCCCTGCTGGTCTCTGACAAGAACAAGTTGCAGGTTGAAAAAACCCTCAGCTCGGAACTAGGCAAAATCTGCATATGGCTCGCTGATAACAAACTATCATTACACATGGTCAAAACAGAGTCCATTCTCTTCGGTTCAAATAACAAACTCAGCAAGACTGACGGCTTCTCAGTTACAGTGGGTGACAATATTGTCACAAGGAAAGACGAAATGATCTACCTAGGTTCCATCCTAGAGGCAAATCTTTCCTGTGACAAAATGGCATCCAATGTAATAAAAAAATTAGCATGGCATTTCCAGATTTTTTCCTATATTTTAAGGCGTACTCATTAAGTCCATTGACAACATGGTTTGACTCCCAAGCATTAGCATCTTGGAGGAAAATAGAAGAAAACATAGTAGCCCCACATAGACTGAAGGACATAGCACACACTAAACTACCAATCAAGCACTGTGAACGAAAATTCGGCCCCATAATTACTCATGCGATCCGGATATGGCGTGAATCACAAAAAAAAAATCCTAACCCACAAGAATGGCACAACCATACTCCCTTATTCAATAACAATGCTCTCTTAATTGGAAAACGACCTATAAGATTCCCTATATGGGAAAAGCAAGGCATACACTCATTAGGGGATATTTTTAACAAACAGGGCTTTTGTAGTGATAAAGAAATACGCAAAAAATTTAATCTCACCAAGTCCACATGGCTTTTTCACAAACAGTTAGAGCTATGTTTGAAGTCTCACGGTGTTCCATTAGACAGACCAATTGAACACCACAGATACCACAAATTCTTCTACTCAAGAGAGACATCGAGAGGTTTTGTTTCAGAATTTTATCATCAATTACTAACGTCCTCGTATGAAACCCTCCAACTTGACTCTGTCTGGAGGAGGGATATACCAGACCTGGAAGATGACTTTGATTGGCAAGGAGCCTGGGCAAATGTCCGACTTACATCAAGGAACCCGGATCATCAACAAATCAATCTTAACTATATTCACAGGACATACTTGACTCCTATAAGACTGTGCCGAATGGGGCTCAAACAAGATTCCAAATGCACCCAATGTACAAATGGGGACGAAGGGACATTTATGCACATGTATTGGGACTGCTCACCAGTTAAGGCATTCTGGAAAGATGTGACCCAACAAATATCAAAACTCGTATCTTGGAATATACCTGTACACCCCTCGGTATTGCTGTTGAATGATGTTTTTGAGTTTGCAGTGAATCCACAGCTAAAGAGATTGGTTTTATCGGGTATCACAGTAGCCAAAAAGCTGATCGCATCACGCTGGTTTCAACCGGAAAAAATGTGCCGTAAAGTTTGGTTTCTTACATATCTCGATGTAATTTACCATGAAATATCTACAGCAAGAATTCTGGGTCTCAATGAATCCAAAATGTCAATGTGGTTAGAAGTGGTGGAGAGAATAAAAGCTAGCTTATAATGGTAGTGTCTGGTTAGGTGCGAGGGATAGTGGAGGTACTTCTCAAGGTGGGGTCCGGGAGGGGGGGTTTCGAGCTGAGCATACGTATGTAGGGTTTTTTTTTTAGATAACAGGTATTATGGGTATATCTTATATAAAACAACTAACCAAAATGTGATCTCATTGGATGTGCCCTGACAATTAATGCTTGTATATCTTATCGTGTGTTGTCATGTTTGTTTATATGTTTGTTTTAAAAAAGAATAAAAAAATAAAATACAATGTAATAAAAAAATTTCAACCAGCAGCAACTTGCAAGGGGCCTGGTCTACAAGATACACTATACGACTAAGGTACCCATGTACATGTCAAAATACTTCCCAAAGGTCAGTGAATACCACAACCACTACACCAGAGGAAGCTCAACAAATCATGTTAAACCCAGATTCGGCTCAAACAAGGGACTAAACACGTTTCGCAATTATGCCACATCAATGTGGAACGCCCTACCCAAAGCTGTAAAGGAATGTGAATCACTACCCAGATTCAAAACCGCTCTTAAAGAGCACCTACGGGAGGCTGCAATTCGAAACTGGCCACCGTAAATGCCCAAACCCCCCACCACCTCCTAATAGACAGTCTCCTCCCCACCGCATGTATATATTCCCTCCCCGCCGTATGTATATTTCTCTCCCACCCACCCACCCCCTCCAAATGTACAGTCTCCACCCCACCATATGTATATTTCTCTCCCACCCACCCACCCCTTCCTAATGTACAGTCCCCTCCCCATCATATGTATATACTCTGGCAGGATCTAGGGGTAACAGTACTGTATATTTGAATACCGTTTATGTCACAAATGTATCAGTACTAAATACCTATATGTCCCTATGCCATAAATGTCATGTATGTTGTGTATGTCATAAATGTCTATATGAATTGCAAATGGGGGACCCTGATGTAAACAAGACTTTTCATTTTTCTCAGGTCTGCATCCCCTTAACAATTGTGTGTATTGAGCCGTACTGTATTGTACCCATTCTGCAATCTGTTAAATAAAGTTTTCATTCATTTTCATTCATTCATTCATTATAACCAGAAAATTAAGTGGGCCCACATTTGAAACAAAAAGCCTATCTAAGCCGGCATTACCTAAAACAACAAACGTTGGGGGATCAACAGTGCAGTCCGGCTGTCGTACGTCTTCTTCTTGGTTCAAACATACCCTAATCACTATACTGGTAAGCTAAACTTTCGCATACGACGGTACTTTCCCACAACGTGGCCGGAGTCGTATTTTGCGTGTCCTTGTGATCATGAGCTCTTCGTCCACACGTCCGCTTGCTTCTCTGGAAATGGAAGAAGAGAGCGTCTTGTGTATCTAGCTCCTCCTTCATGCCAGTCTCTTCCTCACCTGTCCTTTGCCAGCCCAACGTCGCACCAGCTCCCCCTGGCGACAGTCCAGCGCCATGTCCCACTACTAAATGTCAATATTAGAATATGGAGAATCAAGACGGGTCAGCGAGTTACGCAATGTTATCATGAACACAGTGGAGTACAAGGAATTAGAGTTAGACACATTGAATTATTGTTAGACATATTCAGGTGTCTACACATTCATTGAATAAACAACTATTTGCTCATTACCAGTATGGTATTGTTTAAATTGTTTAGCTTTTTGCACATCTTTGTCAGGGAATTCCAACAATTCTGGACCTGAATGTACCAGTTAATTGTAATCATCTCTCTCAGGTAACAGAGCATGAGGTGAGGCGGACCTTTAAAAAAGTGAATATCAGGAAGGCAGCAGGTCCGGACGGCATCCCCGGCCGCGTCCTAAAAGTCTGTGCCGACCAACTGGCCCCAGTATTCACTGACATATTTAACCTGTCCTTAGAACAGGCTGTCATCCCCACCTGCCTGAAGAAGTCCACTATTATCCCTGTACCCAAAAAATCCAATCCAAAAAATCCAAGCCTGCTTGCCTCAACGACTACCGCCCTGTAGCTCTCACCTCCATAGCCATGAAGTGCTTTGAGAAGCTAGTAAAGGGCTACATCTGCTCCTCCCTCCCCATCAACATGGACCCCCTGCAATTTGCATACCGCCCCAACAGGTCCACGGAGGACGCCATATCCCATGTGCTGCACACAGCAGCATCACACCTGGACAAGAGGCAGGGGAACTATGTGAGAATGCTATTCATCGACTACAGCTCGGCATTCAATACCATAGTCCCCTCCATACTCATAGCCAAGCTCAGGGACCTGGGCTTGGGCTATGACCTCTGCCAGTGGGTCTTGGACTTCCTGACTGGCAGACCCCAGGTGGTGAGAGCAGGCAACTGCACCTCCTCATCCATCACCCTCAACATAGGGGCCCCCCAGGGCTGTGTTCTGAGTCCCCTCCTCTACTCCCTGTACACACACGACTGTGTGGCTCAGCGGAGTAGCAATACAATCGTCAAATTTGCTGACGACACAGTGGTGGTGGGCCTGATCTCTGCCAACGACGAGAGGGCCTACCTGGAAGAGGTCAAGGTCCTGGCGGGATGGTGCCAGGAAAACAGCCTCTCCCTGAACGTCAGCAAAACAAAGGAGATGATTGTGGACTTCAGGAGGTCGGGGGTCAAGGACTACAGCCCCCTCAGCATCGACGGGGCACCGGTTGAGAGAGTCAACAGCTTCAAGTACCTCGGAGCCTACATATCCGAGGACTTGACATGGACCACACACATTAACAGTGTGGTGAAGAAGGCACGACAACGCCTCTACTTCCTCAGGCGCCTAAGGAAGTTCCAAGTCAGCCAGAAGATCCTTAAGAACTTCTACTCATGTACAATAGAGAGCATCTTGACCGGCAACATCACCTCCTGGTTTGGGAATAGCACTGCAAAAGACCGAAGCAGACTACAAAGAGTGACACGTTCAGCCGAACGCACAATTGGAGGGGGGCTCCCCACCCTCCAGAACATTTACTACAAGCGTTGCAAGGGCAAGGCTAAGAGAATCATTAAAGACTCCAGTCACCCGAACAACTGCCTCTTTGAACTGCTGCGGTCAGGCAAGCGATACCGGAGTCTCAAGGCGAGCACAGAAAGACTCAGAAGTAGCTTCTATCCCCAGGCCATCAGGCTGCTAAACGAACAATGAATGAACACTACACAACAACAACCACCAAACGCACATAGCACACACATCCACACGCACACACTCACTTTAAACAAACACACTGTAGCACCCACTCCACACACTTTATAGCACACACCCACTTTAAACAAACACACTGTAGCACCCACTCCCCACACTTTATATTTATGGATGAAGGATTGCACTACAACTCGTACACCTTACTGTAAATTGTACCTAAAATTGTACCTCATCCCATTTCTGCTTTGCACTAGATAGTACTGTACATTAGTACACTGCATAGTATTGTGTATTGTATATTATATGGTAACTCAGAACATTGTACATATGTCTATACCGAACACTGTGACCTCATTTTCTTCTTCTAAATTCATGCTATATTATGTTATTATGTTATTTGATACTATCTTGTCTAGCACAGTCTCTGGAGCGTAACAGTAAGAAGCATTTTGTATGAAAGTATTCTGTACTTCTGTATGACAACTATTAAAGAACTTGAACTCTCTCCTTACTGTATGTCCACCCACCCAACCCCCACCTACCCAACCTCCTCCAATGTACAGTTTCTACGTCAAATGTATATACACTATTTTCTGGACACTTTTTGTATCACAAACAGTACTGTATTTGCAAATCTGGTATGTCATAAATGTATAGATGTAGCAGTACTGTCTATCTGTATGTCGTGTGTGTCATATATGTTATGATGAATTGAAAATGGGGGACTCTCTTCTCTGGTCTGCATCCCCTTAACAATTGTATGTATTGAGCTGTACTGTACTGTACCCATTCTGCAATCTGTTAATAAACTTTTCAATCAATCAATCAAAGCCAGGTTGTGGAGGAGAGAGACAGGGAGGAACAGGTTATAGACTACTTTGCCCATCCTGAGCCTGCTATGATGCAGGTGTTTTTACATCACCACCCAAAACAAGATTCAGCCAAGAGCGAGTGAGTACACTGGTCCACTTGCACTGGTCCACTTGTCCCTGGCACTTATTACTACCCAGCTTTGTAGTGGTTTGGGGGAATAGTACAGTAGGTACGCATATTTAAGGGGACCGCAAGGATGGTGTACTGTCGGGTGGTGCCCGACCGATTATGGTGGGCCGGTCTGGGCCAAAAATGCCAGGGCAGATTTTTGGTCCCAGTCCAGCCCTGCTGTTGACCTGGATATTACATACTTGAGAGACATGTTCAACTTCACTGATTGATAATATCAGTAAATGGTTGGTATTATAAAATAAGGTTGAATAATCACACTTAAAATCGACTGCTGGCAAGAAGAAATAATAAAAGTTACACTAGCCAGGCATTCACAACTGAAAATGTCAGTTGAGATATTATTTAAACCTATACTGACACACAGGGGTGTTTGGGGTTGGGACATTGGCCACTAGGTATCTCATTATTCCACACCAGGCTTGAGTGTGAAGAAGTGGCTAATCTAGTCCACAGGTGTAATGAGATTCTGTAACTTAATACATATTGTTATTATTACCTGCATTGCTTTTACCATTTTCGGCTGTGACGCACTTTAGGCTGCAATTATTGTATGAAAGGTGCTATAAAAATAAGGTTTATTATTATTAGTATGAAAAATAGCTCACCAAAGATGTTATGTAAGGGATAATGTATGGCTAGGAGGTCATTGTCGCAAAATAATTGACCGACACGGAGTTTAAAATACAGAGGCGCCGCGCCGAGGTGTTTTAAACGGAGTGAAGGTCAATTATTTTGCGACAATGACCGAGTAGGCTATACATTATCCCGCTTAAACATGGCTAACTTACTAACAATATACCTAATTCATTTGACAAATCGCAGTTGTTCTGTGGCTCTGTCAGCCCAAATAAAGTGATTATTATTATCGCGCGGGCAGCAGCTCTGTTCTGGCTCCGCTGTGTTCGGGCTCCGCTCGGCGCTCCGCCCCCTGTCATCGCCGGCAGCAGTGTGTGTCAGTGGGCTTGATTGCCAACAGCTGCGCTCTGCGGTCATTATTGAAAAATCTGCGGTCATTATCGAAAAATAATGACCGCAGTCGGGGGGGCTGTTGACCAATCACAAGCAAGCATTTCGGCGAATGTGAAAACGCCATGTAATAATAAAAGTTAATGCTGATAATAATACTAATAATAATACTGATAATAATGCTGATAATAGAAAGTTGAATGTCAAAAGTGTACTCGTGATATATCAGTTCCAATAATACTGCAGCCTGTTTGGGACCACGTCTTTATAGGCTAGAACTCAACGTTTGCTGTAATCTTTTGGAATTCCTTTAAATCTTTTTACAACATTTAGACTGTACGCTATCGCCCAATTGCCAACCATGGAATTCTATTATCTCTAAGTTACCGTTGACCCCGGTTGCAAAGGGCACCTCTGAGCTGAGGTCCATTATGTCTCTTCCACCTCCCCTGCGTCACTGTGCGTCACTGGGGAAATGAGATATGTGAAAAGATTTTACAAGGAGAAAAAGTTATCTGTTTTAAAGTCAGTCAGGGTTTGGACCGCTCCTTTCTTGGTGTTCAGGAGGTTTATGTATGTGGTCTTTAGTTTGACTGTAAGTAGGTTTATGTATGTGGTCTTTAGTTTGACTGTAACTTGTAAGTAGGTTTATGTATGTGGTCTTTAGTTTGTATATAGTACAGTAATTATGACAGAGAGAGGGAGGGGGGGGGGGTGTCTCTGGAAAGAGAAAAAGTAGTAACAAAAAAATAAAGACCAGTGAAAATGTCCCAATGACGGAGAAACAGTCACCAACCTCAAATCTAAAAAAAAAAAAATTCTAATACATTTATAAAAAAAGTGTTATAAATAATTTTTTTTTAAAAGATATACATTTATAAAGATTTATAAAAGTAAGAAAAAAATATGTAGAAGATCTTTCTACAGAAATTAAGAATTTTACGAGACTACTTTTAACTTTTTACAAGACTAACATGAAGAGAGGGCAATAATATATTTTACAATGCATGCCAACAAAACTTCAAAAGTTGAGTTCAGAGCCATGTATTCTGTCCCATGCAGTATGATTGGATACTGAATGAATGGTTATTGAATCGAACGGGCAGATTAAAATGGATTTGAATCCATTCAGTCATGGCAGTGGGATTGTGAGGATTCGCCTGTTCCCTGAGCTTTTCCCTGTCTACTCTCCTTCAC
Source organism: Notolepis coatsorum (assembly GCF_963971535.1). Lineage (NCBI taxonomy): Eukaryota > Metazoa > Chordata > Actinopteri > Aulopiformes > Paralepididae > Notolepis > Notolepis coatsorum. The sequence continues at coordinate 133,532,295 of NC_140174.1, read as the reverse complement.
CAGCCCCCACCCTTGCGAGATTTTTCCCTGTCTACTCTCCTTCACCAGCCCCCACCCTTGGACTACCTTCACGCAGCTGTCATAGTTTGTGATTAGCGCCCCAGAGGGCTTTATATACCTGGACCTCCCCTCCAGTCCTTGTCGGGTCGTTCTGTGTTCATGGAGTGCTGTACGTTACCATTCTGTACGTCACCATCACCTGCCGCGTCTCCGGCGTGAGACGACGGCCCAGCCATCACCACCTGTCGCCGTTTGCCTGGAGTGGGACGCCGTCTTCGCTCTCTAATTCTCTACAGGAGGTTTTCCAGTGTTCCCACTCCAGACGTCAAGGCGGCTCGCCATCGCTCCCGATTCCACGGGAGGAAGGCGGCTCTTCGTGATCCTCGTTCCTGGGGTGAGGCTCGTCGTCGCTCCCTAGTATTCCACGGGAGGACGGCGTGTTCCCATCCCGGTCCCCTGGGACCCCCTTTGTTCTGCGCTGCCTGTCTGCAGCATCCGAGGAGGAGGAGGAGGATCTCCGTGCCCGGCCCCCGCTGTCGGGCCCCTGTCTCCGTGCCCGGCCCCCGCTGTCGGGCCCCTGTCTCCGTGCCCAGCCCCCGCTGTCGGGCCCCTGTCCCTGTGCCGGGCCCCCGCTGTCGGGCCCCTGTCCCTGTGCCAGGCCTCCGCCGTCAGGCCCCTGTCCCCGTGCCAGGCCTCCGCCATCGGGTCCCTGTCCCCGTGCCAGGCCTCCGCCGTCGGGCCCCTGTCCCCGTGCCAGGCCTCCGCCGTCGGGCCCCTGTCCCCGTGCCAGGCCTCCGCCGTCGGGCCCCTGTCCCCGTGCCCGGCCTCCGCCGTCGGAACCCTGTCCTCATCCCTGTAAGCAGCTCTGGCCCTCGCCCTGTCCAGGGCCTTAACCCTGTTTCTCTGTCTCTGTCTCCAGCCCGCCTCTCCGGGCCTCTGTCCCTGTCCCCCTCTCCAGTGCCCCTGGTCCTGGCCCTGACTCTTAGCCCTGGCCCTTAGCCCTGGCCCTTAGCCTTAGTCCCTTAGCCTGTTCACCTCTTAAAGGCACAGTGCCGCATTTTCCATATTTCCTTGACTCTAGTGTTTTTGTGTTTTCCCTTAAAGGGACTGTGCCGCTTTTTGTTCTATAATAAATATTTGCCCTGTTTTGGCTTACTCTCATACCTGTCTTGTGCGATTGGGGTCGGTTACAAACCATAACAGGGATCGACTCCTAATATCAAATTTTGGTCAAGCATCCATCCTGTTGGGTATTGGGGTGTATCTTTTTATCGTTTCTTAATTCCACCAGAAACCACAATAGCAGTCAGTGTCGTCTCACTGTTCTGTCCTGTTTTGCACTACAATTGTTTAAGTACCCCATATACATTACTACATTTTATATAAACTACTTTAGTAAGAAAATATTATTTTATTATAGGCAGGTTATCTGTAACAGACTACATTATTATAGGCAGGTCATCAGTTATCTGTAGCACTAGCAGACTAGATTTTATAAAATATCTGTAAATTCCTGTATGTACAGTACAATAGTTACAGTTGTATGGTAACAAGTTAACTGGTTTTTAGTAATTTTTTCATCACATATCAAATCGTAACTTTACACTCATTTATCACCCCCTAAACATTCTGAATATTTTCAGCACCTTGAAAAATCTGTAGCTCCAATGCAAATGTATGCATATATAATTAATTAGATATTTCCTAATGTGCATATTAAAACAACTTTTAAAGACAAAGTGTAATTCAAGAAATGTTCTCTTAATATAAAGATTAAACTGGTATAAATGCATGGGGATATCTTTAAAGGTAATAAAAAGTCCTATTCAACTGTAATGTCATAGTAGTGTCAACTGTCAAAAAAATGAAACGGTCCATTGTCTGGGTCGGGCTGGGCATGCTGGGCCCGTCTAACCTCCAACTCGATAGCCCACGTGACGACTGGGGGAAGGATGGTGTCCAGGGTCCCCGGAAACTCAGAGGACTCCTCAGGGAACTGCCGGGAGAGGGCGTCACCCCTAACGTTCTTTGACCCCGGGCGGTAGGTGAGGGTGTAGTCGAACTGGATGAAAAATAGTGCAAAGCGTGCCTGCCCGGAGTTCAGCCTTTTCGCTGTTCGCATGTAGGTCCGATTCTTGTGGTCTGACCATACAAGGAATGGCAGCTTCGCTCCCTCCAACCAGTGTCTCCACTCCCTGAGGGCAGCGTGAATAGCGAGAAGCTCCTTGTTGCCTACGTTGTAGTTCTTCTCGGCAGGGTCATATCACCGGGAGAAGTAGCCGCAAGGATGGATCCTCTGGTCCTCTTCCGACCGCTGGGAGAGGACGGCTCCGACCCCCGTGTCAGACGCATCCACCTCCACTATGACCTGTCTCGACGGATCGGGGTGGGCCAGCACCGGAGCCGTGGTGAACAGGCCCTTCAGGGCAGAGAAGGCCGCCTCCGCCTCCAGGTGAAGGGAAGAGTAGTGGAGGTGCATGCAGTGAGGGGGGCCACTACCTGGCTAAACCCCTTAATGAAGCATCGGGTGATCCCGGCGAACCCAAGGAGCTGAGTTCGGTCGGTGGGTCGTGGCCATCGCCTTGATCTTGCCTGGGTCAGCACGCATCCACCCCTCCTCCACGATGAATCCCAGGTACGTCACGGAGGTGGTGTGGAAGATGCACTTCTCAGCCTTAACATAGAGCCGGTTCTGCAGCAGCCATTGGAGGACCAGGTGGACGTGTTGGTGGTGTTCCTTCATGGTCCGGGAGAAGATGAGGATGTCATCCAGGTACACCACCACAAAGACGTTAATCATGTCCCTCAGCACATCATTGACCAACTCCTGGAATACGCCGGGTGCATTGGAGAGGCCGAAGGGCATGATGAGGTACTCGAAATGCCCCAGGTGGGTATTGAACCCGGTCTTCCACTCGTCCCCTTTTCTATCCCTAACCAGGTGATAAGCATTGCAGAGATCTAGCTTGGTGAACACCGGGGCGTGAGTGGCTCGAAAGTGGAACTCATCAGGGGGAGTGGATACTTATTTTTAACAATGATGTAATTTAACCTGCGAAAATCTATACAGGACCTCAGGCCGTCCTTCTTCGCCACAAAGAAGAAACCCACCACTAGGAGGGAAGACGATGGTCTTATGATCCCAGAGGCTAGGGACTCAGAAATATAATTGCGCATCGCCTCCTTCTCCGGGACAGAGAGATTGTATAAAAACAACCTGTGGGGAGGGCTGCCCCGGGAAGGAGGTCGACGGTGCAATCATACAGCCGGTGAGGGGGAAGTGAAAGGGCTCTGTCCTTACTAAACACCGGGGCTACGTCGTAATAAACGGATGGGACACCAGTGAGATCCGGGGGAAAAACCACAGGCCTGGGACTGCTGGACGGAGAGAGGGTGGAGCGTAGACAGTTGGCATGACAAGCTATGCTCCAACCCAAAATCCGCCCAGTGGCCCAGGAGATGTGTCTCTCCAACCACAGCCTTCCTAACACTAGGGGTGCAGTGGGTGCGTGTAATACCAGAAAACGTGCAGTCTCCACGTGATCTATGGCCTGAGGTGACAAGGGGGTGTCTACTCTAGAGGGACGAGTGGAATAGAAATTAGAATAGAATAGAAATACTTTATTCATCCCGAGGGAAATTTGGCACTACAAGTCGCTCACAGTAAACAGTAGACATTTAGATAGACAAAAACAAAAGTCACGAATACAAATAAAATAAGCCTAAAAATAAAATACGGTCCGGGATATACATTCCTATGTCACATTCTAATATAAAATATACAGTAAAAATATACAGAAATATACAGTAAGTGTACATTTGTAAATGTAAAAATCCAGGGCCCTCATTTATCAACGTGGCGTACGCACAGATATGTGTGTAACCCGTGCGTACGATCATTTCTAAGCAAAGTGTGGGATTTATCAATTTGAACTTGTGCTTGACTTTGTGTGTATATTTAAGCACAGGTCGGACCATGCGTACCGGCGCCCAGCGGTAGAATATGGGGACTGCAGACGGACGGCATAGCTCTCATCAGTTGCATGCATTAGTTTCAACACGGAAATAAGCTTGACTGACGTGTTCTGTATGACCCCCGTAATTCATTATAGTTCATTGTGAAATAGCGATAGTAGTGTAATTATTGTCAAACCCTAAATAGCATGTGGAATAGGTCTTTCTCTCCGAATGAATGCAGCATATTGTTTATATATAGCGTTATCGGATGCACTGACTGCGCTCGCAGGAACTGTTTTCAGAGATAGCATCAGATAGGGATGAATGAATGAATGAGGGGCAGTCTAATTGCAGAGAGAACATAATATTAACTAGAGTCCACTACCCGAGACACCTCCTTCATTTGTACCACAATTTGGGACCCAAATTGGAGCTATAAGCTTAAAAGCTTTTCCGTGCTTTATTAAATAAGCACGGCTCTGCAGGGTCCAGCTGCAGAGCCGGAGAGACAGACAACAGAGAGACAGACAGACAGACAGACAGATAGACACTGTTCCACAGTGTGTGTGTGTGTGTGTGTGTGTGTGTGTGTGTGTGTGTGTGTGTGTGTGTGTGTGTGTGTGTGTGTGTGTGTGTGTGTGTGTGTGTGTGTGTGTGTGTGTGTGTGACTACTAGTCTCCTAGTAGAGACTCCCCCCCCCCCCCCCTCTGGACCACCTCCTAGTAGAGACCCCCCCCCCCCTCTGGACCACCTCCTAGTAGAGACTCACCCCCCCCCACCCCCCCCCTCTGGACCACCTCCTAGTAGAGACTGTACGACCGGCTGCGATGAGGAGGGGGAATTGCAACCACCGCAAGCAAAACTTACACGGCTGTAACCAGAAAAGTCAAGTCATTAATCCTCATCTTCGTCTTCTTCCTAGAGAAGTCTCTACTAGGAGGTGGTCCAGGGGGGGGGGGGAGTCTCTACTAGGAGGTGGTCCAGAGGGGGGGGGGGGGGGCTGAGTCTCTAAGACGTCACACACACGCACACACACACACACACACACACACACACACACACACACACACACACACACACACACACACACTGTGGAACAGTGTCTATCTGTCTGTCTGTCTGATTTTCCCGACATAATGCTATCTGCCCCGACCAGATCCGTGACTCTGTTGCGATACAGATGAATTATCTACCCAGAATAGTATATAAAGTGGCTATCTTTTATGCTGTAGATTCAGCGGGGACTGTACGTATTTATTTGACGTTACTGTACAATATACGTGTGTATTAAAAGACGGAGCTGTCTTTTATTGTAATATAATAATTATTAATATTAAAAATAAATGAAGAAAGGCATTCTTATTCCAGCATGCATTAATGACACCAACGGGCAAACAGTGGTTAATGGTCTTTATTAGTGTTTGCGGTGTCCAGGCAGTGGCCCTGGCGTACAAGACCGCCACCACGACTCGTAGAACATCCTCAACATCCTTGTACAGACGTTGAAGGATCTCAGCCTCTGCGTGTTTTGACCTGTTCAGTTTGTTGTCGATGTGGACTCCGAGGTATTTGTAGACCTCAACCATGTCCACATCGACCCCCCTGATGGAAACGGGGGTCACAGGTGTACTCCTCCTCCTCCCCAGATCCACAACCAGTTCCCTGGTCTTCCTCACATTTAGCTGCAGGTGGTTTTTATGGCACCGTGTGATGAAGTCCACCACCAGTGCCCGGTTATTCCTCCTCATCACCTTCCTTAATACATCCCACTATCGCAGAGTCATCAGAAAACTTCTGAAGGTGGCAGGACTCTGACCGAGAGTGGAAGTCGTTGGTGTAGACGGTGAGGAGGAAGGGAGAGAGGACTGTCCCCTGCGGGGCCCTGGTGTTGCTGACCAGTCTGTCCGACACACAGCTCTGTAGGCGCACATACTCTGGTCTGCCTGCCACAATCCTGGCCTGGCGAGCGAGTGTGATGTCCATGAGACACTCGTCAGCTCCAGAATCAATGAGAACGCTGACGGACAGGGACTCCTCCCCCCAGGAGAGAGTGGCGGGGAAAAGCCGGTTGAAGTCTCCGTTGGGCTAGGGCAGGGGTCGGCAACCTGCGGCTCCAAGGCCGCAATGCGGCTCTTTAGCTGCTCCCTGGCCAAAAAAAGAAATAAAAAAATAGACTAAAGATATTTAGTCAACAAAAGGCTTAGCTGTATGCCTGATATGTGGTGCGAAATTTGCGAACAACAAAAACATTTATTTTTATTTGATAGATTTTCCACAAATAAGGGAAGGACTCAAATAGAGCTGCATAGTTCAGGGTTTTATTTCAAAGTAGGTCTACAGATGCCAGTGTTCTTTCTCCTTTTCTGTGTTTTATTTCAAAGTAGGTCTACACATGGTAGTCTTTTTTCAAAGTGGACTACTTTTTATTTTATAAATATTCCACAAAAAGGGAAGGACTCAAATATACCTGAATAGTTCAGGGTTTTATTTCAAAGTCGGTCTACAGACACCAGTGTTTTGTCTCCTCTTCTGTGTTTTATTTAAAAATAGGTCTACAGAGCCAGTATTTTTTCTCCTCTTCATAAGAGTTTGAGGTTTTCCTTTGTTATAACAGGTAAAAACAGCAATAAAAAGTCAAAAAAATTATTTTTGTTGCTTTATAATTCCATTAATGCAACAGACTGTGTGCTATAAGTATAAAGTATAATAAATTGCAAATTACTTTGGGTGTTCAATTGTCAGGCGTTTTATGCTAAATGTGGGGTATGCTTTGGGATATATAAAACGTTATACACTGTGTTATCTCCATTTTAAGGGTAAATAGGTTGTGCGGCTCCCTGAGCATTTTATTTTGTGGGAGGGGGGAAAAGTGGCTCTTTTGATAGTAAAGGTTGCTGACCCCTGGGCTAGGGGAACGATGCGCGGCTCACAAATATTCCCCCTATTAGCGAATGGGGTCGTTTGGGCGAGCCAGCCACGTTCGGAGATAATGTCCTGACTTCCCACAGTATAGACATAGTCGGTCCCGCATCCTCTATTCTCTCTCCTCCTGTGAGAGGCGAGACCGGCCGATTTACATCGGCTCCTCCCACAACGCTGACGTGAACAGAGGGCAGCATGGGGTAACGAGGGGACGGGGCCGAGAGGGGGGTTGCTGAATCGGGGGAAGTGGGCACTCGGCTGGAGCCTGGGCGGAGGGATCCTACAACGTGATGATTGCGCTCTTGTCGACGCTCCTGCAGTCTCACATCCATCAGCAGGGCCAGGGTGATTAGCTCGTTAAGGGTGTGTGGACAGTCTCTGATGATTATATCCCTTGACCGCCTCACTCAGCCCTCTCCTGTAAGCGCTACAAAGTGCTATGTTCCCCCACCTGATGTTCAAGTATGTTGTACTTCTAGGTCTTACGAGACTGGGCTCGGGTCGGGAAGGGGCTGGCCCCAGGGGAGCTGGGTCAGTGAGCAGCGCACCAGGGGGAACTGAGGCCGAAGCTCTACTGGGAAACGTGTCTAGTCTTTTCTGGATGGAGGCTAAAGCTGTTGCCAGAGTGTTCATCTAGGCCACGAGTGAGGTGAGTGCCGCAGTAGTGACACGGGACGAGCCCTGGAGCTTAGCGATGTGTCCTTGGACCGAGGGGAAGGCTTTGGTCAGCTCAGTTTGAAGAGACAATTACAGTATGTGTATGGGTGTGTGTGTCTAGCGTGCAAAACTAATTGGTGTTATGTAAATGTGATAAGGCTGTTGTTCATCTGCGTGTACTAACCAGTCCAGTCTTAACAGAGGGAGGGGGGTTATAGTTTATATACTGTTTTGTTTTGTATCATTGTCAAATAATGAAAATAATAATAATAATAATAATAATAATAATAATAATAATAATAATAATAATAATAATAATTATATAAAGAATACGTCAAGTATGTTATTTCCATGGCATTCCAAGTTCAAAATCAATATATATTTATATATTTTTTTATTCTATTTATTTTTGGGCTTTTCTGTATTTTTTCACCCAATGGTTATGCCAATTCCCTTCCTGGCCGTTGCGCGCATTGCCCCATTGTAGAACTATACCATGCCTCCTCCGATACATGTGGAGTCACCAGCTGCTTCTTTTCACCTGACAGCGTGGGGGGAACGTAACGCTGGGGGAACGTAATGTGCGAGGAGGTTCACGCTATTTCCCCCAGATCGCGTGTATGCCTTCTACAACAGAACTGCGTTTCCGCGTTCGAGTTTTGTGCTCTGATTGGCCAGGTCATGTGACATGTGCGCCAATCGTGGGAGAGCAAGTTCTGCGCCTATTTCCGGGTCTAACAGCCTGCAAACTACCTGGCGCTCTATCGCCATGCTCTAAGACAATCTCTAACCTTAACCAACTTCGATAGAGTGCCTAAGCTTAACCGTCGGAATCAGGGCAGGCGTTCTATCGCCATGCTCTAAGACAAACTCTAACCTTAACCAACTTCGAAAGAGCGCTTAAGCTTAGAGTGTAGAAACTTGCGGTCCCACGATTGGGCGTACATGTCACATGACCAGAAATGACCTGGCCAATCAGAGACGTGGAAACGCAGTTCTGTTGTAGAAGGCATTCAGGCCCCCAGATCCCCTCCCTGCTGAACAGGCGCCCACGACCGACCAGTAGGAGTCGCAGTTTACAACAACTGGGACACATACCCCACACCCGAATTGTGTTCAAAATCAATATTTGTGAACATGAGCTACTCTCTCCCAAAGCTATAAATCACAGGTATATATGCCTGGTTATACTGTTAGGTATAAAGTCTGGAGTTGCTCCATTGGCAATGAATGGGAGAATGATTTGTATCTTCATTCCATAGCAGTGTTCTCAGTCCTGAAACAGAAAACACCATTTACTCATTTACTGGGTGCTCTCAGCATAATCCTTTCCAATTAATTGTCCATGGAGCAACTTCAGACTTCATATGAATCATCATGTCCTCTAGTTTGTGGATATGGGAGAGAGTTGTTCAATTCTATTTCTGGACTGTCTTAGACCATAACAATAACATGTATGAATTCAAAAATTGGGTGGTGTGTTACAAAATGTTAAATGTTAAAAAACATTTCTATTGCAGCCTTAAAATGCATGAACAAAATAGACAATTAGTTAGTTAGCTTGCTTGATATAAAGTGGAAATACTCACTACGACATGATTCAAATTTATTCCTATTGTCACACTAATTTATTCCTATTGTCACACAAATGTATTCCTATTGTCACACTAATTCTCTCATCAAGTGAGTAGGAAGACGGCCAAGACTCAAGTCCATCAAGAGCAGTTAAGGGTTAAGTGTCTTGCTCAAGGAGGAGCGGAAATGAAACGGGAACCTCCGGATTACCAGACGACTGCTCTACCTCCCAAGCCACTGTCGCCCAGATGTGATGCTTTGTGGACGATGTGATGCATTGTGGATAGTCTGAGGGTGGTTTTCTGGTGGTCTTTAACCCCTTAAACCCGAGCGGTACCGGTACAAGATTGATATCACGCCAAATATCCATCAATACAGAACATATTAAGTAATGTAGCGTTTCTTTTTCAAATTTAGCCAAGAGTAAAGAAGACCCTAACCCTGTCAAAAAAAGCAGTCAAAGTGTATATTTTCAGCACTACGTTTGTTTACCAATGATATAGAAATCTCAGCGCATCGAGTCGGAAAAAGGTGCATGTTGACGCGACGACACAGCGCAACCTAACTTGAGTGTAGTCCTTTGAGAGAAGAGACCCAGGGCTTTCGGTGGGCTTTCGAATAAAAATAAACTACACTTCCCAGCTCACGCCAGCCCGTCAATCATCTGACTTCTAGCGTGAAGCTTTTTTTTTTTATTCTCATTATTTTCTAGATTATATCTCACAGGTGGAACAAACCTGAACGTTATTACCATAAAATAGAATGCAGTTAGTTTCTCTACCTTTCTGTGAACGTCTAGCAAAAAACATGTTGCAATCTGATGAAAAATGGCGGAGCAATTTACATTATAAAAAGGTTACTGTACTTACAGTAGATTTCATTCATGGTTTTTGCTGTCCTGTCAGGGTGGTACTAAATCCAGATTGAACTCTGCCATTGGAAAGGGGAGATTTGGCCTGATCCATTTGGCCCGCGGGAGTACCGCGTGGCTAGCGTACTAGGCCAACGAAGCTTAAGCTACACCAACCACCAACCACCAAGAAAGAGGATGGCGACCAAGGGAAGAAGCAAATGGCCCTCATTTAATGGGAAAGCGGAGGGATATGAGCTCTGGGAAGAGCGCATGCTATGTTGCATGCACGGCGCGGGACTCAAAGCGGTGATCTTGGCGGCCCCCGCGGGACCACTGACGGCGGAGGAACAAGCCCAAGACGACAAGCTTAATGCGGACGCATACTGTGAGTTGGCGCCGCTGCTCGACGATACAAGCTTGGGGCTGATATTCCGCGACACAAGGGACAAAGGCAGAGAAAGCTTGGGAGTGTTGAGGGAGCATTACATCGGACAGGGAAGGCCCCGAGTAGTGTCCCTCTACGTAACGTTGACGGCCCTGAAGAAGGGGCACACAGAGACGATGACAGAATACATCATCCGAGCTGAGCAGATCATGACGGCGCTCAAGAGTGCGGGAGAGGCACCCGGCGAGGGGTTAATGATGGCAATGGTGATGAGAGGACTACCGGAGTTGTACAGGCCGTTCACGCTACTGGTTACCCATGGTTCAACGGACATGACATTGGGGAAGTTCAAAGCCAAGCTGCGGAACTTTGAGGCTTCAGAGGATATCCACCCAGACGCTGCGGAAGCGGGGGGGATAGCACTGAAAGCCCGAGCGACACCGAGGGAGAAGGCCAGGCCCACGACGGAGCTGACGTGTTGGAGATGCGGAGAGAATGGGCATCGGAGGGATAACTGCAACAAGACGGTCTGGTGCAACTTCTGCAGATCATCGGGGCACACAGACAAAGAGTGCCGAAAGAAACGAGACCAGAGCGCCCGATACGCACATGGGCAAGATGTCGGCCAGAGATGAGGCGGCGCCTATGGACAAGATGGTGGCGATGAACGAGGTCGCGGCCACAAACAAGATGGTGGCGATGGACGAGATCGCGGCTATGGTCAAGATGGCGGCTGTGGACGAGATGACGACTACAGACAAGATGGCGGCAACGGTGACCGTGAGGCGAGTCGAGATGACGCCCGGAGAGCGGCAGGACGAGAGGACTTCGTCTTCGGGGCGCGGACTACGGGCGTCGCCCGGCCAACGCAGCACCAGCTGTTCCAGAGGAGGGGACTGATCGTGGACACAGGTGCGTCGTCCCACATCATCAACGACAGGAATAGTTTCAAGAACTTTGATAAGTCCTTCGAGCCGGAGGGACACAGCATGGAGCTGGCGGACGGGAAACGCACCTACGGGTTGGCGCAGGGGAGAGGAGACGCACAGGTATGCCACATAGACAGTGGGGAGCGCCGGTGTACAGTGACGTTAAAGAACGCTCTCTACATACCCTCGTTCCCACAAGAACTATTCTCTGTAAAATCCGCTACTGCTAACGGTGCCGAAGTGTTCTTCAGTGAAGGTAAAGATGTTCTTGTAGAAAAAGATGGTACACAGTTTAACATTGACGTATATGGAAGAATGTATTACCTACAAACGGAGTGTAATAACAATGATAAATGTAATGTGACTGTTAGTCATGACATCCAGACGTGGCATGAAATTATGGGTCATTGTAATCACGAGGATTTACTAAAGCTACAAGCAGTAACAGACAGTATGCACATTAAGGGTGATAAGCATAGACCTGACAAAGAATGTGAAGTTTGCATAAGGGGGAAGTTTACTCAAACAAGGAACAGGGACCCCACAGAGAAGGTAAAGAGACCACTGGAGGGGAGCTCCAGTAGCTCACCGCGTACCTCGAACGCTATTTCGGCGTCGGGGACAACCGTGCTCGTCACGGATCTGGGGTACACGAGTTCGACTCCCGGACTCGCCGTATTTTCTCAGAGTGTCTTTCCCCGATCTATACCCCATTCAACCTGTTTCTGTCGGTCATACTTGACCAGAAAAAGCGATAAACGCTAAAAGAACCAGCTGACTGGTCAAAGTTTAAAAAAAAAGAGACCACTGGAGCTAGTTAACACCGACCTAGCCGGTCCAGTAAGGAACGAGTCCATAGGTGGATTTAACTATGTACAGTCCTTTACAGATGTGGGTACAGGCGTAGTGTTCGTCTATTTCCTTAAAGCAAAGAGTGATGCACTCCAAGCCACGGAGAAGTTCCTTGCCGATGTCGCCCCCTATGGGGACGTAAAATGTTTGAGGTCAGACAACGGGACTGAGTTTACAAACAGAGAGTTCCAATCACTGTTGAGAAAAAACAGGATCAGACACGAGACATCATGTCCCTACTCCCCACATCAGAACGGGGTAGCCGAGAGGGTATGGCGCACTCTTTTTGAAATGGCCAGGTGTAAGCTAGACGATAGTAACATACCGAAGAGCCTGTGGCATTATGCGGTACAAGAAGCCGCCTACACCAGAAACAGGTGTTTTAACAAACATACGGGCACCACCCCATATACAGCAATGACAGGGAAAAGATGTAATCTAGCCAGAATGCACAAATTCGGATCAGTGTGCTATGCTTACCAGCAGGACAGAGGCAAGCTTGAGTCCAGATGTGAAAAAGGACTCTTTGTAGGACATGACAGAGGGAGCCCCGCACTCCTAGTCTACTATCCCGGTAAAGGGAAGGTGCAAAAGCACAGACTAGTGAAATTTGTCACCAAGACAATGTGCGAAATCGAGACACAGACAGAGGAGCCATGGCTGGACTCTGGGGTAAGGTATGGAGGGACAGAGACACCACAGCCTAGTGTACTGAGCACAGGCGTGCAGGCAGACCTCCAGACACCCCCAGAGGGCGATGACGAGGAGCACCCGAGGGTGACGTCAAGTGCCCCATGCAGTGGGAGATATCCCTCAAGGGAACACAAACCCCCAAGATATCTGAAAGATTATGCCCGGAGGGGTAGTGACGAGGATGACAGTACACTCGCCAGTATTGATTACTGCTACCGAGCGGTGTGTGGCGTGCCTCAGTCCTTTAAGGAAGCCATAGTGTCCCCAGAGTCGAGTAAGTGGGAGAGAGCGATGGACGAGGAGATGAGGTCCTTAGAGGACAACCACACCTTTACCCTCACAAAATTGCCAGAGGGCAGACAGACAGTGGGAGGGAAGTGGGTGTACTCAATCAAGGAAGGGATCGAAGGCCACGAAAAGTACAAAGCGAGATTTGTAGCTAAGGGTTTCAGTCAGAGGGAGGGGATAGACTATGGTGAAACATTCTCCCCCACAGCCAACCTGACCAGTGTAAGGGTAGTGGTTCAGAAAGCAGCTGAGGACAATCTGATTTTACATCAGATGGATGTGAAGACAGCCTATCTGCACGCACCCATAGATAGGGAGATATATATGGAACAACCTGAAGGTTACGAAAAGAAAGGGGGAAAGCTAGTGTGCAAGCTAGAAAAATCCATTTACGGCCTGAAACAGTCTGGGCGAAATTGGAACAAGATGCTTCACACATGCCTCATCGAGGATCACTTCCTACAGAATCCAGTAGACCCCTGTGTTTACTCAAGGGAGTCAAAAGAGTCAGGAAAAGTGATAATAGTCATTTGGGTAGATGATTTGATCATCGCAGCAGACAACTCTAGGAACCTAGATCAGGTGAAAGGTATGCTCTCCACCAGATTCAAAATGAAAGACCTTGGCAGGTTAAAGCATTTCCTAGGCATGGACTTTGAGCAGTCAGAAAATTGTGTAACAGTATCCCAGAAGAGATATGTGGAAAAGATCCTGAAACGTTTTGACATGCAGGAATGTAGAACAAGGGAAACACCATGTGATCAGAAACTTGATTATCAGGAGGATGCTCAGAAACTGACAGATGTAAAAATGTACAGGGAAGCCGTGGGTAGCCTCATCTACTTAACAACATGTACCCGCCCTGACCTATGTTTTGTAGTGAGTATGCTGTCACAGCACTTTGCTGATCACACAGAGGAACACTGGATCACGGTAAAACATGTTTTTCGTTATCTCAAAGGTACAGTAGATAAACGACTTTGTTTCAGAAAGAGCAGCGGAGGCTTAGGGCTTAAAGCCTACAGTGATGCAGACTGGGCTGCTGACATTACAGATAGAAGGAGTATGACTGGATACTGTGTTAGTTTAAACACAAACAGCTCACTGGTTTCATGGAAAACAAAGAAGCAGCCCACAGTGGCACTGTCAACTTGTGAGGCCGAATACATGGCCCTGGCCATGACGATACAGGAGTGTATTTATCTAGAACAACTGCTCGGAGGGATGGATAGCTATGTATATAAGAAAACTGTTGTTTATGAGGACAACCAGGGTACTATTGGCATTGCGAGAAACCCTGTATGTCGACAGAGGTGTAAGCATATGGATATAAAGTACCATTTCATCAGATCTGTCATCAGAGAAGAAAGGATGACACTGGTTTATTGTCCAACAGATGACATGGTAGCAGACGCTATGACGAAGCCTGCTTCAAAATTGAAACTGAGGAGATTTGCAGAGGTATTGTTTGGTGTGTAAATATTGACTGCCATACTCTTTTTGATGTTCTAAGACTGTATTATTTTCTTTGTAAATTGTTTTGAAGAGTTCATACAGTGTACTAAGTAACCATAAGTGGGAGTGTTGAATCTAGAGGGTGTATGTATGGTTGTAACTAACTGTAACTGTCCTCTACTGCTCCCATGACTGCATATATATCTGTGTCCACTGGAGGGCACTATAGGCGGAGCTTCTACAGTCTACGCCAGGTTGGGAGTATATAAGACTCGGCTCCCTCCTACTTTTCCTTCTTCCCACAAATGCCTCTCCCGGAGAGGAACACACTGAGCTGTTGTGGTATGAGTCAATGTGAATAAAACGCTGCCAGCAGAGCAAGGCCACATATGGAAACCATGCCTCATGTACAGATTATTGTCGCCCCATAGCCATTTCTGTTAACACGCCGCCTCGGTCGACTCCAAACTGGATAGCCTCCAGATATCCGTAGCTGACCATGCCAAGCGTCTGACCTCCGTGGAGGATGGACTAAGTACATGGTCCGACAGGATGGTGGACTTAGAGGCTAGGTGTTTGACTCTGGACCAAGCTAATCGATGTTGAGTCGCGTGGCCGTCGGTCAAACATACAAATAATAGGACTAGACGAGTCTATTCAAAGTGACCGACCCAATGATTTTTTTGCCGAGGTGCTGGTGGAAATTCTGGGCAAGGAAGTGCTTGCTACACCACCCGAACTTGATCGCTGCCACAGGGCGCTGACGGCCAGACCAGTCCCCGGCTCCAGGCCCAGGCCGGTGATCGCCTGCCTACACTTCTTCAGAACCAAGGAGACTATTATTCGGGAGGCTCGGAAGAAGAGAGGGTCGCTGACCTACAGGGGGAAACCTGTGTTAATCTTCGAGAACTACTGCCCCGAAGTGGTGGAACAACGCTCCCGCTACCGTGATGTTATGGGCCCCCTCTACTAGCAGGGATACAAACCGTCCTTACAGTACCCAGCGAGGCTCATCATCAGAGACAAAGACGGCGCTAAAAGGCATCTTGCTTCACCTAAGGATGCTACAGACTTTCTGAAGAAACTACATACATCGACTTCAGCAGAATGAAACTTTGGGTAACTGTTATGTCGTAGTAAGAATGAGTAATGGACACTTTAGTACCAGCGTCTGTCTTTATTCACGTACATACCAAGAGCTACCTTGCTCAGTCATTTACTCCACCTGGTGTGTCACACTGGGGCACATCCAGCCCGGTGTAACCCATGCTCTAGGTTAGAGCTCCGCCTACAGGCCTAATGGAGACACCACATATCCTTCTCAATAAGACAACACTTACATGGCTGGTTATAACTGTAACTTAGAATGAACATTTCAAAGTGTGTAGGCTACTCTTACCTTTCTTAAGTTATAACTAAGATAGAGTCCATTAAAGCTAAACAGTAAAAAGAACATTTACTCTACCGTTCTTATTCCTGCCTATGAAAAACAGAATAAACATTTGTATACATATTTCAATTCTATGCATTACTAGTATTCAAATCTGCCACAATTATAATTAACCAGACCCGTTAACTCTTTCACCTTTCAGCATTACTAATATCAATATTACATAACACTTTTCTCAGTGGCTCATCACAAAGTCCTGAGTCCACACAGGTGCTCGTCTCGGCCTGGCCTGTCTTACAGGTTCTGTGTGTGTGTCAGAAGGTGGCCCTGCTGTAATGTCACCATCCAAAGGCGACCCCTCGCCGTCCCCCTCTCCTCTCCAAAGAGAGACCGGTGCCAGATGGGAAGCATTCCAACAGCGTCCATCAGCCAGCATGTAGGTGTGCGGCCCTTTCTGTCCCACCACCTTGAGTGGCTTGGAGAACTTGCACTGAGTCTTAGGAAGAATGCCAAGTTTCTTAACCCGAACGTATGAGCCACATGGGAATGACACACTCTTCGCACCTCGCCTTTGATCCATGTACGCCTTGCTTCTGTCCTGTTGCACGGCTACTCTGGCGGCTATGTCCTCCGACGAGTGTGGTGTGGCTTGTGGAATCTGAAATCCAGCCACATGGAGTTTGGTGCGCATAGGCTTATCATGCAACAGTTCTGCTGGTGAGTGCTGTGTCGCAGAGTGAGGAGTAGACCGGTAGGCCTGTAAGAAGTCTGTTGTAAACTCCTTCCATTGCTTGCCTTTCAGCGAGGCCGTCTGCAAGCTGTCTTTCAAACTGCGGTTAAAGCGTTCTATTTCCCCATTTGCCCGTGGATAATACACAGATGACTTCCTGTGCACTATGCCCCTGTCTTGGAGAAACGCCTCAAACTCCCGAGACACAAACTGAGAGCCATTGTCAGAGACGAGCTCTTTCGGATTGCCCTCTCTGCTGAAAACTGTAGATAGGAATATTGTCACAGTCCGTGATGTAACCTGTGGCACAAAAGCTATCTCAGGCCACTTACTGTAGTAGTCTATTAGTGTGATTGCAAAGCGACAGTCCAGGGGCGCTTTATCAAAGGGCCCCACCACGTCAATTGCCAGTTTCTCCCAAGCCCCAGTAGGATAGGGCACAGGCTGCAGTGGAGAGGTGCGTGTGACTGCTGACTTGTCATGTGACTGGCATGTGTTGCATGCTTTGATAGCCGACTCAACCTGGGCATCCATGCCAGGCCACCAGTATACTTCTCTGAGTCTCTGTTTTGTCCTCACGATTCCCTGGTGAGTGTCGTGAGCCAGGGAGATCAGTTTGGGCTGTAGACTCTCTGGGACGAGCAGTCTATATGGGACTCGCACGACACAGTCATCGTGTAGAGAGAGTTCGTTCTGTAGTTTGAAGAACATCCGTAGGTCCGGGTCTAGATCCTTTTCGGATTTAGGCCATCTGGAGGTGAGTATCTCACATAGTTTCAGTTGCACCGGGCAGGCAGTGCATGCAGCTTTGAACTCCGCCGCCATGATAGCTGAGAGATTAGAGACAAGGGCTACCACTTCCAAGTCCTCCTGGCTAGGTTCGGAGCCGGGTAGTGGGAGACGGGACAGGCAGTCCGCAGTGACGTTTTCTCTGCCGGGCTTGTGCTGAATGTCATAGCAGAATGACATTAGCCTAGCGGACCACCTGGCCACGCGCATGCCCGCTCTACCTTGACCTTTTGAAGAGAGCAGTGTGGTCAGGGGACTGTGGTCTGTCCGTAGTGTGAAGTGTCTTCCCCACAGGTATGTCCTCCACTTTTCCGTTGCCCACACACAGCCCAGCGCCTCTTTTTCCACAGTAGAATATTTTCTCTCTGCCTGGGACAGCGTGCGGGAGGCGAACGCCACAGTCTTTTCTGAGGCGTCCGGATGCATCTGGGTGAGGACGGCGCCCAGACCGTAGTCCGATGCGTCTGTAGTGACGACCGTGGGCAGCTCAGGGTCAAAGAGTGAGAGTGCAGGGCTATCAACTATGAGTCCTTTAACTGCCTCAAAACTCTGCTGAGCCTCAGGAGTCCAGTCGAATGTTGCTGACCCTCGGAGCAGCGGCTCCACGACAACGGCGTAGTCTGGGATGAATTTTGAATACCACCCTGTGAGCCCCAGGAATGACCTCAGCCTGATGAGATCTGTAGGTGGGGGTAGCTCAGACACAGCAGCAGCGTGAGATGCGTCAGGTTGTAGTCCTTTTGCTGACACTGTGTGCCCCAGGAAAGTCAGCTCTGTTTTCCTGACGTGACACTTGGAGTAGTTGAGCTTGAGCCCCGCGTCGTCTATGCGTCGCAGCAACGCCGTCAGGTTCCTGTCGTGCTCCTCCACTGATGTACCTGTGACAATGATGTCATCGAGATAGCACTGGACCCCCGACAGACCTTTAAGGATTATTGACATCATCCGTTGGAAACAGCTGGGTGCCGATGCCAGTCCGTACGGCACTCTCTTAAAGCGAAACAGTCCATCATGAGTAATGAATGTCATCAAGCTACGGCTGTCCTCGTGTAGTGTAACCTGGTGATAAGCACTCTGAAGGTCTAATGCCGAAAACAGTGTCGCGCCCCTCAATTCTGTAAACAGTTCCTCCATGTGGGGTAGTGGAAACCCATCTATGACTACTGCCTTATTTGGCTCCCTCAGGTCCACACAGAGGCGTAATTCTGCGTTTTTCTTTGTAGTAACGACTATGGGTGAGATCCATTCCGATGCCTCTACCGGCTCGATTATGTCCTGCTCTACCAGTCTCTTTATCTCCTGGGATACAGCTGCTCTAACTGAGAATGGCAACCTACCTAGTGGTTGTTGTACAGGTCTGACTTCTGGACGTATTTTCACCCTATGTGTGAATGCCTTTGCACACCCAAGTGTATTTTTCTCAACACTGGTCGCAACTGAATTTGTCTGGTTGCACTGAGCTGACGTGACCTTGCCGTCTAGTATCTGCATCTGTAACGCAGTAAACAGGTCCACTGTTTACACTGGAGACCCATTCTGCACAATGTAAATTTCTGCGTCAGTGCAGCGGTCACCAAAAGCTACACTAGCCTTCAAGCATCCATGAACGGGGATTGCATTACCTCCGTAGCTGACTAGACTTAGCTTTGGTGTTGTAAGAGATGCATTAGGGAATAATTGCATGTAACTCGCTCTGGGCAAAATAGACACAGCTGAACCTGTATCTAGCATGAGCTCAATGTCCTGACCGTCTCGTTCATCTGTGCTAACCTGCACTGTACACACTATCTTTTCAACCGAACGTGCACCATCTACCATGCACAATACAGTCACTTCAGGTACAGTCTCAGACTCGGTTACCTCACTCACTCTGTTAGAACCCCGACACACTTTTGAAAAATGTCCCTTCTTTTTACATGTGTTGCACAGTGCATCCCTAGCAGGGCATCCATCAAAGCTGGCGATGTGTTGAGGAGAGCCACATCTGTAACATGTCTTACCCTGCATAGACT
Source organism: Notolepis coatsorum (assembly GCF_963971535.1). NCBI lineage: Eukaryota > Metazoa > Chordata > Actinopteri > Aulopiformes > Paralepididae > Notolepis > Notolepis coatsorum. Next base: position 133,512,808 of record NC_140174.1, on the reverse strand, counting down.
GTGTAGGCAAGGGTTGCGGTGACGCATTAAAATTACCCCGCTGTGACTTGTACTGTCGCAAGCGTGAAAACTGGACCGCCTCTACCGTGCTCTCCGGCTGTCCCTGAAGCATGACTTTTGCCTCCGACACCGCAGTTTCAATCTGAGCAGCGATCATTACAGCCTTGGTCAGTGTCAGTGGAACTTCCAGTAGTAATCGCTCCCTGATGCGTGCTGAGTTGGTCTTTTCGACCAGCTGGTCCCGGATCATTTCCTCTTCCATCCCTCCGAACTCACAAGTTGTAGCTAGCTCTTTTAGAGAGGCCACATACTGGTCCGTGCTCTCGCCATTGCGTTGGCTACGTTGACGAAAACGGTAGCGCTCCGCCACTACATTAACTTTCCGTGTAAAGAACTTTCTAATAACTGATAAAGCTGTGGCGTACTTATCATCTGCCACCGTCATTGTATAGAAAAGTCTCTGTCCTTCCACTCCCAAACAATGGACGAGCAGGGCACGCTTGCGCGCGTCAGGTAGCTCCTTCTCGGACATGGCTAGTAGGTAATTTTCGAACGAGCGGAGCCATGCCGTGAATGGAATGGCTGGCTCTCCGCCGTTTTGAAGAAAAGGTGCCGGTTGGCTTAGGTTCAACATCGACATCGTCGTCGCCAATATGTTATGTCGTAGTAAGAATGAGTAATGGACACTTTAGTACCAGCGTCTGTCTTTATTCACGTACATACCAAGAGCTACCTTGCTCAGTCATTTACTCCACCTGGTGTGTCACACCGGGGCACATCCAGCCCGGTGTAACCCATGCTCTAGGTTAGAGCTCCGCCTACAGGCCTAATGGAGACACCACATTAACACACCGAGCACCACGACGCTATAGCTATATCTCCGTGTTTTCGTCCTTAGGCGGCTAAAGTTTGGACATATGTCGCTGGGGAGCCTCTTCTCTCATTTACTTGTTTGCTCGTTGTGTTTATATCGTTACATGGAATGAAGAGGCAAAGAGGATGATAGACTCTTTTGAAATGTGGACGCTGAGGAAGATGCTGAAGATAACATGGAAGGATAAGATCAAGAATGAGGAGGTACTGAGAAGAGCGGATATGCAAGGAGGACAGCTGCTGGAGAGGTTGAAAAAGAGAAAGATGGAGTTGTGCGGGCATGTTCTGAGAGGATCCAGCGGGAGATGTTCAAGAAGGTGGTGATGGGGAAGGTGGATGGAAAGAGAGGAAGTGGAAAACCAAGAAGAGGCTGGGTAGACGACGTCTGTGATTGGAGCGGAGTGAGAGGCGGAGTCACGGAGTTGGAGAGAAGAAGTGGGGACAGAATGGGTTGGAGAGTGATAGGCAACCTTCGGAACGAAGAAGCCACCTAATGATGATGATGATGGATAGTTGTATCTGCTATTTGCCGGGGTACTAGCGCTATGCTCTCCGTTTCAAGTAAATTGTACATTTGTATTTACTCTGAGCTATGCTTATCGATATTATTTATATTTTGTATTGCTCTTGTGCGTGACACGGATTTATCCTATCCATGTTTACTTTGGGTAACACACTAAACATCACGACTGTTTCCACTGTTTATCGGGGTGCTGACGCTATGGTCGCCGTCTCCATGCAAATTGTGCATTTTGTTTACTCTAAGCCAGTGGTCACCAACCCGTCGATCTTGATCGATCTTTGAGACCTTCCCTGTAGATCTTTCCCTGAAAAAAAAAAATGTACAATTCTTTTTTTTATCTTTCCCTGAGAGTCCACATTACAGTTCTACTTTTGATGTGAAAAGTGATGCTGCATAAGATGACTGCAGTTAGCACTGATTGAGAAAGTACATATTACAGTTCTACTTTGACGTTTTAATGTTGGACCAAAGCATTGCATGTAATTAGAATACAGGCAAATAAAAGTCATTTAGTTTAAAGTACAATCTTGGCTGTCTTTTTCTCTCAACGCTTCAATAGGTAGATCTTGCCTTCACCAAAAAAAAAAGTGATCTTGGGCTTAAAAAGGTTGGTGACCACTGCTCTAAGCTATGCTTATCGATATGATTTCTATTTTGTATTGCTCTTGTGCGTGACGCGGATTTATCGTCTGCTTACTTATTTTCATGAATGGGGGTCTTGTAATTTCATTGGCTATGTTCTTACACTATCGTTAAACGTCATGCCCAGCACCTGGCTGCGTCGGCCATAGATATATATATCTATGGCGTCGGCGACCAGACGTGTCACTATCTGCCCATCTACATGTTGAACTCTGAACTCGCTGTGATGGCGGACGAACTCATGCACATCGCCCCCACCCGGTGCGGCAGACTAATTTCACTACCCCCAAGCTGCAGGCAAAGGTTTGATTGATTGGTTGGAAGTTTTACTGACAGATTGCAGAATGGGTACAATGCAGTGTGGCTCAGTTCACACAGTTGTTGAGGGGATGCAGACCAGAGAAAAACTTTGGTCTTGTTTACATCAGGGCCCCCCATTTTCATTTTCAATTTCAATTCATAACATTTGTTACATGCAGATATACAGTGCTATTGCATCCATACATTTATGACATGCAGAATGGGGGATTGTGTTTTTTATTTTTGTTCTTTCCAGTCGACTGGCTCTGTTTTATTTTAGTTTTCACGCTCACGCTCGGTACTCAATAGAACCTTAACAAGTGAATATGTATCTATTATAGTGTTCTACTCCAAACTAATTACATTCAATCAGACTGCATCCTTTTTAGACTATGGCTAATTTGAATATCCTGATCTGGAATACAGGGGGTCTCAATATACCACATAAACGCACAAGTGTACTAACGTGGCTAAAAAGGAAGCAAGTGGATCTGGCTTTACTGAGTGAAACGCATCTTTTATTGGCGGATAACGCAAAATTGGCAAATACATTTTATCATAACATAAGTTCTTCTTCTTTTAGCACCAAGGCCCGAGGGGTAGCCATAATAGCGAAGACAAATTTGAATATTAAACTGTTAGATGTGTGGTCTGATTCGGGTTACGCTCGCCTAAAGACGCCGATGAATACATGAGGCAACTTGATATCGGCCCCCAGGAGCCGGTCGCACCATAGGCCTGTATCAGAAGACAAGCCTACTCACCTCTCTCTTTTTCGTACTTTTTATTATTTTTATTAGAATGACTTTGCCACGGCTCAACTACAAAAGCGACAGCAGATATGCCTGTAGGCAACACTGAGGCACAAAGTGTTTAATACGAAACGATAGGCACTATATTTCTGGTTTTTGAGCAGGCAATAATCCAACAGTGACATTGGGAACACTCTGGAATATTCTGGATTCTCTGGATTCTTCTCTCGACCGTTCAGGGACACACTGGAATATACTGGAAAACACTAGAAGGTCATAAAACTCTTGGACAGGAAGAACATTCTGGAACATAACATCAGTGTTTACAAATTTACAAGGATACAACTTTCTAGCATACACTGTACTCCTACAATGAAGGCCTATAACAATAACATCCGGTATGTATATGCATATGAACCAGAGATGGAAGTTCAATAAGGTTTTAAAAACATCATCCTCATCTAAAGGTATAAGCATGACAAGGTTATTCTAATATTTTAAGCAATTGCTCCACTGCTTTAGGGATTTGCATAATTTAGTTCTAAAAATCTCAGTTTTTTTGTTGAGTTTTATTTTATTTCTTATATGTTCCAACATATACAAGTTAGTAGAAGGTTCAAATAAATATATCAATGGAGGTATATTTTTCATTTTTCACACTATTTTTATTCCATTAATGGGAAGGCGCAAGACCAAAAGTGACATTCTATTAAAGTAGAATGAAAGTTTTAGATCCTATGGCAATTAGCATAGGAAGATTAGGGTTAGAAAGCTCATTTTGGGCAACCCAGTGGCTTAAGGGAGGGAGTCATACGCGCAGGATGTGTCTATGGAATGATGGCGCTGCTCCGACCGGCTGCCTCTCTGTTCGCTCCGTCGAGACTGTGTTTACTTTTGTTAATATTTATAGTTTTTAGAGTTTTGTTCGTACCAACTGTTGGTGCATTTAATGTATATGACCGTCAGTCACTCATAGACATTGGATTACGGGAAACTTACCAACTGGATTACTCACTAGATCAGCTTTCCGAACCGCATCAATGGCCTGAAGAAATTCTCCGGAGATCAGGACCAGATCCTTTGTTCCTAGACCCCAGGAACAGAGGAACCAGACGGCGAGGGAAGAGGGCTGGGATCCGTAACAGGCTGAGATCCAGACGCCACCGTACACCACTGCCCAGTATATTGCTAGCCAATGTACAATCAATTGACAATAAACTGGATGACATCCGAGCAAGGATTCAATATCAAAGAGACGTTAGGGACTGCAACGTCCTCTGCTTCACCGAGACGTGGTTGACGCCGGACGTCCCAGACCACGCAATTCAACCGGCTGATCACTTCTTTATCCATCGCAAGGATCGGACATCAGCAGAGTCCGGTAAACAACATGGAGGAGGTATTGCCTTCATGTTTAACAAAAATTGGAGCGACCCAACTAACGTGAAGGAATTATCCAACCACTGCTCCCCAGAACTGGAATATATAACCATCAAGTGTCGTCCTTTCTTCCTCCCGAGGGAGTTAACGGCGATCGTACTGGTCGGAGTGTATATTCCACCGCAAGCCAGCAACAAGGTTGCGCTCTCCAGACTACACGACGAGGTAAATAGAATCCAAGTGGCGAATGTTAACGCCGCCATTTTAGTTCTGGGAGATTTCAATAGCGCCAATCTGAGAAAGGTATTGCCTGACTTCTATCAGCATGTGACTTGCAACACCAGAGGCGGTAACATCCTAGATCACTGTTACACGCAATTTAAAGGTGGCTACAAGGCTCATTCTGATAGTGGCTTCGGTAAGTCAGATCACGCATCCATTTTTCTTTCACCAAAGTACAGACAGAGAATTAAAAGTACTCCCGTAGTCTCGCGAGCGGTGCAGAAATGGGATGTGACGTCAGAGGAGACGATCCGGTCAGTGTTTCACCACACAGACTGGAATGTGTTCCGCGACACAGATAACATTAATGCCTACACGGAGACAGTGCTGGACTATGTTTGTACTAGGGTGAAAGAAACAATCCCCACTACCAAAATGAAAGTTTACCCAAATCAAAAACCCTGGGTAGACAAATCCGTCCGTGAAGCTCTGAGAGAGCGCACCAAAGCATACAACAACGGCCTAGAGGCAGGCAACATGAATGACCACAAGGTGGCGCGATACAACGTAAGGAGGACAGTGTCAGAGGCCAAACGACGCTACAGGGATAAAATTGAACTCCAGTTTGAACAAGCTGACTCTAGAGCTATGTGGCAGGGGCTCAAAACGATGACAGACTACAAAGGCGCCTCCCTCAAACTGAACAGTGACATCTCCTTAGCAAATGACCTCAATACCTTCTATGCGAGGTTTGATGCTGGTAATAACAACACCAGCTCACAAGCCTCGGCAATGGGGGGGGGGGGGTCGGCTGCTGATGGAGGCGCAGTGTTCAGGGTAACAGAGCATGAGGTGAGGCGGACCTTTAAAAAAGTGAATATCAGGAAGGCAGCAGGTCCAGACGGCATCCCCGGCCGCGTCCTAAAAGTCTGTGCCGACCAACTGGCCCCAGTATTCACTGACATATTTAACCTGTCCTTAGAACAGGCTGTCATCCCCACCTGCCTGAAGAAGTCCACTATTATCCCTGTACCCAAAAAATCCAAGCCTGCTTGCCTCAACGACTACCGCCCTGTAGCTCTCACCTCCATAGCCATGAAGTGCTTCGAGAAGCTAGTAAAGGGCTACATCTGCTCCTCCCTCCCCATCAACATGGACCCCCTGCAATTTGCATACCGCCCCAACAGGTCCACGGAGGACGCCATATCCCATGTGCTGCACAGCAGCATCACACCTGGACAAGAGGCAGGGGAACTATGTGAGAATGCTATTCATCGACTACAGCTCGGCATTCAATACCATAGTCCCCTCCATACTCATAGCCAAGCTCAGGGACCTGGGCTTGGGCTATGACCTCTGCCAGTGGGTCTTGGACTTCCTGACTGGCAGACCCCAGGTGGTGAGAGCAGGCAACTGCACCTCCTCATCCATCACCCTCAACATAGGGGCCCCCCAGGGCTGTGTTCTGAGTCCCCTCCTCTACTCCCTGTACACACACGACTGTGTGGCTCAGCGGAGTAGCAATACAATCGTCAAATTTGCTGACGACACAGTGGTGGTGGGCCTGATCTCTGCCAACGACGAGAGGGCCTACCTGGAAGAGGTCAAGGTCCTGGCGGGATGGTGCCAGGAAAACAGCCTCTCCCTGAACGTCAGCAAAACAAAGGAGATGATTGTGGACTTCAGGAGGTCGGGGGTCAAGGACTACAGCCCCCTCAGCATCGACGGGGCACCGGTTGAGAGAGTCAACAGCTTTAAGTACCTCGGAGCCTACATATCCGAGGACTTGACATGGACCACACACATTAACAGTGTTGTGAAGAAGGCACGACAACGCCTCTACTTCCTCAGGCGCCTAAGGAAGTTCCAAGTCAGCCAGAAGATCCTTAAGAACTTCTACTCATGTACAATAGAGAGCATCTTGACCGGCAACATCACCTCCTGGTTTGGGAATAGCACTGCACAAGACCAAAGCAGACTACAAAGAGTGACACGTTCAGCCGAACGCACAATTGGAGGGGGGCTCCCCACCCTCCAGAACATTTACTACAAGCGTTGCAAGGGCAAGGCTAAGAGAATCATTAAAGACTCCAGTCACCCGAACAACTGCCTCTTTGAACTGCTGCGGTCAGGCAAGCGATACAGGAGTCTCAAGGCGAGCACAGAAAGACTCAGAAGAAGCTTCTATCCCCAGGCCATCAGGCTGCTAAACGAACAATGAATGAACACTACACAACAACAACCACCAAACGCACATAGCACACACATCCACACGCACACACTCACTTTAAACAAACACACTGTAGCACCCACTCCACACACTTATAGCACACACCCACTTTAAACAAACACACTGTAGCACCCACTCCCCACACTTTATATTTATGGATGAAGGATTGCACTACAACTCGTACACCTTACTGTAAATTGTACCTAAAATTGTACCTCATCCCATTTCTGCTTTGCACTAGATAGTACTGTACATTAGTACACTGCATAGTATTGTGTATTGTATATTATATGGTAACTCAGAACATTGTACATATGTCTATACCGAACACTGTGACCTCATTTTCTTCTTCTAAATTCATGCTATATTATGTTATTATGTTATTTGATACTATCTTGTCTAGCACAGTCTCTGGAGCGTAACAGTAAGAAGCATTTTGTATGAAAGTATTCTGTACTTCTGTATGACAACTATTAAAGAACTTGAGAACTTGAACTTGGAACACAGTCCTGTACGACTCTCGGAGGGAGGGGGATTTAGGGGATTATTATTTGTATATATGTATGTTTTTAAGCTCGGCTCTCAACGGGACCTCAATAGTTGGATGTATATCTATTGTAGATTCGCACTCAAGAAGCATTACCAACAACTACACAACAACATGTATAGATTATGGCTAGTTTGAATATAATGATCTGGAATACTGGGGGAATAAATAATCAACACAAACGCAAAAGCGTGCTCACACTGATGAAAAACAAACAGGTTGACGTGGCTCTGCTAAGCAAAACGCACATTTTAGGGGAAGACATAGCTACGTTAGCGGACAACATATACCATAACATTAGTCACTCTTCCTTTGGAACGAGAACCCGTGGAGTTGCCATAGTCGTTAAACGGAAGTTGAATATTGAATTGAAGGGAGTATGGTCTGATGCAGATGGTCGGATAACTATAGCTAAGATTGTACACAAGAACAGGAAAATAGCGTTGGTAGCGGTATACGCCCCAAATTTGTACGAAGCTAATTTCTTCACTACACTTACCAGAACAATGTTAGACCTTCCCGAATACTCATTTATAATTGGTGCAGATTTTAATGCCATTTGGGATCCAGGGATGGATAAATCTTATCCCTCCTTTTCCAACAAACAGAAAAATTCATCTAATGCGTTAAAGGATTGGTCGAAGAATACAGGTGTAAATGATCTATGGCGATCACTCAACCCCACGACCCGGAAGTACTCTTGTCGATCTGCAAGACATAACACACTATCCAGAATAGATTATGTTTTTGCATCCCGAGACTATTTGATAACTATGATGTGGAAATGGTACCCAATGCATTATCAGATCACTGTTATTTACTCCTAAAAGGATCATTTGGTATACTGTCATCCCGAGCCCCAAGATGGCGATTTAACTCGATGCTGCTTAATAACAAGGAATTCATTACACAACTCAAAGAAGCTCTCTTGGTATTCCTACTGGAGAATGCGAATTCTGTGCAGGACCCCAGAATTTTATGGATGTCGGTAAAGGGAATGATCAAGGATTTCACCAATAGCTTTTCCTCCAAAATACGCAAGAATAGATGCTCAAAACTGGCGGAACTGGAAACGCTTTACTCTACGTTATTTACTTCTTTACAATACAACGACTCGGTTCGACTGGAAACTCAAGTTAATGTACTAAAAAAAGAGATTAACGCCATTTATAAACAACAATCTGAAGTACAAATACGTAGCAAGGTTCTAAACCAAGTCACCTACTAGCTATGCGATTAAGAGTTAAATGTGCAGATATAACTACCATTAAAGCACAACAAGGACTTGTTACAGACCCTAAAAAAATAAACGCGACATTCAAAGAGTTCTACTCCAACTTGTATAAATCAGAAACGACCTTCGATCAAAACAAAATGGACACCTATCTTAATCAAATGAACCTCCCCAAACTTTCAGAGGATGACGCTAAACAGTTAGAAACACCTATCACACTAGAGGAACTCAGGAAGGCCATATCTGAAATGCAAAGTGGTAGGGCTCCTGGAAGAGACGGTATCCCACCAGAAATGTACCTCTCATGTTGGGACATAATTGGACCCCTATTACTTAATATGATTTTATACTCAGTCAAGGAGGGGAACTTCCATAAGAACGACAATATTGCACTCATAACAGTCCTCCTTAAAAAAAAAAAAGACCCCACCGAGTGCGGTAGTTATAGACCCTTAAGCCTCCTCGTAACCGATATCAAACTGTACTCTAAGGCAGTGGTTCCCAAAGTCGGGGTCGCGACCCAAAGGTGGGCCGCGAGCAGCCACGGGAGGGCCGCGAGATGATTTCCAAGCATTTTATTTAATTTTTTTTTGTCAGGCCACTGAACTTAGAAGCAGGCCAGGACAGTGTTTCTAGTTGTATTCTAAAATTCTATTCTATTGTATTCTAAAATGTGACTATATGGTTTTATATTAACTTAATAAATAAACAAAAATGAAAAATCTACTTATTTCAACGAACATTTCAAACTAAATAACAGATTATGCACATAAAACGCTGAAAACAACCGAAGCAACAATAGTATTTTAATGAGGCTATTATTATTATCGTTATTATTTTGCAACAAGTTAGCCCTCTCATGAATAGCACATATAAATGAATAACTAACTTGAACTAACTTAATAGGATTGAAGTGATATTTGGCTAAAAAAATCGGTCGCCTGGCAAAAAAAAAAAAAAAAGGCCTGACGATGTGCATTGGGCCACGGCTCTCTGACGCCTTATTTTCTGGGTCCCGGCCTGAAAAGTTTGGGAACCCCTGCTCTAAGGTATTAGCCATCAGACTTCAAAAGCATATGACGTCTTTAGTTCATCCGGATCAAGCTGGCTTCATAAGAGGCCGCTTGATCACTGATAACATAAGACGATTACTACACGTACTAGATGCCAGCAAGGACGACACCACACCTAAGGCGATGCTGTCCCTGGATGCAATGAAAGCTTTTGATAGGTTGGAATGGTCGTATCTATTGGCAGTATTAGAAAGGATGGGGTTAGGAAAAGGATTCATTGATATGATTAAAGTATTATACAAAGACCCATCGGCCATGATTACAACAGGTATAATCACCTCCGAAATCTTTCCGGTATCACGCTCTTCTAGACAGGGTTGTCCTCTTAGTCCCGGACTATTCGATTTATCATTAGAGCCTTTAGCACAATATATAAGACAATCCCAATCCATAGAACCAATCGTAATCAAGGGCACACAACATAAAATTAGTTTATATGCGGACGACGTAATACTGTTCATGCAAAACCCCAACACCGCAATGCCTCATCTTCTCAAGTTGCGCTGATTTCTGCATACGCCCCTAATTTGTATGCCGCTAACTTGTATGCTGTACTAACTTCAGCTATGTTGAAACTACCTGATTACTCATTAATAGTAGGAGCTGATTTTAATGCAGTTTGGGATCCACAGATTGATCACGCGGAAAACTCTGATCAGAAGCAAGCTACCACAGCCCTACAGGCCTGGTCTAAGGACACAGGGGTAATTGATATGTGGCGTTCGCTCAACCCATCCGCGAGGGATTACTCCTTCTTCTCGTCGAGACATAAGACCTCTTCCAGAATTGATTATGTTTTTTCTTCCCCACATCTCTTTGATAGCTTTGATGTTGACTTATTGCCCATAGCACTTTCAGACCACAAAGGTATCCTCCTCAAAGGTTCACTCAGTAAAATAACATCCCGTGCCTCTAGATGGCGTTTTAACTTAACACTTCTGAAAAACGGAGAGTTTAACTTGCAATTTAAAGAGAAGCTCACTGAATTCCTGCAGTTTAATGCTGGCTCTGTACAGGACCCCAGAATTATATGGGATTCGGTTAAGGGTTTTATCAGAAGTAACACTACTCTCTTTGCATCCAATCTCCACAAGGGATGTCTCTCCAAGCTGAAGGAACTGGAAAAGCTTCAAGCCATGTTGATCTCTTCCTTGCAGCACAACTACTCTAGTCGACTGGAGCTTCAAATTAAGGTAGTGAAAAAAGAGATTAACTCCATTTTAAGACAACAATCTGAATTTCAGATGCACAGTACAAGACAGCACTACTACTTTCACGGCTCCAGGCCTAGTCACCTACTAGCTATGAAGATACGTGCCAGTGAGCAATTTGCGGATATCCCTTCCATTAAGAACCAACAGGGGGAGGTAACCACCAACCCCAAAAAGATTAATGATACATTTCGCTCTTTTTATTCCAACCTGTAAAAGTCAGAGGTGGTCTTTGATCATACCAAGCTGGAGGATTTTCTTGATCAAATCAACCTACCACAGATCTCAGAAGATAGTGCTAGGCTGTTAGCTGCACCTATCAGGCTGGTTGAACTTAGAGAGGCGATTGCGGATATGCAACGGGGCAAGGCTCCCGGATGGGACGGCATTCCACCGGAACTCTATCTTGCATTCTGGGATGTACTCGGTCCCTTATTACTCTCAATGATTTTACACTGAATCAAAGAGGGCAATTTTTCTAGAGATGTCAATATGGCGCTTATATCTGTTTTACTCAAGAAGGATAAGGACCCCACCGAATGTGGCAGCTACAGGCCCCTAAGTCTTCTCGGAGCCAATCTTAAGCTATATGCCAAGGTTCTAGCCACCCGACTTCAAAAGCACATGATATCTCTAGTTCACCCTGATCAGACCGGCTTCATAAGAGGCCGCCTGGTTACTGACAACATCAGACGGTTACTGCACGTGATTAATGCCAGCAAGGATGTTGCAGTCCCTACAGCGGTCATGTCCTTGGACGCAATGAAGGCATTTGACAGATTGGAGTGGTCTTACTTATGGGCAGTTCTTAGAAGGATGGGGTTGGGTGAGGGTTTCATTCATATGATCAAAGTTCTATACACAGGGCCTTCGGCCATGATCTTAACGGGAAAGTTCTGCTCGCCACTCTTCTCTGTCTCGCGCTCTTCTGGACAGGGTTGTCCTCTTAGTCCCGGACTCTTCGCTTTATCCCTCAAACCTCTAGCTCAATACATAAGACAATCCCAAATTATATCTCCTATTTCAATTCAGGGCACACATCACCATATTAGCTTATACGCAGATGATGTACTCCTGTTTATGCAGAATCCCTCCGTCTCTCTACCTCATCTGCTCGGCGTGATAGATGAATTTGGCAGCCTGTCCGGCTTTAAGATCAACTGGCCAAAATCTGCTTTTCTTCCACTTAATGAGCCTGCGAAGGCTACCATCCTACCGGCAAACATACTTATGGTGGAGCACTTTAAATGTCTCTGGATTGAAATATTCCCCACTATTAGCCAGACGGTAAGGTATAATTACTCCAGCTTGGGTGACAGGATTACGAATGACTTTAACAGATGGTCCAAATAAAAAAATTCATTACAGGCCTGTGCGTCAATAATTAAAATGAATATTTACCCAGAATTAACTTTATCAGCTCCATGCTCCCGTTACCTCCTCCTGTTGGTTACTGGCAGAAATTGCACTCTGCCTCATATAAATTCGTTTGGAACAATAAACGCCCGTGCTTGAAGAGATCAACTGCCCAAAGGAGTAAACTCGATGGGGGCTTAGCATTTCCAGACTTTAAATATTATTTGCAAGCTTTTTCTCTGAGACCTCTGATCACTTGGTTTGACGCTCAAGCAGCTGTATCTTGGTGACCATTGGAGGAGAAGTTGGTGTCCCCATATAGACTTCAGGATATTGTGTATACCAACATATCAATTAAACAATGTAAATTACGATTTGGCCCTCTTATCACACATGTGATCCATACTTGGCGTGACACTCAGAAAGTGGGTACTAACCGCCATCAATGGCACATGCATTCCCCTCTATTTAATAATAATCTTCTCCTTATTGGACAACAACCTATTAGGTACCCTAGATGGGAAAAGAAAGGCATCCATACGTTGGGGGATATCTTCGATAATTCTGGTCTCCGTTCTTTTCAGGATCTATCCAACGGATATGATCTCCCCGGAACTGTTACGATTGGGGTGCTAATGAAGGTGAGAACACAGTTTGCAGACAAGGGAGAAGGAATGGAGGTAGAGACGAGGAGCGATGCTTGAAGAAGGGGTGTTTACTACTGATCCAATATACAATACAAATGAAAGACACTACTACTAACAAAACAACGAAGGAAAACAAGAAAACGACAGGAGTATACAGGCAAGGACTCACTAGACATCAACGGGGAAGGCAGGCACGACACGGGGACAACACGGGGTACTGGAGGAAATGACACCACAAGGAAATGAGGACAAACAGAGACCTAAATACCCACACTAATTAACAATGATCAACACCTGGCCAAAACACAGAATCACAAACACAACCTAGACACAAAAGCAATGACACACTAAACACAACTAGACACTAAGGCAATGACACACAACAACCCAACAGGGGGGGTGACATCAAACACAGACAGGGATGGCCCAGGATAACAGAATATTAGAAATCAAATCAATTATGTGCAAACAACATAAAATGGCAGACCGCACCATCGGGCTTAGGTCACCAGAGGGAGGTAGGGAGCCAATGTCAGGAGGAGAACACTGTCCAATGTTATTCTCATGCCCGGTCCAGCCAGGACCGGGCCTTGGAACGTAACACGGAACCTCCTTTTTCTTTTATTTACAAATAAGAGCAGCTCTGAAGGCTCATGGCGTTCCATGGGACGCTCCACTAGTGCATCACCGCTTTCACAAATTATTTTGTGACAAAGAGACATCGAGAGGCTTTGTTTCTGACTTTTATCGCCATTTACTCATGTCCTCGTATAAAGACCTCCCCCTGGATACGATTTGGAGAAAGGATGTCCCGGAGTTGGATGTAGATTTTGATTGGGATGCAGTCTGGGAAAATGTTCGTTTATCCTCACACAACCCAGATCACCAACAGATTCATCTAAATTTTATTCACAGGACTTATTTAACCCCTAGACGATTGAATTTAATGGGTCTCAGACATGACTCTCTATGTACCTTGTGTCCAAACGGTGCCACAGGTACATTTATGCATATGTACTGGGAATGCCCTCCTGTTGTGATTTTTTGGGAAAATGTTACATCTCAGCTCTCAGACATTTTCTCTTTGACCATACCTGTATCTCCTTCTCTATTGTTATTGAATGATCTCTCTCAATTACCGACCTCTATACAGGTGAAAAGACTCATTTTGGCCGGCCTCACAGCCGCAAAAAAATTGATTGCCTCACGTTGGTTTCACCCAGAAAAACTCTGCCCGAAGGTATGGTTTCTCACCTACCTTGATGTGATCTATTTGGAGATATCCACGGCACGTGTTATAGGGGTTAAGGAATCTAATATCGCAATTTGGTTGGCTGCAGTGGCAAAGTTAAAAGAACGCATATAAGTTTGGAAATTTTTGTTTTGATTTTTGTTTCTGATTACTGAATAATGTATTGTGAGTGTGACTCACGTTGAGGTCCTTGGGTGAGCGGGGGGGATGGGGGGACGAGCGAGTGTCCATGTAGGATGATCACTGTACAGTCTGTCTCAGTTATTGTCTTGTCATGTGGTGTTAAGTTATTGTCCTGGGAAGTCTTTTTATGTATTATTATTATTATTATTATTATTATTATTATTATTATTATTATTATTATTATTATTATTATTATTATTATTATTATTATTATTATTATTATTATTATTATTATTATTATTATTATTATTATTGTATTGTGATATGTTTTGTTTCATGTTGAAAAAATAAAATAAAATATTTAATAAAAAAAAAACACTCCAGACATACCAGCAATAAATACATGTAATAAGCATGCATACATGGTGACAATAGAATCAAAATATATAAGCAAATTGTGAAATTGAAGTAGAAAAGAGAACTAAGAACTACAGTATTGCAAGTGTTGGTATATACAGGATGAGATACAAGACGATGGCTCAGGGCCATTTGCCCTGGGGGGCAGGAGAACCACTCAGAATAGGTAGAGGCAGAGCAGGTATGGTTCGACACTGCAGGTCAGACAGAAGGCGGTATGAAGCTGATCCATGGGACCAGTGCAGTGGAGGTTTCTCTATGAAAACACGTGAAACACAAATTCACTCATAATTCATAATTATTATTAATTTACATATATATATATATATATATATATATATATATATTTTTTTTTTTTTTTTTTTTTTTTTTTATTATTTAAAAAAAATATATTAGAAATGTTTTCCTCTGTAAAAAAATTCCAGTGCATTTTTTTCTTCAAAAATGGCCAAAATTGACAGCTCTGAGCAGGCCTGCATTGCAGTAATGACTGCAGTAAATATTCGTGCAGATGGCTGCACAGGTTGACCCAGGATTAAATAAATAATAAATAATAGCCAATCAAAATAGGCTATTAACGTCATCTAAGTTAAACTCTTGCCATTGAATGGGGGATTGAATGATTGACAGCCTTGTGATCCAATCAGATAATGGTTTCTTTCTGCTGCGCTGCGGCTCTGCAGCTAGAATGATTGACAGCCTTGTGATCCAATCAGATAATGGTTTCTCTTCTGCCGTACTGCTGCTCTGCAGCTTGTTTACAAAATAATTTGTATCTCAGTTCAAGTTCAAGTTCTTTAATAGTTGTCATACAGAAGTACAGAATACTTTCATACAAAATGCTTCTTACTGTTACGCTCCAGAGACTGTGCTAGACAAGATAGTATCAAATAACATAATAACATAATATAGCATGAATTTAGAAGAAGAAAATGAGGTCACAGTGTTCGGTATAGACATATGTACAATGTTCTGAGTTACCATATAATATACAATACACAATACTATGCAGTGTACTAATGTACAGTACTATCTAGTGCAAAGCAGAAATGGGATGAGGTACAATTTTAGGTACAATTTACAGTAAGGTGTACGAGTTGTAGTGCAATCCTTCATCCATAAATATAAAGTGTGGGGAGTGGGTGCTACAGTGTGTTTGTTTAAAGTGGGTGTGTGCTATAAGTGTGTGGAGTGGGTGCTACAGTGTGTTTGTTTAAAGTGAGTGTGTGCATGTGGATGTGTGTGCTATGTGCGTTTGGTGGTTGTTGTTGTGTAGTGTTCATTCATTGTTCGTTTAGCAGCCTGATGGCCTGGGGATAGAAGCTTCTTCTGAGTCTTTCTGTGCTCGCCTTGAGACTCCTGTATCGCTTGCCTGACCGCAGCAGTTCAAAGAGGCAGTTGTTCGGGTGACTGGAGTCTTTAATGATTCTCTTAGCCTTGCCCTTGCAACGCTTGTAGTAAATGTTCTGGAGGGTGGGGAGCCCCCCTCCAATTGTGCGTTCGGCTGAACGTGTCACTCTTTGTAGTGTGCTTTGGTCTTGTGCAGTGCTATTCCCAAACCAGGAGGTGATGTTGCCGGTCAAGATGCTCTCTATTGTACATGAGTAGAAGTTCTTAAGGATCTTCTGGCTGACTTGGAACTTCCTTAGGCGCCTGAGGAAGTAGAGGCGTTGTCGTGCCTTCTTCACAACACTGTTAATGTGTGTGGTCCATGTCAAGTCCTCGGATATGTAGGCTCCGAGGTACTTAAAGCTGTTGACTCTCTCAACCGGTGCCCCGTCGATGCTGAGGGGGCTGTAGTCCTTGACCCCTGACCTCCTGAAGTCCACAATCATCTCCTTTGTTTTGCTGACGTTCAGGGAGAGGCTGTTTTCCTGGCACCATCCCGCCAGGACCTTGACCTCTTCCAGGTAGGCCCTCTCGTCGTTGGCAGAGATCAGGCCCACCACCACTGTGTCGTCAGCAAATTTGACGATTGTATTGCTACTCCGCTGAGCCACACAGTCGTGTGTGTACAGGGAGTAGAGGAGGGGACTCAGAACACAGCCCTGGGGGGCCCCTATGTTGAGGGTGATGGATGAGGAGGTGCAGTTGCCTGCTCTCACCACCTGGGGTCTGCCAGTCAGGAAGTCCAAGACCCACTGGCAGAGGTCATAGCCCAAGCCCAGGTCCCTGAGCTTGGCTATGAGTATGGAGGGGACTATGGTATTGAATGCCGAGCTGTAGTCGATGAATAGCATTCTCACATAGTTCCCCTGCCTCTTGTCCAGGTGTGATGCTGCTGTGTGCAGCACATGGGATATGGCGTCCTCCGTGGACCTGTTGGGGCGGTATGCAAATTGCAGGGGGTCCATGTTGATGGGGAGGGAGGAGCAGATGTAGCCCTTTACTAGCTTCTCGAAGCACTTCATGGCTATGGAGGTGAGAGCTACAGGGCGGTAGTCGTTGAGGCAAGCAGGCTTGGATTTTTTGGGTACAGGGATAATAGTGGACTTCTTCAGGCAGGTGGGGATGACAGCCTGTTCTAAGGACAGGTTAAATATGTCAGTGAATACTGGGGCCAGTTGGTCGGCACAGACTTTTAGGACGCGGCCGGGGATGCCGTCTGGACCTGCTGCCTTCCTGATATTCACTTTTTTAAAGGTCCGCCTCACCTCATGCTCTGTTACCCTGAACACTGCGCCTCCATCAGCAGCCGACCCCCCCCCCCCATTGCCGAGGCTTGTGAGCTGGTGTTGTTATTACCAGCATCAAACCTCGCATAGAAGGTATTGAGGTCATTTGCTAAGGAGATGTCACTGTTCAGTTTGAGGGAGGCGCCTTTGTAGTCTGTCATCGTTTTGAGCCCCTGCCACATAGCTCTAGAGTCAGCTTGTTCAAACTGGAGTTCAATTTTATCCCTGTAGCGTCGTTTGGCCTCTGACACTGTCCTCCTTACGTTGTATCGCGCCACCTTGTGGTCATTCATGTTGCCTGCCTCTAGGCCGTCGTTGTATGCTTTGGTGCGCTCTCTCAGAGCTTCACGGACGGATTTGTCTACCCAGGGTTTTTGATTTGGGTAAACTTTCATTTTGGTAGTGGGGATTGTTTCTTTCACCCTAGTACAAACATAGTCCAGCACTGTCTCCGTGTAGGCATTAATGTTATCTGTGTCGCGGAACACATTCCAGTCTGTGTTGTGAAACACTGACCGGATCGTATCCTCTGACGTCACATCCCATTTCTGCACCTCTCGCGAGACTACGGGAGTACTTTTAATTCTCTGTCTGTACTTTGGTGAAAGAAAAATGGATGCGTGATCTGACTTACCGAAGCCACTATCAGAATGAGCCTTGT
This sequence comes from Notolepis coatsorum, assembly GCF_963971535.1. NCBI lineage: Eukaryota > Metazoa > Chordata > Actinopteri > Aulopiformes > Paralepididae > Notolepis > Notolepis coatsorum. The sequence goes on along the minus strand of NC_140174.1, from coordinate 133,494,690 downwards.
AGCCACCTTTAAATTGCGTGTAACAGTGATCTAGGATGTTACCGCCTCTGGTGTTGCAAGTCACATGCTGATAGAAGTCAGGCAATACCTTTCTCAGATTGGCGCTATTGAAATCTCCCAGAACTAAAATGGCGGCGTTAACATTCGCCACTTGGATTCTATTTACCTCGTCGTGTAGTCTGGAGAGCGCAACCTTGTTGCTGGCTTGCGGTGGAATATACACTCCGACCAGGACGATCGCCGTTAACTCCCTCGGGAGGAAGAAAGGACGACACTTGATGGTTATATATTCCAGTTCTGGGGAGCAGTGGTTGGATAATTCCTTCACATTAGTTGGGTCGCTCCAATTTTTGTTAAACATGAAGGCAATACCTCCTCCACGTTGTTTACCGGACTCTGCTGATCTGTCCTTGCGGTGGATAAAGAAGTGATCAGCCGGTTGAATTGCGTGGTCTGGGACGTCCGGCGTCAACCACGTCTCGGTGAAGCAGAGGACGTTGCAGTCCCTAACGTCTCTTTGATATTGAATCCTTGCTCGGATGTCATCCAGTTTATTGTCAATTGATTGTACATTGGTTAGTAATATACTGGGCAGTGGTGTACGGTGGCGTCTGGATCTCAGCCTGTTACGGATCCCAGCCCTCTTCCCTCGCCGTCTGGTTCCTCTGTTCCTGGGGTCTAGGAACAAAGGATCTGGTCCTGATCTCCGGAGAATTTCTTCAGGCCATTGATGCGGTTCGGAAAGCTGATCCAGTGAGTAATCCAGTTGGTAAGTTTCCCGTAATCCAATGTCTATGAGTGACTGACGGTCATATACATTAAATGCACCAACAGTTGGTACGAACAAAACTCTAAAAACTATAAATATTAACAAAAGTAAACACAGTCTCGACGGAGCGAACAGAGAGGCAGCCGGTCGGAGCAGCGCCATCATCATGTCAGTTTAAGAAGATAACTTGTTGGAGCTAACATAGCTAAAGGGCTACCACCGCAGCTATCAGGCCCAGGGTGGAGTGTTTTGTTCTTGTTCATGAACTTATTGTGCATCGTTTGATGATATATATATACACCTGCGATAAAAGCTAAACGTGACAACAACAACAACGTCATCGCCTCGCGGGCACTTTGAATTCTCTAGTACTGTAGATAGTGTTGCAATGAAGGAAGGAGATATTGTCGACTAGCTTGCTTGCTAGCTAACGTTATGTTGTAACGTTATGCAAGTCTTGTGAATGTCTAAACAAACGGCATTGTTTGATTGATTGATTGAAAACTTTATTAATGACGCAATGAAGCATATAGCACTAGTTAGAGGGGAAATTCGGATTCCTCTCGGATTCATTCATTGAGCAGAACTGCAATTCGCTCAGCTGCAGAAACGTTGAAGAGACAATACCCACAGGACTTGGAGGAGAACTTTGTTTCACTGTCTGTCTATTGTCTACACATTTGGAGCAAGGCGCGTCAGCTGCAACAATGGTGAGTAACCGAATAACCGTTCATAAGTGATGCCGCTGTGTGTGTGTGTGTGTGTGTGTGTGTGTGTGTGTGTGTGTGTGTGTGTATACAGTGGCTGCTGAGCTGTATACTGTATACTGTACATAGTCTGCTTGGTTTGATCGGGCCGCCGAGCCACTGTATACTGTACATGGTCTGCTTGGTTTGATCAGGGGCCGCCGAGCCATACTGTACATGGTCTGCTTGGTTTGATTGGGCCGCCGAGCCACTGTATACTGTACATGGTCTGCTTGGTTTGATTTAGGGGAGTGGTCTGCCCTGCGCGGGGGCCACGACATATTGCGCCACGCCACTACATACCATTGACTCAGAATGGTCTGTTTTATTGAAATCGTCACAGCAGTATAGTTTGTTTATACTTCAGAAGGATGATATTTAAACATGGTCCCCAAAATGAATGGAAGCGAATGAGGAGCCTGACACCTGGGAGGAATGGGGGTGTTGCAGCGTTGGGGATGTTTAAAAAATATAATTTAATATATAATATAATAATTTGTGCTTCACCTAAAAATTTGGTCAGCAGCCTCCACTGGTGTGCTGTGAGTGTATTTGATGGTTTGTTACATAGTGTTATTGTCGTTGAGCATCCTGATGGCCTGGGCCCAGGAGTTCAAAACTTTTAATCCCTATCTGATCTGATCAGATTTTTATATCCCATTGTTTGTGATCCAGGATCAGACAACTCTGCCAGATTTTGTCCCGGTATTTCAAAGCAATCCAGGATAGGATCACCCTGATCCAGATTGAGACTTTTCAAGATTACTAGATCCTAAATATCAGTGCTTTAATCCTACCAATTTCCATCTAGTGGATATGGGAAAAAAGGAAGACAAGGACCACATTGCAGAGACATCTATAATGTCTAATTATATTGTTAAATACATAAAGGACATAAAATCATAATGGAATTGTAATAAAAGAAAAATACTCCCACTAGGGTAACAACAAAAAAACATTCATTCAAAGGCAGCTGGATCATCCAGACGTGCTTTGAGGAGCTGAATTCTAAGTGAGATTTCAGTTTGCTGAAGGTGATGAGTGATGACAGATGGACCTTTTTTTGTTGAAGATCTTTTTTCTTTAATCTAAATTACATTTGTGGTTGACAATCTTTGTTGTGATACTTTTATGAGCATAAATATTTATGTCATCAGCATTTGGTTGAAAACAAAATAGGCCACCATGTGACCAAACATTTTAAAAATGTAATTAAAGAATTGTGTATTATTTCAGTTAACAAACTTTGCCATCTTATTTATATTGAAACATATATATTTTTTTTATTGTATAGTACATTTTGCTCTTGTAATCCACTGGAAATTGGGATCAAATTGATCCCAATCCTGTGTTGTCGGTTTGAAATACCCATTTTGAAGATTTGATCCAGATTAAAGCTTGGATTTGATTTCCTGATCTGATCGGATATCAAAGTGATCCTGATCTCGTTTTTTGGTTTTCAACTACCCACAATCCAAATCTGATCCAATCAGATAGGGATTAAAAGTTTTGAACTCCTGCGCCCTGGGGATAGAAGCTCCTTCTGAGTCTCTCTGTGCTTGCCATGAGACTTCGGTATCGCTTGCCTGACCGCAGCAGTTCAAAGAGGCAGTTGTTTGGGTGGCTAGAGTCTTTGATTATTCTCTTAGCCTTACCCCTGCAACGCTTGTCGTAAATGTCTTGGAGAGTGGGAAGCCCACCTCCAATTGTGCGTTCGGCTGAACGGGCCACTCTCTGTAGTCTGCTACGGTCTTGTGCGGTGCTATTCCCAAACCAGGAGGTGATATTGCCAGTCAGGATGCTCTCTATTGTGCATGAGTAGAAGTTCTTAACACAATGGCGCCCGACCACGGAGATCTCCGTGTTTCGATTCCACCCGTTGTGGACAGAAGCACGGATATATCCGTGGCAAGTTGTTTTTGCTTTTATTCCATTTTAATAACCTATTCAAGGTCGCCGAGATGCACTGCAGATGTACCCTACTCTTTGAATTCGAGAAAGTGCAATACCGGCCATATCCTCTTAGGGGCGCTATGGCGGTAATGCAGTGTGCCCTGTGGCCCTTTTTACTTTCAATGGAGTTTTCATTTAGCTGGATTCTGGATATGCAGCATGTAGCTTGGATTACATTTTTGGATTGCGGATTTCACTATGCAATAAGGGGATTTATCATCAGCCAATGGACATATCGATCTACCAGATGGCGATCGATAACGGGGAAATGCTCGGGGGGATCCAACTGTCTCATGGTAAGATCTTTTTCACATAAATTACAGCCCGATCGAGCCTTGTTATGATACAATACGATCGGCCTATGTGGCTACTTAGACGAACACGGTTATTGGTAATCAATAATAAGAAACAACGTCCCCCGCCCCCCCCCCCCCATTCATGCATACATGCTTGAGGATCGTGCCGATCATATGCAGTTTGAGTTTTAACTGTAGCATCTGTATAACGGAAATGCCATTGGATATAACGTTAGTATCTATTAGCCCTTTATCTCGCCTTCCAGAAAATATACTAGACCAAATGCCGTATAACGCTTATATTCACAGTGCTATAAAATGAGAACGTATTGATGAAAAAATGATTTCTTTAATCCATTTTGAAGGGACGGTTTATGGTCCCAATTGATAATGAGAATGGACAGATAGCAATACTATAAAGTATAGATTTAGCTCTACAAACAGCCCCACGTCTGTTTACATTTGTTTACATTAGATTTATTAGACGCATCCCAATGGCTCCGAATGTGTTAAGGATCTTCTGGCTCACTTTGAACTTCCTTAGGTGCCTAAGGAAGTAGAGGCATTGCCGTGCCTTCTTGACTACACTGTCAATGTGTGTGGTCCATGTCAAGTCCTCAGATATGTGGACTCCGAGGTACCTAAAACGGTTCACTCTCTCGACCGGTGCCCCGTCGATGCTGATGGGGCTGTAGTCCCTGACCCCCGACCTCCTAAAGTCCACAATCATCTCTTCTGTTTTGCTGACGTTCAGGGAGAGGCAGTTCTCCTGACACCATCGCGCCAGAACCTCTACCTCTTCCAGGTAGGCCCTCTCATCGTTTGCAGAGATCAGGCCAACCACTACTGTGTCATCAGCAAATTTGATGATTGTGTTGTTGTTCCGCTGTGCCACACAGTCGTGTGTGTACAGCGAGTAGAGGAGGGGACTCAGAACACAGCCCTGGGGGGCCCCTATGTTGAGGGTGATGGATGAGGATGTGCAGTTGCCTGCTCTCACCACCTGGGGTCTGCCCGTCAGGAAGTCCAAGACCCACTGGCAGAGGTCATAGTTCAAGCCCAGGTCCCTGAGCTTGGCTATGAGTTTGGAGGGGACTATGGTATTGAATGCTGAGCTGAGTTCCCCTGCCTCTTGTCCAGGTGTGATGCTGCTGTGTGCAGCACATGGGCTATGGCGTCCTCCGTGGACCTGTTGGGGCGATATTCAAATTGCAGGGGGTCCAGGTTGATGGGGAGGGAGGAACAGATGTAGCCCTTCACAAGCTTCTCAAAGCACTTCATGGCTATGGAGGTGAGAGCTACAGGGCGGTAGTCGTTGAAGCAAGCGGGGCGTGGATTTTTTGGGTACAGGGATAATGGTGGACTTCTTCAGACAGGTGGGGATGACAGCCTGTTCTAAGGACAGGTTAAATATGTCAGTGAATACCGGGGCCAATTGGTCAGCACAGACTTTTAGGACGCGGCCTGGGATACCGTCTGGTCCTGCTGCTTCCTGATATTCACTTTTTTTTTTTTTTTATCCACTTTTTCTCCCATTTTCTATATTTTCTCCCATCCCAATTTCGTATCATCCAATTCAACCCTCCCCTGTCACGAACGCTGTTTCTTGCCTCCCACAAGCCGGCTGCAATGTGGACTAAGTCATACATAGCACAAGTCCCCTCCGGTACTTGAGGTAACAGCAGTCGCATCTTTTCACCTGCGCAGCTCGATCTCTCAGTGAATGAATGAATGAATGAAAACTTTATTTAACAGATTGCAGAATGGGAATTGTAGGATAATAATAGTATTCAAATAGGAATAGAGTCAAATGACTTGCTCACTCAGAGGGTCCAGATAATAAGGTTTATTACCCAGATCAAATCAAATCATTGTTGCTGACGAGTGACAGTCCTTCAGCATCTGTGTTGGCTAAGTCTTCTATCAGTGTGGATAGGTCTGCGATTTGATCTAGGGCTGACATCACACCATAGGAGGGGATTAGTGCTCTGAAAAAGTCGCATGTCTTGCAGGCCCGGTCATGTGTGTGGAAGTGATTTGCGTGGCGTGTCTTTCTAGTCAGTGGGTGTTGTGGTAGGGTCGGTGTCACTCTCATGGCTGGCACTAAATATCCTAATGCACATGTGCCTTTCCATCCGGGTGGAAGGGACGGGTAAGCTTGTGCGCCACATATCCAGTAGGTCCCAGGCGGTGCTGGTGTTGTCGTTCGTTGGGTGGTGGGGGTTTCTTTGGTTGTGGGTTTCAGTGGTGTCTTTACAGGGTGGATGTTGTCCCAGGGTGGTGTTAATCTTTGTTGGCGGATGGGGTAGATATTGTCTCTGGTCCGGGGGGATATCGTTCTTCGTTTGCGGGTCGCCTGGGGCACTTCACAATGTTCCAACACCCCGACATTCTTTCCCCAACCCTTTTGAGATACACATTCTGTAAACTTTACTGGGGTAATAGAAACTGGTATTCCATTTGTATCATGACTTTGTCGAATCTTCATGTTTGATTTTGTGCAGCTTTCAGCTGTCCCTGTGGACTTGTTTAGAGAGGCTTTGTGGCATTCTGTTAGTGGGAGGCCCATTAACGGAAAACCATCTTCGGTAGAATGGGGTATTAAGCCACATACATAGCAATTTGATTGGTTAGCAAAATGTGCGACTGCTTGGCTTAGCTTTAAATATAGGTTGTTGCGGTGACTGTTAACATATCTTTTGGTGCGTTCAACTGCTTTCCCCTTACCGCCCTTAAACCCATTGGTCCATGATTGAGGTTCGTCCAGTGTCGCCCACACATTGCATCCCGCTATGCCACATGCGATGATTAAGCAGTTCCAGTTGGTGGTCATTTTTCCTATTGTTATTGGTCTCATGGTAGATTTGCCCTTTTGCAGTGGGATGCGTGGATCCAGGATGCTTTTCCGTCGCACTTTACTGCCGTGTCCGTTACTAGCAGCACCTGAAATGGACCAGACCATCTGGGGTTTAGTTTACTTTTTCTTTTGAACACCATTATATATACATAGTCACCTGGGTTCAATCCATGACATGGTGTTGTTGGTGGTTGTGGTTGTGCCTGCCTCACTAAGGGGTGGAGTCTCTTCATCTGGGCACACAAAGCTTTGTAATAGTTAATAGCAATTTCGTCTGCTAGCAATAACTGGACTTGTGATAACGGGGGAAGCATTGTGGTTGGTGTCGACATTGGACGTCCAAATAATATCTTGTGAGGTGACAATCCTGTTCCTCTGTTTGGCATTGATCTCATTTGCATTAATACTAAGGGGAGGGCGTCGGGCCATTTAAGGCCTGTCTCTGTACATGTCTTAGCTAGACGGTTCTTGATGGTTGAGTTTTGTCTTTCTACCGCACCTGCACTTTCAGGGTGGTAGGGTGTGTGCAGGTGTATTTTCATGCCTAATGCGGTAGATAAGTTGTTTATCAGTTGTGCCGTAAAGTGCGTACCTCTGTCTGAATTTATGGAGTGTGGACACCCGAATCTTGGAATTATTTCTCTGACTAATACCTTAGCTACTGCTGGAGCGTCGTTGCGTCTGCATGGGAAGACTTCGACCCATTTAGAGAACATATCTACTAAGACTAGCGCGTACTGGTATCCCATGCTTTTTTCTAATTGGATGAAATCCATTTGGATGTTAACAAATGGTCCCCAAGGTGGTGGGTGGGCGCCACGTCTAGTCTTTATAGCTTTACCTATATTGTGTTGATTGCATACAACACATCTTGAGCAGTATTGGTGAGCTAAACTGGTGATGCCTGGCGCGTGCCACTGTGAAGTGATACTGCCCACCATTGCGAATTTTGACACGTGGCTAAGTCCATGTGCTAATCTTACTAACAGGGGGAGGAGTTGTTTTGGAGCTACAACTCTACCGTCAGCATGTTTCCACATGCCGTCTGGCATTTTGGAACAACCTGCTGACGTCCATACTGGCCACTCAGATGTCGCCTCTGCCTGTAATGAAACGACATGATCAAAAGTGGGAGTATTATCATTGGCGATTGTGATAGCCATTTGTTTTACCAACAGGGAAGGGACGGTCGCTGCCCTTTTGGCACAGTGATCCGCTCTGGCGTTTCCCTTTGCAACCAGAGAAGGAGAAGAAGAATGTGCAACACATTTTACAACAGCCAATAGCTTAGGAAGTAAACACGCCTCTAGTAGGTTAGTGACTAATACAGCATGTTTGATGGGAATGCCTGATGTCTTAATGAACCCTCTGTGTTTCCATATTAATCCCACATTGTGCACTACATTGAACGCATAACTTGAGTCGGTGAAAATTGTAGCAGACTTACCTGGCCAACACGCACGCTCTCGTCAAAGCGAAGATCTCCGCTGCCTGTGCTGAACAATTATTAGGTAGTTTTGCACTTTCAATCATCACATGGTCATCAACAACAGCGTATCCAGCATTCAAATCACATCCATTAGTGTGTCTTGACGCGCTACCGTCAACATAATATACTAGATCACTGTTAACTAGTGGTGTTTGTTGTAAGTCGGCTCTGGGTGAGGTGACAGCTGAGATTGTATCAATACAGTTATGTGACATTTCGTTATCCTCATATAGGGGAACAAAATTAGCTGGGTTTATTGGCGGTGCACGTTTTATGGTCAAGTTTGGGTTTGCCAATAGGATCGCTGTGTATGTAGTGTGTCTGGATGCTGATAAGTGTTGTGTAGCTGCGTTTTGTAAAATAATACACACAGAATGTGGGACGTAGACTGTTACTGGATGTTCTAGAGTAATGTTGGCGCTTCTTGATACGCAGAACGCGGCTGCAGCAACTGACCGTAGACACGGAGCATACCCCAAGGCTACACTATCAAGTCTTTGTGAATAGTATGCTATTGGTCTCATCTTGTCGCAATTTCTCTGGGCTAGGATCCCTGTCGCATAGCCTTCTCTTTCTGCGGCAAAAAGTGAGAATTCCATACTGTAGTCTGGCATGCCAAGGCCGGGCGCTGTGGTTAAAGCTTCTTTCATTGCTTGGAACGCAAGTTGTAGTGTCGGAGTCCATGCGATCTGTTTGGGTTGGTCAGATAACGTTAGTGCACGAAGAGGCTGGTCTAGTGCGGCGTAGTTGAACACGTGTTGGCGACAAAAATTAGCTGCTCCCAAAAATGATAGTATTTCTGTCTTTGATTTTGGATTGGGGCAGTTTTGCAGAGCTTGTACTCGGGTGTGGGATATTACCCGTTTCGAACCGTCGAGTGTGTGTCCCAGGTATTTTACTCTGGTTTTGCAAAACTGTAGTTTTGGCAATGACGCTTTGTGTCCTTTGTTTGCAAGGGCAGTCAATAGTATGACAGAGTCTGTGTGGCATGCTGCTTCACTTGGGGATGACAACAATAGGTCATCTATGAACATTAACAGTGTACTTCCGCCGGGGAACTGTATATCTTTTAGGTCGTGGTGCAAAGCTTGACTATACAATGTTCCTGATTCTGTGTATCCTTGTGGTGCTCTCGTCCACGTCAGTTGTTTACCATTAAATTCGAAAGCGAAAAGATATTGTGAGTCGGCATGGATTGGGAAACTAAAATATGCACTGGATAAATCCACTACTGTGTAATGTGTTGTTGTTGTGGGGATTAATGCCATTACTGTAGATGAATCAGAAACCAATGGGGTGATGGGGATCACGCATTGATTTATGGCTCTCAAGTCTTGTATAAATCGCCAATCACGTTTGTTAGCCTTTATAATGGGACAAATTGGTGTGTTGCAAGGACTTTCGCAGTGTTTTAAAATGCCTTGTGATAGCAGTGATTCTATTACTGGTGTTATTCCATCGATGGCTTCCTGTTTCAGTGGATACTGCTTTAGTTTGGGAGGGGTACAATCTGGTTTCAGTGTGACTCTGTGGGGGACTGCAGATGTCATTAGCCCGACTTCAGTGGAGTGTGACGCCCACAGTTTATGGGGTACCTTAGACAATGAAGTTTCAGGACGGAAAACAGCATGTGGGGGCTCTGGTATGCATATCAATGGCCCTTCAATCATGAATGGGGGTATGGCTATTATGTATCCATCTTTCAATCTAGTTAAATTCCACCCATTTTTCATCTTAACAGTGTGGGAGGTAGCCGTTCTTTTGTCTGTCTGTAGTCTTATCATCATGGGGGACAAGTCCTGTTCTCCTTCCGCCGTGTCGAATGCGATTGATATGTGTGGGGTATAATCAGAGTCATGAATTGCCACTCTTTGAACTTCTGATAAGATTACTGTGGCTGCAATGCCTTCATGGGAGATGTATATTTCTGAGAATGCTGGAAACAGTGTGGTCTTACCAATGGATGATTTTACCTTTTCTATATATACTTTTGGTACGTCTGTATCCCATTTGGACGCTGTTACGTGGTGTTCGGCCAGGAACTTCATCTGTAAACACCTCGCGTTCACTCCTGTGTCGGCTTCTGTTATTTCTTTCAATGCTGTGGAAACAAACTCATTGATAGGATCATTATTTAATTTCCATCTGTATTCTATCACATTTCCCACTCGTTGTGACATCATCTGTTGCATTTCAATTCTTTCTCCCTTCTCTGGTAGCTGTAAAAAGACTCCATCTTGTGAGCAGTAAATGTTAGCATTCATTTTACAAAGCAAATCTCGTCCACAAAGGTTAACTGCTGCTTTAGATGTTAATAACAAAGAGTGTTCAGTTGAAAAAGAATCGCTAGTTGATTCTATTTTAACTGGTATAGACAAAGGGATTGTCTGTGGGATACCGCTTATCCCGACTGTTAATACAGACTGTCCAGACAATGGTAATGACATTGTGCTCTCATCAATTGATGATTGTGTGGCTCCGGTGTCTATCATGAAAGTAACTTCTTTGTTATTTATCATTAAGTTAATTTTGGGTTCCTCTTCGGGATTTGCTGTTAATATTTGCATAACATTCTCCAGACAGATCTTTTTTTCCTGTTGGCACCTCTATGCGACATTCGTCGCCTCGTCTCCTTTGAACGGATCCGCCATAGTGTAATCTGCATATGGTGGGGCGCTAGGATGGGGTTTGTGGGGCCTGTGTGAATCTCTTTGCATGTAGTCCCCTTTGTTTCCATTCTTCCTATTCTCCTTTTGACAATAGGCCGCCAAATGGCCCTTTTGTTGGCAAATTAAACATGTTATATGGGGGCACTCTTGTACTCGGTGTTCTGGTTGATTGCAATTGTAGCATGTTGGAGGCCCGTATCGCTTACCCCCACCCCCACCCTTCTGGTTATTTCCTGTTCCCTGGGGGTAGTAATTTCTAGCTGGGTAACAGTGTATTGCTTCCTCTTCTACCACCTCTTGTCGAGATACAAAGACTCCGATGTCTTTGATGACACGTTTCTTGTCGTGATGCTGTCGTTCTATATTGATGGCTGCGTTCTTAACGTTTGCAATAGGAGAGCTCTCCCAATCTAACTGGACGGCTTTCAAATGTTTTCCAACGTGTGGTAGGAGGCCGTTAACGAAATAGGATACCTGGATTGCGAGTCCCTCGTCTGCCGTTAATCCGCTGTTCGCGGCCCAAGCCGCTTTAAATTTACTGTAAAACGCATCGACTGTTTCAGACTCGTTTTGAACGCAAGCTGTGATATTTGACATGCATGCATTTCGCCTTGCCAAACCTTGTATCGCGGCTGCTATCGCAGTAATACACTGTTCCCTAGTGTTGTTTTCACTCCAGGCATCACTGCTTGGAATAGCCATTTGCGTTGAGACGCTGTGATATTTATTTCCTAGACATCCCAACATTAGCTGTTTTATGTCTCTAGGAGTCGGGCTATAGCAATGGCATATTAAATCCAATTGTTCGATAAAACCCATTGGGTCTCTGTCGGGTTTGGGAAATTGTTCAACGAGTCCTTTTAATTCTGTCGGTGACCATGGCCGGTAAACTGTAGCGTTAACATTTTCGCCTAGTGGGACAATCCTCATAGGATATGTGCTGGTCGGTTTCTCGGATCTAGTGACCATTTGTGATGGTTCCTGAGGCGTTTTAACCTTTTCTATTCTATTCGCTGGTGGTGACGGCGTTTGCACTGCTGGTGAACTGTCCTGTGTTCTAGCAGGTCTATTGTTCCTTGATGGTCCTGCGTCTATACTTTCTCTTTCGTCTGGGTTCCTATCTAAAACCACATGTGCGTGTCTGTTAAACGTTACTCTTGTGGATACGTCATCGTCTGAATCGTCCTCTACCACACATGCGGTCAGGCTTGGTGTGGAGAGTCACAGCCACGTGACCCCACAATCGCCATCTCGTCCCCCAGTACAGACGCTATTAAGACAATGGAAAATGACCGACCAGGATGACAGAGGGGGTGTAAAGTGTCACAGCCAACTAAGTGACACTGAGGGTGACATCCTGATCTTATATATGATTATGGGGAATGTCTGTAGATTCTTCCTGGACAATGGAATAGAAACACGTTATGTGTAAACACATGTTAAAGTGCCACAAGTCAACGAGTGACACTTTGTATAATATTCTTATGTTCATTATATATGATTGGAGCCATGTATATGACCTATATATTCTTTATACACTTTAAAACTAAACTCTGGTAGGATGACAGAGGGGGTGTAAAGTGTCACAGCCAACTAAGTGACACTGAGGGTGACATCCTGATCTTATATATGATTATGGGGAATGTCTGTAGATTCTTCCTGGACAATGGAATAGAAACACGTTATGTGTAAACACATGTTAAAGTGCCACAAGTCAACGAGTGACACTTTGTATAATATTCTTATGTTCATTATATATGATTGGAGCCATGTATATGACCTATATATTCTTTATACACTTTAAAACTAAACTCTGGTTGGAAGACAGTGATTGTGTGAATCTAACCTATTTTTCACATGTAATAATGATGGAAACATATATACTGTAGGTATAAAGGTATAGATATGTATAATGCTATATTGATTATATGCTTTATCGGCAAATCATATGTTTCTGCTTAAGAATGAATTGCCTGGTCTGCATAGAGGTGTCTGTAAGAGCAAGCCTGCAGTAGGGAGTTAACCATAAAGAATGTGACCCTGAGAGGCAGCAGGAGAGGCTGCAGAAGAGGAAGGAGAGGAGAGCAGACTATAATGACTATAATGTAATGTAAACTAATGTAATATAGTACACCGAGTACTGTATTGTACCTGTAACCTATTGTACCTGTATATATCTGTATATGTATGTGTTGGGCTATGTAAGATATATTACGGCAGTCTGCCTCGTCCTCGCCTCAGAACGAAAGAGGCCCATGGAAGAAGGAGGAAAGTAAGGAAGTTAACCCTTACAGTAAGGAAGCAGAACAAACATGCATTCATGTTCAAATGAGGTAATGGGGTTTTTCCCAGTAGATGTAATGACTAGAAAGGGAGGGACACTTGCTGTGCACGTAAAGTGAAACGATTGGATGAGTATATACTGCGTATGGTGCGTTGACTGGCTAGCAAAATTGCATCACTGTATCTGAACCAATGACAAAGAGATCTGGGGCCCTTTATAAAGGCCAACTGGCCAGCTCACAGTCAGATTTTGAAGTTTTTACCAGTGTGTGACTTGGAAGACAAGATGCAGGCACAAGCCGAGATTAAGAGATGACATGTTTTGTTTTATATAATCTTTTAAACTGTAATGGATATTTTTTATATAGTCTTGTTCTGTAACTTCATTGAAATAAAAATGACTTTTTATAATCCATTGAGTTCTTGGACTGATCCCTGCCAGCAATGCCAGAAAATACCAGCCGTGCCCTGATTTCCTCTGAAGGTGACTATTTGTACTGGCAACATACTACAGATTGAATCACTTGACTGGTTAATGCTTTTCAGCTAAGAGATATAAATATATATGTGTATATGATATGTACTGATAAGAAATACTATACATGGAGATGGGTGTTGTTTGCGGGTTCCGGTGTCTCTGTGTCCAGACTGACTCTGTCTTATGTGGGATCTCGACCGTCTGAATCACTGCAGGGTCAGACGGTCGGTTCCGTTGACGGAGGAGGAGGAGGAGGACAGGAGGGGCCGGGGAGTGCAAACAATGATTACGTGTTAGTACAGTGGTAATACTTATTAAACGATGAAGTAATATCATCAAGCTTTCAAATGAGCAGCATTACAGACCATTCCTCACAAATGAGGACGGTGATGGTGGATGATATAATAGTTCTCCTAAACAAAACATTCGGTTTATTTCAAACAAGGAGAGATTAACAACTCTTCATGATTACATTTCATATCAACTGGATATCACAAGACCAGTGACTTGAAGTAATCTAGACAGAAATAGTAAATTGACTCGAGAACTTGGCGAGTTTAGCACCTCGCCGGGGGATATCGAGCGGCCGCGGGTTTATATCTCGAGTAGGTGATTGAGATATATAGAGGCGACCTGTAGCTTTCAACATGGCGTCCCTGGTTAGGGCTGAGATCGGTAAGATAACAGCCAAAATAAAATAAACTAGAAATATTGAAAAAAAAAAAAAACGGAGAACCGAGTTTTAGAATACACCAGTCAAAGGATATTGATCTGTAGGGCCCTCGATGGAGAGCAGTGGCAAATTAAAGGCATCTGCATAGTGGGGGCATTGCTGGTGGAGCGGTTGAGCCCGCAAAATTGGATTAAAGGAAAAAAAAAAAGGGGTAAAGAAAACCCTCTCTCTAAAATGTCTGGCAGTTTAGAGAGACAGAAGCGCAGTCAAAACGACCGTTCACAGAAAAGCGAGGGCTTCCTAGCCCAGAGACACTTTGTAAGGAGCGGAGTGTGGATGTGAAGCGAGTCAAAACGACCGTTCACAGAAAAGCGAGGGCTTCCTAGCCCAGAGACACTTTGTAAGGAGCGGAGTGTGGATGTGAAGCGAGTCAAAACGACCGTTCACAGAAAAGCGAGGGCTTCCTAGCCCAGAGACACTTTGTAAGGAGCGGAGTGTGGATGTGAAGCGAGTCAAAACGACCGTTCACAGAAAAGCGAGGGCTTCCTAGCCCAGAGACACTTTGTAAGGAGCGGAGTGTGGATGTGAAGCGATTCAAAACGACCGTTCACAGAAAAGCGAGGGCTTCCTAGCCCAGAGACACTTTGTAAGGAGCGGAGTGTGGATGTGAAGCGAGTCAAAACGACCGTTCACAGAAAAGCGAGGGCTCCCTAGCCCAGAGACACTTTGTAAGGAGCGGAGTGTGGATGTGAAGCGAGTCAAAACGACCGTTCACAGAAAAGCGAGGGCTTCCTAGCCCAGAGACACTTTGTAAGGAGCGGAGTGTGGATGTGAAGCGAGTCAAAACGACCGTTCACAGAAAAGCGAGGGCTTCCTAGCCCAGAGACACATTGTAAGGAGCGGAGTGTGGATGTGAAGCGAGTCAAAACGACCGTTCACAGAAAAGCGAGGGCTTCCTAGCCCAGAGACACTTTGTAAGGAGCGGAGTGTGGATGTGAAGCGAGTCAAAACGACCGTTCACAGAAAAGCGAGGGCTTCCTAGCCCAGAGACACTTTGTAAGGAGCGGAGTGTGGATGTGAAGCGAGTCAAAACGACCGTTCACAGAAAAGCGAGGGCTTCCTAGCCCAGAGACACTGTTTGTAAGCGGAGTGTGGATGTGAAGCGAGTCAAAACGACCGTTCACAGAAAAACCAGGGCTTCCTAGCCCAGAGACACTGTTTGTAAGCGGAGTGTGGATGTGAAGCGAGTCAAAACGACCGTTCACAGAAAAGCGAGGGCTTCCTAGCCCAGAGACACTTTGTAAGGAGCGGAGTGTGGATGTGAAGCGAGTCAAAACGACCGTTCACAGAAAAGCGAGGGTTCCCTAGCCCAGAGACCCTGTTTGTAAGGAGAGACTGGATGTGAAGCACAGTCAAAAAGACCGTTCACAGAACTGGAAGCTAACTAGCTCGCCATCCGCCAACAAGCCAGTGCTAACACCCATGAGCTGGCTTTAGCCAGACGGAAGACCCATGAGCTAGCCAGACGGTGCGACCCATGAGCTGGCTTTAGCCAGACGGAAGACCCATGAGCTGGCTTTAGCCAGACGGAAGACCCATGAGCTAGCCAGACGGTGCGACCCATGAGCTGGCTAGACGGAAGACCCAGGAGCTGGCCGTAGCCAGACGGAAGCTAACTAGCACTACATCGGCTAACAAGCCAGTGCTAACACCCATGAGCTGGCTTTAGCCAGACGGAACACCCATGAGCTGGCCCTAGCCAGACGGAAGCTAACTAGCACGACATCGGCTAACAAGCCAGTGCTAACACCCATGAGCTGGCCCTAGCCAGACGGAAGCTAACTAGCTCGCCATCCGCCAACAAGCCAGGAGTGAACTGAATGCTAACTGGATGGCTACCTAGCCCGAGGCTACGTGACACGAAGCCAGACGGAAGCTAACTAGCTCACCATCGGCTAACAAACCAGTGCTAACATGATGTCTCACAATCATTCCCACATCATAGAGGAGGAATCACCCTCGGATGAGGGATTGGGAGTGTCCATACCCGACCTGGGTCTAGACTACCTAGGAGAACGGGAGGAACACCCATTCAGTCCCCTGAAACGTTTGCGGGAAGTAAGGAATTCACAGAACCAAGCAAATCACAATATCCAGAGCTGCCGGCTGTACAGCAAGCAGTAATTGGCACAGGAGAGAAACCTTACTGCTGTGGCCAGTGTGGGAAGAGCTTCAAGAGAAAGGAAAACCTACAAATACACCACATGTTACACACAGGAGAGAAACCTTACTGCTGTGCACAGTGTGGGAAGACCTTCAAGACAAAGTCAGGTCTTAAAATACACCACATGACACACACAGGAGAGAAACCTTACTGCTGTGACCAGTGTGACATGAGCTTCAAGACGAAGACGGATCTTAAACGTCACCACATGGTACACACAGGAGAGAGACCTTACTGTTGTGACCAGTGTGACATGAGCTTCAAGACGAAGACACATCTTAAAATACACCACATGGTACACACAGAAGAGAAACCTTACTGCTGTGCCCAGTGTGGAAAGACCTTCAAAACGAAGGGGGATCTTAAAAGTCACCATGTGGTACACACAGGAGAGAGACCTTACTGCTGTAACCAGTGTGACATTAGCTTCAAGAGAAAGGCAGATCTTGAACGACACCACGTGGTACACACAGAAGAGAAACCTTACTGCTGTGACCAGTGTGGGAAGACCTTCAAGACGAAGGCAGAACTTAAACAACACCACACGGTACACACAGAGGAGAAACCTTACTGCTGTGACCAGTGTGGAAGGAGCTTCAAGACGAAGGATCACCTTAGACGTCACCACGTGGTACACACAGAAAATAAACCTTACGGTTGCGCTCAGTGTGAGAAGGCCTTCAAGACGAAGGGAGAGCTTAAAATTCACCACACGGTACACACAGAAGAGAAACCTTACTGCTGTGACCAGTGTGGAAAGAGCTTCAAGGCGAAGCGTAACCTTACACTACACCACATGGTACACACACGAGAGAAACCATACTACTGTGACCAGTGTTACATGAGCTTCCGGAACCTGCAAGGGCTTAAGAGACACAGACGGCGGAGGCAGCCATGCAAGGTGCCAACCTGCTTAACGGGGGCAGTAAGGGGTGATGTGTCTCGCTCAAGAACACTGCGACGCACTATCAAAGACGAGTGTGGAAATGGAAAAAACCAAGAAGACGATGTAGTCATTCTTCCTCTTTATGAGGCGCCAGGCTCCACCTCAAAACGAGTATCTCCCTCCACTGACATAGAGGCGTTCAACTCTCTAGACGAGTACCTAAAGGCCAAAAACATAAATTATGAGCACTGTTCCATTTTCTATGGCTCAGAAGAGGAGGATGGCGACATTCAGATCAAGGATCAGAACCCGGGGCCACAGATGACACCCTCAGGTGAAACTGAGTCTGAGCCTGAACAAGATGGGGAGCTAAATACCTCTGAAACTGAACACAGTTCTGATTACTCAACATATTGAGTAATAGCTCAAGAGAAGCTAGCTCAGGAGGAGCTAGCACGAGAGAAGCTAGCTCAGGAGGAGCTAGCACGAGAGAAGCTAGCTCAGGAGAAGCTAGCACGACCAACGCTAGCTCAGGAGGAGCTAGCCCAGGAGATGCTAGCTCAGGAGGAGCTGGCACGCCCAAAGCTAGCTCAGGAGAAGCTAGCACAAGAGAAGCTAGCTCAGGAGGAGCTAGCACAAGAGAAGCTAGCTCAGGAGGAGCTAGCCCAGGAGATGCTAGCTCAGGAGGAGCTGGCACGCCAGAAGCTAGCTCAAGAGGAGCTAGCACGAGAGAAGCTAGCTCAGGAGGAGCTAGCCCAGGAGATGCTAGCTCAGGAGGAGCTGGCACGCCAGAAGCTAGCTCAGGAGAAGCTAGCACAAGAGAAGCTAGCTCAGGAGGAGCTAGCACAAGAGAAGCTAGCTCAGGAGGAGCTAGCCCAGGAGATGCTAGCTCAGGAGGAGCTGGCACGCCAGAAGCTAGCTCAAGAGGAGCTAGCACGAGAGAAGCTAGCTCAGGAGGAGCTAGCCCAGGAGATGCTAGCTCAGGAGGAGCTGGCACGCCAGAAGCTAGCTCAGGAGGAGCTAGCACAAGAGAAGCTAGCTCAGGAGGAGCTAGCACGAGAGAAGCTAGCTCAGGAGGAGCTAGCACGAGAGAAGCTAGCTCAGGAGGAGCTGGCACGACCAACGCTAGCTCAGGAGGAGCTAGCCCAGGAGATGCTAGCTCAGGAGGAGCTGGCACGCCAGAAGCTAGCTCAGGAGAAGCTAGCACAAGAGAAGCTAGCTCAGGAGGAGCTAGCCCAGGAGATGCTAGCTCAGGAGGAGCTGGCACGCCAGAAGCCAGCTCAGGAGAAGCTAGCACAAGAGAAGCTAGCTCAGGAGGAGCTAGCCCAGGAGATGCTAGCTCAGGAGAAGTTGGCACGGGTAGCTCAGAAGAAACTGGCGCAGCAGATGCTAGCTCATGAGAAGCTGGCGCAGCAGATGCTCGCTCAGGAGATACAAGCACACGAGACGCTAGCTCGCATGTTGAGACATCTCAAAGGACTAGAGATCCCCGAAAGGGCCTCAATGGACCAACTGATGGAAAGAGAAGTAAGGACCCCCGGTCAAGATCCAGGGTATAAGATGGTGGAGAAACTAATCCCACAGGTGCGAGGCGGGAGCATGTCTCTCAATGATGCAGCAGGATCAGTCATGAATGGAACACCTATGCAAGGATCATGCTCACTGCTTGAAAAGCTATTCAGAGGAGTCCCAGGGGGTAACCCACTGGCAGCCCGATGCGCAGCATGGTCACAAGACCAGTTACGTATCGAATGTATGCTGTATGACCAAGTTAAAATGCTATCTGACAAAAGGGGGGCCTCCCAGGAGTTCCCCCCGAAAACAACCAAGGACAGAACAGGGAAAAAGAAGTACCAATACCTACCTGCAGACGAGTGGGCCGCACTAACCCCAGAACAGCAAGCAGAGGTGAGGACAACAAGGGAGGAATTCAAAGCCCGGAAGGAGAATCAATAGTATCCTTACCCTCTGGGGCCCTGACACAAGTGACTCAAGCAAGTGCAAACTGCACTTGACATACAGCTCATCTGTCAAGAGGAATAATATAAAGTGTTATTGTCATTTAGGAAGAAACATGACATAGAATACTACAAAAGTTTTGTATATATTCTAAGTATAATAGATAAAGATGTCCGTCCTTGCTCTAAACCCAGAGTAAAGTAAAGTGAATTTGTAATCTATTTCATTCGGAAGGGATTTCCTGACAGCAACCATTTGGTGGGTTAGCACCCTACCAGCCATATCAGCTGCATGAGATGTACACTCACCAGCACCTATGGGTAAAAAATTGAGACTCTGCAAACTCTCATCAAGCTCAGCACCTTGACGCGGGGGGACAGAGCGAGCATCAGGGTCTCTGTATCCGACGGGCCTATCAGATTTGTGGGGACTTGGAAGCCTCAGCATACAGGACGCTGTGGTGCTTGGGCGGCCAAGTCACTGGTTTATAGGTCTGTCAAAACGGATTGGAGGTTCCGGGGCTAAGAACATAAGTTCAAGTGAGTTGGGCTTTATACTATTTAAATAGGTATCAAAAACCGAAAGAATATGAACCGAAATGACTGCTGTCGGGTGCCTCTGGAGTAGAATTAATTACAGATTTGAAAAAAACCAAACGTAGAAGGTTCTACTCAAAGAAAGAATCACACTTAAAGTATATTTCTGTGATAGCAGTAAAAGTTTACTCACGACTAAAAAGTTACGTAATGTTTTCTTACAGTCAAAAAACGTAGAAGGTTCTACTCAAAGAAAGAATCACACTTAAAGTATATTTCTGTGATAGCAGTAAAAGTTTACTCACGACTAAAAAGTTACGTAATGTTTTCTTACAGTCAAAAAACGTAGAAGGTTCTACTCAAAGAAAGAATCACACTTAAAGTATATTTCTGTGATAGCAGTAAAAGTTTACTCACGACTAAAAAGTTACGTAATGTTTTCTTACAGTCAAAAAACGTAGAAGGTTCTACTCAAAGAAAGAATCACACTTAAAGTATATTTCTGTGATAGCAGTAAAAGTTTACTCACGACTAAAAAGTAACGTAATTACAGTCGAAACCTAAGTAGAAAAAATAGGTACCAGGTCACCTCAACCAGAAGTAACCTAATGTTTACTTAAAATCAGAATAAGTCCTGCTACTGGGACGGAAATGGAACCGGCGTAATAATACAGGCTGGTGTTATCAGCAGGAGCTGAGTCTATAAGAGGCTACATAGCCTGAATCTACAAGCTGGCTAACTAGCCGGAGCTAATACCAGACATAAACAGTAACTAACTACCCAGTCTGGACCGAGACAAGCACAACACAGGGTAGACCCCCTGTGCAAGAAGGAAGTGGACGGAAACAACAGTCCGAAGGATCTGTGAACAATGTGCGCTGGTAAAGGGACAAAACCTGAATCAGTGCCACACTCCTAGACGGGGGGGGGGGGGGGGGGGGGGGGGGGGGGCGGTCCCCCGGAATCAGCGAACGACGCAGCGGATGGCAAGAAGGAATATACTGACTCGGGTCAGAAATCGGAACTGGAGGAAGACCGGGATAGGTCAAGCTCCAGAGCATCCTCAAGGTCCTCATCTAGACCTCCTAGACCTCCCAGACCTCCCAGACCTCCTAGACCTCCCAGAACTCCCAGACCTCCTAGACCTCCTAGACCGGACAGAGAGACATGGGCCTGGACCCAGGTTACAGGGCGACGAGAGCCCTGAATGGACCTGAAAGAGAGAAAAGAGATGAGTCCTCTGTGGACTGTATCTGTGATGTCCTGCGAGGCCTACGGACAGGGTCACGCGACCAGGCCAACCACACTTCAATGGAGGACTGCTGCTACAATTCTCGGGGACCCGTGGGGGTCGCCCGAGAAGTGACAAATCAACCTACCTCAAACTATGGGAGAGATCCAAGAGGTCAGAGGGGGTGACCCCAAGATGACTAAGTGGACCAAGATGACGAAGACGACAACAACCTGGGTGCATCGGCCGGGAACAACAGATGCAAGTCTTCCCGCCGGATACCAAGCAACAACGTGACCCCTATCCTGTCGAGCCGTCCAGCCAGGGAACAACAGATGCAAGTCTTCCCGCCGGCTACCAGGGTAGCAAGGTACCAAGATGGCAGAGGGGGTGTGGAGAGTCACAGCCACGTGACCCCACAATCGCCATCTCGTCCCCCAGTACAGACGCTATTAAGACAATGGAAAATGACCGACCAGGATGACAGAGGGGGTGTAAAGTGTCACAGCCAACTAAGTGACACTGAGGGTGACATCCTGATCTTATATATGATTATGGGGAATGTCTGTAGATTCTTCCTGGACAATGGAATAGAAACACGTTATGTGTAAACACATGTTAAAGTGCCACAAGTCAACGAGTGACACTTTGTATAATATTCTTATGTTCATTATATATGATTGGAGCCATGTATATGACCTATATATTCTTTATACACTTTAAAACTAAACTCTGGTTGGAAGACAGTGATTGTGTGAATCTAACCTATTTTTCACATGTAATAATGATGGAAACATATATACTGTAGGTATAAAGGTATAGATATGTATAATGCTATATTGATTATATGCTTTATCGGCAAATCATATGTTTCTGCTTAAGAATGAATTGCCTGGTCTGCATAGAGGTGTCTGTAAGAGCAAGCCTGCAGTAGGGAGTTAACCATAAAGAATGTGACCCTGAGAGGCAGCAGGAGAGGCCGCAGAAGAGGAAGGAGAGGAGAGCAGACTATAATGACTATAATATAATGTAAACTAATGTAATATAGTACACCGAGTACTGTATTGTACCTGTAACCTATTGTACCTGTATATATCTGTATATGTATGTGTTGGGCTATGTAAGATATATTACGGCAGTCTGCCTCGTCCTCGTCTCAGAACGAAAGAGGCCCATGGAAGAAGGAGGAAAGTAAGGAAGTTAACCCTTACAGTAAGGAAGCAGAACAAACATGCATTCATGTTCAAATGAGGTAATGGGGTTTTTCCCAGTAGATGTAATGACTAGAAAGGGAGGGACACTTGCTGTGCACGTAAAGTGAAACGATTGGATGAGTATATACTGCGTATGGTGCGTTGACTGGCTAGCAAAATTGCATCACTGTATCTGAACCAATGACAAAGAGATCTGGGGCCCTTTATAAAGGCCAACTGGCCAGCTCACAGTCAGATTTTGAAGTTTTTACCAGTGTGTGACTTGGAAGACAAGATGCAGGCACAAGCCGAGATTAAGAGATGACATGTTTTGTTTTATATAATCTTTTAAACTGTAATGGATATTTTTTATATAGTCTTGTTCTGTAACTTCATTGAAATAAAAATGACTTTTTATAATCCATTGAGTTCTTGGACTGATCCCTGCCAGCAATGCCAGAAAATACCAGCCGCGCCCTGATTTCCTCTGAAGGTGACTATTTGTACTGGCAACATACTACAGATTGAATCACTTGACTGGTTAATGCTTTTCAGCTAAGAGATATAAATATATATGTGTATATGATATGTACTGATAAGAAATACTATACATGGAGATGGGTGTTGTTTGCGGGTTCCGGTGTCTCTGTGTCCAGACTGACTCTGTCTTATGTGGGATCTCGACCGTCTGAATCACTGCAGGGTCAGACGGTCGGTTCCGTTGACGGAGGAGGAGGAGGAGGACAGGAGGGGCCGGGGAGTGCAAACAATGATTACGTGTTAGTACAGTGGTAATACTTATTAAACGATGAAGTAATATCATCAAGCTTTCAAATGAGCAGCATTACAGACCATTCCTCACAAATGAGGACGGTGATGGTGGATGATATAATAGTTCTCCTAAACAAAACATTCGGTTTATTTCAAACAAGGAGAGATTAACAACTCTTCATGATTACATTTCATATCAACTGGATATCACAAGACCAGTGACTTGAAGTAATCTAGACAGAAATAGTAAATTGACTCGAGAACTTGGCGAGTTTAGCACCTCGCCGGGGGATATCGAGCGGCCGCGGGTTTATATCTCGAGTAGGTGATTGAGATATATAGAGGCGACCTGTAGCTTTCAACACTTGGATATAGGCCTTTAACATTTTTGATATTGGGCCTTTCGGGTTGAGACTGCGTTATAATAATTTTTTCCGCCTCTTCTTTTAAATGTGTCATATTTCTCAACTCTATTTCACATTGCCACAAAACCAATGCATGTTCGATACGACTCTGTTTTCTCACGGTAAACGACCTGGCACGTTCACGGAAACATTCGCGTACGCCCCTAAGTTTTCCATTATTAAAACACCCTAGGACTGGCCAGTTGTTTTTTGTCCATTTTGACCATAATCCCAAATATTTTACAGCTATAGGTCCATATTTTGTTAGCATGAAGTCGCACGGAGAGTTGCCGGTAACGTCATTTTTGCTTAGTGAACGCCCCATGATACCAGCTATATGCTCCACGTTGCCCTCGGCATAATGTCCCTGATATGATCAACCGTGTTGTCAAACCGGTTTGACTGGTAAACAGTGAGGAGGAGAGAGAGAGAGAGAGATAGACAGACAGAGATAGACAGGCAAATAACTAGAACAAATGCCCTATTTTTTGTTATAACTAAATAATTGTATATAAGGTGGAGACCAGACACTCAATCTTATATATTTGGTATCTTAATTATAACTTATTTTATATACTTGGTATCTTAATTATAGCTTATTAACTGTAGCAATCTATATTGTTCCAGAGAACCAATTTGGGTATTCATTCAAGTCAAAGTTAATTTGTCAGGTCTGATTCTAAGATATATGTATTTCAGTTGTATACTGCTATACCTAATTTAGATGTTGAATCCTTATACATATTATTCCAATTACTTTATGTATCGTTATCACTATGTAATTTATAGCGCCGTTATCATTACCTATCGTGAAACCGGAAGTGGAACCAAAACTACAATTCCCAACCGGAAATCACTACCGGAAATCACTTTCCTGGCTTCCTTGTATAACGTTAACTTGTCTCTCAATGCTTTGCGATATCAATATCAGCCGGTTCGTTCTTAACTCAATAAAACACCTCGGCGGGTTATAATACTGTGCACATACAAACAAGACTCAAACAGACAAACAAACGAAAATACATAAAAGTTAACGTGTGTATATACCTGGTCTGTATTGGATCGGTGTTCGTTTAGTCGGCCAGCATCTGCTGCGACAAGGCATTTATCCCTTGATATAATAATACATCGTTATTAAAGTCATAACGACCGAACCTGACTTCGAAATTTAACAGCGATATATTAGATTATATATATCCTTTAATCATACTCTCGGTCTCTTGAACCCGCGACTAATGTCCCGTTAAATGTACATTCACGTACTACCGGGACATCGCCGGTCACCTTCCCGCTATCTGTATGATTGAAGGGTTAATTTGAATCCGAATATATCGTTTTCAGGAATGGAAGAGATTGTGAGCTTAGTTTAAGGTTGCATCTATGAATATATATATATCGTTACTCTGTTAAATCTAATTAGATTATAACAGCTTCTCGGTCCTAACTTCCCGCCTCTTTGCCAAAAGAATCATAGAATAGTTTCTAAGAGAGTAGCGTTTTCCAATGATATCACTCTAATAAGCTCACGTATCTCCTTTTGTTGCCTATATTTCAGCCTGAATTAGACTTGGGTTAGCAAACCAACAACCTTAATTTGTGCCCTAACTTTCGGTTTGGCAACAGCTCAAATCCGGGAATAGCACTAACAACCCATCCTCTCAGAACATCTGTCCAGATAAAGGACCCAGGTACACGCGTTCCCCAGTACGATTCTCAATACAGCCCAGATATTCAATACACGTTATTCTATTGTCCAGCCATAGTCTCGAATATTAAAACACACAGTAAATGCTCACCTTGTGTAGAGAGAAGTGGGGATCACACCAATGTGTTCCAGATACCGGCCGGCCTAAACTAATCCTTTTCTCTCTACACCTGAGAACAGATCAGTCTGCACAAAATTCGAAATTCGCGACGCCAAATTGTAGGATAATAATAGTATTCAAATAGGAATAGAGTCAAATGACTTGCTCACTCAGAGGGTCCAGATAATAAGGTTTATTACCCAGATCAAATCAAATCATTACAACAATAGAGAATATGGCTGGAGATCTTACCTAAACAGATCAGCTCCGTCAGTCAGGTAAAAAGATCTTGCTCCCCAGTTGGGGGAGCAGTTAAGTACCAGGTGAACAATGGGGGGAGTGGGGGAAGGGGAGGGGAGGAAGGGGGCGTAGTTCATACATCAATATATTCCACAGTACAATACAGTACGGCTCAATACATACAATTGTTAAGGGGATGCAGACCTGAGAAAGACGTTTGTCTTGTTTCCATCAGGGTCCCCCATTTTCAATTCATATAGAAACAGTGGCGAGGAGTAATGCATGGGAGGCTCACGCTGCCCCCGACACTTCCTGATTCTACTGCGCAGGCGCACCAACCGACCTGTAGGAGTCGCTGTCCACAACGCCCGATCCCCACCCATCAGTTTCCCACCCCCTAATACGGCCAATGTGTATTAGTATGAACGACCAGCTAAACTGAAAGCAATGTGGAGCGCTGGGCTCGAACAGGTGAGCCCAGCGTCTCCGCATTCGTGGCGAGTGCCTTGCCCACTACGCCACGTAGCCGCCCTCCTGATATTCACTTTCTTAAAGGTCCTCCTCACCTCATGTTCTGTTATTCTGAACACTGAGTCTCCATCGAGTAGCAATGGTCTAATATGTTCTCGCCAGTGGAGGGTATTCCATGTCAACATGTGAAACACAAATTCACTCATAATTCCATTTCTAATAATAATTTATTTTAAATAATAATACTTTTTTTATATATATATATATATATATATATATATATATATATATATATATATATATATAAAATTTTTATTATTATTTAAAAAAAAATATATTAGAAATGTTTTCCTCCGTAAAAAAAGAATTCCAGTGAATTTTTTTTTCTTCAAAAATGGCCAAAAGTGACAGCTCTGAGCTCTTTGATCAGGGCTGCAGTCAGTAATGGCTAGCTGTCAATCACTCAAGTGCAACTCTCCCTGCACGGGTTGATATTTTTATTCTATTATCCAATCAAAATAGGCAATTTGAGTCATCTAAGCCCTGCCCGTGCAACTTTGCGCACGCTACTCACGAACGCGGGTTGAATGATTGACAGCCCTCGACGGTCTGGGACTCAATCAGAGAGGAGCTGCGAGACATGGCATAGACCACTGCACTTCCGCGTTACATGGAGCTCGTGAGGAGGAGGGGGTGGGGGCAGTAGCGGCCCGTGGATGCTTCGCCACTAGGGGCGCTATACCAAACATTTTGCAAACATGTACAGTACCACGCAACCGACTCATGGCAAGACGTGAGCGATTCGACTCACGCTCACGGCAATGAATCGGCTCTTATGAACGAGTCGCTCAGCTGTTACTACAACAACACACAACCAGTCAAATAAAGTATAGTCTAATTCACAACTTGAAACACAATATATAAATAGAAAAGTTAGAAACAAAACTCGCTCCGTCTCCAAACACACACAGATCTCTCCCTCTCTCCTCTCTCTCACACACAGCGCGACGTGGAATCGATTCGTTACACAATCAGACCTATTATATACCAAGAATAACTTCAGTATGAGTACAGGGCTGTACACATATTTTGCATATTGTTAAACGAGCCAAGACTAGCTATTAAACTATCGATATGAATCGAAAATCTGGGACCCTGATGTAAACAAGACAAACGTCTTTCTCTGGTCTGCATCCCCTTAACAATTGTGTGTATTGAGCCGTACTGTATTGTACCCATTCTGCAATCTGTTAATAAAGTTCTCATTCATTCATTCATTCAAACATAGATGATATTGAACAAGCCATAATCCACGTATTTTCAATCCAAAAGAAGAGAGAGAGAGAGAGAGAGAGAGAGAGAGAGAGAGAGAGAGAGAGAGAGAGAGAGAGAGAGAGAGAGAGAGAGAGAGAGCGAGAGAGAGATAGAGAGAGAGAGAGACTCACTGTTTAGTTGACACGTCCAGGGCAGGACTCAGGGCTTGCCTTGATAAAGTGTATAATCCACTGTTGATGTATTCCAGACCACTGTCCACTGTGTCCAGACTGCATCCGCCATATAGCTTGTTAGCCAAGTGTTAGCTTATTGTTAGCAGAAGCACCACACAACACAAGTACTTCATTCCTTTGTCCATTTCCGCTCGAACAGACTGCAAACTACCTGGCGTTCTATCGCCATGCTCTAAGACAAACTCTAACCTTAACCAACTTTGAAAGAGTGCCTAAGCTTAACAGTCTAAAGAACTTGCAGTCACGGCACGCTCTAAGACAAACAGCTGCGCCTGCATCTCACAACAACACAACTATCTCTACCGTCCACCAACGGACCAACCTAGGAATAAGCTAGAATTGGAACATTAGAAATTGGATTCGGCCAATCAGAGATCGTCTCTGTGAAATTCTGCTACGGAAAAAAATACTGGCGTCGGCCAATCAGAGAGCGTCTCCGCGAAATGCGGCTACAGAAATTCTTGACGCTACTGGCTAGACCGCTTCAAATCGCGCCCGGATTCCAACATAATAGTCATATTTCAACGCACAACGCGTTATGTACTGATTGGCTGTGACGGATACAGCGATCAAACTGTGACGCGCACTCAGAGCGCTATCGCGTCTAGCCCGGGCCGAGAAATACGAAAAAATAAAAAAAAATAAAAAAAACGTGAGGTCACTTCCTGCTCAGGAAAACGAGTGTTTTTTTTATTTTAGATAATAACGTTATATTGTGCATTGGAAATACAAACATACTTAAAATGAGTAAATATTATTCATTTTAAACATGTTTATATTATTTATAGGGCTATAAAACTAAAAACTAAAAAGTTTTATTTTCTTCTTCTCTGATTTAACAGCAGGTGGGTCGGCGCCCGTGCGCCCCTAGTGGCAGAGCCGCCACTGGGCGGGGGGACGAATGCGCTGCCTTCCCCCCCGAACCTCCCATGAGCTCAAAATACCGGAAGTGGTGCGGTTTACACTTTCCATGGGATAAAAGAACGTGTCTCGACTCGAGTCGGACTTGTCACGATGGAGAAGCTGCAATATTCAATGGAAGATGAGATCGGTCACTGCTTTGGCTGTTGTGTGGTGAGTGCATTTAAAATATATATATATATATTTTACAGTGATTATGAATTCATTGGCCCGCTGTGGCCTTGCGTGTGTAATAATAAGGTGGGGGGGGGGGGCATAATCCCACGGGACAATGGGATTGACCGATATGTTTACCAATATTCCAATGTACAGTTTTGCTGTACCATTGACTCAGAATGGTCTGTTTTATTGAAATCGTCACAGCAGTATAGTTTGTTTATACTTCAGAAGTATGATATTTAAACATGGTCCCCAAAATGAAT
This sequence comes from Notolepis coatsorum, assembly GCF_963971535.1. Taxonomy (NCBI): domain Eukaryota; kingdom Metazoa; phylum Chordata; class Actinopteri; order Aulopiformes; family Paralepididae; genus Notolepis; species Notolepis coatsorum. Next base: position 133,465,905 of record NC_140174.1, on the reverse strand, counting down.
GGAAGCGAATGAGGAGCCTGACACCTGGGAGGAATGGGGGTGTTGAAGCGTTGGGGATGTTTAAAAAATATAATTTAATATATAATATATAATATAATATAATAATTTTGTGCTTCACCAAGAAATTTGGTCAGCAGCCGCCACTGGACCAGTGGTGTTCATGTATGAGTATGAGTATGAGGTAGAAGGTCACTGGAATGTCTATATCGATATATACATTCAGAGAGACAGGGACAGGGGTTAAAATAAAAAGAAGGGTCAGTCCCCGACCAGGTGAGATCAGGGTAGGTTGAAGGAGAGAGAAAAGATGGGTCTTTAGCAAGGATTTAAAAGCCTCGACAGAGCAGGCGCCCCTGACGACGGCGGGTAATTTATTCCACAGGTAGGGAGTGCGGTAGGCAAAGGCTCTGTGGCCAGCAGATTTCTTTTTAACCCTAGGAATCGATAGAAGCCCCACATTTTGTAAACGCAGAGCACGAGCGGGCGAGTATCGTGAGAGGAGATCAGATAGATAGAGCGGTGCGAGCCCTTTTAAAATTTTGTAAGTGAGAAATAGCACTTTAAAGTCAGATCTGGCCTGAATAGGAAGCCAGTAGGGGGAGGACAAGACTGGTGTGATATGATCAAATCTTCTAGTTTTTGTTAGTATCCGTGCAGCCGCATTTTGCACGAGTTGAAGATTTTTTATGCTTGAATTAGTTAGGCCTGAAAAAAGCGCATTACAGTAGTCTAGACGTGATGAGACAAATGCATGAATTAGGGTTTCAGCGTCAGCCAGAGTTCAAATAGGGCGAATTTTAGCGATATTACGACGATGGAAGAAGGCAATTTTGGTGAAATGTTTCATATGTGCATTAAATGAGTGGCGACAGTGGCTCAGGAGGTAGAGTAGTCGTCTGGTAATCCAGAGGTTCCCGGTACGATTCCCGCTCCTCCCGGGCAGCGTGTCGAAGTATCCTTGAGCAAGACACATAACCCCTAATTGCTCCCGATGTGCAGGATGGCACCTTGCATGGTTGCCTCTGCCATCGGTGTGTGAATGTGTGAGTGAATGGGTAAAATGTGAGGAACAAATTGTAAAGCGCTTTGGATAAAAGCGCTATATAAATGCAGCCATTTGCCATTTGCCAAATGAGAGGGAGGAATAAAAAATTACTCAAATTTGAGGGAGATGTCCTCAAACAGGAAGCAGGCCTCTGTGGTTTAGGGGGCCAACGACTAACATCTTAGTCTGCGTTTAAGCATTACATAACGGATGTAATGCTTGTGTTATACTGAGTGTGTTATACTCATTAGATCACGCCTAGGGGGTGTTGTTAGCCCCGACACGCAGCGGAGACCCCCCCGTTAGACCCCCCTAGGCGTGATCTAATGAGTATAACACACAACTTCTGTTAGGGAAGCAGTGTCGGAGCCCAATAGCAGAACACAGGAAGAGAGAGAATGGTGCGTTTTAGGTTGGTTTTAATATAGGCACCAAGCAGGCAGGTATTGAATGTACAGGAATGTACAATAGGTGCGAGCAGGTGCACTCCTCGTGCAGCACAGGAACGTCCTGGTGGGTGGTGTCTCGGGAGACAGCGTAGGTGGTCCTGGGCACAGGGAGAACAAAGGTTAGGACAAGGCAGGCAATAGGGAAAGAGCAGCAAGGCTAGTGTGCGTCCTCGTACCTAGGTTGTTAGGAACACTACGAGGGACGACAGGATCCATGGGTTGATGTAGGGGCTGCTGATGAGGGAATTAAATGCTTGCAAAAAGAAAAACCTGTTGTATAGAAGATTTATTAAATACAGAACTAATGAAACAGAGTCTAAATATAAGAGAGTAGACAACAGAGTACAGCAACTTGCAATGGGCCTGGTCTACAAGATACACTACACGACCAAGGTACCCATGTACATGTCAAAATACTTCCCAAAGGTCAGTGAATACCACGATCACAACACCAGAGGGAGCTCCACAAATAATGTTAAACCCAGATTCGGCTCAAACAAGGGACTAAACACGTTTCGCAATTATGCCACATTTACATTTACATTTCCACATCAATGTGGAACGCCTACCTAAGGCTGTAAAGGAATGTGAATCACTACCCACTTTCAAAACCACTCTCAAAGAACACCTACGGGAGACTGCAATTCGAAACTGGCCCCTGTAAATGTCCTAACCCAACTCCCTCCAATCTACAGTAATTTACCTAGTATGGTTTTGTCAATATTCCAATGTACAGTTTTGCTTGTTTGTACAGTGTCCCCCCCCCCCAACCCCCTCCAATGTACAGTAAATTACCTAGTATGGTTGTCAATATTCCAATGTACAGTTTTGCTTGTACAGTTGTACAGTGTTTCCCCCCCCCAACCCCTCCTACCCAACCCCCCCCCCCACCCAACCCCACCCAACCTCCTCCAATGTACAGTTTTTACGTTAAACTTTTCTGGACTCTTTTTGTATCACAAACAGTACTGTATTTGCAAATCTGGTATGTCATAAATGTATAGATGTAGCAGTACTGTCTATCTGTATGTCATGTATGTCATATATGTCCTGATTAATTGAAAATGGGGGACCCTGATGTAAACAAGATGAAAGTCTTTCTCTGGTCTGCATCCCCTTAACAATTGTGTATTGAGCTGTACTGTATTGTACCCATTCTGCAATCTGTTAATAAAGTTTTCAATCAATTCAATCAATCAATCAATCAAAGCTCAATGTTTCTTTATCCGGTAGATGAAAATGAAGTAATGGACACTGTATTGAACTGTAAGAATAAAAAATCTAAAGATTATAATGATATTGATATGGAGACGATTAAGAAAATTGTTGGGGGAATTATAAAACGTAAGGTTATCCTATAACCCTAGTTATATGATACTGGCTGAGCGTCCCGCTCTGCCTACTGAGATAACCCCTTATCTCCACCCACCTAGTGTGCTCCGGGGAACAAACCAAATGCACCCACTTGCACGTGACCACGCCACACCCATGCGTCCTATATTACGCCGGAAGTGGTCACGCCTCACCCTTCCCCGTTTGATTTCCATAAGCGGAAAACATCCAAGGGACCTCAGGGTGCTAAGAGCGGGACGCTCAGCCAGTATCATATAACTAGGGTTATAGGATAACCATACGTTATATATCAACTGGCTATCGCGTCCCGCTCTGCCTACTGAGATAAGGGCAGAGCAGACGTGTGGCCTGGACAAATGCACCCCCTGAGGGCCCGTAAGCCCCAGCCAGGGAGGAGGGGAGTCCCGTCCACCCTCCCGTCCTAACGAAGGGGGGGAGGCAGTCAACGCCACCAAAGTGCGAAAAGGGGGGGAACCAGGCACTCATGAAGAGGAGGCCAAGAGGGACCACAGAGTGAGCAGATGCCATCATACCGAGCAGGCGCATCACGGACAGCGCCGTAACCGTCCTAGGACAGAACCTCCCGAGCGCACCGAGAACATCCACTCGCTGCCGCTCTGAGAGGGATGCCCATATAGACCTTGAGCTTAAGCCCAAGTACTCCACCCGTTGACTGGGAAGAGGAGTACTCTACTTCCAGTCTACAGCAAAACCCAGGCTGGTGAGGAATTACACCACCTGCCTGGTATGAGACCTGGCGATCTTCTCTGACCAGCCGAGGACCAGAACGTCGTCCAGGGTAGAATAAAATGTGTATCCCCTGACGACGCAGAGGCCCCAGTGCGGTCTCCATGCACTTGGTGAAGATGCGAGGAGCCAGAGAGTAGCCGAACGGCAGCCTCTGGTACTCGTACGCTAAGCCCTGAAAAAGGAAGCGTAGGTATGTCCTAGGAGGGAAGATCGGGATGTGAACACGCATCCTACAGGTCTATGGAGGTGAACCAGTCCCCCACCTAACAGCGCTTAACAGGTGGGTGACGGTCAACATTCAGGCACCAGAGAATATCGGGAGAAACCGCCGCTTATCGCGTCCTCCCATGGGACCACGGCGAAGGCCTGCTTCGCCGCCAGAGAACGAATCTCCTCGGCCAGGGCTGTCACTGCCGCGGACTCTGATAATAGAGTCTGTACCAAACCCAAAAAACGGAGGGCGGGGGTGTGTAAACTGTAACACAAGCGCCGCCCTCAGCGTCCTCTCCATCCACACCGACATATGGCTACCACTGCAGCCATACGTGGTAAAATTCCAAAGCGCCCCCGCCGCCAACTGCCGCTGGTCCGCTAGGAATCGTAGATAGGTGGCCCGGTCCCTCCCGCTGTGCATTGTCAACCCTGGTCTCACCAACCGTGCGAGCAGGGTGTCTCGTGGAGCCGGGATATCGCACCCTGACTCTACCAACGAGGCAATCGCACCCAAGGGGGGCGGACCCCGACAGAAGGGGCGGTCTGATATGGGGGGAGCGGCCATCACCCCTGGTGACATAGGCTCCCCCGCTGAGCATCTTCCCGGCTTAGCTTGCTGAGGACAGCCTGCTCTGCAGCTGGACATGCATGGTGTGTGGTCCTCACACTGCCCGATAGGGTGGGTCTCTACACACCGTAGCCCTGTAGTGATATTACTACCACCCAAATTACGCATGCCTGCTGACCACCGCGGGATCGGAAGTCCAGACGGTGGAGGCACTAACGTAATACCCGGCCTGGTGAGGGCGGGGCTGGGCGGGACCCACGCTGCGACCTCCTGGGCCTAGAGTTCCCCCTCTGACACATTCTTTTAGATACAGGGAACCCTGCTCCGTCGACAGATACAACACCAGGCTCACCAAACACAGACGCAGGACGTGTGGTGTGGGAGCCGCTTGACAGCACAGCATTCTCATAGACAGACCCAGGCCTAGCTAGGAACTGGGTGTCAGCCCCTGTCTCCATGAGAAGCGAAATGTGGGGCCGCTTGTGCTTCACTGGAAGCAGCCAAAGGGAACAAATCAGAGCCCTGTGTCCCGTAGTGTAGCGGGGGGGAGTAACCAGAGAGCGTGCTAGACACAGCTAGATGGCAACGGTTTTTTAGGGCGTGCCCATCTAATATAGCTGATCCCTCGGGCCGCCGAGGCTGTCGGCCTTGTGATCACCTGTTTTCTTTGTGTCCAGGGTATCTCAGGCGGGGGAAACATGGCCGCTGGCCGGGTGCCTCGCCGCAGCCGCTAACGAGGCCGTGCTCTCACCTCTGGCTGCTCAGTGTGGGGCGGCGTGGAGCCCAGGTCAAATACCTCCCACGCCTCCGTGGACAGACCAAGGTCCACCCGCGGAGAGGGGAGCCCTGAGGAGGAGACCCCTCCCCTCCTCAAGGGGAGATTGCTCCAACCAAAGATGCCTGTGAACAACCGCTGACAGCATCCTAGCCCTCCTTGCGGTTATAGCTTGCGGCTAGGTCAAAAGCTGAATAACCTCAAAACCTCGCACGATGGTTTTGATGTCGGCTGGCCCTAAGGCCCCACCACCATTTTTGACAGAAAAGCAGCCAATTGAGCAATGTTGTCAGCTGCTGCTAAATTCTGTACCGCGGCGGTATAAGCTTCATCAGCCCACCAGCCACCTGCCGGGCCGACTCGCCTCATGGCGTCGGCCGGGCGGGACACCGTCTCACCATGTCAGGGCAAAGGACCGATGCCACCTGCTTCACTAAGCACGGAACACCAGTGGTGGCTGCTGACCAAAGCCATTTTCAATTCATAAATTCACAAAAAGCACACCTGCCTGTAAGGGTAAATAAGCCCCCGCTAAATCCCCAACATTAGACACCGATTGACCGTCAGCATGAATGGTTAAGAGGAGGGAAGACAGTAAAGACAGCCCTCGGCGGGGTACATGGAGAACGGCGCCCCAACATTGTAGCATTAGCATTAGCTGCGCGCTAGGATACCTGGAAAAACATCCAAAAGAGAGGCATGACGACCATGTTTTCCCAAATATCCCACCCCCTGCGCCAATACATCACTCGGTTGTCTCACGAGACAACGAGCAGTATCACACATGCCATTACCAATGCCTGCTTAGCGCAGGCCCTACCTGTGCGCGACTTAGCTCGACTGCTAACCGTCGCGCGACATCCCTCGGTCCGCTGTCACGAGACAAGGAAAACACAGGACAGGACCGCCACGCTGTTAGGACGTGCCGAGAAAGTTCCGGGGGCCGGCGAACTTCTGGGGAATTCCCAACATTGTGTAATTTCACCTTCTGCTTCATAACAATCTCCAGTTCTGAAGTGCATCTAGCTGCTTCCGCGTTGGAAACCAAAGAGGAAGGGTGAGGCGTGACCACTTCCGGCGTAATATAGGATGCATGGGAGTGGCGTGGTCACGTGCAAGTGGGTGTATTTGGTTCGTTCCCTGGAGCACACTAGGTGCGTGGAGATAAGGGGTTATCTCAGTAGGCAGAGCGGGACGCGATAGCCAGTTGATATATAACCACTAACTCACATTTGCAACTTATTTTTTCAAACAGGAACATTTCCAAATAAAATTAAAATAGCAAAAGTAATACCATTAGTTAAATCAGGGGATAAACATACTTTTACAAATCACCGGCCAGTCTCTCTCCTACCTCAGTTCTCAAAAATACTAGAAAAGCTTTTCTAGCTTTTTTCAATAAGACTTTTCAGTTTCCGATAGCCAGTATGGTTTCCGACATAATAGATCAACTTCATTGGCACTTACAGACCTAATTGAGGAAATCACCACATGTACGGACAACAAGAAATTAGCTGTAGGAATATTTATAGATTTGAAGAAGGCGTTTGATACTATAGATCAGGGGTCAGCAACCTTTTTGACATGGAGTGCCTGTTTGAAATATAGTTGTAACTAGTGTGCCTCAACAATATTCCATGCATCGTAATTTTTTTTTCTCATAATCAGGTCTTTTTAATGATAATTTTTACATTATTACATCATTATTGTTATTGTTATTATTAACAATATTATTATGATGGTTGTATCAACCCTAAATCTGAGTTGGGGGGGGGGAATGCAATGCAGACAAACAGCTGCATACAGTGCGACCATTTCACTCACATTTGCCCATTCATTTTTGGACACATCACACACCATCAGTGTGTGTACTGTACGTGTGCTGTCATAGCTCCACCTACAGGCCTAATGGAGAACACCAGGATGTGAATGGAGGGTGAATGTGAGGTATATCGTGTAAATAAGTTTTGATTGATCGCAAGACTACACTGTAAAAAAAAATTATTAGTTACCAGAACTTAAAAATATTGAGTTCAGTTACTGTGCATTAAGGTTTTCAGTTTTCAATCCATAATAAGTTAACAGAAAAATAAGTACACAACCACATTATTTCAACCTAATAAAACTGTTTATTGTCATTGTTTTAAGAACACAAGTTGACTTGGTAATACTCACATTTTGAGTAAAAAAATGGCTTTTAACATGTGCAATGTTCAATGAAATAGAAAAATAAATAATACAATTTGTTGATTAATCCCACTGGTCACAATGGTGACCGTAATAATGTTTTTGTTATAAGGCTCTGCAAATGTTACTGAATGATGTAGCAATGTATTTCCAGCTAAATTGAAATAATAAACAAATAAAGGGTCTCAATTAAATATGTGGAAGTAAAAAGAACCTGTGGGATTTCAACAAGATAAATGCGACAACAGTGCAAAATAGTTCACTATAATAATTTCAAAGCAAAAAAAAAAAAAAAAAAATTAATTTATTTTTTTTATTTTTTTTAGTGCTGCCCCCTGTGCCTATGCAAATGCCCCCGCGTGCCTATGCAGGCACGTGTGCCTAGGGTTGCCTACCCCTGCTATAGATCATGGTATATTATTACAAAAGCTGGATCGATGTGGTATTAGAGGAACTGTTCTAAATTGGCTGGAAAGTTATTTGGAAGACAGGAAACAATTTGTACAAATTGACAAACATCGTCTGCGGAGTACCGCAAGGGTCAATTTTGGGTCCGATACTGTTTTTATTATACATTAATGACATATGTAGAGTATCATCAATCATGAAATTCATTCTTTTTGCAGATGACACTAATATCATTTGTTCAGGGCAAAATTTGCAGGATATTTTGCAGGTGATCACACAGGAGTTGATCAAGTTTAAAAAAAAAAATGGTTTGATGAGAATAAATTGTGGTTGAATTTGAGTAAAACTAAATTAATGTTATTTGGAAAGCGCGATAGTGACATAACAGTGAAAGTTATGATAGACAATGTATGTATTGAAAGAGTAAATCAAACCACATTCCTGGGTGTGATCATAGACGACAGGATAAGCTGTAAACCATACATCAGTCAAGTACATTTACATTTACATTTAGTCATTTAGCTGACGCTTTTATCCAAAGCGACTTACAAGTTCTGTACGACAAGTCATCAGGAAGGGTACAACTCTATCAGCTAAGTAACAATGTTCATCAAAGTGTTGAGTGCTACAGTGTAGGTTAGTTTATTAGGACACGTGCATGACAGTAAGGTTAGTTAGGGTTAGATCTCTTTTATTTTTTTTCAGATAATGGTTGAAGAAGTGCGTCTTTAGTCGACGGCGAAAGATTGGACGGGTTTCGGCTGTTCTAACTGGGGTGGGGAGTTCATTCCACCATTGTGGGGCAAGGACTGAGAATAGGCGGCTTCTCTTTGATGACCCTCCCGGAGCTCGGATAGGAGTAGGTCTGAGGCGGCCAGAAGATGCAGAGCGTAGGGGTCTTGAGGGTGTGTAGTTGGAGACCATTGACCGGAGGTAGGCGGGGGCGGTTCCCTTTGCCGCACGGTATGCTAGGTCGAGGGCCTTGAAGCGGATTCGTGCAGCAATGGGGAGCCAGTGCAAGTCCCTAAGAAGTGGGGTGACTTGGGCCGACTTCAGTAGGTTTGAGATCAGGCGGGCCGCTGCGTTCTGAATGAGTTGAAGAGGCTTGGTGGCAGTGGCCGGGAGGCCAGCGAGCAGTGCGTTGCAGTAGTCGAGGCGGGAGATGACTGTTGATTGGACGAGGAGTTGGGTGGCTTCTTTTGTCAGGAAGGGGCGGATCCTTCTGACGTTGCTCAGGAGGAATCTGCAGGTTCTAGTTGTCGCTGCGATGTGAGCAGAGAAGTTCAACTGGTCGTCGAGGACAACACCAAGGTTCTTGGCGGTCGGGGACGCGGTCACAGCTGCATTCTCGACTGTGATGGAAAGGTCGGTCAGGGGGGAGGATTTGGCCGGCAGGTGGAGCAATTCTGTTTTGCTTAGGTTCAGTTTGAGGTGGTTGGTCGTCATCCAGGCGGAGATGTCAGACAGACAGGCCGAGATCCGCTCAGAGATGTGGATATCTGAGGGAGGGAAGGAGAGGAAGAGTTGAGTATTGTCGGCATAACAATGATACGAGAAGCCATGAGACGTGATAATGTTACCCAGTGATTTAGTGTAGAGGGAGAAGAGAAGGGGTCCTAGGACCGAGCCCTGGGGGACACGCGTGACGCATCCGCAGGGGGCGGGTGGCCGACAGGGTCCCTCTCCATGACACTTGGTAGGAGCGGTAAAATCCAAGATGGCCAAAAGTGTGGGGATTATGTATCCAAGAATTTTGTGAATGTGGGGATTATCGATCCAAGAATTTTGTCAACCAAAGGTCACTTCTCATCCTCTACCATAATAATAATAATAATAATAATAATAATAATAATAATAATAATAATAATAATAATAATAATAATAATAATAATAATAATAATAATAATAATAATAATAATAATAATAATAATAATAATAATAATAATAGATCAAATTTCTATAGCGCCTTTCATAGAACCCAAGGTCGCTTCACAATCAGGACCAAAAATAGGGCTAGGGAAGTAGGGGGAAAAAAGGGGGATGAGGGCAGGTAAGGGATAATGGACCTAATCTAATCTAAACTAACTGATGGGGAAAAGCCTTGGTGAAGAAGTGTGTTTTAAGAGCAGTTTCGAAGGTGTCCAGGGTTGGGGCGTTGCGGATTTCGGGGGGGAGAGAGTTCCAGAGGGTAGGGGACGCCACGCTGAAGGCTCTGTCCCCGAAAGTCCATACCATGCACTTTTCCATATTCCCATATTTTAATTATTGTCTGGAAGTACGTAATACTTATCATTCCAATATATCACCTCTTTATATTCTGCAAAAAAAGGCCATTAGGATTGTGTACAATGCTAAGTACAACCAACACTCTACCCCATTGTTTTTACAAGCATCAGCTTTTAAATTATGGGACTTGATCAAACTTAGAACTGCCGAAATCATGTTCAAAGCTTCACATAACTCTCTTCCAACCCCCATCCAATATCGGTTCACTGAGGGTAGGAACCACGAATTATAATCTCAGAGGGAAACAGAAACTGCAGCAACCGGGTGTAAGAACCACTCTAAAATCTATGTGCATATCTGTTTGTGGAGTAAGATTATGGAATGGATTGGACGAGGAGGTTAAATTGAGTAAAAACATATACCAGTTTAAAAGAATGTTGGAAAAAAAGGATTTTTGGAAAGGAGGGTGAACCAATAGAATGAAAATGTTAGATCCTATGGCAATTAGCATAGGAAGATTAGGATTACAATGCTCAGTTTGGGCAATCCGGTGGACTAAGGGAGAGAGTCATTCGCGGAGGATGTGTTTTTGGAACACATGCCTGTACGACTCTCTGGGCGAGGGGAAAATAGGGGATTTTTATTTGTATATATATATGTTTTTAAGCTCGGCTCTCAACGGGACCTCATTAATTGGATGTACATCTATTGTAGCTTCGCACTCCAGAAGCATTACCAAAAACTACACAAAAACATGCATAGATTATGGCTAGTTTGAATATAATGGTATGGAACACCGGTGGGATAAACAAACAACACAAACGCAAAAGCGTGCTCACACTGATGAAAAAAGAACATGTGGACGTGGCTCTATTAAGCGAAACGCACATTTTAGAGGAAGACATAAATACGTTAGCGGATAACATATACCATAATATTAGTCACTCTTCTTTTGGTACGAGAACTAGAGGTGTAGCCATAGTCGTCAGACGTAAATTAAATATCGAATTGAAAGGGGTATGGTCGGATGCTGAGGGGCGTATAACTATAGCTAGGATTGTACATAATAACAGGAAAATTGCGTTGGCAGCGGTATATGCCCCAAATTTGTACGAAGTGGGTTTCTTCACTTCACTAACCGGAGAAATGTTAAACCATCCCGAGTACTCATATATAATAGGTGCGGATTTTAATGCCATTTGGAATCCAAGGATGGACAAATCTTACCTTGCCTTTTCCAGCGAACAAAAAAATTCATCTAAAGCATTAAAAGATTGGTCAAAGTCTACAGGGGTAATTGATTTATGGCGTTCACTTAATCCCATGACCCGTAGGTACTCCTGTCGTTCGGCGAGACACAACACATTATCCAGAATTGATTACGTCTTTGCATCCCCAAGAATATTTGATAAATATGAAGTGGAAATGATACCCAATGCGCTATCAGATCACTGTTACTTAATCCTGAAAGCAACATTTGGTACACTATCTTCCCGGGCCCCAAGATGGCGTTTTAATACTATGCTGCTTAACAACAAGGAATTCATTACACAAATTAAAGAAGCTCTCACAGTATTCCTACGGGATAATGCAAACGCGGAGCAAGACCCCAGAATATTATGGATGTCGGTAAAGGGTATGGTCAAGGATTTCACGGATCGATTTTCCTCCATATTGCGCAAAAATCAATGCACAAAACTGTCTGAAATGGAAACGCTTTACTCAACGCTTTTTAATTCTTTAAAATACAACAACTCTACTAGACTAGAAAACCAAGTTAACATTCTAAAGACAGAGATCAAAGCAATATACAGACAAAAATCGGAAATGCAAATACGCAGCACAAGACAACAGCAGTATTTCCAAGGTTCTAAACCTAGTCACCTATTAGCCATGCGATTAAGAATTAATGCAAAATTTGCAGATATAACTGCCATTAGAAAACAACAAGTACTTGTAACAGACCCCAAAATAATAAACGATACATTCAAAGAATTCTACTCCGACTTGTATAATTCAGAAACGACCTTTGATCAAAACAAATTAGACACATATCTTAATCAAATTACTCTCCCTAAACTTTCGGAGGATGACGCTAAACAGTTAGAAGCACCGATCACATTAGAAGAACTCGAGAAGGCCATATCCGGAATGAAAAACGGTAAGGCTCCGGGAAAAGACGGTATCCCATCAGAAATGTACCTTTCTTGCTGGGACATATTTGGACCCTTATTACTAAATATGATCTTATACTCAGTCAAGGAGGGGAGCTTCCATAAACACCACAATATCCCACTCATTTCAGTCCTTCTCAAAAAAGACAAAGACCCCACTGAGTGCGGTAGTTACCGTCCTTTAAGCCTCCTCGGAACAGATGTCAAACTGTACTCTAAGATATTAGCCATCAGATTGCAAAAGCATATGACGTCTTTAGTTCATCCGGACCAAACTGGCTTCATAAAAGGTCGCCTGATCAATGATAACATAAGGCGAATACTGCACGTACTAGATGCAGACAAAGAGGACACCACACTTAAGGCGATGCTATCCCTGGATGCTATGAAAGCATTTGACAGGCTGGAATGGTCGTTTCTATGGGCAGTATTAGAAAGGATGGGGTTAGGAAAAGGATTCATTGATATGATTAAAGTACTTTACAAGGACCCATCGGCCATGATTACAACAGGCACATTCATCTCCGAAATCTTTCCGGTATCACGCTCAGCCAGACAGGGTTGCCCTCTTAGTCCCGGACTATTCGATCTATCATTAGAGCCTTTAGCACAATTTATAAGACAATCCCAACACATAGAACCAATCGTAATCAAGGGCACACAACATAAAATTAGTTTATATGCGGACGACGTAATATTGTTCATGCAAAACCCCAACACCACATTGCCGCATCTACTCAAGTTGATAGAGAACTTTGGTGATTTATCGGGATTTAAAATAAATTGGCCGAAGTCGGCTTTCCTTCCTCTTAACATCCGTGCAAAAAAAGACACAACCCTCCCAGGTTCGATACCCATGGTTAAACATTTTAGATGCTTGGGTGTGGAAATATTTCCCACCATAAGACAAACGGTGAAGCACAATTACACAAAAATACAGAACAAAATCAAAGACGACCTGGACAGGTGGGCAAAACTTAAAAACTCAGTACAGGCAAGGGTATCAATAATTAAGATGGATGTATTACCAAGAATCAATTTCATCAGCTCAATGCTACCGTTACCTCCTCCAGAGGGCTACTGGAAAAGATTACAATCCTCCACATACAAATGTATTTGGAATAACAAACCACCTCGCATAAAAAGATCCACCGCACAGAGAAATAAAGCAGACGGTGGCATGGCAGTTCCAGATTTTTTACAATATTTTAAGGCTTTCACATTAAGACCATTGAAAATATGGTTTGATCCCCAGGCTTTGGTATCTTGGAGAGAATTAGAAGAAAACATAGTAGCCCCACAGAGACTGAAAGACATAGCACACACTAAACTTTCAATCAAGCATTGTGAGCGGGAATTTGGCCCCATAATTACCCATGCAATCAGAACATGGCGGGAAACACAAAAGAAATATCCTAACCCCCAAAAATGGCATAATCACACTCCCATATTCAATAACAATGCACTCTTAATGGGAAAACGCCCTATAAGATTCCCTATATGGGAAGAGCAAGGCATACACTCATTAGGGGATATTTTTAATAACCAGGGCTTATGTAGTTATGGCGAAATATGCACAAAGTTTAACCTCACCGAGTCCACATGGCTTTTTTACATACAGTTACGACTATGTCTGAGATCTCACAGTGTTCTATTACTCATACCAATTGAACACCACAGATACCACAAATTTTTCTATGAAAGAGAAACATTGGGAGGTTTTGTATCAGGTTTTTATTATCAATTACTAACGTCCTCGTATGAAACCCTTCAACTAGACACTGTTTGGAGGAGGGATATACCAGACTGGAAAATGACTTTGATTGGCAAGGAGCCTGGGCAAATGTCCGACTTACATCAAGGAACCCGGATCATCAACAAATCAATCTGAACTATATTCACAGGACATACTTGACTCCTATAAGACTGTGCAGAATGGGGCTTAAACAAGACTCCAAATGCTCCCAATGTACAAATGGGGAAGAAGGAACATTTATGCACATGTATTGGGACTGCCCACCAGTTAAGGCATTCTGGAAAGATGTGTCCCAACAATTATCAAAACTCGTGTCTTGGAATATACCTGTACACCCCTCGGTATTACTATTGAATGATGTTTTTGAGTTTGCAGTGAATCCACAGCTAAAGAGATTGGTTTTATCGGGTATCACAGTAGCTAAAAAGCTGATCGCATCACGCTGGTTTCAACCGGAAAAAATTTGCCGGAAAGTTTGGTTTCTTACATATCTCGATGTGATATATCAAGAAATATCTACAGCAAGAATTCTGGGTCTCAATGAATCCAAAATGTCATTGTGGGTAGAAGTGGTGGAGAGAATAAAAGCTAGCTTATAATGGTAGTGTCTGGTAGGAGTGAGGGATAATGGAGGTACTATCCAAGAGGGGGTCCGGGAGGGGGGGGTTCGAGCTGGAGCATATGTGTGTAGGGTTTTAGAAAATAGGTATTAGGGGTATATTCTATACTAACATTTATATAATTGTAATTTCGCTGGATATACACTGTATACGGTTAAAATGTTATTATAGACTATTTTTGTTTTATCTTGGTTCTGTACTTACATGTATTTTAACCACCTTGACTGAAAGTTTCAATATGCATTATGTGTTGAGTACTGACTTTTAATAATTTTTGTTTTGCAATAATAAAAAAAATATAAAAAAAAGGAGGAGGGTGAACATGATGTTATATTTAAATTAAAAGGAGTATGTTATATAAAATATGTATTGACTGGTCAGACTCATGTGTGTCTTGTTGAGATGTCGGGGGAATGTGGGCAGCGGAGCTGTGTTGCATGTTGTGTGTGTAGCGGTTGGGGTGTGGGGAATGGAAGTTCACAGGCTTGGCTTCTTCCATCCCACTTTTCGGACCATGGGTGGCATGGACCGCGGAACCGGTATGGCCAGTAGGGCCGTGGCCCTACCAACTTTTGGGGTGTACATTTTTATTTTTTTTTATTTTTTTTTGCCTCTGCGCAGTTTTGGCGCACTCCTCTATATCTGCAACCATTATTTTTACATAAAAAAATATTCTAACATAAGGGAAAATGAGCAAAAAATCTAAAACGGTCGGTCGGTCTGAGCCTCAGCTTTAGGTGTTCACAGTCTTTCTTTCTTCTTAATTTTATTTGAAAGCAAATTTGCACATTCTTTTATTGTTTGTTATTGTTATTATTATTGTGTGTTAGCTAAGTTGTTTATTTGTTTTAATTCTTTAGTGTGCACTTTACATTTATTCCTAGCTCTTGTTCTTGCTTGTAAAAAATAAAGGTGCAGTACTTTACTGTATAACTGTTAACCCTTTCACTGCCACACAACGGAGAGTTAACCCTTTATTATCACACAACCGACGGTCGTGAAAGGGTTAACCTTCTGTGTATTGTCGCAGTGAAAAGGGTTAACCGGTTGGTAGCGCGGCGATGTTTTGATTTCTTTTTGGGGGGGGGGGGGGGGGGGGGGGGGGGGGCGCAGTCGTAAATCTTGCCTAGGGCGCCAAATGTGCTAGGTCCGCCCCTGGGTGTATCAAACTCAAACATTATGTAAACATTAATAACATTAATAATAATAATAATAATAATAATAATAATAATAATAATAATAATAATAATAATAATAATAATAATAATAATAATAATAATAATAATAATAATAATAATAATAATAATAATAATAATAATAATAATAATAATAATAATAATAATAATAATAATAATAATAATAATAATAATAATAATAATAATAATAATAATAATAATAATAATAATAATAATAATAATAATAATAATAATAATAATAATAATAATTAATAATAATAATAATAACATTAATTAACATTAACAGTCAAATGTATATCAGCAAATACATTTACGTCCGTGCAGTGTGAGTGCTGCAGGGATCTATCAAAGTCCAATCAACCAGATGACCCCGCTGTTCTTGCAGGTACAAAACGGATACAAGGAGAAGGGACATCTCAAAGAAACCTGTCTGTTCATCCCAAGTGGTTCAAGGACCACAGATGGCTAACGTTTTGCCAAACAAGAGCAAAACTGTTCTGTACACAATGTCGTCTTTCTTTGGACAATGAAAGGACTCGGTTCTGGTTTAAGCAAAACCAACGAGAATGCATTTTCAGTGCTTGGATTTCAAAATTGGAAAAACGCTGTACATGCCTTTAAAAAACACGAGAGTAGCAAATACCACAGAGAGGCCATGGACTACCACCAGGTACACGTTTCCTACCAACGCCCTACCAACTTTTGGAGTGTAAAAAAAATAAAAAAATAAATTATTTTTAATTTTTAATTTGTTTTAATTCATTAATTGGCCATACCTATTCCAAATGTGTTCCGCGGTCCATGATGGGTGGTGTCTGTTGTTGCTGTTGTCTATTGTTTTGTGGTGGTTGTTGTGCTGTTTTGTGGTTGTCTTATATTATATAGGTTGTATGGTTTGAAATGAACAAATTAAACTGAAACTGATACTTGTTTAATTTAAGAATAGGGGGCAGGTAACCATAAGATTTATTCTTCTTCCTGCTCCTTTTGCCCATGGTAGAACTGTATTTATGTTTTTGTATGAAAACTGTATGATTGTATTGCTTCCATGTGGCAAATAAAAACTCTGAATCTGTCCTGCATGACTTGTTCAGTTCCATTTTGTGGGCACGGCCCATTGGATCTACTTTTTCTGTTTTTGGATCTACTTTTTCTGTTTTTGAATAAATCTCCATTATGCTTCAATTACTGTGTGTTTACTGTATAGCAATAAGGTTGGGTGAATTAGGCCATTGTATAAAAGCATTAAATCACTTGAAGTTGTCATAATCACAGCGAGAGCCTCTCTCTTCCCTCCTGCTTCCACACCCTTATATGGGCAGCATCCGACCCCAGCATTCCCACGCTGCCAGACGGACATCAATCAGCGCGGCTGCGAGGGATTTTTTTCAGATTCAGAGTTTTTATTTGCCACATGGAAGCAATACAATCATACAGTTTTCATACAAAAACATAAATACAGTTCTACCATGGGCAAAAGGAGCAGGAAGAAGAATAAATCTTATGGTTACCTGCCCCCTATTCTTAAATTAAACAAGTATCAGTTTCAGTTTAATTTGTTCATTTCAAACCATACAACCTATATAATATAAGACAACCACAAAACAGCACAACAACCACCACAAAACAATAGACAACAGCAACAACAGACACCACCCATCATGGACCGCGGAATGGTTATGGTTATATACATTTTATTTACATTGATGGTAACATTCCCGGTTATAGTGCAGTTTGAGAAAAAAGTATCTGTGTCGTTATTTTGCCTCTTAGCTGGAACAGAATTCTCAGAACCGTCTGCAATGCGCTTTTGCGCAGATGAGCCTGCAAGAACATGGCTATAATTTCGTCTGTCTTCAAAATTTGGGGTCCAATATGATTGAAGGGAAGACTCACATTTATGGCCAGTAACAGACATAATCTCTCTCGATTTGAAGCCTGCATTAGTACATTTTTGAACAACAGTGCTTCTTAAACAATGATTTGTGTAAATCGTGTCGGTGCCCGCGGCTTTACATATTCAGTGAAATCGCTTCAAATGACAGTGTCCTTTTGAAGCAAAGGGAGGTGCTACAAAGAATGCCATCTAACAACACACTTCATATAAATCCCGCGATTTATTATTGTTTTGACAATGGGTCATGACAAATCAATTACATAATCCAACATATGTGTAAAGAACTAACATATTCCAGTTGACTATCTTTTCTGAATGAGTCGTTATGAAGAAATCAATACATCCATTCATAAAGATTATTGTCCACCATCTTGGTTTCATTCAGAAAAAGGAATGAACGCACGGCTGGGTGGCGCAGCGGACATTGCGCTCGTCACCAACGCAAGAGACACCGGGTTCGAATCCGGCTGTCGGCGTTGCCTCCGGCTTGGGCCGGCCGTCATACTAACTCAATTGGCAGAGCTATAATTGGGAAGTCGAAGGGTGGTAGTCTGGTCATTGTGAACAGCGACTCCTACAGGTCGGTTGGGGCGCCTGCACAGCAAAGTCAGGAAAAATGGCGGGGGCAGTGTGAGCCTCCTACAGGTTACTCCTCGCCAAATGAGAGTCCGCGCTGGCAGGTGAAAAGATGTGACCGGCTGCCTCCACATGTATCGGAGGGGACATGTGATGCAAGGCTTCTATCCTCCCTACAACTGGCCAGTGGGGGGCATATGCAAGCAACGATCAGGACAGGGGAGGGAGAATTGGCACGAGAGGTAAATTGGGATGGGGAGAAAAATCACAGAAAAAAGGAGAAAAAACTAAAAAAAATTGTTAAAAGAAAGAAAGAAAAAGGAATGAACGGCGGAATCATAAAAAAAAATAAGTTATTCGGTTGTGGGCGGGTTCTGGGGTCACGTGGAGTGTGTTATACGATATCACAACGTCTAACTTGACAGATATTTGCATGCTGTAGTATAATTTGGCTGTTAAATTATACATATTCTTAACAACTATAAACTCCCAATTTGGAATTCAGGAGGAAGCAATTTAGATTAAATCCTCTGGTGACTGTAACTAGGAAATCAGCTAATTTACATGCAAGGCAGCTGTGTCTACAAAGACAATAGGAAGGAAATGATAAAAGTTTGGTGACCTAAGCAACAAAATTTAGAACAGTAGGCTATTTGAATTTCTTGATTAAAAGTTCACACGCCGAGGAGCCTCAAAGACTTTGCCAACTAAGAGATCAGTTGATCAGGTCAGTGAGGAGTTTCAGGCCAGGATGTGAAATTAAGATATATGGTGGCTGGGACCCAAATTGGTCCCAGCTGTGTGAACAAGAACAAGTGAAATATAACTTAAGGTTTTAGTAAAGAAAGTCTTCAAGAAATAACGTCAAAAACAGTACATCTTCAAATTGTTAAACGTAAATCTGGTGGAGAAACTGTTTATACTAAAGAAGACCAAGTGTTATTATTAAGAATGCATATTCTATGATGAAAAGATGTTTTTAAATGTATTTTTACAGGGATATGATTCACCTCTGTAGTATCCAAATTCGTTGATGCCATACGCTTCAGACGCTCTCAAACTTTGAATCCTCCCGTTCCACATCCACGCACAAGAAAGCACTGACCACGACGTAGTATCATTCAACTATTTAATGTCCAACTCGGGTTACACTTTCTTGTTTCCTAATTATATATGGAGCGAGATTAACAAAGTTTATTATAGGTAAAGTGGGAGAGAGAGGTCTAAAAACTGTCTGGCTCCACTCTCTCATCACTTGGCCTGACCACCGGTACAATCTGCGTTATTCTCTTTCTAAACCAAAGCTGTCAACCTGCCGCATCTGACAGTAATCAATGACATCACCGTTATCCTGTCAAACTAAAAGTCCCTCGGCCTATCAGCCAAATATCACGTAAGAAACAAACTAACAACAAAGAAATCATTCTTACCGATAGATATGGATTGTCTTAACATTTTAACTTCTGTAATAATAATATCTATCTATTTATCCAACTATTTACAATATGAAATACAGGGCCAAAATGCTTTTCTATTAACTGAAATTACTCTTAATTACCAGACTAGGCATTTAAGCACCTACATTACCGGCCCCTAATTGTTATCAACAGCCTTGAAACAATTACCCAAAAATATAAACTTAAGGCGTCTAAATGTCATTTAACTTAAATATCACAATCTAAAGTCTCAAAATTAAACTAGACTGAAGAAGTGAAGCTCTTGATCTTCGCTCTGCCCATGACAGAGACTTGACTTCAGTTCATCATCTTTTTCTCCCCACCCGAGGTGAGGCTTTGCCTTCGGAATAAAGTTCATCAAAAGTCCTCAGACTCGTGAAGAAGGACGAGCTTTGTTATTGGGCGACGAAGCTCGTTGGTCTTGGTCTTGACTGTCACTTGGTGAACAAAACCTTTCTTGTCAGGAAAGGTCTCCACGATCCTCCCAAGTGGCCATGAATTTCTGGGCGAAGTATCATCCACGATCAGCACCACATCACCTTCACTGAAGTTTCTTCTAGGTGTGGACCACCTTTGTTGTTCTTGGAGTTGGTTGAGGTACTCCTTGCACCAGCGTTTCCAGAAAACATCTGTGATGTACTGAACTTGTCGCCATCTGCGTCTAGCGTACTGATCGTCTTTATTGAATACTCCAGGTGGTAGTTGGGGCTTGACCTTGAGTAGCAACAAGTGGTTGGGCGTTAAAGCCTCCAGGTCGTTGAGATCCGTTGATATGCCTTTGTGATGGGTCTGCTGTTTATGATGGTTTCGGCTTCACACAACAGAGTGTGAAGCCCCTCCTCATCCAAGGTTTGTTCTGCAACGCTTTCTTCAACTCAGTGTCAGCTGACCTGAGGTTGGTTCCATTATCCAAGTACATCTCTCTTACTTGTCCTTTTCTCGCAAGGAATCTCCTGATTGCATTCAGGCATGCATCTGTGTCGAGTGAAGATGCTACCTCTAGATGCACGGCTCGTATAGCGAGACACGTAAAGATGACTTCGTATTTTTTTGCCTCCCCTCTTCCTCTTTTCACTAGGAACGGGCCGAAGTAATCAACACCGACTCTTGTAAAGGGGGGGTCGTCTGACAAGACCCTGCAGGTAGGTAGGTCTGCCATGAGTTGTTGTCCAGTTGTTCCATGTAGCCTTTTGCAGGTGACGCACTTATGCAAAAAATTTCTGATGGCTCCATTTGCTCCAGGTATCCAGAACCTTTGACGCAGCTGAGCCAACATGTGATTTCTTCCTGCGTGAGCTGTGTTGTCGTGAATATGTCTCAGCACAAGCCTTGTGATGTGCGAGTCTTTGGGCAAGATTACTTGCTGTTTGGCTTTGTCAGGCATTGCCGCTCGGCTTAGCCTTCCTCCTACTTTCATGATTCCATCCTCCAGTATTGGATTCAACTTGAAGAGTGAGCTACTTTTCTTCACCCTTCCTTGTTCCAGTAGCATTGTCATATCTTCTTTGAAGGTTCGTTTCTGGGTGTGCTTGACAATTTCTTTTTCCGCCACGGCTAGATCTTTGCAGGTGAGGCCTGTTCCTTGGAAAACCCTTTTGAACCGGCTCACTTTGCTTTTTCCATCTGGTGCCTTTCTCTCTTCTTTCAGCTCTTTAAGCAGGACCTTCAGCTTCAGAAACCAGGCAACAGCGCGTTTAAGCCTTGTCCAGGATGAGAAATGGTTCATCAACTGTCCCATTGCGCATTTCGGCTCTTCCGCCTGAATGACATGCACTTGAGCTACTCCTTTGATCTCCAGATCATCGACATCCAGCATTCCAGGATCTGGGTTCTTGGGCCACTGGTCTTGTGAACAGTGCAGGAAACTTGGTCCTGACAGCCAGCTTTGTTCTTTCAGGAATGCGTCGACAGTCTGTCCTCTTGAGACGAGATCTGCGGGGTTCACAGTGGTATTGACATACCTCCACTGTGACGTCTGAGAATGCTCCAGGATAGCTATGACTCTATTAGCCACAAATGTCTTGAATCTTGTGCTTTCGCTGTTCAAGTACTTCAGCACAGCTGTGCTGTCTGTCCAAAAGATAGAATCTTGCAGCTCGAGTTTGAGCTCTTTCTTGAGAAACTTGTCCATCTTGACGGCAGCTACGGCCGTGGTCAACTCCATCCTTGGTATAGTTGGAGACTTTAAGGGTGCGACCCTCGCCTTTGCCATCATCAGGGCAATTTGAACTATGCCAGTCGCGTCGCGCAGTAGCAGGTAGCTTGTTGTTCCATAAGCCTCTAGACTTGCGTCGGCAAAGTGGTGGAACTGTGCGGAGACTGGGGCTCCAAACTGCTTCGTCTTGATGCATCTGTCCACTCCGAAGTTCTCAAGCCTTTGCAGTCCTGAGATCCATTTTTCCCATGTCTGGATGACGTTGTCTGGTAGCTCCTCGTCCCAGCCATACTTCTGCCTGCAGATATCCTGTAGGAGTATCTTGGCGGGCAGCACCACTGGAGCGAGAAACCCCAAAGGGTCGAAGATAGAGCTGACGAGGGAAAGCAGGCCTCTCCTAGTGTGCAGGCGATCTTTGAGGTTGATCTTGAACCTGAACTGGTCTGATTCGGCGCACCACTGGATCCCCAATGCTCTCTCCACCGGCAGGTTGTCTTCGTCTAAGTCCAGGTCTTGAAACCCTTGGGCTCTTTCTTCTTCGGGGATCGAGTTGAGCAACCATTTCGTTAAGCGAAATCCACCTTTTGTCAACATCTTTCTTAAGCCAGCACAAAGAGTGATGGCTGGCTCTTCGTCGGCGGTCGACTTAAGACAGTCGTCTACGTAAAAGTTCTTCTTGACTGTTTTGGCTGCTTCAGGGCCAAACTCTTCCTCGTGATCCGTTGCACATTTCTGCAGTGCAAACGTTGCAACACTTGGCGATGATGTTGCACCGAAGATGTGGACTAACATCTTGTGTTCGACGAGTTTCTTTTCGTAGTTCCCTTCAGGCCACCAGAGGAATCTGAAGAGATCGGTGTCTTCATCGCTGACTCTGACCTGGTGGAACATAGCCTCCACGTCGGCCATGACCGCCACGGTCTCTTGTCTGAACCTTGTCAGGACCCCTATTAGGGAGCTTGTCAGGTCCGGTCCCTGCAGAAGCTGCTGGTTCAGTGATGTTCCTTGAAAGCTTGCTGCGCAGTCGAAGACGACACGTAGATTCTTTTTAACTGGATGTCTGACTCCGTGGTGAGGCAGATACCACTTTCTTCCTTTTGCTGACTCCTGATCAGCGTTGTCAAGTCTCACGGCGTAGCCCTTCTTGAGGATATTATCCATGTACGCCACGTACTCTGTGCGAAACTTGTCATCTTTCGAGAATCTCTTTCGTAGGTTCAGCGCACGTTGTTCGGCGACTGATCTGCTGTTGGGCAAGCACAGTGTCTTGTTCTTGACTGGCAGGCAAACACTGTAATGTCCATCCACAAGTTTTGAGGATTGTGACACCATATTCATGAACTGGTGATCATCCTTTGACATCTCGATGTCTTCATCTTGTCCGGCGTCCGGAAAGTCTACTTTGAACTGCTGCTGCCAAAGCTCGTCTAGCCTGGCGACTGAGATCCGATTTGCGGTCACTGCTGTCCGCTTGCTCTTCTGGCTTGCGTCACTTCCGCCTTTGAGCGGTCCATTAACTGTCCAGCCTAGGATCGTTCTGACGGCATATGGTCCTTTGTGCACGCTGCTCACCACTTGGAGCGGCTCCATTGCCTTCGGGACGTTTGCTCCTATGAGCAATCCAACCTGAGCTTGGATAGTGGGAAGCTTCACCTCCTTTAGATGAGGCCATCGGCTGACATCCTCTTGCCGGGGAATGTTCTCCTTGGAGACGGGAATGGTTTTCTGAGAAAACACCTCTGGAAGCTCGATGAATTGTTTTCCATCCAGGCTGCTTATTTCCAGTCCATTCACAATATTTGTGTCCACAACAGATTCTGATCCCATTGTTCGCAGCAAGATGCTTGCTTTGCGTCCATCCATGTTCAGTTGTGAGATCAGCGACTCTGAGGCAAAAGTAGCTGAGCTACCCGGGTCCAGAAACGCGTACGTCGTTACTTCCTTGGTTCCCTTCTGTGCCTTGACGCGCACTGGAATAATCGAGAGAGCGCAATCTTCCTTGCTTGTTGACGAAGTCTACGAAATCCTTGAACCTTGCCCTTTTGTTGGTTCTTTCTTGTAAGTCGCAGGCGTGTCTTCTCCAAGATTCTCTGAGTCTCTATGGTAGCTTATTAGCCAACGCTCTTATGTTGGATGCGTTTTCCAAGTCCTCCATGTAGCTTATATCCGTCATTGTGTTGGAGCAGCCTGTGAGGTACAATGCAAATGACTGCAATGCTGCACCGTCTTCAGGCTTGATTGTCTGCCACTCCAGAGCCTCTTTGATGTAGGCTTCCGCTATCTTGAAGTCGTCGCCGAAGAACTGTTTCAGCATTTGTTTTGCTTTGGTATAGCCTGCAGTAGGCTCCATGTGAATGCAGCTTTTGACCAGCTCATGTGGTTGTCCACTTGTGTACTGCAACAGAAACTGTAGACGGTCACGATTGTCACTGGTGCGGTCTTCAACTCCATGTTCCATAGATCTGATGAATGTCTTGTATTCTAGAGGGTCACCAGTGAATGTTGGAATGGTGAGCTCAGGAAGTAATGAAGCTTTGTGATTCTTCACGAGGTATTCTGTGACATTCGCCTGTTGGGAGATAGCCTTGCTTAGGCTATGAAGCTCCCATCCTTCATTGAATTCCCTTTTTGTTGCTTTTAATATGCTGGTCATTAGTGGTGCTACTGGAAGATGCACGTCCTCTGGTTTACTGGGGGGAGGTGGTGAGGCACGCTGATATAGCGGTTGGAAGTTCCTCTCTTCTCTTTCATCTGCCTTTTCAATGTTTAAGACAGTCCTGTCATTTGATGTAGTACATTCATAATTTTCCAGAACTCCCATTTTTGCATCTGACTCAGCGAGAGCCGTCTTCATTGCATGTATTTCTAGCTTTCTTTTTTGTTCTGCTTCAAACCTCATTTCTTCAGCTTGTAGTTGAGCCTCCTTGCATCGTTTTTGTGCTAACCAGTCTGCTTCTTCCTGCTCAAGAGCTAACCTTTCATTTAAAGTGGTGGCCTTTACTTGTAGAGCTGCACGCTCCATCTCTGCACTCAGTCTGATTGCATTTGTTGAGCGAGAGCCTGATCTACTTATTACTGTTCCAGACTTAGATTTGGTATCCATAGGTTTTTCCTGATTGTTACACTCTTCAGCCTGTTCAGATCGTTTTGTGACCTCTTTCATCCATTCCTCACATTTCCAGAAGAATACATTCAGTGATTCAATTTTAGGCTCAAAATTCTTCTGATCATCTTCATATTCTTCCTCTGACATAAAACGACCCAGTTCAGTGTTGACTTGTATTAGCTCTTGTTGCAAATGACTGAAATCAACACGCATTTTGTTATTGACAATGCTGACGTTTGCATCATCTTCCTTTAATGTCACTATTTCTTTCATCATGTTATTTAGCGCTGATAATTTGTGTTTGCGTGCCTTTTCACGTTTAGCAGCTTGCTCCTGCATGGCTTTCTCCGTCAATTTTACTATCCTTTTGCCACTGACTTACATTCCATCCATATTGATACAGTTATTGAATCACCAGTCGGCAGTCGGGCTTTCCACAATTAGTAAAATGTCAATCACCTGTCGAGAGCGCGTTTAATTACTTTTACTTTCAATCCAGACCGCAAGCTACTATGCTTTTTTCCATTGACCATATTCTGTAACGTTAGTTATAGCTCCAATGGGTATACGGCACTTTCGGGCAAATTATACAAGATACAGTAGTACAGCTTACTGGTTGACATCTTCTTTCAGGCAAATCATACAAGATACAGCTTACTGGTTGACGTCTTCTTTTTTCTTTCGTTCCGCGAAAAGTTCCTTCTTTCAGTCAGGCCAGTCCAAATCCAAGTTC
Source organism: Notolepis coatsorum (assembly GCF_963971535.1). Taxonomy (NCBI): domain Eukaryota; kingdom Metazoa; phylum Chordata; class Actinopteri; order Aulopiformes; family Paralepididae; genus Notolepis; species Notolepis coatsorum. Next base: position 133,440,261 of record NC_140174.1, on the reverse strand, counting down.
CGTTTTTAATGAGCAAGTTACTAGACAAAATGTAGTATCCAAAACTCGTTGATGCCATAAGCTTCAGACGCTCTCAAACTTTGAATCCTCCCGTTCCACATCCACGCACAAGAAAGCACTGACCACGACGTAGTATCAACTATTTAATGTCCAACTCGGGTTACACTTTCTTGTTTCCTAATTATATATGGAGCGAGATTAACAAAGTTTATTATAGGTAAAGTGGGAGAGAGAGGTCTAAAAACTGTCTGGCTCCACTCTCTCATCACTTGGCCTGACCACCGGTACAATCTGCGTTATTCTCTTTCTAAACCAAAGCTGTCAACCTGCCGCAGCTGACAGTAATCAATGACATCACCGTTATCCTGTCAAACTAAAAGTCCCTCTGCCTATCAGCCAAATGTCACGTAAGAAACAAACTAACAACAAAGAAATCATTCTTACCGATAGACATGGATTGTCTTAACATTTTAACTCCTGTAATAATAATATCTATCTATTTATCCATCTATTTACAATATGAAATACAGGGCCAAAATGCTTTTCTATTAACTGAAATTACTCTTAATTACCAGACTAGGCATTTAGGCACCTACAACCTCCGAAGACTCAAACAATGATTCGGCCAATGACGGTGTTAACATTCAAATCACATGTATACGTGATAAACAGCTATATCAACACAGAGTTGTTTGAGCAGGTAGGCTGCTCTTGAAAATCACTTAAAATATAATCATGAAATAAAGCTTCTGGTTGAATCAAGCCTTTTAAAAAAGTAACTTAAAGCATTACATCTTCAAATTATTATGTGGGATAAAGTATATATCTTTTAAGAATAACTCATTCTGTAAAAAAAAATGCAAGTAATCAGAAAATGCTGTGAGTAACTGAAGAAGGAAGACAAACGCATTTGCATACAAGCAGACTCACAGCTGTTTCTCTCAGAGGTGTGAAAAGCTCTGCTTCTGCTGGGGCACAAATAGACAGGAGGAGGAAGGAGATAATGTTTAGTAATTAGGACACATTAGACATTTATTTTTCTATATTCAATTTAAACCCGATTAAACTACAATTATCACTGAAATGATGTGTTTAACCAGGGAAACATTTTGATAGTAAACTTGGAGTGGTTTATAGCCAAATGTACAGGATTAAGGAAAGATCATTTTCAAATAGCTAATACGAGTGTTAAATAAATGTAATTATTTAGAAAGGCATGGTTTAAGACTTTAATGAATCTAGGTAAACAAGTTGAATAAGTCAAATAATATGAAATGCCATATAAATATACTGAATTGGAAATAACTCATGTGAATGTCAGCTTGGTGGTTTATTCTGGGACAAAACAAGTAATGTGTTATGTTGAAATGTGTGTCCTTGAGAGAAGTACCTTATTATTCATATATCATGTGTAGTAAATGTAATAGTAACAATGATTTAGTCTTAAAATGAGTTGGAAAGAAATACTGTCTTCAGCAGGGCAGTTAGTGATAAGCCACGCCTACATTTTCAAACTGAAAACTAACTGTTTGTGGATTGGAGGAAAACCTGTTATGATGTCACTAGCTGTGATGTCATCAGCTGGACCCAGGCCTGCTATAAATACAGGGCCATCAAGACACTAGGGTAGAGATGAAAGAGAAAGATGACGAAGACGAAGAAGGATACATAGAACGGACTGCCCCATCGATGAAGAATAAGCTATATCCACATTACCAAAGACGGGATACGATCAGTGGACATTTTTGTTAGATTAGTTTGGAGAACGCCGATTCAAACCTTGAAGTGTTGTATACATCCAGTGTTTTTGAGTGACAGCAAGTGTTTTTAAGAAGCAGCCATTGTGTGCTTTTGTTAATAAACTTGCAAGAAACATCAGGAGCGCCTGTCTGGACATCCCATTCTTAACAAGAGTATACTTTTGGTTTGACAACAACGTGGGTACCTAGTATCTTTATCCGATACAACAATGCCATTGTATAATAAGGAGTAGAAAGTTTTGCGACATCCACTTTTTAATGGCAAGCAGGCAAGCCTCAAGATTTTGTAATTGGGAGGAATCGTTTGGCTTAATAGGTATGTATTAGGTAGGTGTCATCTGCGTAAAAATGTAAGTTAATGCCAAATTTGCGTATGATATTTCAGAGGGGTAGCATATAAATGGAAAATAGCAAAGGGCCCAGAACAGAGCCTTGTGGGACACAGCATTGCACTGTGAAGGTCTCAGATGTTAAGATTGTTAATTGATAGATGGTCAGTAAGTTGTGTTGCGACAATCCGTTCTAATCTTTTGGATAAGAAAGGAAGATTGGAGATAGGTCTGTAGTTTTTCAAGATTAGAGGGTCGATTTTTTTAAGTAGTGGTTTAATGACGGCTGATTTAAAGGCCAAGGGCATCACGCCAATAGACAAAGAAGTGTTGAAGATGTTGAGTAGGGCAGTGCCTAAAGTTGGGAAGAGTTATTTGATGAGAGTTGCTGGAAGAGGGTCAAGCGAACAGGTTGAGGGTTTAGCAGCACCAACCAATTTTGAGAGGACACTAAGGCCCAGTCCACACGAATGCAGGGTTTTATGTAACAGTGATTTAATGTCCGCGGTTGCATTGTTCATCCACACGCAACCGGGTTTTTGGAACACTGCAACCGTGATCATTTGAAACCGACATGTTTTCAAGGCAGGATGGCGTATGGCTGGATTCCAAAGCAGAGGGGAGGCCCATCAGAGGTTGGGAGGGACTCTGATTGTTGAGTAAGTCATCAATTTAGTCTCTTATGAGATACATTTTCTTGGTAAAGAATTCAATGAAGTCGTTGGCCGAGAACGCATAATTTAGCGCAATTGGTTGTTTCTGAGTACGTTTTGCAACTGTATGAAACAGAAACTTCGAGTTGTTTTTGTTTTCCTTGATGAGCCTGGAAAAGTATGAGGTTTTGGCAAGGAAGTGTGCCTTTTTGTATTTATTTTTTGTCATTCCAGGCAAGGGGGAACACTTCGAGTTTGTTTTTGCGGAGCACATTTCTTTTTAGGCTTAAGAGGAGCAATAGTGTCAAGTGTGCTATGAAGGGGCGGCATTAAGCTTATCTGTGAAGATAAGATCAGATAAGGGGGGCCAGAATAAGAGAGAAAGGGAGAGAGGGTGTCCGGTAGGCATTTAACAAGAGTTGGGACAGTGGAGGCGTTAATACAATGGCTCATGTAGGATTCCACACCATCTGGGCAAGAAGCCGTCAAATTAATTTGAAATTTGATGAGGTTATGGTCTGAATGAGCAGGAACATAAGGAGAAACGGTCAAATCTGACACAGTGAGACCGCGGGCTACGACTAAGTCAAGGGTGTTCTCACCACGGTGAGTGGGTTGGTGAACGGTTTGAACGAGACAGACAGAGTCAATGATGTCAGTAAAAGCTTGGTTTAAGGGATCCAGAGTTTTGTTGAAATGAATGTTAAAATCACCAACAATTAGTATGTTATTCATGCGAGTAACAAGCTCAGAGATAAAAGTGGAAAACTCATCTAGAAAGAGGGAGTAAGGGCCTGGGGGCGTTATTTTTTTCGTAGCCGCAGTTTGCGGAGACACTCTCTGATTGGTTGAGCGAAGCCCCTCTCTGATTGGTTTAGCCCCTCTCTGATAACGTTATTTCGCGTGACAACACAGCCCAGCTGTCAGAAACTGTACATTGAGGGGGTTTGAATCAAAGCCCTATCGAAAGTACTCAAGCTCTACTGTCTTTAACTATAAAGCAACAATGTGCAGAAACTTTACATTGAGGGGGTTTGAATCACTGTACATTGAGGGGGTTTGAATCAAAGCCCTATCGAAAGTACTCAAGCTCTACTGTCTTTAACTATAAATGTTTACACTCCCCACTTACTGTACCATGTTCTACATATAGAACCTCATCGCATGCACCTTGTTGTGTATCCTGTTTCTTTTTCCTCATTATTATATTCAGAGTTAATTATATTGTTTACACTGTCTTTCTTCTATTATTACCCAGCCCATTTGATGTTCCCAAACATTTTGGGAACATCATATTCAGAAAGTATCACAGAGACTTCTATTGACCAAGGAATTAGTTATTATTAGTAAGACACAACATTTCAATCAAACATATAATAAAATGTGTTTCATCATACCAACTGATCCTTGTGTGACAATACCAAAATATAACATTTAGATTAACCCAGTTAATGCCTTAACTAGACAGTTACAAAGTAACATTTAGATTAACACAGTTAATGCCTAACTAGACAGTTACAATATAACATTTAGATTAATTAACCCAGTTAATGCCTTAAGAGAGAGAGGCTGACTGTGAAGGCATAGAATAGCCACAGGTTGTTGCCTAGCGTACTTCTGTCAATACTTATGTAGCCTAGTAATACCACTTAAGACACAACATTTCAATCAAGCTATGAAAAAAAATAACGCAACAACCTGTGGCTCCCCCAAAACATTTAATCTCAGCTGGTTTGTCTAGCTTAATATGCCGGGTGATGGAGTCGCCAATCACTAAGACAGGTCTTCGGGAAGTCTGTGTAGGCCACTGCGGCCTGGGACTGGAACCTGCATCAAGTGGCGCATACCGATTTGTATGTGTAAAATCGGGTTGCGGAGCAGATGTCAAGACCGAGACCGAGAGGGTACACAGCCGGCCCCAGACAAAGTGACAGACAAAGCTTTCTCTTGCTCCTGAATTTGAGAGGGACTTGTTTCTGTTCAGGAATACTAATTGGACTTCGATAAGAACATCATGTAAACTCTGTTTACTGAGAAGAAGAAAAAAGATACATTTGAAATAATCTCTTGGTATTTGAGTTGAATCCATATGAAATCTTAGAAACAGAATTGCTCCTTAACTGATATTTACCAAGTTGAGTATTCGTGTTGTTCATTTCAAAGTTAATGATTTTCAAACAGTTTTATATTCACCCCATATTCATATTGATGAGATAATTATTGCCCAATATACAAAAGAAAATACTGAAAATTCAATATAAAGATTTCAAATAATTTTCTTAATGTTCTGAAAATATAGCCGATGACTTGTGTTGCTTAAAGGCGAGAGAGAACCCTTCGATCGGTGATGTCACTGAGATGTAAAATCTGGGGCCACTGTAGACAATGAATGGGGATCTGACTTTATGAAGCCATAAAATGTCAGTGTGACCGCTTACACCCAAAATTAGGTGTGAGCAGGATACGATTTTCCATTCCCACACTGATAACTTTTTTTCAGTTATGACATATAACACCCTTATATAGAATTACTAATAGGAAAGTCAACAGAGGAGAGGCAGACAGGTGTGTCTCATGCCATGGCAAGGGAGCTGCCATCGTGTTCTATATCGCCATGGCAAAGTCCAAAGTATCTCACGTCACTTACAGGTTTGACCCTCACTTGGAACACACCCAACCCTTCATTCCTGGCAACAAGGCATTTTAATGGTTATTGCCGTCATACTGGAACAGCATGTCCCCTACCTGAATTCTATTTCAGGTAAGGCTAGAGTTGGCTGCTGTATCTTTCAACTCTTACAAAAAGGCGTGGTGGTTTAAATTGGATTTAACTTGTGATACATACAGGTGATACGTATCTAGAGAGAGTCACTGAGTATAAATATCTTGGCCTGTGGCTTGACGAGAAATTAACATTTAAGTTCCATGTGGAAAATCTTGCCACTAAACTGCGACAGAAAATTGGTTTCCTGTACAGAAACAGATCCAATTTTCCTCTATTTAGTAGAAAAAGAATTGTGGAATCAGTCTTCTTATCAGTTTTGGACTATGGTGATGTAATTTATAGGCATGCTGCGGCATCAACTCTTAAACCTCTGGATTCTGCATATCACTCAGCTCTTAGATTTATAACTGGTGACAGATATGATACTCACCATTGTGTCCTGTATGATAGGGTGGGTTGGCCTTCTCTTGCAGAAAGGCGCAATAAACACTGGTATTTATTTATTTTTAAAGCCCTTATTGGTAAACAACCTGTTTATATCTCCTCACTGTTAGATTGGAATATTGGAACCTATTCAACTCGATCGAATGACTGGATGGTTCTTAGGGTTCCTCAGATTTGTTCTGATCGAGGGAAGTCAGCCTTTTCCTTCGATGCCTCTAACTCATGGAATGTCCTTCAACTCACGCTAAAATTGGAGGTTCTCCCTTCCCTTGGAATGTTTAAATGTATGATTTCAGACCATTGTGTGACTACCTGTAACTGTTTTAGTTGATATTTTAAAATTATTTTTTAAACGTTTTTAATTTGTTTTACTCTGGTGTTTAAATTTCTGTGAATATTGTTTTTATTATGTACTGTACAATCGTCGTTTCTGTAAATGAGGGAAACCTCAGATGCTTACGATTTTAAATAAAGGTTGAAATGAAATACATGACTTTTATCATAGTAATTTATTCATACAATGGCCAGTAACATGGTAAAACTGAAGATACCATTAAATTGGAATACCTTTTTTTGGTAAGGTACTATTTCACTGTGATAGATGAGGTGACCTATGTTAAGGTACTATTCCACTCTGTGACAGATGCAATGACCTATGTAAGGGACTATTCCAGTGTGACATATGTGATAATAACCTATGTAAGGGGCTATTCCACTCTGTGACAGATGTGATGACCTATGTAAGGGACTATTCCACTCTGACAGATGAAATGACCTATGTAAGGGACTATTCCACTCTGACAGATGAAATGACCTATGTAAGGGACTATTCCACTCTGACAGATGAAATGACCTATGTAAGGGACTATTCCACTCTGTGACAGATGTGATGACCTATGTAAGGGACTATTCCACTGTGACAGATCTAATGACCTATGTAAGGGACTATTCCACTCTGTGACAGATGTGATGACCTATGTTAAATTTCACTGTGACTCCATGTGATTAGCTGGAGAGCAGAGCAGAAGCTCCATGTGATTAGCTGGAGAGCAGACCAGAAGTTGAGTTTAGTGCTTATTTATTTATTTATTCACTGCCATTTGCAGTGTTTGTGTAATGTTTTTATTTATTTTAGGACATCGCGATGCCTCATTGAATCATGACTATAAATGTAAAACGTAATTGTTAATGATACAAATAATCTCATATGTATTATTATTATTTAAATCCAAGGATGTCTGTAGAATCGATGTGAATGGAATCACCAAAGATTTCTCACAAATGAACACGGGCACACTGTCATGCACCTCCAAACTGCCAGGCTTCTTCCCATCCCCTGTACCCCCTTGGTTTCCCCCCTCTCTCTCGCTCTCTCTCTCTCTCTCTCTCTCTCTCTCTCTCTCTCTCTCTCTCTCTCTCTCTCTCTCTCTCTCTCTCTCTCTCTCTCTCTCTCTCTCTCTCTCTCTCTCTCTCTCTCTCTCTCTCTCTCTCTCTCTCTCTCTCTCTCTCTCTCTCTCTGGGGTTCAGGTGTGTGGAGACCAGAGGAGCAGCTGACATTTACCCGCTCTACCTATTTTAGACCTGGCTCAGTTGTCATCATGCTTCCAGATCATAATTTCTAGTAGACCATTCAGTCATTGTATTTAGCGCTCGTTCTTGTATCAGTCCTTTATCCGTTTGCCTTGTCTAACCCTGACATGTCCTCCTTGCTCACAGTCCTCTACCTGGCTCCTCTCCCTGTCCCCGTGTTCTGGATCCCATGTATGACTTCGCCTGCCTGACTACTTTTCTCCTCGTGTACCTCCTGGACTGTCTGAGAACCCGGCTCCGTCTACGACCTCCCGCTTGTCAGACAACCCGTCTATGTGCCTACTCCCTGGACTGTCTGAGAACCTGGTTACCGTATTTTCCCCGATATAATAAGTATACCCGCTGTTTTCTCTGATTCATCCTCTCTGCCTGTTTATGTCTGCATTTGATGTGTTCAAGCCTGATTTCTTCTTAAATCTTTTGTAACTGCATTTTGAGAATGAGGTTCAATGTACAGTATGTTTCCATAGCTACGCAGGTGATACACAATTGTATATCTCTGCTGAACCAAATTATCCTACAGCTATTAACTCCATTTCTACCTGTCTCTTAGCCAACAAATGGATGACCAACAACTTCCTAAAATTAAATGACGACAAAACTGAAACCCTATAACCAAAAGCGAAATGCTGCTGAGCAATATGGGGCAACTTACTCCTTGGATTAAACCCGAAGTTACAAGTCTTGATGTTATCATAGACTCAGACCTAAACTTTAAATCACACATCAACAAAGTGAGAAAAACATAATTCTTCCACCTTAGAAACATGGAACGCCCTACCTATGGATATTAGGTAAATATTTTCAAAAGTAAACTAAAACGCAGTGTTCGAATTATGTGGGGGCCAATGGGGCCTCAGCCCCCATAGATAGAGTCTGAGCCCCCATAGTCAACAATACCTGTGGGGGTCTCAAAAAATGTATATTAATTTTTTATTTTTTATATATATTTTTTCAATGTACGAATTAGTATTATTTATGTTACCTAAATAAATTGTTAATAGATAATATTTGTCTTTTCAGTTTTTAAAATAACCGAGTAATTAATGTTGTGGAATAGGGTGCGTTTCACCTCCAAGTCGCTATGTGTCGCCCATGAGCGTGTCTAACGCTACTGTCTCCAACCCATTTGGTGAAGAAGCAGCAGCAAGCTTAACGTGATGTAACGTTAAACAGTAGGCTGCCCAGTGCCCATGGTCCTCATGTCCTGCAACTGTGACTCAAGTAAAAAGTAAACAGTGCAGTCAAAAAAAACTTAACCCGCCACAAGGCTGTACAAGGCTGGACAGCTTCGTCTTTATAAAAAGGCCAAAGACTTTGACTAATGCTGTTAGTGCAGCAGCTAGCAGCGCTACTGGTTGACAGTGCTATAGTGTTAGCCCTGCTCCTGTGCTGCTCAACCACCACAATGCTGGGGACCTAAAACTAAATACAGCTGGTTATTTGCCAAGGAGGTAAATGGAGGTAAATGATGCTGTTAAGTGCCATACAACTATTTATTTTCCATTCGATTTTTTTGTTAGTTTTTGATTTATAATAAACAAATAAATGTTCATTCAAGTTTATAAATTTGGTCTAATTTTTCTAATTAAATTGTTGTATTATTTGATCAGATGCTAAATGCAAATAAGTACATATGGCATTATATATCAGAGGTGAGTAATAAAATTAACAAATATTGATGGTTAAGAATGAGACTGAATAATGACATCACACAATAGTCTAATGATTAGACTGTTGTGTGATGTGATTGATTGATTGAAAACTGTAACATATTGCAGAATGGGCACAATACCGTACGGCTCAATTATACACACAATTGTTAAGGGGATGCAGACCAGAGAAAGACTTTCGTCTTGTTTACATCAGGGTCCCCCATTTTCAATTCATAATGACATTTATGACATACACAACATACAGATATACAGATATATATCATGACATTAACCTGTTCCCCCCCACGGGGTCGGTACCGACCCCTTTTTGACATTATTATCATATATTAATATTTTTATGAGTGATGCAATAAATTTGCGTTTTTTAAAATCAAACGTTTTCAAGTATTATTATCACTACTATGTCACAAATACATGTAGAATGTAAAACGTTAGGTTGGCAATAGTTTAGCAATAGGTTAAAAGTGAGTTTTTATCATTTTAAGGTTTTATTTTTCAGTCGCGTTTTTGATGCGGAACCGGAAATGGAAATGTTGAACCATGGGAATTGTAGTTTTTTTGCGGCCATTTTGAAGATCGCCTCGCCAGCTATCTGCCAGTGTCGGAGTTTCTCAAAACTACACTTCCTGTGGTCTGCTATGGACGTTCAAAGTTCGGCGTTCTGAAGCAATCATATCAATAATTGTTATGATTCGCGATAATAAGCTACAAAAGGTAACGTTTTTGACAAATATTGAAACGCAGTCAGTTTCTCCACACTATTGTAATCATGTAGGAAGAATCAGATCTGAAATTAGTTACAGAATGATTACACTGTGGGAGAAATAAAAAAGTACAGTCGATTACATTAAATAACTGTATATGTTATTACGCATGCCTGGTGATACTATATCCAAATTGAACTCGGCCATTTGAAAGATACTATATGTATATATATATATAAATGTGCGAATTGGCTATAATAAGGTAATGTATAAGCATATATTCTATATTCTATAATAATATTTCAAATTGCATTGGTCCGGATGGGAGAATTCAGTACTGTATATACAAAACCTTCAATTTTATCATCTTCCCTTTATTAATTTCCTTAGATCTTTTGTACACATGATCTCAAGAGGGTACTGAATTAGCCCAGTGGCAGTTTTTTAAGTTTGGTCATTATTATCATGGTTTTATTCACTGTCAAAGATGAAAAGAAAAATCATAATTCATATTTTCCTTTGTTTCATCAGAATTTAAGCAAGCCTAGTAATAGACACAATATTTCTGACACTGAGAATACATTCATTGAGGTCCATAGATGTTCCTAGATACCAAGAATATGCAAATAGCCCTTGTAGAAGTGGAGCAATATTCCATTTACCTAGGTATACATTTTATGCAGATTTTCACCTGGGGTGGAACAGGTTGACATACAGATATACAGTACTGTTACATTTGTGACATACAATATATACAAATATACAGTACTGTTAAACAGAGATCCTAACAGAAAATATATATATATATGTAACGGATGGTATCGTGAAGCGCAGTCAAGAAGGGCTGGGGTGAGTAGCGGTTCTATGGGTTAAACTCACTCTCACATCCTCAAAGACAGATAGACACGTTGCGAAGTAGTGGATTCACCTCTTGGTATAGCGGTCTGTGTTGCTGCCTGCGGTGTGGGAGACCGGGGTTCGACTCCCACTCGCGGCATCGAAGTTTGAGGTGACGTTGTCACAACCGTTACAATGGTGCCGATTGACCCGGATGCCTTGGGTGGAGTGGAGTGAGAGGGTGAGTGTAACGGATGGTATCGTGAAGCGCAGTCAAGAAGGGCTGGGGTGAGTAGCGGTGCTATGGGTTAAACTCACTCTCACATCCTCAAAAGACGCATAGACCCATTAGTTAGAAGTGGATTCACCTCTTGGTATAGCGGTCTATGTTGTCAGGGGCGTAGCTGGGGGGGGGGTAGCTTAGGATGATTCCAAGGGCCCAGCACTGGGGGGGGGGCCCAAACATTTTTTTTTTTTTTCTTTTTTTTTACTAGACATCACTCAGGTGTATTATTGATGCTCTCATTGATACTATGTTTGTTTCTGAAGTGTGTGTGTGTGTGTGTGTGTGTGTGTGTGTGTGTGTGTGTGTGTGTGTGTGTGTGTGTGTGTGTGTGTGTGTGTGTGTGTGTGTGAGATATATAGAGAGAGAGGGGGGGCTTTGGTAGACTATTGCATTGGTCCATTCATTGAAGATGAACGCAATGCGACATCCTTTACTAGGCTCACCCACCAACAGTGCAGGTGCTGAACTGCTGATCCGAATGTATAGGTAAAAACCATATTATGCGTTTTCATCAATAAAAAAATGGCAAAAAAAAAATTCGCTCGCACGCTTACGCGCGCTCGCATTCACTGGGGGCCTACAAATACATTCTTTCATGGGGCCCAGAATCTGGAGCTACACCCCTGTATGTTGTTGCCTGCGGCGTGGGAGACCGGGGTTCGACTCCCACTCGGAGCATCGAAGTGCCTTGGGTGGAGTGGAGTGAGTTTGAGAGGGTGAGTGTAACGGATGGTATCGTGAAGTGCAGTCAAGAAGGGCTGGGGTGAGTAGCGGTGCTATGGGTTAAACTCACTCTCACATCCTCAAAGACAGATAGACACGTTGCGAAGTAGTGGATTCCCCTCTTGGTATAGCGGTCTGTGTTGCTGCCTGCGGTGTGGGAGACCGGGGTTCGACTCCCACTCGGGGCATCGAAGTTTGAGGTGACGTTGTCACAACCGTTACATATATACGAGGGGGAGGAAACTGTACATTAGGAGGGGGTGGGAGGGGGGTTTGGACATTTACGGGGGCCAGTTTAATTAGTTTTCATTAGTATTAGACTCTAATCCTAATGAGATATTCCTCTAAATATGACTTCGAAAACGGCCAAAATGTCAGGAAAAAAAAAGAGTAAAAAAAAAGATTCAGGGGCCCCCATAGCTCTCATGTGATAACTCGAACCCTGCTAAAACGTACGTCTTCACCTCACCATAGCCTTTTAATACACTCTGCCACATACTCATTACATCCACACTATTATTATTGTACTGTAAATTAGAGCTATTTTATTGCACTATTTTGTTTATCTATTTTATGTCTGCACTTTATACATTGCTTTTATTTGGTAAATTTTACGCCTGACTATATTTATGCTGATTTTATGCCTATGTCTATTTTATGTCAATATGCTGTGAAGCACTTTGAGCTGCAATTCTTGTATGAAAGGTGCTATACAAATAAAGTTTATTATTATTATAAAGTGTATTACATGGTTTAAAGTTAGTGGTATCAGACGTTTTGCCAGTGACTTCACTCATTACGTCGTTATTTTAATATACCTACCTAAATTCATCATTAATGAAGACTAAGCTATTTAGAATATAATATAGAATAGAACATGCAATGCAAACTAGTTTGGCTCCAGCTCAAATATAATTAATGTCTCACATTTTCTTTTATTTACTGTATAATTTATAAATATATTTTATGTGTATATATATGAAGAATATCAGAATATTTTACTCCAACAGTGAGGAATGGAAGGGTCTCTCTCAGAATATTTAAATCTGCATTAGCCCCATAAATCCAGTAGCAGTCTGGTTCATGACTATAGACATTAACAGAAAGGAAAGACCGCTCAATTTGCTAGGGCTGTGTCATCAGCCCCCTGCTGTATTCACTGTACACATGACTGTGTGGCCAGGTTCAGCTCCAACTCCATAGTGAAGTTTGCGGACGGTGGTGGGACTGATCTCTAACAATGACGAGAAGGCCTACCGGGAGGAGGTTGATGTCCTGGCACTCTGGTGCCGGGATAACAGCCTACTGCTGAACATTAAAAAGACCAAGGAGCTGATCATGGATTTTAGGAGAATACAGCAGGGGACACAAGCCACTGTGGATACATCGGGCTATCGTAGACAGGGTGAGCAGCTTTAAGTACCTGGGAGTCCACATCACAGAGGACCTGACATGGTCAACTCACATAGACACTGTGGTAAAAAAGGCGAAGCAGCGCCTCTACCATCTGAGACAACTGAGGATGTTCAGAGTATCAGGGAAGATACTCCAGTTTTTCTACTCTGGTCTGGGGCTGTGGAGAGCATCCTGACTGGAAATAGCACTGCCTGGTTTGGCAATTGCACTGCCCAGGACAGGAAGGCTCTAGTCTACAGAGAGTAGTGCACTCAGCAGAGTGTACTACGGGTATTGCACTACCACCCCTGCAGGACTTGTACACCAGGAAGTGCAGATCCTGCAGAATAATGAAGGACCCTCACCACCCCAACAATAGTCTGTTAATCTGTAGACTTTTTTCAGAAATTTCGCCTAAAGGTACATGCCTAAGTAAATGGAAGATTGCTCCACTTCTACAAGGTCGATTTGCATGTTCTTGGTATCTAGGAACATCTAGGGACTTGGGGGTATGTACTCCCACTGTCAGAAATATTGTGTCTGTTACTAGGCTTGAGTAAATTGTAATGAAGAAAAGGAGAATCTAAATTATGATTTATTTTTGCATATTTGACGGTGAATAATACCATGTTAAATCTGCGTGGTACGAGAAAATGCTCACTGAGATCATTCACCACCTTATTGAAATCATGTGTACAAAAAACCTAAGCAAATGAATAAAGGGAAGATGATTAAACAGAAGGATTTGTAGATACAGTAATAAATGATAATTGATTTTTATTATAAATTCATATTTGACCTTGAACTTGACCTTGACCTTATTATGGCCAAATCATACATTTATGGATAGGGAAAGGGCTCCTCTTTCCAATGGTAGGGCTAAATCTGGATTTAGTCGATTCCTCACGGTTTTACGATAAAAGAGATATAATTAGCATTTTTTCGATAAATTCTTATTTTTGGTAAATCGTACTGCTGACTGCTGTTTTGATATGGTTATGGTCTTTACTCTTGGCAAAAAAATTCAAATAAAATAAAAACATTAACCTCTTAACATCCAAGGGCCCACATGTGGGCCCTCATGAGGACGCGCTACTTTGCTGACCTCTAGCGGCTCGGGTGTGCATTTCTTTTGATACAATGTATAGATAGAATTAAAGCCCTATTTGTTGCCTGTCAATTGCCCTTTCAGGTGACAAAACCCGTTTAGCGGTTCTCGAGTTACATGCCGATATGTGAGGCGTGCGCCAAAGTACACATTACCACCCCCGACCTCCGGGGGCTCTAGCTCCGTCAATCATTTGGTGATGTAAAATATTTCTGGACAGGGTTGTAGCCAATGAGGGTGGCTTTCCAATGATACCCCATGATATGATAATTGTGGATCTAATAGAGTCTCTATTGATCGATTTATAGGGGGACTTTAAGGCTTAACAGGTTAAGCTGCTGCAGTCAGGCAAGCACCTCCGCATTCACGCAGCAAAAACAGAGAGACTCTGACTCAGCTTCTTCCCCCAGGCCATCAGAACACTGATCTCTCCGCACACATGAACACACACACCACACAAATACACTACAAAAAGGTCACTTTAAAAACAGAACTATATATTTGTATATTATTGTATATATTACTCATTGTCTATATTGTCTTAAGCTTATCATTGTATCTTTATTCATTACTTTTTTATCATGTCTATTTTATTATTTGTATTTTTGCACAATCGAGGCGGGCATGGCCACCTACATTTCACTCGTGTGTATGTATGTATGTATGTATTGTAACAAAGGTAGCAGACAGGGGTAGGTGGAAGGTGCAATATGGTTGTACAAATAATCAAACACACAGTCAAACAGCTTTAGCTCCCCGCTGGGCAATGGCCAGGGGCATTTATTTAAACAAAACAGAAAATTAAGAAACCAACAAAAATCATACTGGCTCCCAGTGAAGCACCTAACTGGCTTTGCTATAGTCCAGTCTTTAACTAGGCCGGGCCACTGTCCGGCTTACCGGCTGTTTAACTCACAGTTTGGTTGTCTCCCAACAGCTCTCCCACTCTCCATTCCAAGACACCCTCTGATGTTCTTGGTCTGTCCTCTTTGAGAGGCATGCTGATTGCTAATTGAAAGACAGCTGTGTGTGTGTGTCTGCATGTGTCTGCACGTGTGCAGCTGTCAGTCTTCTTCTCTCCATTGGGGGGAGCCAACAGGCAGGAACATAGCATCCATTGATCACCATTCCCCTCAGCGCCTTACATACCCCCCCCCCCCCCTTCAGTCCCTGCTTGGAAGAGGCAAATAAGGTCCAGAGGGCATCTCTCCGGGACAGGGCGTCTGCGTTCCCGTGTTTGGCTCCCGACCTGTGGATCACAGAGAAATCAAACTCTTGCAAGTGTAGCACCCTGAAAATATGGCTATTATTCAGAAGTGCTGACTTGCCTTTTATCTCCCCTGGTGCACCAAGGCATACTAACTAGTTTCCATTAATATTCCCTTGAACAATGACGCAGGCTCCTCCTTGTTCTATCGGCTGGAATATGGATTATAAACAGTATCTCTGGATCATATTCACCCATCCTTTTCCCTGTGTGACTAGTTGGCGGTACCAGCAGGGGGCGGTGGCAGGCAGAGAGTGTACGAGAGAGCCGGGGAAGCAAGTGAATGGAGGCGGAAGAGGGAAGACGAGCCTCTTCAAGTCTGGACTTTGTTGTGAACAGACGTGTCTCGGAGAGCCCCCGTTGTGGAGCACACG
This sequence comes from Notolepis coatsorum, assembly GCF_963971535.1. Taxonomy (NCBI): domain Eukaryota; kingdom Metazoa; phylum Chordata; class Actinopteri; order Aulopiformes; family Paralepididae; genus Notolepis; species Notolepis coatsorum. The sequence continues at coordinate 133,424,390 of NC_140174.1, read as the reverse complement.
GGCGGACGAACTGAACTTGAGTATGTGACGGGTTATTTTAGCAAAGTAATCGTAGTGGAGCATTGCATGTTTTCCCCACTGAATAACCCTAGTGATATACAACGAGTTATCCTAGAAGAAAGGCAGTATAGCCAAGTGTGGCTTAAGTTAAAGATATCCCCTCTAGTGAGGTGCCACGCCAGCGTGGCGTGAAGAGGACCGTGTTTAGAGACACCCTGCGTTATTATATATCACGGCTAGCAGGAGGGCTGTTTGGGACCCAGAGTGTAGCTTCAGTGTCAGTGAGGGCGAGTTTATGGATGCGCGTCGACCCAGCACCGGCTGTCTACAACCAGTCTTCACTGGCGTCAACGTCTGCTCTGCACCGGCGGTCGACAGCCAAGCACGGGAGTTCTTCCGTCCAGCAGAGGTCGCCATCACCCAGCACACGCTCTCAGCCAGCTACTGTCCCTCTGCTCCAGCCCCGCTTGCTAGCGCCAGTGACGGGAGCGTTCGGCGCCATCTTGCTACCTGGACGGTGGTGGCACGGCGAGGCCGCCATTTTGGTTGAGTACAATCGAGCATCAATGCTCCGGATCTATTACACAGTACACAGTGTGGTGCAGCCTGCGGGTGAAGCTAATGGTTGCTAAACACAGTTCACAGGGGTACCCCATCAACAATATATGCCGGCATTAGTATAGGACTTTTGTTTGGTATTGTGGGCCCACACTTTTGATTTCCTTTGAGTGTGATAACGTGTTTGTTCTTTAATAATATTTTCCCATCTAATTAACGCTTTCCCTGTGGGGAGGTTACAGACCTGGTGCATCATAAGTAAAGCCTTAGGGCCCGCGTCCACCTGGCGCATATTTCTAGCTGAAACATGCTGGCAGTGCGCCCGGTAGAATAGGGCGGGGCGCATGCGGTGAGAAAAAGTTCAGAACGTTTCAACTCTCTAGGCTGTATGCGGCCGCATAGAAAAGCTGAAAGGCGGTGAAAAAAAAAGCCGACTGCAGCGCACTTTCTATAGGCGGCCGCATACGCTCCCTCCCCATTGGAATACATTGAAAAAAGACGCGTGCGGTCATAAATGTGAGGCAGGTGGACGCGAGCCCTTAGAGAGGTACTGTTCGTGCCATATAATTAAAGCCTGATAGAGGTATTACACAGGGTACCGACCCAGATGTGGGTGATGAGTCAAACACATTGAAGTATATTATCCCTGATACTAACCCAGAGGTGGGTGTATAATATACGTGTCTATGAGGTATTGAGTTACAAACGGAGCTATAGTGGGACTTCAGTCCATTTGATCACTCCTATTAAATCATTGTAACTGAACCGTACAACTAACATTAAACATTAGATGGGATTCTGTGTGCGTGTCTATTCCTGTGCCCAGTATTAACCATTTTGGTGTGGGTAACGTTACTACAGTTAACCCCTTCCTACCCAACTCTCTCCTTTTCATTGTAAGGTTTCTAGTGGTCATCAAGGGAGGGTACTGCTTGCGGGAGGAACGAATCTAATTATGCATATCAGTCACTAGGTGTGGGAGGGCTAAAGGAGGTATTCAGGGAAGTGGAGCGAGTTGGGGAGTACTGCTGACCGCCCCGGAGAGGCGAGGAAGACCAGAGTACCAGACCAGGTTGGTAAATCCCGGGCCCCATTCACTCCCACTACCGGGCCCCAGTTTGACGCTCCAGGCCCAAAGACGAGGGTGCAGTCAGACGGAGCTCTACTGTGTCCAGCTACCTTGTGACTGCCAGCAACCGTTCCCACCAAGCAGGGATAATCCACCCTGCTACATTTGGCGTCACGAACAGGATCAACATCCTAACTTACTCCCTTGACCGAGACCCGTAGAGAGACCCACGATGTCCGGGGAGGAGACCCACGCCGCGCCGGAGATGGCGGCGAAGTTGGAGGAGCTGCAGGAGGAGTGTCAGACTCAGGCGGCACTACTAAAGCAGCAAGCCGCAGCGATGAAGGAGTCGACCGAACAGGCACTCCAAGAGAAACGCTACGCTCAGGCGGCCTTACAGGAGCAACGAGAGGAGACCCACGCCGCGCAGGAGAGGGCGGCGAAGTTTGAGGAGCTGCAGGAGGAGTGTCGGACTCAGGCGGCACTACTAAATCAGCAAGCTGAAGCGATGAAGGAGTTGACCAAACAGGCACTCCAAGAGAAGCGCTACACTCAGGCGGCCCTAAAGGAGCAACGAGACGGTCAGGACGCCGTCCCCGAGGTAAAGAAGGAGGAGGCCGAAACCATGGAGAAATTGACCGCACAGGTAAAGACCCAGCACGAACAGCTGGAGCAGGCCAGACGCCAAGAGACGCTTGCCTTGGCGCAGGCCATGACCCAACGGCTCCCTCCAGCGCCCTTCCCGGCGGTGTACGTCCAACGAGAGCGGAAGTGCAGCGAGTTCGGAGGTGAAAAAGAGAGGGGGGAACTGCCTGTGGAAGACTGGATCCAGGCAATGAGGACCCATCTCCGTACCAGTCGAGTGCCCGCAAAGGAACAAGCGGAGGTCGTACAGCTTCACCTCAAAGGCGAGGCGAAGCAGACGGTACGCTTCCTGACGGAGGGAACTGTCCCCGACACTGAAGCCTTGTTCTCGCTCCTCGAAGAAACCTATGGGGACAAGGTCCCGGTCAGTGTTCGCCTGGGGGAGTTCTTTGACCGAAGACAGGCCGCCGGTGAGACCGTGCGCCAGTTCGCCTATGACCTGCAGGAGAGGATCCGTCGCCTACGACGTCGGGCGCCTACACAGGTCGCCGACGCTGCCGCCCTGCTGCAGGAGCGGTTTGTGGTGGGCCTCAGAGACGAGGCCCTGAGGAGAGAAATGCGGAAGTACATGAGGGAGGACGGGACGCGGCCGTTTCCCCAGGTACTGAAGGCGGCGATCGATTGGACGGAGGACGAGCTGGTCCTTCCCTACGACAAGGGTCCCCCCCGGGGCTTGGTCCACGCCGCGGCCGGGGAGGGACGAGAGACCCCGCTGAGCGTTGACACGCTGCAGGAAACTATTAGGCAGCTCCAGGCAGGAATGGAGCGGCTAGGTGCACGCCAAGAGCAACTAGTCCAGGGCTTCCAACAGGAACGTGACGCGCCCCGGAGAGGCGCCACCGGACGGCCCGCCTCTACTCCCACCCCCGAAGCTCCGTCAGGGTACCGACCCGGACCACGAAGGACAGTCGACGCCGTCGTAACCGGAGTCGCCGACCCGGTCGCGGAGGGCACCGAGACGCAAGACGTACAAGGGGAATGCCTCACCATAGACGTCCAGATCGACGGGGTCGAGACCCGCTGCCTCTTCGACACCGGCGCCGAAGTCACCACCATGAACGAAAGCCACTTCCGAAGACACTTCCCGCGATCGAGGTTGACGCCCTCCAACTGGATCTCTCTCATCGCCGCCAACGGGTTGGAGATCCCAGTGGTGGGGTGTCTCTACGCCGAGGTGAAGTGCCTAGATATGACATTTACGGGGAAATGCATATTCATACTAAAAGACGATTCCGGCCGAGGAGACGCCGTCCAGGGACTTCTGGGCATGAACGTGCTCGGCGGGGTAGACGGCCTGTTCAAGGGGATCAAGGGGATGCGGCCGTCGAGCCGAAGACGTGTCGATGCTAGAAGCATCGCCATCCGCCGTGTGGTCGCCGCCATGGCCCAATAAGCCCGAGTGTGTACCGCCCCGGGAAGGATGGGGTACGTCAAGGTGGCCGGCAGAGAGTCGGTGGTCATCCCCCCACACAGCGAAGTGATCGTCTCAGGCCGCTGTGAGACGACAGCGGGGATGCGGTGTCCCGTGATGCTAGAGAACACGCCGAGTGCCAACCTGCCCCCCGGACTACTGGTGGCGAACGTGGTGGCATACGCCAGACAGGGAAGAGTGCCTGTGCGAGTGTTGAACCCAACCAACGTCGAGATGGTGCTCAGACCCCGGTCCAGGCTGGCGGAACTCCACTGCCCCCATCAGGTACGGCCTAAGGAGAGGGTGACCGTGGAAGAAGTAGACGGAGGCGTCCGAGTGACGGCGTTTGAGACTCGAGACAGCCCGCCAGAGGTGGAGCCGTACGGGAAGACCCGAGGGCTCGCCGTGGCCGTACAGGCGAACCTGCAGGATCTCACACCGGCCCAAGTGAGCCGGCTAAATCAAGTGTTGGAGAAACACAAGGCGGTGTTCTCCGTTGACGACGGGGACTATGGTTACACCACCACGGTCACTCACTACGTTCCCACCGGTGACGCACACCCGGTCAAGCAACGACACCGCCGAATACCGCCCCACGTGTTCCAAGAAGTAAAGCGGCACGTACAAGACCTGGTGGACCAGGGTGTCCTGGTAGAGAGCTGCAGTCCGTGGGCGTCACCAGCCGTGATCGTCATAAAGAAGGATGGCTCCGTGCGGTTCTGCTGCGACTACCGCCGCCTAAATAACGTCACGCACCGGGATGCGTACCCCCTACCTCGCATCGAGGAGTCCCTAGACGCCTTGGGGCAGGCCAAGATCTTCTCCTCGCTCGATCTCACCGCCGGCTACTTCGAGGTGGCGGTGAAAGAAGAAGACCAAGAGAAGACGGCCGTCACGACGCCCTTCGGCCTCTACCAGTGGACCTGTATGCCCTTTGGGCTGTGTAACGCACCAGCGACATTCCAGCGGTTGATGACCGCCGTGCTGGGGGACCTGGCCTTCGACGTCCTACTCGTCTATCTAGACGACGTCTTGGTGTTCGCCAGCGACTTCGAGAGCCACTGTCCCTCAAGGCACCTCCCTCAAGCGGAACAGTGACATATCCTTAGCAAATGATCTCAACTCCTTCTATGCGAGGTTTGAGGCTGTGAATAACAACACCAGCCTACAAACCACAGCAATGGGGGGGGGGGGGGGTCTGCTGATGGAGACTCAGTGTTCAGGGTAACAGAGCATGAGGTGAGACGGATCTTTAAAAAAGTGAATATCAGGAAGGCAGCAGGACCGGACGGCATCCCCGGCCGCGTCCTAAAAGTCTGTGCCGACCAACTGGCCCCGGTATTCACTGACATCTTCAACCTGTCCTTGGAACAGGCTGTCATCCCCACCTGTCTGAAGAAGTCCACCATCATCCCTGTACCCAAAAAATCTACGCCCGCTTGCCTCAACGACTACCGCCCTGTAGCCCTCACCTCCATAGCCATGAAGTGCTTTGAGAAGCTAGTGAAGGGCTACATCTGTTCCTCCCTCCCCATCAACCTGGACCCCCTGCAATTTGCATATCGCCCCAACAGGTCCACGGAGGATGCCATAGCCCATGTGCTGCACACAGCAGCATCACACCTGGACAAGAGGCAGGGGAACTATGTGAGAATGCTGGTCATCGACTACAGCTCAGCATTCAATACCATAGTCCCCTCCAAACTCATAGCCAAGGCTCAGGGACCTGGGCTTGAACTATGACCTCTGCCAGTGGGTCTTGGACTTCCTGACGGGCAGACCCCAGGTGGTAAGAGCAGGCAACTGCACCTCCTCATCCATCACGCTCAACATAGGGGCCCCCCAGGGCTGTGTTCTGAGCCCCCTCCTCTACTCCCTGTACACACATGACTGCGTGGCACAGCAGAACAACAACACAATCATCAAATTTGCTGATGACACAGTAGTGGTGGGCCTGATCTCTGCCAACGACGAGAGGGCCTACCTGGAAGAGGTAGAAAATCTGTCACAGTGGTGTCAGGAGAACTGCCTCTCCCTGAACGTCAGCAAAACAAAAGAGATGATTGTGGACTTCAGGAGGTCGGGGGTCAAGGACTACAGCCCCCTCAGCATCGACGGGGCACCGGTTGAGAGAGTGAACAGTTTCAAGTACCTCGGAGCCCACATATCCGAGGACTTGACATGGACCACACACATTGACAGTGTTGTGAAGAAAGCACGACAACGCCTCTACTTCCTCAGGCGCCTAAGGAAGTTCCAAGTCAGTCAGAAGATCCTTAGGAACTTCTACTCATGTACAATAGAGAGCATCCTGACTGGCAACATCACCTCCTGGTTTGGGAATAGCACTGCACAAGACCGTAGCAGACTACAAAGAGTGACACGTTCAGCCGAACGCACAATTGGAGGGGGGCTTCCCACCCTCCAGAACATTTACAACAAGCGGTGCAGGGGGAAGGCTAAGAGAATTATTAAGGACTCGAGCCACCCGAACAACTGCCTCTTTGAACTGCTGCGGTCAGGCAAGCGATACCGGAGTCTTAAGGCGAGCACAGAAAGACTCAGAAGAAGCTTCTATCCCCAGGCCATCAGGCTGCTAAACGAACAATAAACACTATGCAACAACCATCAAATGCACACAGCACACACACCCACACGCACACACTCACTTAAACAAACAACACACTGCAGCACCCACTCTCCACACTTTAGATCACACAAACACACTTTATATTTATTGATAAAGGATTTGCACTACAACTCGTACACCTACTGTAAATTGTACCTAAATTGCACCTCATCCCATTTCTGCCTTGCACTATATAGTATTGTATATTAGTACACTGCATAGTATTGTATATTATATGGTAACTCAGTTACGTCTATTCTGCATCGAACATTGTACATATGTCTATACTGAACACTGTGACCTCTTTTTTTTTTACTTCTAATTTACATACTATACTATGTTATTTTATTTCATACTTATCTTATCTTGTCTTGCACAGTCTCTGGAGCGTAACAGTAAGAAGCATTTTGTATAAAAGTATTCTGTACTTCTGTATGACAACTATTAAAGAAACTTGAAACTTGAGAAACTTAAGAAGTTGGACCTGGTGTTTGGACGGCTTCGGGAGCATGGGCTCAAACTCAAGCCCCGGAAGTGCTTCCGTCTAAAGACCGAAGTCAAATTTCTGGGACACATCGTCTCCGCAGCAGGCATACAGGTCGACACCGACAAAGTGAAGGTGTTGTGAAGGATCAGATTAAACCGAATATATATATTTATTTATGGATATATATTTGGTAGTATTTGTGTATCGTTTGATATCCCCTGTATATTCCTTGTACAATATGCACTGGGTATCCCTTTGGTCTACTGACAGCCCATGGTGGTTTCGTTCTGCCATTGGACGAGAACCTGGCGCCCGCAGCCATGCCCCTTGGTTCAAGTTCAATCGTGCCGACAAACATGTCGTGGCAAGCCCGGTTCCGCGTAGGAATACGTCTGGCGAAATACGAATGGTGCTGTTTGTTCACAGCGCATATATGTGTGGCGCAGGTAAAGTAGAACTTTCTTTTAGTCCATTAGTCCTTTACCCTCCAACCTAGTAACAGACGTGAAGCCTCACCCACGATGCACGTGTGGTGCAGTATGGCCTACTTGGCCTCAGAATAGGCATTGAGACATCGTGTGGATTAATAGTTGAATTGTCATAGTTTGGCACTATACCGTCGAGTGGGACGTATTTCTATTAAGTTAATAATAGTCTATTATGTATGGTGCATCGTTCGGTTAGAGTTATAAAGTGAGCAGTACCCCCATCGTTCCTGACGTTATCTGGAGTCTTAACCAGGCTGGGCAGACCACGTGTGGTGCTTGCATCCGAGGAGCTCCGGGCCAGGACGAGTGGACCTGTACATTGGATTACTTTACCCGGACGACGGCGAGCCTACCACGGCTTGGATTATCTACATGCTTTGGGTGCTTTAATTATTCCATGGATAACGGCCAACACTGCTGAGTGTTGGAACTACCCCCCGGAGAGGAGTCCAGGTGAGACGGCGCTCTACCCCGAGTGAGGTCGCCTCACGTCTCTTCGTTGTGGACCGGCAGCTACCGTCCACCAGAGGGTCCAGCTGTATTCATCTGTGGACCGAGGTTCTGTGGGCACCGTGTTCAGCACTCTGAATTCTCCCAAGAAATCGTCGGCCAGATGGGATACCGCCAGCGGCTCTTCTAACCCCCCCCCTACTTACAACCAGCGGGAACCCCCCTTTAGTGTATCCAGCTATAATCATTTAAGTACCATCGCTATAGTTCCCTAAAGAACCAGGTTGTATACTTGCTCCCTGCGTAACCAGAGATTGGACATTCAATGTTGATTTACCTACGAATACTCATTTGCCTTACAAGTGCATTTCAAATCATAAATGTCATTAAGTGAACGTTGTATATACCCTTTGCTATATAAAATATTCGATTTATACATTTGTGTGGACTTCGTTTCATCAGGTGGGAAAGTGTTCATCATATCTATATCATGTACTGGATGGCCAGAAGTTAAAGTACAAGCGGTAGTGGTTTAATAATACCATACTTATCAATACAGTCAGGGAATTGTACCCCTCAGTTACAATTGGTCCTTCGAGCCGGAGGGTAACTAGTGTAATATTAATATAGTGTCATTAATATTGAAATGGCCTATGATGAACACTCCACGAAACGGTCCTCCTAACGTAGAACGCCCGCAGCGCAGACGACAGCCACCTCAGTACTTAGAGGATTACGCTGTCAGTCAACTACCTAGCCTTCTACAAACGGTAAACGCGGTAAAAGTAGAAAGTAAAATTATGTCTGACCTTAACGACCAGGTTTCCCCGACCACAGAGGCCCTAGTGGGTTCTAATGTAACTGACCAAGCTCACGGTGGGGACCAGGAGGGAGCTGACATGCCTTTACCCCCCGCCAATACCGAAGAAGTAGTCCCCGACCAGCCCCGGGAGGAAGACAACCCTACAGAGAGAGAACTCTGCACGGAAGAAGAGGAGGAGAGCGCCGAGGAAATAGAGCGCCAGGACTCCCCAACGAGTACCACCAGGAGCGGCTCACCCAGGAGCAGCTCACCTCTACAACCGTCTTCCCCCAGCGAAGCGGAGAGGATGCTATCACAGGCGTTCCTCGTCAGCCTGACAGCCGCTACTGAACGCGATCGACTTCAGGGTGAACGCGATCGACTCCAAGCACAGATGCTTATCGAGCGCGAACAACTCCAAGCGCAGCAACGGAGCGAAGAAGAGCGCATACGCCTGGAGATGAGACGCCTTCAGACGGAAGAGAATATGGCAAGAGACCGGGCCCAAAGAGAAGCAGATCTCACCAAGCGCGAAGCCGAGCGCGACAAGCTACAAGCGCAACTAATGGAGCAGCTGATCCTCAAGGCAACACCCTCTCCCTCCGCCAGGGGTTCAAGGAACTCGTCGAGACAACAGTCAAGGGCAGCGTCTCCTAACCGAGCAAGCGACCCTGAACTTGACCAACAGACCAAGCCTATACCCCCCGCAGACCCCCTTCCCAGACCGGTCCAAGCGAGACCCAGCTACAAGGAAGGAGCGGCATACACTGCGGAGAAGCTAAATAAACGACTACAGGATCTAGAGGACCTGATAGAAGAAGAAGAGGGAGAGGAGGAGAACCAAGCCCGACGACAGCACAGTACTCCACCGGACCATGAGGTCCAGTACAGCCCAGGCTATACCCCCGCGGCGCTGCGCTACCGACCCCCGACTCTATTCACGGGTGAGCACGACGCACGACCAGCCCCGAGGAATAGCACCTGGACCAGCGGGCCATGGTACCCTGCCGGTACCAGCCCACAGAGAGGCGCAAGAGGAGACTCGCCTAGGAGGTCTCTCCCCCAACGCTCGCCGATGTATCAGCCATCCGCGGCGTCATACATTGCCACGCCGACGTTCCCAGACTTCACCTATGAGAATCGAGCACAGTACACGGAGCTCAGGATGTGCTTAGAGACAATGATGGTGGATGTCGCTGATGAACGCCACAAGTATGCAATATTACTGAAGCACCTGAAAGTACCGCGAGCGCACAATATAGCGCTAGCCTATGCCACCTCTACGACCCCATACACCGCGGCTCTAGCAGCGCTGGACCAGAGATATGGACGTATATGGGATTACGTAATCCAAGAGATAAGGCATATTGATCGCCTACCCCCAGCAACAGACAATCGCTCATTAGACGACCTGTCGATAAAAGTGCAGTCCCTGGGAGGGATGCTGGGAGCGCAACGGGAAAAGGGCATGCACGAGCTATACGCCAACTCTAACGTCGAGAGGATTTTAGAGAAGCTGCCACCCGCAAGACAAGAGCGTTTTAGGCGGCAGAGAGACCACCGTGATCCTAACGGTCCCGAACCATCCCTCCTCGATCTAGCCGACTTCCTGGCGAGAGAAGTCAGCAGCTTACGACTGGATACGTTCGTGCGGAGCACGCCAAGCTCCAGAGAGGGACCCAGGAGAATAAACGATGGAAGAAGATCGGTGACTGTCATGCACCAATCAGAGTCAGTACCGAGCAGTAAGAGCCACAGTACCCCCTCGAGAAAAGAGAAGTGGAAGATGGTGTGCCCCTACTGTGAGAAGGAACACTGGCTGTCACAATGTGACCTGTTCACAAAGATGAATGCAGAAGAAGTGAGTCAATGGATAAAGTCCAACAGGCGCTGTTACCGATGTGCGCGCAGTCACATGGCAGCCGAATGCCGCCTAAAGAAAAGGTGCAGTCGGTGTGACGGAGCCCATCTAGATGTACTACACGACAGTAACAGAAGAAGGCCTGCACCTGCACCATCGAGCGGCACCAAGGCAAGTGTCATGTACATTGACCCCGCCAGCAGCAGCGGCGCCCATGTGCTCTTAAAGGTAGTCCGTGTGACATTGAGCTACCAAGATAAAGTCATGGACACTTACGCCGTCCTTGATGACGGGTCAGAGAAGACCCTTCTGCTCGCGTCCGCTGCGGCCCAGCTGGGACTGCGGGGGAGCGAGAACCAAATGACGATTCGGACAATAAGAAGAGATTTAAAGACGATAAAAGGCGAGAATGTCTCCTTCACTATCGCAGCAAGCGGGCAGCCAGAGCGACGGTATAGGATTACAAATGCTTTCACCAGCCAAGAAATAGGACTATCGCAGTACACCTACCCCATCGCCAAGCTGATGGATAAATATGTGCACCTGCGTCAACTACCTATCCCGCTCATAGACGGCGCCACCCCGACCCTGCTGATAGACTCCGACCATGCAGACCTCATCGTCCCGATTGACCGGGTCCATACAGGACCCCGAGGCTGTCCTGCAGCAGTCGAGACCCGCCTAGGGTGGACACTACAAGGCCCCCTCGCTAAATCTCTCAACCGAACAGCAGCCACTAGCTGCCTCCACTCCAGAACGACAGAAGAAGACACCACTCTCCTGCAGCATGTCGAGAGGCTATGGACACTAGAGACAATGCCTTTTAAGAACGAAAAGAAAGATATTCGTTCTAAAGAAGACATTTACGCCATCAACCTACTCGAGCAAGGGACAAAGAGAGTCACAGTCGGCGGAGTGATGAGATACGCAACTCCACTCCTGAGGCGAGAGGGAATGCCCACCTTTCACGCAAAGAAAGACGCCACGGAGCGGTATCTATTGAACACAGAGCGGCGCCTAGCCAAAGACCCCGCTCAAGAGAGTGTGTACCGCGCTGAGATTGAGAAGCTAATCACAGCGGGACACGTGACAAAGATTGACATTAAAGAGGCCGATCAGACGACCGAATCATGGTACGTGCCGCACCACAAGGTCCACCACAACGGCAAGGATCGCATTGTGTTTAACTGCAGCTACCAGATCGGATCCCAAAATCTGAATAAAGAGCTCTTGCCCGGCCCCACACTCGGCCCCTCTCTACTAGGCGTGCTACTACGCTTCCGCCAGGACAAGGTGGCTATCAGCGGGGATATCAAAGGGATGTTCCTGCAGGTGAGACTAGTGGAGGAGGACAAGCCCCTGCTGCGGTTCCTATGGAGAGAGAAGATCGGAGATGAGCACCCAGCCATCTACCAGTGGGAAGTCCTCCCCTTCGGAACCACATGCAGCCCGTGCTGTGCTACATTTGCACTACAGAAACACGTCGCAGAGGACCCAGCAGCAGATGAAGAGGTCCGACACAGTGTGAAGAACAGTTTCTACGTGGACAACTGTTTACAAAGCGTTTCGACTCAAGAAGAAGCCGAGGCTCTCCTAATCAAGCTACGCGCCTCCCTGATCAAAGGCGGCTTTGATCTCAGGCAGTGGGCCAGCAGTGACCCGCACGTATTGCGCAGCCTCTCCCCCGCGGACAAGGCTGCCAGCAGCGAGACCTGGATGGCGACCATCCCAGGAGAAGCCCAAGAAATGACACTAGGATTAGTCTGGCGCTTCAAAACAGACTCGCTCCACTATAGACACAAACCCCTGACCACGGAGCAGGGAAGGTAGACGGCGATACCGACCACCAGACGGAGTGTGTACAGAACACTCGCCAGACAATATGACCCGTTGGGATGTATTCTACCTTACACCACCAGGGCAAAGATGATTGTACGAGCACTATGGGACAAGGACCAGGGCTGGGACGACCCAATACCCGCACACCTTGCCTCCACATGGAGAGAGTGGGAGACGGAACTCCGCTCACTCCCAGGCGTCAATATACGCCGCAGCTACTTCCCACCCACGGTGAGGCCAGAGACATGCAAGATGGATCTACACGTCTTCAGTGACGCCTCCGAAGTAGCCTATGGATCGGTGGCCTACTTGCGTGCCCAAGAGAGGGGAGGAGAGATACACACTGCTTTCATCCTGGCTCGCTCAAGAATAGCCCCACGAAAGCAACAATCTATCCCGCGTCTAGAGCTCTGCGCAGCCCTAGCAGGAGCGCATCTAGCCACGTTAATCCAACGTGAACTCACCATTCCGGTGCACAGAACAATCTTGTGGTCAGACTCCACGACAGTACTCACATGGATCAAGTCTGATTCATGCAGATACAAGGTCTTCGTGGGAGTCAGAATCACCGAGATTCAAGAGTTAACAGAAGCAGCGAGCTGGCGGTATGTGGACACCAAACACAACCCAGCTGACGTCATCACCCGGGGAATGTCCCTGGATGACCTCACCCGTCGCAACATCTACAGTGACGGACCGGAATTCCTCAAGCTCCCGGAAGAAGAGTGGCCTACGCCCACCCCACGGGAAGCAAGTAAAGAGGAGGCTGAGAACAAGAAACCTATGTTCTGTGGACTGAGCACAGTCGCCTCCACAGACCCCAACATAGATGATTGCATTACCCTACAGCAGGGGTCAGCAACCTTTTTGACATGGAGTGCCTGTTTGAAATATAGTTATAACTAGTGTGCCTCAACAATATTCCATGCATCGTAACATTTTTTTCATTATTGTTATTGTTATTATTAACAATATTATTATGATGGTTGTATCAACCCTAAATCTGAGTTGGGGGGGGGGGATGCAAAGCAGACAAACAGCTGCATACAGTGCGACCATTTCACTCACATTTGCCCATTCATTTTTGGACACATCACACACCATCGGTGTGTGTACTGTACGTGTGCTGTCATAGCTCCATCTACAGGCCTAATGGAGAACACCAGGAGAACACCAGAATGTGAATGGAGGGTGAATGTGAGGTATATCGTGTAAATAAGTTTTGATTGATCGCAAGACTACACTGTAAAAAAATTTATAATAATAAGTTACCAGAACTTAAAAATATTTAGTTCAGTTACTGTGCATTAAGGTTTTCAGTTTTCAATCCATAATAAGTTAACAGAAAAATAAGTACACAACCACATTATTTCAACCTAATAAAACTATGTTTATTGTCATTGTTTTAAGAACACAAGTTGACTTGGTAATACTCACATTTTGAGTAAAAAAAATGGCTTTTAACATGTGCAATGTTCAATGAAATAGAAAAATAAATAATAAAATGTGTTGATTAATCCCACTGGTCACAATGGTGACTGTAATAATGTTTTTGTTATAAGGCTCTGCAAATGTTACTGAATGATGTAGCAATGTATTTCCAGCTAAATTGAAATAATAAACAAATAAAGGGTCTCAATAAAATATGTGGTAGTAAAAATAACCTGTGGGAGGATTTCAACAAGATAAATGCGACAACAGTGCAAAATATTTCACTATAATATTTTAAAAAAAATATATATATATATAATATTTTATTTTGTATTTTTTTTAATGCTGCCCCCTGTGCCTATGAAAATGCCCCCGCGTGCCTATGCAGGCACGCGTGCCTAGGGTTGCCTACCCCTGCCCTACAGAGTGCGCAGCTAAAGACATTCCTGTGGCACCACCCAGAGATTCAGTCCACCACTGACATTTCAGCAGCTGACTACGAAGAAGCAGAACTTCTTCTACTACAACGAGCCCAGAGAGACTCGTTCCCTGATGAGCTAGACTGTCTACAGGGAGGAAAGCCCGTCCCATCAGACAGCAGACTGCTCCACCTGGCACCCGAGAGTGACGCCCATAATCTCATCAGAGTGGGTGGTCGCCTGCGGAGAGCCCCCGATCTACCGGATGACGTTAAGTACCCGATAGTCTTGAACAGCCGACACAAGGTCACAGAGCTGATCATAAAGAAATACGACGAGGATGTACACCACGCAGGAGCAGAGAGAGTCTTTGCGGAGATCAGACGTCGCTATTGGATACTTCAAGGAAGAGAAGCGGTGCGACGCTTCCAGCGAACCTGTCTAGACTGCCGAAAGTGGCGCGCGCAGCCCAGCATACCCCGGATGGCTGACTTACCCCCCTGTCGCCTCCGACTCGGCGATAAGCCATTCCACTCCACAGGCATGGACTGTTTTGGCCCGTTGTATATAAAGAGAGGAAGAGGAACCGAGAAGCGGTGGGGTATTGTATTTAAATGCATGACCACCAGAGCGATACATATCGAACTCCTTCCGACCATGAGCACAGACTCATTCCTTATGGCCTTCCGAAGATTCACATCACGGAAAGGAAAACCGTCTACATTGTTGTCTGATCACGGGACAAACTTCAAAGGCGGAGAAAGAGAGCTGAGAGAGAGCTTCCAAGCTATGGGCCCAGAACTTAAAACCCACCTCGCTCCATCCCAGATTGACTTCCAGTTTAATCCCCCGAACGCACCCCACTTCGGTGGAACCTGGGAACGAGAAGTACGTTCTATAAAGACAGCCCTGTACGCCGTGCTTGGGGCCCAGACTGTGGCGGAAGAAGTCCTAATGACAGTCCTCACGGAGATCGAGGGAGTATTGAACTCAAAACCCCTCGGTTACGTCTCAAGTGATGTAGCAGATGTCGACCCAGTCACCCCCAACACACTCTTAATGGGGCGGCTGGACCCCGCGCTACCCCAGACAATGTACAGGCCTGAAGAAGCGAACGGCCGAAGAATGTGGAGGTACAGTCAAGTACTAGCTGACAAGTTTTGGAGCAGCTTCCTACTCCACTACCTACCGTCTCTACAGACCCGCCAGAAGTGGGTAAAAGAGAGAGACAATTTGACAGAAGGAACAGTCGTCATGATTATCGACCAGTCACTACCCAGAGCTATGTGGCCGGCTGGCCGCGTAAGCAAAGTGATCACCGGTGCCGATGGCAAGGTCCGAGCAGCTGAAGTGCTCGTCCAAGGGCGAACTTACACACGACCCGTGGCGAGGCTAATAGAACTGCCCCGACTCCCAGACACTATCGATGATGACCATGACCCCATGACTTTGTGAGTTGACTGACCCTTACAGCGGACCTTGAGTGGTAGACAGTGCGGTTAATCTGTCTCTGCTTAGCTAATTAGGTGGGACTAATTAGGGGGCGGCTGTTGTGAAGGATCAGATTAAACCGAATATATATATTTATTTATGGATATATATTTGGTAGTATTTGTGTATCGTTTGATATCCCCTGTATATTCCTTGTACAATATGCACTGGGTATCCCTTTGGTCTACTGACAGCCCATGGTGGTTTCGTTCTGCCATTGGACGAGAACCTGGCGCCAGCAGCCATGCCCCTTGGTTCAAGTTCAATCGTGCCGACAAACATGTCGTGGCAAGCCCGGTTCCGCGTAGGAATACGTCTGGCGAAATACGAATGGTGCTGTTTGTTCACAGCGCATATATGTGTGGCGCAGGTAAAGTAGAACTTTCTTTTAGTCCATTAGTCCTTTACCCTCCAACCTAGTAACAGACGTGAAGCCTCACCCACGACGCACGTGTGGTGCAGTATGGCCTACTTGGCCTCAGAATAGGCATTGAGACATTGTGTGGATTAATAGTTGAATTGTCATAGTTTGGCACTATACCGTAGAGTGGGACGTATTTCTATTAAGTTAATAATAGTCTATTATGTATGGTGCATCGTTCGGTTAGAGTTATAAAGTGAGCAGTACCCCCATCGTTCCTGACGTTATCTGGAGTCTTAACCAGGCTGGGCAGACCACGTGTGGTGCTTGCATCCGAGGAGCTCCGGGCCAGGACGAGTGGACCTGTACATTGGATTACTTTACCCGGACGACGGCGAGCCTACCACGGCTTGGATTATCTACATGCTTTGGGTGCTTTGATTATTCCATGGATAACGGCCAACACTGCTGAGTGTTGGAACTACCCCCCGGAGAGGAGTCCAGGTGAGACGGCGCTCTACCCCGAGTGAGGTCGCCTCACGTCTCTTCGTTGTGGACCGGCAGCTACCGTCCACCAGAGGGTCCAGCTGTATTCATCTGTGGACCGAGGTTCTGTGGGCACCGTGTTCAGCACTCTGAATTCTCCCAAGAAATCGTCGGCCAGATGGGATACCGCCAGCGGCTCTTCTAACCCCCCCCCTACTGTCTTACAACCAGCGGGAACCCCCCTTTAGTGTATCCAGCTATAATCATTTAAGTACCATCGCTATAGTTCCCTAAAGAACCAGGTTGTATACTTGCTCCCTGCGTAACCAGAGATTGGACATTCAATGTTGATTTACCTACGAATACTCATTTGCCTTACAAGTGCATTTCAAATCATAAATGTCATTAAGTGAACGTTGTATATACCCTTTGCTATATAAAATATTCGATTTATACATTTGTGTGGACTTCGTTTCATCAGGTGGGAAAGTGTTCATCATATCTATATCATGTACTGGATGGCCAGAAGTTAAAGTACAAGCGGTAGTGGTTTAATAATACCATACTTATCAATACAGTCAGGGAATTGAACCCCTCAGTTACAGAAGGCATTGGAGGACTGGCCGGCGCCACACTCAGCGAAGGAAGTGAGGCAGGTGATCGGGTTCCTGTCCTATTATCGGCGGTTCGTGCCCCGCTTCGCCCAGGTGGCCCGGCCACTGCACACCCTGATGGGGAAAGAAAAAAAGGGGTTCGCCAAAGGCCGGCCCGAGGCTTTCAAGTGGACTCCGCAGTGTCAGACGGCTATCGACCATCTGCGGAAGTGCCTCTTGACACCCCCGGTGCTGGCCTACCTCGACCTCCAGCTCCCCTTCATAGTGACCACAGACGGGAGTTACTTGGGACTGGGAGCGGTACTAAGTCAGAAACAAGAGGGCGTGGAGCGAGTCATCGCCTTTGCGAGCCGAGGCCTGCGTGAATCCGAAAGGAATGACCAAAATTATAGTGCGTTCAAGCTGGAACTCCTCGCCCTGAAGTGGGCAGTCACTGAGAAGTTCAGAGACCTCTTGATGTACGCCCAGTTCACCGTGATCACCGATCACGACCCGCTGAGGCACCTCGGCACGGCCAACCTGGGAGCAGTGGAGCAGCGCTGGAACGCTCAGCTTGCGGAGTACGACTTCGTGGTGCACTACAAACCTGGTCGACTCAACCAGAACGCAGACGCCCTGTCTCACATGCCGATGCGATCAGAACCCGAAGTGGAAGACACCGAGAAAGACTTCCTAACGATACCCGCGACCGGCACTCACACCCGTCAGGGTCCCCAGGAACGGACCGCTCCATTGTCCGCCCCCGCCCCAGTCGCCCGCGATGGCTACGTCGTGGTCCCAGCGGAGGAAGTACGGGCCCTGCTGGGCCCCGGGAGACCGACAGAGACGTGGGAGGTCCCGAGCGTCAGCGCACGACAGATAGCGACACAGAAGGGGAACAGCGGGTATGGCTGGGCGGAATTGCGGCAACTCCAGGCAGACGACCCCGAGTTGGGTCCGGTGTGGCGGGCGGTGACGCAGGGGGTCCCTCCCACTAAAGTGCAGTTGAAGGAAGGGGACCCTAAGATCCGCAAGTTGTACAGGCAGTGGGAGCGGTTCCGCCTGCACCAACAAGTACTGTTTCGGCGCGTCAGCGACCACCGCGACGGGGAGGAGGTTCTCCAGCTGGTGGTGCCCACAGCCCTGCGACGGAGGATCTACGAGAACCAGCACGAAGATGGGGGACACTACGGGGGACGAGGGACGGTGGATCTGATGAGGCGAAGCTATTACTGGATCGGAATGGCAGAAGAGGTGAAGAAATGGGTGCAGCAATGCAAGCGATGTGCATTAGCCTGTGATGTGTTCCCTAAAGCCCAGGCCGAGATGACCTGCACTAATGTGACGGCACCCATGGAGGTCCTGGCCATGGACTTCACCGTGTTGGAAAGGTCGGCGGGAGGCTACGAGAACGTACTGGTGCTGACCGATATGTTCACCCGATTCACCATTGCCGTACTGACCAAAGATCAGACTGCGAAGACCACCGCCGCCGCCATCATCAAGTACTGGTTCGTGTACTACGGTTGTCCTGCCCGACTCCATGCCGATCAAGGGCGACATTTTTAGTCGAGCGTCATCAAGGAGCTCTGCCGACTGTACGGAATTTCAAAGAGCCGCACCACGCCTTACCATCCCCAAGGGAATGGGCAATGTGAGAGGTTCAATCGGACGATGCATGACATGCTGCGTAGTCTGCCTGCAGAGAAGAAGCGGGACTGGAAGGAGCACCTACCCGAGTTGGTACTTACGTACAACTGCCATGTGCACTCCTCCACGGGATACTCTCCCTTCTACCTGCTCTTTGGGAGGGACGCTAGGATGCCCCGGGATGTCCTGGGGGGCAGAGACGTCATTGAGGAGGGGGCGGCGGACCTGGACGAGTGGGTACAGAGTCACTACAAGCTACTAAAGGCCGCCGCGGAGGCCGCCGAGGCCACGGCGAAGCAGGCGTCTCATCGACGCAAGAGAATCTATGACAGGAAGAGCAGAGGTGCACTCCTGCGGGCCGGAGACCGGGTCCTGATACGCGACCACCGAATCCGGGGCCGTAATAAGATACAGGACAAGTGGGAGCCTACGTCGTATGTGGTGGTTAAGCAGAGCCACGAAGGGACGCCCGTGTTCACGGTCAGGCCCGAAGCAGGGGGTCCAGAAAGGGCCGTGCATCGAGACCAGCTCAAGACCTGTCCCTTCCCGGCTTCTGACCGGGAAGTGCGGGCGAGGGCCCCTCGACAGCTCCCGGTGGCATCGCGGAGCTCGTCTGAATCAGACATCGGAGGTGCTTTCTGGAACCCACCCGGCCCCAGAGGAGCACCAGAGGTCGGCTACCCGCTCGGTATCACCAGGACTACGTGCTCAAGAGTGTGTTTGTTGAACAGTGTGTCCAACTCATGAAGGAGTGTGTGAAACTGTTAGCATAATGTGTGATTGTTGATCTATGCGTGAAACTGTTGGTCTCAGGACCGTTTTCATGCATGCGTTGGTTGGTGTTTCATTGAGTTAACTTGGAGAGGACTTAGCAAGTTCAAAGTGGGGGGAAATGTAGCACCCTGAAAATATGGCTATTATTCAGAAGTGCTGACTTGCCTTTTATCTCCCCTGGTGCACCAAGGCATACTAACTAGTTTCCATTAATATTCCCTCGAACAATGACGCAGGCTCCTCCTTGTTCTATCGGCTGGAATATGGATTATAAACAGTATCTCTGGATCAAGTTTCAAGTTTCTTTCAAGTTTCTTTAATAGAAACTTGAAAGAAACTTGAAACTTGATCCAGAGATACTGTTTATAATCCATATTCCAGCCGATAGAACAAGGAGGAGCCTGCGTCATTGTTCGAGGGAATATTAATGGAAACTAGTTAGTATCATATTCACCCATTCTTTTCCCTGTGTGACTAGTTGGCGGTACCAGCAGGGGGCGGTGGCAGGCAGAGAGTGTACGAGAGAGCCGGGGAAGCAAGTGAATGGAGGCGGAAGAGGGACGACGAGCCTCTTCGAGTCTGGACTTTGTTGTGAACAGATGTGTCTCGGAGAGCCCCCGTTGTGGAGCACACGGGCGGACGAACTGAACTTGAGTATGTGACGGGTTATTTTAGCAAAGTAATCGTAGTGGAGCATTGCATGTTTTCCCCACTGAATAACCCTAGTGATATACAACGAGTTATCCTAGAAGAAAGGCGGTATAGCCAAGTGTGGCTTAAGTTAAAGATATCCCCTCTAGTGAGGTGCCCCGCCAGCGTGGCGTGAAGAGGACCGGTGTTTAGAGACACCCTGCGTTATTATATATCACGGCTAGCAGGAGGGCTGTTTGGGACCCAGAGTGTAGCTTCAGTGTCAGTGAGGGCGAGTTTATGGATGCGCGTCGACCCAGCACCGGCCGTCTACAACCAGCCTTCGCCGGTGTCAACGTCTGCTCTGCACCGGCGGTCGACAGCCAAGCATGGGAGTTCTTCCGTCCAGCAGAGGTCGCCATCACCCAGCACACGCTCTCAGCCAGCTACTGTCCCTCTGCTCCAGCCCCGCTTGCTAGCACCAGTGATGGGAGCGTTCGA
This sequence comes from Notolepis coatsorum, assembly GCF_963971535.1. Lineage (NCBI taxonomy): Eukaryota > Metazoa > Chordata > Actinopteri > Aulopiformes > Paralepididae > Notolepis > Notolepis coatsorum. The sequence goes on along the minus strand of NC_140174.1, from coordinate 133,403,815 downwards.
CGCCATCTTGCTACCTGGACGGTGGTGGCACGGCGAGGCCGCCATTTTGGTTGAGTACAATCGAGCATCAATGCTCCGGATCTATTACACAGTACACAGTGTGGTGCAGCCTGCGGGCGAAGCTAATGGTTGCTAAACACAGTTCACAGGGGTACCCCATCAACAATATATGCCGGCATTAGTATAGGACTTTTGTTTGGTATTGTGGGCCCACACTTTTGATTTCCTTTGAGTGTGATAACGTGTTTGTTCTTTAATAATATTTTCCCATCTAATTAACCCTTTCCCTGTGGGGAGGTTACAGACCTGGTGCATCATAAGTAAAGCCTTAGAGAGGTACTGTTCGTGCCATATAATTAAAGCCTGATAGAGGTATTACACAGGGTACCGACCCAGACGTGGGTGATGAGTCAAACACATTGAAGTATATTATCCCTGATACTAACCTAGAGGTGGGTGTATAATATACATGTCTATGAGGTATTGAGTTACAAACGGAGCTATAGTGGGACTTCAGTCCATTTGATCACTCCTATTAAATCATTGTAACTGAACCGTACAACTAACATTAAACATTAGATGGGATTCTGTGTGCGTGTCTATTCCTGTGCCCAGTATTAACCATTTTGGTGTGGGTAACGTTACTACAGTTAACCCCTTCCTACCCAACTCTCTCCTTTTCATTGTAAGGTTTCTAGTGGTCATCAAGGGAGGGTACTGCTTGCGGGAGGAACAAATCTAATTATGCATATCAGTCACTAGGTGTGGGAGGGCTAAATGAGGTATTCAGGGAAGTGGAGCGAGTTGGGGAGTACTGCTGACCGCCCCGGAGAGGCGAGGAAGACCAGAGTACCAGACCAGGTTGGTTAATCCCGGGCCCCATTCACTCCCACTACCGAGCCCCAGTTTGACGCTCCAGGCCCAAAGACGAGGGTGCAGTCAGACAGAGCTCTACTGTGTCCAGCTACCTTGTGACTTCCAGCAACCGTTCCCACCAAGCAGGGATAATCCACCCTGCTACACAAGGAAAGAAACCATCTACCGACTCAAGCATTAGTCTCCTTCTTTTTGGACATCCAGACTAGGGGTGCATGGTCAGTTACGAGAGAGAAATGTCGGCCCACCAGATAATATCTGAGATGCTCCAGTGCCCACTTGATAGCCAGTCCTTCCTTCTCTACCGTGGCATATCCTTGCTCCCTTTGGTTCAGCTTCCTACTGATGTAGAGTACTGGATGTTCCTCACCTCGTATCTCTTGAGAGAGTACGGCTCCTACTCCCACCTCTGACGCATCTGTTTGCACGATCATCTCCTGCGTGAAATCCAGGGTGACCAGCATGGACCGTGCACAAAGTGCCTCTCTGAGACCCTGGAACGCCTTCTCTGCCTCTTCCGTCCATTCCACCATGAGGGGCTTGGTGGCTTTGGTTAGGTCTGTGAGGGGAGCAGCTATAGAGGAGTAGTTAGGGATGAAATGAGAGTAATAGGAGGTAAGTCCCAGGAAGGTCTTTACCTGTCTCTTAGTTGCTGGTCGGGGCCACTCCTCAATAGACTGAACCTTACGCTCCTGTGGTTTCACATTTCCTCGTCCGATGGTGAAACCCAGGTATTCAGCCTCCTCCAAACCAAGCTTGCACTTATTTGGATTGGCTGTTAAACCTGCTTTGCGGAGAGCCTCCAATACCGCGGCAAGCCTGTCCAAGTGGCTCTCCCAGTCCTCACTGTGGATTACCACATCATCCAGATATGCAGCTGCATACTCACGGTGAGGTCTCAACACTTTGTCCATTAGCCTTTGGAAGGTGGCTGGGGCTCCATGCAGGCCAAAGGGCAACACTGTGTATTGGTACAGCCCTGTGGGGGTAGCAAACGCAGTCTTCTCCTTGGAGTCAGCTGCTAGAGGCACCTGCCAATACCCCTTGGTTAGATCCAGGGTGCTGATGTACCGGGCCTCCCCCAGCCGGTCAATCAGCTCGTCAACCCTAGGCATGGGATAGGCATAAAATTTTGATATTTCATTAAGCTTCCGAAAATCATTACAGAACCTTTTTGTGTTGTCTGGCTTAGGGACCGGGACGATCGGGCTAGCCCATTCACTATAGGACTCCTCTATGACGCCCAGTGTCAGCATCTTCTTGACCTCTTCTTCAATGATGACCCTCGTGGCTTCTGGGGTTCTGTAAGGCCGCATTTTCACCTTCCGACCCGGCTCTGTCTGGATGTGGTGTTCCACCAGGGTGGTCTGGCCTGGTACACTGGAGAACACACCTGAGGCTCTCTGCACCAATTCCTTCATCTGCTGCAGCTGCATTTTTGAGAGCCCTGGCCCATATGTCACCTCGACACCTTCATCCCTTGGTGAGGAGTAAGGGAAGACACAAGGAGAAACACAAGATACCAGCACATCTCTGGCATACCACATCTTAAGCAGGTTCACATGATAGATTTGAATAGGCTTTCGGCGTCCTGGCTGGCGCACTTTGTAGTTAACCGGGCCTACCCTTTCGGCCACCTCATATGGTCCGTGCCAGGAGGCCAGAAACTTGTGGTCAGTGGTGGGTACCAGTACCAACACTTTGTCCCCAGGTTGGAACTCACGTGGCTGTGCACCCCTATTATAGACTCGTCTTTGGGTTTCCTGGGCTTGTGACATATGTTCCCTTACCATTGGCCACAGTACCTTCATGCGGTCTCGCATCACCTCCACCAGGCTGCGATGTGGGCTGGGCTGCTCCTCCCAGGCCTCTCTAGCCACATCAAGCAGGCCCCTTGGTTGCCTTCCATACAGGAGTTCAAATGGTGAGAATCCTGTAGATGCCTGTGGTACTTCTCTAATGGTAAACATGAGGTAAGGCAGCAACTGATCCCAGTCCCTGACATCCTTATCAACCACTTTCCGGAGCATGGACTTCAGGGTCTTGTTAAATCTTTCGACCAAACCATCCGTTTGTGGGTGGTATACTGAAGTTCTTATTTGTTTTACCTTGAGGAGCCGACACATGTCCTTCATGATCCTAGACATAAAGGGGGTCCCTTGGTCCATAAGTATCTCTCCGGGTATCCCAACTCTGCTGAACATCTGGAGCAGCTCCCATGCAATGCCCTTCATTGTCATGTTCCGGAGGGGAATGGCCTCAGGATACCTGGTGGCATAGTCAAGGACAACAAGGATATATTGGTGTCCCCTTGCAGATTTTACTAGCGGTCCCACTAGGTCCATGGCAATCCTATCAAAGGGCACCTACAATAATCGGCAATGGTATCAGTGGATTTTTGAAGTGGGGTTTTGGTGCCATCTTTTGACATTCTGGGGATGTGTGACAGTAGTCTGTTACCGCTCTTACCACTCCTGGCCAATAGAACCGTCCCCTGATATGGTCTCTGGTCTTCTCGACCCCCAGATGGGCCCTGAGGACATGGCTGTGGGCCAGGTGTGAAACTGTGGAGACATACTGTTTGGGCACCACTAGCAAACATCTTTTTTGACTGTCCACCATCTGAGCATAGTAGAGAAGTTGATTTTTTATCAGAAAATGGGGATATGAGAGTTTACTCACCCCGGGAGCCAGTTTCCCTTCTATCTCTTGCACATTGCTCCGAGCATGCAGCAGATTGGGATCCCCCAACTGGGCCGTACCAAACTGTCCTCTCAACCGGGGTAAGGGCTGGGCTCCCTGCTCTGCTTCCCCCGAGCTCACTTCATCTGGAAAGGAAGCAAATGGGTTCTCCAACTCCTCTTCTGAGCTGGGCCCTGTGGAGCTCTGGTCATCGTTCTCCGGAGCAACACACACCAGCTTGGAGGCCTCTCCTCCTGGGGAATACACCTTTTTCCTCCGGTATAGTTTCTCATAGAGGGGGCAGTCTCGGTCAACCAGCACCGGGACAGGGAGACGGGGAACCACTCCCACCTTTAGTTCACAGGTACCCTGAGGTGTAGGACACAGGTATCGACTCACCAGGTTCCAGCTGGTCAAGGAGACGGGGTTGGACCAGTGAGACTGAACTACCTGAATCCACCAGTGCTCCTGCATCCTTTCCATTTATTTTTACCGGCACCATGTGGGGAGGGGAGCATTCGGTGGCCCAACAGGAGTCCAGTAGGTAGCAAGGCCTCCCTGAGCCTCCACCGGCCGAGGCTGCAGTAGGCATGGATTCATCCCTGTGAGAAGTGGGTTTTAAGCACAGCCCAATCGCTGAACACAGGAGAGGAGAATGGAGCGTTTCAAGGGGTTTTAATGGTATTCCCAAGCAGACAAGTATTACATCCAGAAATGTACAACAGGTATGAATGGGGGGATAACGGGCAGGCGCACTCCAGTGCCACTGCAGACGGGAGACACGGTTTCGTGTTTGAGAGAGAGAGCTGGAACTACTTGGTAGCTCCAGGGGGGTCCAGACAGGAACACGCTGGCACGGAGGTCCTGGGCACAAGAGAGGGAAGTTAGTACACGGATGATCACACTGGGATGCCTAGCAGGTCTTCAGACAGAGGCGTCGTACCTAGGTAATGATACTAACACCACGACGACTTCTGGTCAGCATCGTCTGGTAGAAGTAGGGTCTTCATCAACGGGGGATGGGATACAGCTGTGAGGAGTGAGGTGCCTGACAGCTTGTGAATCAGGGGGATGAAGTGCAGCTGGGCTGAGTGACGGGAGGTGAAGGGATGCTTCCGTGGTGGAAGGGAGGATGAAGAGGAGTGCGTGGTGGATAGAAGGGAGAATGAAGAGGAGTGCGTGGTGGATGGAAGGGAGGATGAAGAGGAGTGCGTGGTGAATGTGAGGGGAAAAGGAGGGGGAGTGAAGTACGCTTGTGCTGTGATTATGACAATCCCTTGTGGGGCAGTCCCAGGCGAGGTGTCCCACCTCTCCACACTCAAAGCACCTCCTCCTATCCCCAAGCACTTTTTCCCACACTCTGGCCTTCTCTCTGACTTTCCGGTTTTTCCCAGCCTCTGGTCGCTCAGTCCTTCCTGACTTTAGCAGTTCAATTGTGACCTGGTGGCTTTCAACAAGAATGACCAGATCATCAAAGTTCTGTGTTTGTTTGTGTCTGTAGATTGTTGGTGAACAACTAACTTTAGGTTAGTTTAACTTGTCCGTGTCCAGTCCTTTTGATCAGCCCTACCGTTCATTGTAAACAATGATGCATGTAGTTACTGTGTGTTGTTGTAGCCACCGGTTAATTCGCGATTTCTTATTGGTTTGTCATGACAAACCAATTACATAATCCAACATATGTGTAAAGAAACAACATAATTTATTCCAGTTAACGGTATATATTTTTAATGATTCGTTACGGCGCAATCAATACTTCCATTTGTATAAATTGCATTAAGCAGAGCTTAGTATTCCTGGCTGGCTGAGGGGCTTGTCGCGGCTCATGTGCATGCACGCGCTCGGCCAATCAGAGCACAAAACGGGAACGCGGAAACACAACTGCATTGTAGAAATCATACACGCGGCCTGGCGCTGTACCTTTGCATCTCTGCATATATGAGAGCATTCTGCTGCCTTTGTTCTGCCAGGAGCTCCTGGTGCATAGTATTCTGCTCCCCATTGTCCTTTAACAGCTGCATCACCAGGTTATCCATGCTGCTCCTAACAGTGTTTGATTATTGTACAAACAAATTGCAATGCCCACATTCTCCATCAATGTAACAAATGTAGCAGACAGGGGTAGGTGGAAGGTGCAATATTAGGGATGCTCGATATTGGCTTTTTTACCGATACCGATATTCCGATATTGTCCAACTCTTAATTTCCGATACCGATATCAACCGATATCAACCGATACCGATATATGCAGGGTTTCCCCGTCCAAAAAACTGAATAATTTCAGGTAACTAATAATTTCACTGAATATATATATATAACAAATATTGTTATTGTTTTTTTTTGTTTTTAAACCGATACCGATATTTTCCGATATCACATTTTACTGCCGATATCGGCAGATAATATCGGTCGGCCGATAATATCGGACATCCCTATGCAATATGGTTGTACAAATAATCAAACACACAGTCAAACAGCTTTAGCTCCCCGCTGGGCAATGGCCAGGGGCATTTATTTAAACAAAACAGAAAATTAACACATTGTGCGCCAATACCGTTGTACGACGTGTTTCAAGTTCATGCGAATTCTGCCAGACCACGGCGTACGACGTTATTTGTCTGTTTACATTTTTTTCAATTTTCCCAGTCTAAACATGAGCGTGGAGCTTTCTGACATGTGTTTGACCCTCAGGCTGCATTTCCTCTCAAATTACACTAGGTGGCAGTATCCCCCATGAAGGTCATGAAATCACTTTGATCTAACTCCCCCCGCGTGGCATCAAAGTGATTTCATGACCTTGATGTAAGGCAGGGCTAGACTGCCCTGATTGATGTCTGTCCCCTCTGACACACCTTTGTGTGTGTGTGTGTGTGTGTGTGTGTGTGTGTGTGTGTGTGTGTGTGTGTGTGTGTGTGTGTGTGTGTGTGTGTGTGTGTGTGTGTGTGTGTGTGTGTGTGTGTGTGTGTGTGTGTGTGTGTGTGTGTGTGTGTGTGTGTGAAGCGGGAGCAGCATGTTTGGTTGGGGGCTGTGAGTGTCACTGTCTGCTGCTGTGCTGTCTGCCTCCTAGACATGGTCTTGCAGTGGGATCATAGCGCTTTGATATCATCCCTTTTCCATACTCATCCTCTCCTCTCTTCACACTACTCATCTCCTCTTTTCCCTACTTCGCACCTCTCCTCCTCTATCTCCTCTCTTCTCCCTACTCCTCTCCTATCTCCTCTCCCCTCCTTTTGTTTGCACTCCTATTCCTCTCCTCTATCCTCTGTACTTTGATGGAAGACACTCCTCTCAGATCCCTGTGTGTGTGTGTGTGTGTGTGTGTGTGTGTGTGTGTGTGTGTGTGTGTGTGTGTGTGTGTGTGTGTGTGTGTGTGTGTGTGTGTGTGTGTGTGTCTGTATGTATGTGTGTGTCAAACATGAACAGCTAAACATTCTAATTTATTGAATGTGTGTCTCTCCACACACACTAATTCAGGTCATGAAATCACTTTGATGCCCCACATTCTAATTTAAATATGTATTTATCACTAGACTCTCTCTCCCTATCTGTTTCTCTGTATATATATATATATATATATATTTTTTTATATACACGTGGGAAGTGTGAAATGCAATTATCTGTGTATTTGGAAGACACAGCTGATCATGACATTATGTATTATAGGTTCGGACACCGATTCCGTATCCGGTGGCGAGGGAGCAGGCACCCTGACATTTTTAGGTAAGGACTAATACTATATAACATACTGCATTCATGTGTGTGTTTACTGTATGTGTAGATATGTGTGCAAATTGTGCGGATGTGACAATAAAACTGACTGAATTTGATATCCCAGATTCTGGAGCAGAGAGCGATGATGCCCCGGCAGCCCCGCTGGGCCGAGCATGCAGCAGGAGCGTGTCACCTACTCCTACAGGTGAGTGTCTACATAATAATACATAATGCTATATATATATCATGTAAATAAAAGGACAATACATCTAATATAATGTATTGTAATGTGTTACCTTCCTGTGATTCCAGAACCAGAGGGGAGTCAGGGGACAGATGTTCCAGAACCCGGTGCAGGGAGAACACACCCATCTAAGAGGGGTAAGTTGGCCTCACTCTGTACACCACGTCCAGCTCTGACCTCTGACCCCCACACCACGTCCAGCTCTGACCTCTGACCCCCACACCACGTCCAGCTCTGACCTCTGAACCCCACACACACTCACTCATTCACTCACACACAGTTTGTACCTACGTGTTATATGAATGTTTGTCTACAGTAGGGGTGTTATGATAATTGTATATTTGTATAATTGACAGGTCGCGGGGTGTGACGAAGAGCGAGGAGCAGGTCGGTGGCACGCCGTAAGAGCCAGGAGGATGCCTGGTCTCGTGAGGGCTGGGTGCCTCGTAGACTGCCCTTCACAGCCCAACCAGGACCGCTCCAGGACGCCGCGGCACTGGAGTCTGCCCGGCCTGCAGACTGGCAAAATTTGTTTTTAACTGATGACTTCCTCAACATGATCGTTGCCCAGACCAACCTGTACACGGATCAGTCCATTGCCCTGCTGGATCCCACACTAACTAGTAGCAGGGCACTGGCTTGGAAGCCCCTCTCACTGAACGAGCTCAAGGAGTTCCTTGGCCTGTTATTTTTAACCGGTGTAATTCCGAAGCCTCGCTTGGATATGTTTTGGTCCACAGATGAAATTATCTGCACACCGTTCTTCTCTACCAATTTTGAACTAATATGGCGCTTCCTCCATTTCTCCGACAATACCGCCCGAGATGTGAGAGACAAACTGTGCAAGGTACGCCCTGTAGTCGATCATGTGATGTCGCGGTGTAAGGAGCTTTACCAGCCCAGCCGCGACATCTCCATCGATGAGGGGCCTGGCACTCAGGGTCTACAACCCAAACAAGCCAACCCGATATGGGATAAAGTCATATTTCCTGTGCGAATCACGCACAGGATATTGCTTCGCCTTTCAGCCGTATTGTGGGGAGGGGGGGCACCTGGGGGACACAGTCATCGGTCTGCTTGGACGTTTGGCCGGATTAGGCTATACGCTGTACATGGATAATCAATAAACAGGCTCCGACAGTTGAGGACCAATGTCTGTGGTACCCTCAGGAAGCACCAGGGGGAGCCAGCCATCATAAAAAACCTGACCATTGCTAACATCAGTGTGGGTCAGACCATTGCCGTGACCAACCAGCAGGTCATGATCGTGGCATGGCGGGACAAGAGGATCATCAGCTTCCATGAGGACACAATGGAAGTGGCACACGTTTGGCAGAAAGGTCGGGCAGTGAGGGTGGAGATGCTAAAGCCGATATCTATTATAGATTATAATAAATGCATGAACGGAGTTGATAAAATTGATCTTACTATCCGTGTACACGCAAGACTGGAAAGTGGACCAAAAAGTTTGTGATATATCTGATCCAAATATGTTTGTTCAACTCATTTCTCTTGTACAGAGCCAGGCACCCCAGAGGGTATTATAAGCACCTCCTCCAGTACACCATGGCTGTGGGACAGACCTATATAGGGGCTAAGGAGTAAAAAATTCCTGGGGTGGCAGGGGGTGAGGAGGAGGGAGGTGGGGGTGAGAAGGAGGGGGGTGAGGAGGAGGCAGGGGCTGAGCAGGTGGGGCGTGGCAGGCAGCACGACCCTAGGGCCCCAATCGGGGACCCACAGAGCAGATTAGTGGGTGGCTTTGGGGCACATGGTATGATGGCCTACGCAGCCACCGCGAAGATGTCGGGTCTGCAGTAGGCGTGGCCTCAGGAGTGAGACAAGATACTATTGCACATCGTGCAATGTCCCCCTGCATCGTGAGAAATGCTTCGCTTTGTACCACACAAAGAAGGATTATTCTAAATAGTTTCTTTATTAGTTGTCATACAGAAGTACAGAATACTTCTAAATAATCCGTCATACAGAAGTACAGAATACTTCTAAATAATCCATCATTGTGTGATACAGAGAGAAACATGTGGATGCGTACTTCACCATACCATGTGTACCACTCCGGTAGATAGTATAGCTAGCTGAGTGAGTATAGTATAGTATAGTATAGTATAGTATAGTATAGTATAGTATAGTATAGTATAGTATAGTATAGCACCCGCCCACCCGGGTCACAACCTCTTCAACATGCTCCCCCACTGCAGGCGGCTACGGCTGCCCAAGACACTAAAGTCCCGCCACAGACTGAGTTTCTTCCCCTCAGCAGCTCGCCTGGTAAACGAGTCAGGTGTCCCCCTGCTCCCCCCCCCCCTCTATGGCGAGCTGCTAGGGCTGGACTTCTGGACTTGAACTTTGTGTTGCACTGTATCCATGTCCCCAACCACCGCACTTTCACAGTCTTACTGTTGTCTCACTGTTATGTCCTGTCTTGCACTTTACTTAAAATTATTTATTTACTGTTGTATTGTTCTTAATTGTGAAAAAAGCATGCACTGTAATGCCAAAACGCGTTCCATTTTGTACCTGTATGAAATGGCGAATAAAGTAATCTGAATCTGAATCTGAGCATTGCTGGCATAAACCTGTGACTGCCGCTTCTGTCCGTATCTCTATTTACCCGTTTAAACTGTATCCCAGCCCTGTTACCCGTTTCCCCCACGTCCATTCCTTGTACTTTATTTGTTATTTTGTTTTCTACCGTCGACGCTGCTTGTCTCTCCCGTCCTCTCCTGCGCCCGTCCTGACTCTCTACAAACATTTCACGTCCTCACTTTCCCCCCTGCTCTCTGGACCTGCCGACTGTACTCTCACCGTTCCCACCATCACTGGATCTCAAACTGGACTACAAACCTCGCCACTGGAAAACAAACTCCCGGATCTACACATTTTTCTCCCCGACAAAACCTTACCTGTCCTCCGGACCGGTCCTGTGTGTGTCCCTCCATCTGCTCCTGGCTGTCTGCTGTCGGCTAAACCAGCCACCCGCTGCCGGCACTGCCTGCCTGGCCGTGCTATCCTACTATTCCCTTCCTGCGAGGGCGACACCACTCCCTCAAGCTGGTTTGCGGGTTCCCATCTCCTCGGGTGAGTGTCGGCGATACTATACTACTGCCCTCACTCTCCTCTCGGTCTTGGCTGCTGGTATGGCGCGGTCAGGTCGGCCTGCTACGCGGGCTTGGTCTGGAGCCGGCTACTACACGCTGCTCCAAAACAACAACACTCTCTCTCCCAGTATCCAGCTGCAACTCTGGAGTGCTCCCATTGTCCAGCTGCAGCCCCGGAGTGATCCGCTCAACATTCTACTCCAACTCTCCGCCCTCCAGCTACTACCAACTTTTAACCCACTCCTGCTCCTATGCTACACCCAACTTGGACTCCTGCTTCTCCTACCGTTTTCCCCTTGGATTCTCACTCCCCCCCCTCCCCCCATTTTTCACTGCCCCCCCCCACCCCCCTGCCGCCTCTCATATACTCCTGCTGATCTTCACTCGCTCAACTACAACTACTGCCACTGCTGCCAGAAACGCTGGCATTCACTGTCGCCGTCGCAACATCCACAGAGGCCCCCGCCTAAATCGAAACCGGACTCTCCACCTCCCTGACGGCTCATACATCCCCTCTTCCTGGACTACCTCTCGCCCCCCTGCCACCCCCACCCGCCGCACCGCTAACCTTGATAACCTTCGCTCCTTCCTCCCTGCTCCCCCATCCATCTCCCTTGCTCTCCTCAACACCCGTTCTCTCTCTAACAAATCACCTCTGATCTATGGACAACAACCTGGACCTACTCCTCCTCACTGAAACCTGGCAACAGCCCTTGGACTTCTACTCCCTCAACCAAGCTACCCCCCCAAATTACAGCTTCATCGCCAAGCCCCGCCTCTCTGGCCGAGGGGGGGGTCTTGCCGTTTTTCACAAACTCTCCCTATCCATCACTGAACTGCACCTAAACCTCCCTCCCATGCTATCCTTCGAATACCTTGCCCTCTCCCTCCCCAACTCTATCACTGCACTACTCCTCTACCGCCCTCCAAAGCCTCATCCCTCTTTTTTAACTGAACTTTCTGATCTCCTGACCATAGCCTCCACTCTCTCCACCCGCCTCCTACTTACCGTTGACCTCAACATCCATGTTGACCAACCAAACTCAAACCTCACTCCTGACTTCCTCTCCCTCCTTGACTGTTTTAGCCTCACCCAGCACACCAACTTCCCCACCCACAACAAAGGCCACACACTTGACCTTGTTTGCTCTGCCTCCCTACCCATATCCAATCCTCACCCCATCCCATTCCCACTCTCTGACCACTACTGCATCCTTTTCTCTGCTCCCCTTCCCCCACCCCACCACTCCATCAAACGCACCATCTCTTTCCGTAACATAAAATCCATCGACCCTCTCACACTGTCTCAATCCATATCCTCTGCCTTTCCCCCTGACTCCGCCCCCTCTAACCCCGACGACTATGCCCTCCTCCTCAACTCTACTCTCTCTGACTCCCTCGACTCACTGGCACCCCTGAAAACCATCACTGTCTCATTCACCACCTCCTCCCCCTGGTACACTCCGGAACTCCGCTCCATGAAGCAGACCGGCCGTCAACTAGAACGCCTCTATAAAAAAACCCGCCTCACCATCCACACCGACCTCCACAAACAGCACGTCTCCTCCTACCGTGATGCACTCCAAGCTGCCAAATCTGCCCACTACTCCACCATCATCAACAGCAGCAACCGCAACCCCCGGACCCTCTTCTCCACTGTCAAGAAACTCCTACAACCCCCGGACAATAACTCACTCTCCTCCCCTGACCTCTGCAACTCGTTTATCCTCTTCTTCAATAATAAAGTATCTTTAATCAACAGCTCACTGACTGCCCGCATCGCCAATTCCCCCACCCTCGCCCCCCCCACCAAAATTTTTCCCCCACCTGACTCCATCCCTCCCACCCCTTTTACTGCCTTCGCCCCAGTTGACTCCTCCTTCATCATGGACCTCATGACTACCTCCAAGACCACTACCTGCTCCCTTGACCACCTACCCACTACTCTCACCAAAGCCTGCCTCCCTGCTCTCATCCCCCACCTCACCGCCCTTTTCAACGAGTCACTATCCCTAGGCCACGTCCCCTCCCCCTACAAACTCGCCGCTGTCACCCCTGTCCTCAAAAAACCCACTCTTGACCCATCCAGCCTCTCCAACTACCGCCCCATATCCAATCTTCCTTTTTTCTCAAAAACACTGGAACGTATTGCTGCCTCCCAACTCCACTCCCATCTCCAGTCCAACACCCTCTATGAACCCCTTCAGTCTGGCTTCCGTCCCGCTCACAGCACCGAAACTGCACTGGTAAAGGTCATCAACGACCTCCTCATCTCCGCTGACTCCGGTGCCCTCAACATCCTGATCCTACTCGATCTCAGTGCAGCCTTTGACACAGACACGAATTGGGATATGTTCAAAGGAAGCGCCAGTGACGTCAGTGAGCTCGCAGTTACATCACAACAATAGCCGATGGTATTGTCCCCAGGAAAACGGTGCGGATTTTCCCAAACCAGAAACCGTGGGTGGATAGCACTATTAGAGCAGCTCTGAACTCTCGTACCACCGCCTACAACCTGGGTAGAGAGTCAGGAAACATGGAGGAGTATAAGGCTTCAGTCTATACTCTACGCAAGGCTGTCAAACTTGCTAAGAGGACATATGCTGATAAACTGGAGACACAAATGGCACAAAACGACACAAGAGGATTATGGCAGGGACTGAAGACAATAACTGACTATAAAGTCAGCGCCCCCTCAATGGGGAGCGACGACGCCTCCCTCGCGGACAAGCTCAACATCTTCTACGCTCGGTTTGGTGTAGACAGTGGCGCTGCTGGCTCTCCGGCTAGTGACGTCACTGGCGCGCCGGCTGTTGTGGAGGGGGGGGGGGCAACCGCAAGGGGGGGGGACGCTCTCTCGTTGTCGGAACACAGTGTGAGAAGAGCATTTATGCAGGTGAACACCAGGAAGGCTGCTGGCCCAGATGGCATAACAGGATACTCAAGACCTGTGCCAACCAGCTGGCCCCTGTGTTCACCGCCATATTTAATCAATCACTGGCGGAGTCAGTGGTCCCTGCCTGCTTCAAGAAGTCTACCATCATCCCTGTGCCGAAGAAACCCTCCCCAGCATGTCCAAATGACTACAGACCGGTGGCACTCACCTCTGTGGTCATGAAATGTTTCGAGAGGCTGGTCAAGGACCACATTTGTGCCTCCCTCCCCAGTGATATGGACCCTATGCAATTTGCATACAGGACAAACAGGTCCACCGACGACGCGGTCTCCCAGGTACTGCACAGCACCCTCTCGCACCTTGACCGTCAGAAGGGGGGCTATGTGAGACTGTTGTTCATTGACTACAGCTCAGCGTTCAACACCATAGTCCCCACCAGACTGGTGGACAAGCTGATCGAGCTAGGTCTGAGCTCCGCCCTGAGCGCCTGGGTACTGGACTTTCTGAGCGAAAGACCCCAGGCGGTCAGGGTGGGGGGTCAGACCTCCAACACCATCACCCTGAGCATCGGGTCCCCCCAGGGCTGTGTTCTGAGCCCCCTGCTGTACTCACTCTACACACACGACTGTGTGGCCAAGTTCAGCTCCAACTCCATAGTGAAGTTCGCAGATGACACGGTGGTGGTGGGGCTGATCTCGGACAACGACGAGAAGGCCTACCGGGAGGAGGTTGAGGTACTGGAACGCTGGTGCCAGGACAACAGCCTGCTCCTGAACATTGGTAAAACCAAGGAGCTGATCGTGGATTATAGGAGAGGACAGCAGGAGACGCACACACCACTGATGATTAACGGGGCTACCGTAGACAGGGTGAGCAGCTTCAAGTACCTGGGGGTCCACATCTCAGAGGACCTGACATGGTCAACACACATAGACACAGTAGTAAAGAAGGCGAAACAGCGTCTCTATCACCTGAGACAGTTAAGGAAGTTCAGAGTATCGGGAAAGATACTCCAGTCCTTCTACTCAGGAGCTGTAGAGAGCATCCTGACCGGAAACATCACTGCCTGGTATGGAAACAGCACGGCACAGGACAAGAAGGCCCTACAGAGAGTGGTGCGCTCAGCCGAGCGTACCACGGGTATTGCACTACCCCCCCTGCAGGTTCTATACAACAAGAGGTGCAAATCCAGAGCCTGCAGGATAATGAAAGACCCTCACCACCCCAATAACAGCCTATTTCAGCTGCTGAGGTCAGGCAGACGCCTGCGAACCCCAGCTACTAGGACAGAGCGGCTTAGGCTCAGCTTCTTCCCCCAGGCCATCAGAGCCATGAACAATGAACATTGAGTGCTCAGAACATTGAACTGTCCACACACAAGCACACATGAACACACACACGACACGCACACTGTGCACGCTCACACACGAGCAGCCACTTAACACTTTAACATGAGCGGGCACACACTCATGTCGCACACACGCACACTTATGGCCAAAGGAAAGGACACTTTAAATTAGAATAACAGGAACAGTGTATTGCACTACCAAAGCTAACTAGCATGTCCCATATGCTCTGTAAATAACTATGTACAGATACCGAGATGTCACTCCATGTTACCTGTTACCTGTTACTGCACAATGTTGTTTTCTTCTTTTGATTCTATTATATGTACCACTGTATTGCACATCGTTGCGGGCAAGACCACCCGCATTTCATTGTATACCTGTATGCCGTGACAATTAAAACTCTTGACTTGACTTGACTTGACTTGAGTGTGTCACTCCATCCTCCTCCAAAGGCTGCACCAATTGGGTGTTGAGGGCACAGCACTTGACTGGTTCTCCTCCTACCTCACTGACAGACACCAATTCATCTCCCTCTCCGGCCACATCTCCTCCCCCTCCCCAGTCACACAGGGGGTCCCCCAAGGCTCAGTCCTTGGCCCCCTGCTCTTCATCTGCTACATTCTCCCCCTTGGTCACATCATCCGCAAATACCACCTCAACTTCCACTGTTACGCTGACGACACCCAAATCTACATCAGTACACAATCCCCCCACAGCCCACCCCTCAGTCACATCGAATCATGCATCACCGAACTCCAAACTTGGATGACCCACAACTTCCTCAAACTGAACAGTGACAAGACTGAACTTCTCATCATTGGCACCAAAACCACCCTCACCAGATCCGGACCCATCACACTCACCATCAACGACTCCACCATCACCCCCTCCCCCCTAGTCCGCAACCTTGGTGTCCTCCTTGACCCCACCCTCTCATTTGACCCCCATGTCCGCTCCATCGTGAAAACATCCTACTTTCACCTCCGCAACATCGCAAAAATCCGTCACTGCCTCTCCCCCCCCGCTGCTGAATCCCTCATTCACGCCTTTATCTCCTCCCGCCTGGACTACTGCAACTCCCTCCTCACTGGTATCACCTCCCGCTCCCTCCATAAACTGCAAATGGTCCAAAATTCAGCCGCCCGCCTCCTCACTAACACCCGGTCCCGCGAACACATCACTCCTGTCCTCCACTCCCTCCACTGGCTCCCGATCAAACACAGCATTAACTTTAAAACACTACTCCTCACCTTCAAAGCCCTCCACAGCCTGGCCCCCCCCTACCTGACTGATCTCCTTCTCCCCTACCGCCCCACCCGTTCCCTCCGGTCCTCCTCCACTGCCTCCCTCACTGTCCCGACATCCAAGCTTAAAAACTTCGGAGATCGGGCCTTCTCTCGCACTGCACCCCGACTCTGGAACTCCCTCCCCCAGTCCATCAGAGACTCCCCTACACTCTCCACCTTCAAAGCTCGCCTCAAAACCCACCTGTTCTCCATTGCCTTCAACCCCCCCCACCCCTAAACCCCCCCCTCCCCTCCAACCTGATTGATATGTCTCCAGTCTTTTTTTGTGCCATCAGGCTGTCTCCCCCGTTCCCCCCATGGTCTCATGTTCCTTTTGTTTTTGTTTCTTTGTTGTTTTGTTTTTGTTTCTTTGCTTTCGTTTCTTTGTTTGTACCCCTGCTCCCGACTACTGTCAGCGACTTCGGGTTATTGAGAAGCGCTATATAAATTAAATTAATTATTATTATTATTATTATTATTATTTAGTGGGTAGTTGTACTGTTTTCTGTACAAGACAAATGCGTTGCACAGATGTATTTGGGCCACTGTTTTATTGCATAGGCATGTTTGGACCACTTGCAGATGAGACGTTATGTTAGTGATCTAGCTTTGTCAACTCCATTCATCATTTGCCCTGTGGAGGCTGGTGATCATTTTGTGTATATAGTTTATTGCAGTTATTTGGCCTCTTTATTTTTTTATTTTTTTTTATTATATTTTTTACCCCTCCTTTTTACCGTGTACACAGAACCAATGGTTGCTGGCAGTCACCCAGTTTATACTTTTATAAAGTATATACTGTTGGTAAAGTACCATTGTGTACTGTGAATGTTCCAGCATACTTTTTCTAATGCAGTCCATTGGCCTCTTATTTATAACCGGTGTACTTTGGAAGTCTGTCTTGGATATGTTTTGGTCCACAAATCATCTGGCGCTTCATCCATTCTCAGACAATACAGCCATCGATGCGAGAGACAAACTGTATAAGATATGCCCTGTAGTTGATCATGTGACGTGCCTGTACTGTGAATGTTACCAGCATACTTCTAATGCACAGAAACAATGGTTGGTTCTGATGACAGTCACCCTGTGGAGGCTGGTGATCATTTTGTAGTATATAGTTTATTGCAGTTATTTGGCCGCTTTTATACATTTTTTTATTATTCCCCCCCCCCCTCCTTTTTACCGTTTGCACAGAACCAATGGTTGCTGGCAGTCACCCAGTTTATACTTTTATAAAGTCTATACTGTTGGTAAAGTACCATGTGTACTGTGAATGGTTGGTTCTGATGACAGTCACCCAGTGTATACTTTTATAAAGTATTGTGTTGGTAAATTACCATAATTTTATACTGTACTGTGAATGTTACCAGCATATTTATCTAATGCACAGAAACAATGGTTGGTTCTGATGACAGTCACCCAGTTTATTGTACATCTTCTGAAGTAAAAAAATGTTCACTTCATCAAAGTTTCAAGTTTTCTGCATTATAAAGTATTCTGTATTTTATAATAATGTTTTCTGGACCTACACCAGTAGTTATAACTTACTTGTTCGTTAGCGCCAGGCCCCATGGTGGTTGATAATATATCAATTAGTTTCACCTGGAAATACTACTACCTGATCAATACAAGATATTATTACTTTATGAATGTGTTTATATCATGTATGGACGAATCCATTATTGGAAAACAGGTAGGTACAGAGCAAACGCTGTCTACAACACAGGAGCAGAGTATACACAGTACATTTACATTTACATTTAGTCATTTAGCTGACGCTTTTATCCAAAGCGACTTACAAGTTCTGTACGACAAGCCATCAGGAAGGGCACAACTCTATCAGCTGAGCAACAATGTTCATCAAAGTGTTGAGTGCTACAGTGTAGGTTAGTTTATTAGGACAAGTGCATGACAGTACGGTTAGTTAGGGTTAGATATATATATATATTTTTTTTTATTCAGATAATGGTTGAAGAAGTGCGTCTTTAGTCGACGGCGAAAGATTGGACGTGATTCGGCTGTCCTAACTGGGGTGGGTAGTTCATTCCACCATTGTGGGGCAAGGACTGAGAATAGGCGACTTCTCTTTGATGACCCTCCCGGAGCTTGGATAGGAGTAGGTCTGAGCCGGGCAGAAGATGCAGAGCGTAGGGGTCTTGAGGGTGTGTAGTTAGAGACCATTGACCGGAGGTAGGCGGGAGCGGTTCCCTTTGCCGCACGGTATGCTAGGTCGAGGGCCTTGAAGCGGATTCGTGCAGCAATGGGGAGCCAGTGCAGGTCCCTAAGAAGTGGGGTGACATGGGCCGACTTCGGTAGGTTTGAGATCAGGCGGGTCGCTGCGTTCTGAATGAGTTGAAGAGGCTTAGTGGCAGTGGCCGGGAGGCCAGCGATCAGTGCGTTGCAGTAGTCGAGGCGGGAGATGACTGTTGATTGGACGAGGAGTTGGGTGGCTTCTTTTGTCAGGAAGGGGCGGATCCTTCTGACGTTGCTCAGGAGGAATCGGCAGGTTCTGGTCATCGCTGCGATGTGAGCAGAGAAGTTCAACTGGTCGTCGAGGACAACACCAAGGTTCTTGGCGGTCGGGGACGCAGTCACAGCTGCATTCTCGACTGTGATTGAAAGGTCGGTTAGGGGGGAGGATTTGGCCGGCAGGTGGAGCAATTCTGTTTTGCTTAGGTTCAGTTTGAGGTGGTTGGTCGTCATCCAGGCGGAGATGTCAGACAGACAGGCCGAGATCCGCTCAGAGACGTGGATATCTGAGGGAGGGAAGGAGAGGAAGAGTTGAGTATCGTCGGCATAACAATGGTAGGAGAAGCCATGAGACGTGATAATGTTACCCAGTGATTTAGTGTAGAGGGAGAAGAGAAGGGGTCCTAAAACCGAGCCCTGGGGGACACCCGTCCGCAGGGGGCGGGTGGCCGACAGGGTCCCTCTCCATGACACTTGGTAGGAACGGTCATTGAGGTATGATGACAGCCATGTCAGCGCAGAGCCAGCCACTCCCATTCCTGCGAGGGCCGCAAGGAGGATCTGGTGGTTGACTGTGTCGAAGGCTGCAGATAGATCTAGGAGAATCAGGACAGAGGAGAGGCCTTTCGCTTTTGCTAAGTGAAGTGCCTCTGTGACCGCAATGAGGGCTGTCTCTGTGGAGTGACCAGTCCTGAAGCCTGACTGATTAGGGTCTAGGAGGTCATTCTGTAAGAGATAAGCAGTAAGTTGGTTGGATACAGCACGTGTTTTAGAAAGGAAGGAGAGAAGAGAGACAGGACGGTAGTTGCCTATGACGGTAGGGTTCAGGGTTGGTTTTTTTATGAGCGGCGTGACTCTGGCTTGTTTTAGGGAGGTGGGGACCACCCCCGAGTTGAGTGAGGAGTTGATGGTTGCCGTTAGGAATGGGAGGATGTCTGGTGCTATGGTCTGGAGGAGTGGGGAGGGTAGCTGGTCCAGCTGGCAAGTAGTCGGACGGTTCGACGTTACCAGTGTCAGGGTCTCTGCTTCTGTAATGGGAGAGAAAGATGACAGAGTGAAGGATGAGGTTCTCGATTCAGCATTTGGAATGGGTGGGGGTTGGGAGAAGGAGCTGCGGATGTTCTTCACTTTTTCCTCAAAGAAGATCGCAAAGTCTTCGGCAGAGAAAGATGAGGGAGGGGGGGGTGGGGGGGAGTGAGGAGGGAGGACATGGTAGCATGCAGTTTGCGAAGATTCTTGGCAGAGGCCTCGATCCTATGGTGGAAGAAAGAAGCTTTGGCATTAGTGATGGTTTTGGAGAATGTTAACAAGAGGTTGTGATATGTGTCGATGTCAGCAGTGAGGCGTGACTTTCTATACTTCCTTTCAGCTGCTCTCAGGACCTGTCTTTGTTCTCTCACTGGATCTGTCAGCCATGGACTGGGTGGGGAACGGCGGGCAGGTTTCTCAACGAGGGGCCAGAGCTTGTTGAAGTAGGTTGCAAGGGCTGAAAGGAGGGTGGAGGTTGCCATCTCTGTGGAGAGAGCAGAGAAGGTGTCACTCAAAGGTAGAGTGGATAGTATGTCAGAGGAGAGGGTGGAGGGGGATAGGGAGGGCAGGTGAGTGAGACTGTTTGAGTTGGGGTGAAGACCTTTCGGTTAAGCATGAGAGTTAGTGAGAAGGATATGAAGGAATGGTCAGATACATGTAGGGGAGTTACCGTGGTGTTAATAGGAGGGAGACTACTATGACTGACTGAGATGAGTCAGGCAGGTTGAAGTCGCCCAATAGAAGGAGAGGGGTACCATCTTCCGGTAAGGAGCTTAGAAGCATGTCCAGCTCATCTGTGAAGTGATCGAGTGGACCTGGAGGGCGGTAGAGTGTAACAATGGTGAGATTGAAAGGATTAGAGACAGATACTGCATGATATTCGAGAGAGGAGAGACAGTTCTGGGAGTGGTGTTACGTTTGTAGCCCATGAAGGAGATGTCATGAGGCCAGTGCCTCCACCTCGTCTGGAAGGTCGAGGTGTGTGAGTGAAGTTATAGTTTGTAGATAATGCTGCAGGTGTTGATGAGTTATTGGGGGTTATCCAGGTCTCAGTTAGAGCCAGGAGCTGCAGATTTAGACTATGGGCGTAGGCAGTAATGAAGTCAGCTTTCTTGACTGCTGATTGACAATTCCATAAGCCTCCCCGTACTGTGACAGGTGTATTAGTGGCTGTAGGAGGGTAGGAGAGATTAGCCGGGTTGCTAGCAAACTGCCGTGGGTGGGTTGAATCTGTTCTAGAGGAGCAGATTGTGGATATAGGTATGAGACACATTGTCTTGTCAAGAGTAGCAGGGAGGAAGTAGAGAAATAGCAGTGTGGGAGGAAAATATAGGATTATGGTGTACTTAGCACTGGGTGGATCGGTGGATCCCTCGGCGGAGAACTCCAGGAAAACTCCTCCTCTTTGTCCCTCTTCGTTTCTCGACGCTAAGCCAGCAAGCCTTTAAATCTCTATCACTAATTAGTGCTGTCTTAACATCTGGCCCTTAATGGGGGCACTTAACAAAACAAAATGGCCGTTTTAAACACGCCCCTTTAATCAAGTCAGCTGGTTCCTCACTTTTAAGATTCACTAATAAACTTAAAATGGCTTACCCTAGTTTTCAGTATAAAGCAATGTTTCTCAGTGAGTGTGTCCTGTCCTTCCTTAACAGAGCTCAGTACAGAGTGATTTCAACACAGTCTGGACTTCTGTTTTTAAACAGGGCAGGCTCTTAATGGCTCACTTAGCAAATCAGTTGCTGCTAGTAAATAGGAAACAGTCCCTTAATGGGGGCACTTAACTAAACAAAATGGCCGTTTTAAACATGCCCCTTTATTCAAGTCAGCTGGTTCCTCACTTTTAAGATTCACTAATAAACTTAAAATGGCTTACCCTAGTTTTCAGTATAAAGCAATGTTTCTCAGTGAGTGTGTCCTGTCCTTCCTTAACAGAGCTCAGTACAGAGTGTACAGGAATGAGAAACAGTCTGTGAGGTTTTGTCCGCTGCCTACCCACTCGCTCTGTTCCTTTAAGGTATTTCGGTTAATTAATTGCATTCTCCTCTCCACATGCTTCTTCCTGTAGATGCCGTTTGATTGGTGCTCTCCCAACCACACGCTTCTGGAGCAATGATCAATTTCATCCCGCAGCTGTCACAGCTTGTCATTAAGCACCCCGTGGCTTTAAATACCCTGATCTCCCTAATATTGATGTTGGATCGTTCTGAAACATTCCCTGCATTTGCCTGTTCCTTCCCGTCGCTGCTTTCCCTGTTCTTTTGCCTCCCAGGACTCTCGAGAAATATTCCGTTTGGAGAACCTGCTTCCCCGTTACGAAGCGGTCGCCTTGTTTGATCTGCCCGCTTTACGCGCTGCGCTCTGGTGAGTTTTTGTAAACAGTCTTTTGGATCTATCGTTTTTTGTGTGTTTGTAAAGCACTGAAGAGATCCTGTTTTTGTTCAGACTGTTCTCACCTTTTTGTCTGTTGGATTTTCACTTTTGGATTACCTAATTGTTTTCACTTTGGACACTGCTCACTGTGTGTTTCACACCGAAGATCTGTCACATGGATTTATTGTTTGGACAATTCACCTCACCAGTCACCTGTCAGTTTTCAATTGTGCGCTGAGCTAACTCGGACTCTCTCTCTCCCTCTCCGCCTCCATCCGGAGTTTATGCTGGGAGGATCTGCAGAGCGGCTCAGACGTCACGGACAAATTCCACAACGTAACCTTCCGGGAGAAGCTGCAGAGCAGCAAACATTCCTCACATGCCTGTTTCCCAGTTTGTTCTGTTCACCACCAAATTCATTCTTGTTACTCAGTAAATAAACACGCCCTTGATTTTGGCTAACTCTGAAACAACTCTCTCTGTGCCGTTTGCGTTTGGGGTCGGTGTCAAACCATAACACAGTCTAAATGGGTTTTAACATTTTAGTTTATTTCATGCACATATGATCTGTAATAGCTGATCGGTACAATATCTACTAACCTGATCAATACAAGATATTCCTACCTGATCGATATAATAGTATTACTGCATTTCAAGTTTGTTTATTTGTAATAGTAACATACAGACTCATAATGCAATGTTTTCCCTGTGATTCAAAAAAATACCAGTCTAAATTGCTTCATAACACGTTCGGTAACTTCACGCACCCCCCCCCCCCCCCCCCCCCTCTCATGTTGATAACGGAACAAGATGGTCATGTCAACTATGATCTGTAAATACTAAATAACTGATCGGTACAATATCTACTAACCTGATCAATACAAGATATTCCTACCTGATCGATATAATAGTCTTACTGCATTTAAAGTTTGTGTATTTGTAATAGTAACATACAGACTCATAATGCAATGTTTTCCCTGTGATTCAAAAAAGTACCAGTCTAAATTGCTTTATAACACGTTCTGTAACTTTGCTGTAATGTTGGTTTTGATAAAGGAAGTCTTGTCTTGTCGTGGACATACTGTTTCAGGCAGCAAAGACCATGAATTGCGCAGCACGCAGAAAACAGCTCATAACTTTTTTTCTAGAAAATCCGCCTGGATTTTCCACTTTGTTTACCTTTTTTAACTTGGAATTGTGAACGAACGAAGGCATGCAGAAACAAACGTTTTTTTTCATAGTGTACATCAACTCGTCTTTGTCAAATGAGCCAAACCATTTCCCCATAGTTATAATATGAAATATAGAAATAGCTCCGCTAAGATCATGAGATATCGCCAAAATCGTCCAAAAAACGCTGGCAGGATGCCTACTCCAGCGGATTTCCGGCTGGCAGCCAATGTGTTAAGAAACCAACAAAAATCATACTGGCTCCCAGTGAAGCACCTAACTGTCTTTGCTATAGTCCAGTCTTTAACTAGGCCGGGCCGCTGTCCGGCTTACCGGCTGTTTAACTCACAGTTTGGTTGTCTCCCAACAGCTCTCCCACTCTCCATTCCAAGACACCCTCTGATGTTCTTGGTCTGTCCTCTTTGAGAGGCATGCTGATTGCTAATTGAAAGACAGCTGTGTGTGGGTCTGCATGTGTGCAGCTGTCAGTCTTCTTCTCTTCATTGGGGGGAACAGGCAGGAACATAGCATCCATTGATCACCATTCCCCTCAGCCCCTTACAGTAT
The DNA here is from genome assembly GCF_963971535.1 of Notolepis coatsorum. Taxonomy (NCBI): domain Eukaryota; kingdom Metazoa; phylum Chordata; class Actinopteri; order Aulopiformes; family Paralepididae; genus Notolepis; species Notolepis coatsorum. The sequence continues at coordinate 133,380,044 of NC_140174.1, read as the reverse complement.
GTATGTATGTATGTATGTATGTATGTATGTATGTATGTATGTATGTATGTATGTATGTATGTATGTATGTATGTATGTATGTATGTATGTATGTATTAGGGATGCTCGATATTGGCTTTTTTACCGATACCGATATACCGATATTGTCCAACTCTTAATTTCCGATACCGATATCAACCGATATCAACCGATACCGATTTATGGAGGGTCCCCCCCCCCCCCCAAAAACTGAATAATTTCAGGTAATTAACATTACTTATTACATGGTGTTTTAACATTCGCCAAAATGCTTGATTGTGATTGGTCACAATGCTTGATTGTGATTGGTCAATAGCGCTCTGTTGCCCCTAACAGCGGTCAATTATTTCTCGATAATTCACCGCTGCTATGGGCAACGCGCAATAATGACCGCTGTTAGGGGCAACAGAGCGCTATTGACCAATCACAATCAAGCATTTTGATCGCAGTCACGAAAACTAAGCTTTACCATTATGCACAGCTGCACTACATCAGGTGCAATCAAGTCCACACACCTGCCACCGGCGATGACAGAGGAGCAACAGAACAACTGCGTCTGTATTTGATCTCGTCTTGTCGATGGTGTAAAAAGAATTACGTATATTGTTAGTACGTTAGCCCTGTAATAAGCGGGATAATGTATAGCTATACTCGGTCATTGTCGCAAAATAATTGACCTATACATTATCCTTTACATATCTCTTGTTGTGGAATTAACACAACATTATGCATACTTTTGACAATAAATAAAATCAGAATTTGTTCTTACTTGCTTGCCGGGGTAAATAAAGTTTCTAGAAATGTAAAAAAATTAAAAATTAACCGATACCGATATTTTCCGATATCACATTTTAATGACAATATCGGACATCCCTAGTATGTATGTATGTATGTATGTATGTATGTATGTATGTATGTATGTATGTATGTATGTATGTATGTATGTATGTATGTATGTATGTATGTATGTATGTATGTGACAAATAAAACTCTTGAATCTTGAATCCACTCTTCAAACCACAGTTCCGAGTTCCAGGCACTAGTCCAGGGGTCAGCAACCTTTACTATCAAAAGAGCCACTTTTCCCCCCTCCCACAAAATAAAATGCTCGGGGAGCCGCACAACCTCTATTTACCCTTAAAATGAAGATAACACAGTGTATAACGTTTTATATATCCCCAAGTATACCCTACATTTAGCATAAAAACACCTGACAATTGCATACCCAAAGTAATTTGTGATTTATTATACTTTATACTTATAGCACACAGTTTGTTGCATTAATGGAATTATAAAGCAACAAAAAGAAATAATTTGACTTTTTATTGCTGTTTTTACCTGTTATAACAAAGGAAAACCTCAAACTCTTATGAAGAGGAGAAAAAATACTGGCTGTGTAGACCTATTTTTAAATAAAACACAGAAGAGGAGACAAAACACTGGTGTCTGTAGACCGACTTTGAAATAAAACCCTGAACTATTCAGGTATATTTGAGTCCTTCCCTTATTTGTGGAACATTTATCAAATAAAAAGTAGTCCACTTTGAAAAAAGACTACCATGTTTAGACCTACTTTGAAATAAAACACAGAAAAGGAGAAAAAACACTGGCATCTGTAGACCTACTTTGAAATAAAACCCTGAACTATGCAGCTCTATTTGAGTCCTTCCCTTATTTGTGGAAAATCTATAAAATAAAAAGTAAATTTTTCGTTGTTCGCAAATTTCTCACCACATATCAGGCATACAGGTAAGCCTGCATCGTTAGTCGTGAAAGCAAATTAATCTGTTCACGCTGAATTAAACCCTCTATTTTCCTCAGACTTTCCTTTTTTTGGATTTATCCATGGTTAGCTTACTGGGGGGTCGGAAACTCAAGATTAGCCACTTGCAGATGGCAGGGAGAGGCGCGGGGTGTGACGTACTGTATATTTTAGTTGACTAAATATTTCAGTTGATGAAATATTTTTTGGGCCTGGGAGCCGCAGCTGATTGGCTAAAGAGCCGCATGCGGCTCCGGAGCCGCAGGTTGCCGACCCCTGCACTAGTCACTGAACTTGTGCACTAGTATGAACATCGTTTCTATCATTATACACCTGCATATAACCCATATCAACTCTGTGTGATAGTATGTACAATAATGCTGTTTATACCGTATACATATATGTATCTACATCCGTCTGTATATACCTGCATATAATCCTTTTTACATACCTGTAGATACTATCTCTATATATCCCTTGTCTACTCTTACTAGTCATACCACTGGCCAGTATGACTTACTACTAGTGTCTATCACTGTACATACATCTGATTAGCACCATTACTCAGTAGTACTCATTTATATATTTTATATCCTGTTTAATCACCTATACATTGTATATTTACTGTTACCTTTGCATTCTGGTTAGATGCCAAACTTATTTTCGTTGTACTGTAGGCCTACTTGTGCTGTATGATGATTGATTGAAAACTTTATTAACAGATTACAGAGTGGGTACAATACAGTACGGCTCAATACAAACAACTGCTAAGAGGATGCAGACGAAAAATACTTTTGCCGTGTTTACATCAGGGTCTTCCATTTTCAATTCATCAGACATTTATGTCATACAAGACATAACAGATATACAGTACTGACAATTGTTACGTACCCCAGTGGGGAGACGCAACACAAGGCCACAGACAGGGTAGGTGAGGGTGCAGTGACACAAAACTTTACTTTAACAGTAGGTCACCTACGTGATGCAAAATGTAGACCCAGGGTATCTTCCTGTCCTCAATGTCCCTGTGTGCGAAACAAGATTAATATACAAGAAAAACAATCACCATAAGCTGGGTGACGAGGAATAAACAAATACACAAACAGGTTATGGGTCAAACAGAAATGTACAACAGGCAGGAACACAAAAGGTACAATACTATTGGGAATGGCAAAGAACCAGAGCCTTGACCAGCTCTCACACAAAATTGAGCTCCCACAGAGCTTTGCCTAGCTCACACACCAAACATGAGCTCAAACAGAGCTTTAACTAGCTCACACCAACAATGAGCTCAAACAGAGCTTTGCCTAGCTCACACGAACAATGAGAGCTCTACCACAACACCACCAGATATAATTACCAACAGACAGAGCTCTGGGTAACACTGCACACACAGGGATATATGAAGGGATGTGGAGGTTAATTGTCTGACGAGCCTCAGCTGCTGCTGCTGCTGCTGTTATTGCTGTTTGGAGTGAGATGGTGATTGACCCTGAGAGATAGATAGGTTACACAGGAGGGAGACAAAAAAACAACAATAGAACCTGCCTACATACATAACACATAATATATATATAATTCCCCATACAATACAATATAATAAGGATACATACATAATGATATAAGGACAGAGTCCGTAACACAATACATTTGAATCTAATCTAATAGACATAGTGTGACGACCCCCACTCTACCTGCTAAATGGAGAGTCTGACTCACCAGGAAGCATGGTGGAGTGGGTGGCTTGTTAACTGTATGAGACTCACCTGTGCAGAGCAGAGCTGCCTGCACCTCAATATATGTGTCTCATTCTAATTCCCTCTCTGTCTGCTTTCTCCACTCCCAGGCACAGGTTGTACCAACACCCAAGCTGCACCCTTTTGACATATTATAGCACTGATACTTACACCAAACACACACCACAGCATACTTACTCACTCATCCACACACTGCACTCACCACTGATTCTAATACAAAACATTTCATTGTTCATGTGCTTATGTCTTTGTTTGTTTAGATAGGTTTAAATAAATCATTTTTTGTTGAATTGTTATCACGTGTGGACTCCCTATTTGTCATAAATTACCTGTTTGTGACAAATTGGGGGCTCAGTCCGTTTGTAGGGCCTTTTTGTAGGAGTTGGTGCATTTGTTTGTATTTGGCCAAGTGTGGTTGAATTTTGGTTGGATTCATACCATTCATCCTAGCATTTGGTATTTGTAGTTTGATTAGCATTTGGTATTGTGTATTTGGCTGGCATTTGTATTTGGGTTCCTATGGGGACAATTTGTTTGGGCTCTGTCTTGAGTACAGGAGGGCTATTTTGAAAGGTAATTAGGCTGCTTAATTTGGCTAGTGTCTGTGACCTGTAGGTTTGCAGCTAGTATTTGTAGCCTGTTGGCTAGTGTTTGTTTGTAGCCTAATTATTTGTATGCCAGTGTTGGGGAGTTAGCACGTGATTTCTTCTTGGGGGTGTTGGTTGTGTAGGATTTGGGAGAGAGTAGCAGTTTGTTTGTGCAGATTTCTTGTAGTGGAGATTTGTTATTTTGTTTTATTGTTTTGTTTTTGGTTACAGTTTGTTTGTTTGTTATTGCTTGTGTTGTGGCTTTGGGGTTTGATGCCTTAAATAATACAGTCTGTGTGTTTTGGGAACCAAAAATCCCCAGGTAGGCGAAGAGGGCAGGTTTCCAATAGGGGGACTTGTCTTGGTATTTTCTTTTTTAGGCGGCCGCAAAAACGTAGGCAGAGACAGGCACTGGCATAGGCGCTTTTGTCCTCTCGGGAGCACGTCTCTGGCTCAGAGGAGTGGCTGTATAACAGGTACTTTTTCTGCCCAGAGAGTTCTAGTGCATAGATACCCCCTACAAGTAGTGGCACGAAGATTGAGGTTTTGAGGTAGTTAGTTAGTTAGTTAGTTAGGACCTGTAGTTAGTCAGGGTGGGGAAGTTCATTGGATCAGACTGTCTTATTATTGGTGTTCACGCTTCATGGTCCCGACATAAGTTTGGTTTGTTTGTAGCCACTGGTACATTATGACCTCTGTTGTGGAGGACTTTGAGCAGTCACCATCAGTGGAACTGATTGATCAGTGTACTAAGGAGCAGTTGTTAGCGATTGCTGAGGAGTATGAGATTGAGATTCCTGTTAGACTGTCAAAAGTGGCGGTCAAGGCCAGTTTGAAGGCAGAGTTGGTGGAGAAAGGTGTTCTCAAGCCAGCTGGGGTACCGCCTCTCAGTTTTGAGCAGCAGAAGGAACTTCTGTTACTGCAGCAGCGTCAAGAGTTGGCTTTGGAGGAACTTAAGCAAAAGACTGAGCTTGCCAAAGTAGAGGTGCAAGCTCAGGTGCAGAATAGAAAGCTAGATTTGGTCGGAGCGGGAAAGTGGCTCAGTTCTGATGTTACTGATGGTACTGGGGATCCGTCTCAGGGGGGTAAATTTGACGTTTTACGTGAACTGCGTTTGCTTCCTCAGTTTAATGAAAAGGACCCCGATGTTTTTTTTTCATTGTTTGAACGTTTGGCAGATGCAAGGCACTGGAGTAGTGAGGATAGTTGTATGATGTTACAGTGTGTTCTCACTGGTAGAGCCCAGGAAGCGTACTCTGCATTAAGTCCCACGGCCTGTAAGGTTTATGTGCGGGTGAAATCGGCAGTGCTTAAGGTGTACGAACTTATACCTGAGGCGTACAGACAGCGCTTCCGTACGTGGAAGAAGAGGGACAAACAGTCTCATCTTGAATTTTCACAGGATTTAGGTACCCAGTTTACCCGTTGGTGTGTAGCGTCTGGTGTCGATACCTTTGAACAACTCTCTGATCTGCTGGTATAGACAGCCACCGGCGTCTGTCAAAACATGTAACTACTGTAAGCGTTCTGGACATTGAAAGGATGAGTGCCCACTTCTTGGCTCGAGGGGTGGGTTTAAGGCACAAGTAAAACCTGCTCTGCTGGCCAATTCCCTCACCCATGGGATGGTGTCACCATCGGTACCGTCTGCTAAGACCATAGGACAGACATGCCTGGAAGACTATGGTGCGTTTCTTTCTGATGGTTTTGTGTCTTTACAGGGAAGTGACGTTAGGGTGCCGGTCAAGATACTGCGGGACACTGGCTCAATCGATTCGTTTGTGCGTGAGTCGGTGTTGCCTTTTTCAATTGATTCTGACACAGGGGATGTTATCTTGATTCGAGGGATGGGGATGTCTGTGTTCCCTGTTCCTGTGCATAACATTTCTCTTGTTTCAGGTTTGGGGAATGGTGATGTGCAGATAGGTGTGCGTGCTGAGTTGCCTGTTGATGGAGTGGACATCATTTTGGGTAACAATCTGGCCGGGGTACGAGTGTGGGCCGATGGGCCTCTCCCTAATGTAGTCACCCAAAAGTCACCTAGTCCAACTTTGTTAGACACTTCATCTGATGTCATTGTGTATCCAGCCTGTGCGGTTACGCGTGTCATGACAGCGGCGGGTGACACACCGGGTGTTACCCAGGCGACAGGTGTTGAATCGGTTCATGTGGGTTTGATTCTGCCTGAGCAACTCCAGTCCATGTCGAAGGCTGATTTGGTTGCAGAACAGGTTAATGATCCAGCTTTACGAGAACTGTTTGAGAAGGCCGTGCCGTTTGAAGACATAGGTAGCTCGGCGCAGGGATACTGTCTTCATGACGGTTTATTGTTTCGGAAGTGGATACCGCATGGGGATGCTTTCGTGGGTGACCCCATTTTTCAGTTTGTGGTACCATGCAAATTTCGTCCATTGGTGTTGCAGACCTGTCATGACAATGTGGCAGGGCATCAGGGAGTGAGGAAAACGTATGACCGTGCGCTGAGACACTGTTTTTGGCCCCGTTTAAAACGTGATATATCCGCATATATCAAAACGTGTCACACGTGTCAGTTAACTGGGAAACCGAGTCAGACCATCACACCGGCCCCGCTCTCTCCTATTCCTGCGGTTGATCAGCCATTTGAACATTTGATTATTGACTGTGTTGGACCATTGCCGCGTTCCAAACAGGGACATTTGTATTTGCTTACGGTAATGTGTCAGGTGACCAGATACCCGGCAGCGTTTCCACTTAGGTCAATAACGACAAAGTCTGTTGTTAAGGCGCTGCCGCAGTTCATTTCTGTGTTCGGGGTACCCAGGGTCATTCAGAGTGATCAAGGTTCCAATTTCACCTCACACATGTTTGCAGCAGTTCTCCGGCAACTGCACATCAGGCACAACAAAGCGGCAGCGTATCATGCCCAGTCTCAGGGAGCGTTAGAGCGTTTTCATCAAACGTTGAAGTCGTTGCTGCGCTCCTATTGTGTGGAGTTAGGGGGTGACTGGGAGGAGGGGCTGCCCTGGCTTCTATTGGCCTCCAGGGAGGTAGTCCAGTAGAGCACGGGGTTTAGCCCTAATGACCTGGTTTTTGGTCACAAAGTCCGTGGTCCCATGGCTGTGTTGAAAGACAGCTGGGACATGACAGAACCCCCTCGGAAATTGGTTGATTATGTCAATGGTTTCAGATGCAGGTTGTTTTTGTCTGTTGAGTGTGCGAAGGAGAAGTTGGGGAGGTCTCAGGGAAAGATGAAGTCCCTTTATGATCGTCGCACTGAGCTTAGGCATTTTAAGGCTGGCGATCAGGTTTTGCTTTTACAGCCGGTAGTAACGTCTCCCTTTCAGGCAAAGTTCACGGGCCCTTACACTGTTGTGCGGCGGGTGTCTGACCTGAATTATGTTATTGCCAAAGGCAGGAGGGCAAATAGGGTGTGTCATGTGAACCTTTTAAAACCCTACTACTCTGGCCGTGCTGAAGGGGGGGTGAATGATGGGGGGAATAATGGGGAGACTGAGAAGGTTTCTCTTTGTACCACTACAGTGGATAGGTCCACCTCTCCAGTAGCCGGCCCTGAGGAAGGAGTAAACCCGGATGTGGTGTTGCAGGGGCGGTTGAAAAATTCAGAGTCATTGGGGAGGTTGGATGTGATTTTGGCAGATTTGGATGACTCGAAGCGTGTTGAGTTAATAGCTCTGATTAACCGTTTTCCTGCTTTATTTTCAGATGTACCCTCACGCACACATCTAATTGAACATGATGTGGATGTGGGAGAGGCAGCCCCAATAAAGCAGCGCTTCTATCGTGTCTCACCCGAGAAACGCAAGCATTTGGACAATGAGGTTCAGTATATGTTGGACAACCAAATTGCCGAATCATGTTCGTCAAGTTGGGCGTCGCCTTGCCTGTTGGTCGGTAAACCCGACGGAAGCTATAGACCATGTACTGACTTTCGTAAAATGAATAACATTACCAAACCAGATGTGTTTCCTCTTCCCCGCATGGAAGACTGTGTAGATCAGGTGGGATCGGCTACTTACGTGAGTAAGTTTGACCTTTTAAAAGGTTATTGGCAAGTCCCGCTGTCTAAGCGTGGCCAGGAGGTTTGTGCTTTTATCACTCCCTCTGGGTTGTACAAATATTTAGTCATGCCGTTTGGTCTTCGAAACGCCCCCGCTACTTTCCAGCGCCTTATGAACAAAGTAGTGGCTGGTCTGGATGGGTGTGCCGTCTACCTGGATGATGTGGTGATCTACAGCGACACATGGTCTGAACACCTTCAGCGTATCCGGGCACTGTTCAAAAAATTGGTCTGGGCACGGTTGACTATTAACTTGGCCAAATGTGAATTTGCAAGAGCCACTGTCACCTATTTAGGAAAGGTGGTCGGTCAGGGCAGCGTACGCATGGTTCAGGATAAAGTTGTGGCTATTGTAAATTATCCCCCTCCAGCGACAAAAAAGGATTTGATGCGTTTTCTGGGTTTAGTGGGCTATTATCGGAGTTTTTGTCGCAACTTCTCATCCGTAGTCGAGCCGTTGACTAACTTGTTGAGGAAGGACTCCAAGTATGTCTGGTCAGGCAGATGCCAAGTGGTATTTGAAAATGTGAAGGCCCTATTGTGCTCTGAACCTGTGTTAACGGCTCCACGTTTAAATGACTCCTTTTCATTACAGGTGGATGCCTCCAACGTGGGGGCAGGGGCAGTCCTCCTGCAGGCGGATGTGCATGGGGTGGATAAATCGGTGGCCTTCTTCTCGAGGAAATTTAACACCTACCAACTTAACTACTCAGTTATCGAGAAGGAGGCGTTATCACTGATTTGGGCACTCCAACATTTTGACGTGTATCTGGGGTCAGGGGTGACTCCCCTGGTGGCGTACACGGATCATAATCCTTTGACCTTTTTAAAGTCCCTCCAAAATCCCAACCAGAGGTTGATGAGGTGGGCTTTGTTTTTACAGCCCTATTCTTTGGACATTCGTCACATTAAAGGGTCTCAGAATGTGATTGCGGACGCATTGTCCCGCATACCCTAAGTTGGTCCCATGAGGATACCTTGTTTTGCCTCTCTCTATCTGTTCCCCAATCTCTACTGTCTCCTGCTCTCTTAAATAGCTTCTTAGGGCCCTATGTTGCTGAGAGCGGAGGCAGGATGGTGAGGGGAATGGGTGAAGGGTAAAACAATGTTTATTTTTTATTTGAATATAGGGGACAAAATATTGTGTTACTTGAGTTTATGTATTGATTTAGTTTGGTTAGTCACTTGTAAATAAAAATGTAATTTGTTAATAGGGAAGAACCCTTTTCTTTAGGGGGAGGGTGTGATGACCCCACTCTACCTGCTAATGGAGAGTCTGACTCACCAGGAAGCATGGTGGAGTGGGTGGCTCGTTAACTGTATGAGACTCACCTGTGCAGAGCAGAGCTGCCTGCACCTCAATATATGTGTCTCATTCTAATTCCCTCTCTGTCTGCTTTCTCCACTCCCAGGCACAGGTTGTACCAACACCCAAGCTGCACCCTTTTGATTTTTTTGTCATAAATTACCTGTTTGTGACACATAGTAAAGTCCCCATACCACCTGTGGAATGTGATCTGATGGAACGGAGGTGACAACTAAAGTTGACCATGTATTGCCTTACAAGTGACTACAATGTAAAGTCATAAAAATAGCGTAGCAACCGTGTTAGGCTACGTCATAGGTCACATGTTCTGCTTGTTAACGATAACCAGTGGTGCAGTCGTAATATGGGCCAAGGCCAAACGCCACGTGCACGCGCGCTCCCGCGCACGCGCGCGCATACATGTTCCCTCGGTTGCGCACAGAACAGATGATTATTATGCATAACAATGTTTTAAATGTAATTGTAGTTACAATTTCTTTAATTGAATTAACTTAAACTAGAAAAGTAAATACAAACTAAATTAACAATGTAACTTAGAGTTAGTTTACTGAAGGACATTTTCCTTCAGACTGAAGCACAACTTGTCTCATCCTTCCAGTCGGGAGATCAAGCAACCCCCCACCTACAGGGCTTGTATTTTGGTTGTCGGTATCCTATTATTATGCAAAGTCTAGGTGATAAGTGCCGGGCCAGGGTATACGACGCGACGAGTCATTTTTGTGTGCGCGCGTGCACATCATTGTGCGCACTTCGCTCGCAGTGTCAAATTTCCCACGGGATAATAAAAGTATTTATATTCTATTCTATTCTGCCTCAGTGACGTAGCCTAAACGGCGTTTAACCGCGTTTGACCACCACTGCATGCCTGACGATAACATTATCCTTACTTTTGTATGCTTTCGAGCAACACTACTTATTTCATGCCTATTCTTATGTCTGCACTTTATACATTGCTTTTATTCTGTCAACTGTATGCAAATGTTATGCTATTTGCTGTGGTACACTTTGAGCTGTATTGTATTGTACCCATTCTGCAATCTGTTAATAAAGTTTTCAAGGTGCTATATAAATAAAGTTATTATTACTTACTGGAGACCGAGATCGAAAAAGTGTTTATAATAACCAGGCGGTGAGATAGCGTGAAAATAGGCTGTTGCGTAGTGGCTGAAAGACACGCTCAGCAAATAAAGGTAAAAACAAGAGTACAATAAAAATCCTCTGGCACATGATTGTGACAAAAAGTCATCTAGGCAGTTGGGAGCATAGATATATAGAACACTAGATAGCTTAAGGCGGAGTCACCAGCGTCACTGAACCGCCGCCATCTTGCTCGAGTCAGCCTTGAGTGAGAGTGAGTGAGCTGCACAGACAAAAATACTCATAACTCGCTTAAATATTGACGGATTTACAAACGGTTTGGTTTATTACAAGCATTATTAATGTGGCTATGATTCAAGCGGTTTGTAAAAAAGACATCTTTAAAAAAAAGAATTTTATAAGTATGCAGTATCATAACTACATCTTTGATGTTTATAGCAAACCAACCCGTTTGTAAATCCGTCAATATTTCAGCGAGTTATGAGTATTTTTGTCTGTGCAGATCACTCACCCTCACTCAAGGCTGACTCGAGCAAGATGGCGGCCCTACGACGACGTCGCTCTCCATTGGCCGGCAGGCCTGTAGCTGTTCCGCAACCGTTCCTACTTCCGGGGTAGGCCTGATTGGCCCCGACAGGCACGTGACCCGCCGCGGCCACGCCCCGCGGCAGCCCCAGGAGCAAGCGCGCTACTGCTGGAGTTCGCTTCGCCTTTCACATCGCTGCCGTTGGCGAAAGCAGACAAATGAATGACTAATTCGGTCAGAAATAACGTAACTAATAACGTTAGTAAGCACTGCTTATATGCTTATTATGTCTGCGGGTTACAGTAAACGTTTCTCCCGGTACATTCTGAAGAGCACACCGCTGTATGTTGGAGAACCAGCGGTATATTCTGAAGAGCACACCGCTGTATGTTGGAGAACCAGCGGTCTTCCTCACTCGAGTGAGACTAAAGCCGTGCACAGCTCAGCCCTGTGAGACGCTTATGTCTGCGGGGTACAGTAAACGTTTCTCCCGGTACATTCTGAAGAGCACACCGCTGTATGTTGGAGAACCAGCGGCAGCGGCAGCGATGTGAAAGGCGAAGCGAACTCCAGCAGTAGCGCGCTTGCTCCTGGGGCTGCTGCGGGGCGTGGCCGCGGCGGGTCACGTGCCTGTCGGGGCCAATCAGGCCTACCCCGGAAGTAGGAACGGTTGCGGAACAGCTACAGGCGGCTGGCAGCGCGGCGTCTCTACATTTCGTAGCCGCATTTCTGCAGACCCCTCTCTGATTGGTTGAGGCCATTTCTGCAGACCCCTCTCTGATTGGCCGAGCACGCGCATGCGCATGAGCCGCGACAAGCTCCTCTAACCAGGAGTCGAAACTCCGTTAAGCTCCAGAGAGAGAGGCTGAAAACCCACAGTTGTTGCCCGACGGATGGGATCCGAAGTTTTCTGATGAATAGCCCCAAAACATGGAGGTCGCGAACGCAATTTATACGCATGGAAGTATTGATTATGCCATAACGAATCATTAAAAAAATATACCGTTAACTGGAATATGTTGTGTGTGCCTTTACACATATGTTGGATAGGATTATGTAATTGGTTTGTCATTAAAAACCAATAATAATCGCTCGCCGGCTTCGCTGACCAGAGCTCTCTCAGATTCAAAGTTTTAATTGCAGCCTGGAACATACATGTTTCGGAACCAATGTGTAACTAGACAGTTACAATATAACATTTATATTAATTAACCCAGTTAATGCCTTAAGAGAAAGAGTCTGGTGGTCAATTGCTACGGAAATGTTGTGTCTTACTAATAATAACTAATTCCTTGGTCAATAGAAGTCTCTGTGATACTTTCTGAATATGATTTGGGAACATCAAATGGGCAGGCCGCGAAATAACAACGTTACAATGTACAGTTTCTGACAGCTGGCTGTGTTGTGAAATGTGCATAACGTTATGAATAAACCGCGAAGTCACGCGAAATAACGTTATACGCGAATCTCTCAGACCATGCTCTGTAAATAACTTATGTACATATACCGATATGCCTACTTTGTTTACTTGTTTTATTGCACAATGTCGTTCTATTGACAGGACCTAAATAACTTATGTGCAGGGGTGCAGTGCTGGGCAACCGCGGTCAAACGGCGTTTGGCCTCGGTCACTGAGGCTGAAGTACGCGCAATCGCGCACGGATATGTACCCGCGTGTACGCGCAGTCACGCACACAAAAATCCGCTGTTCCCATTCGTTGTAACTAAGTACCGGCCCGGCCCGCGGCCACCGTTTTTACATAACAAAAAGCACAGGTAGACTAAGTGTCTCCAACCACGTCCGCGAGTACACGGTATAAACGGATCATTTTGACAACAACAATAGTATCATGTTCCTACCTGCAACGCAAGGATGCCACCGCCCAAGAGAAGAAAGATCATGCAACTCGGCTTCGTACAAAGCAAACTCAGTTTCGCGGCTCGACCTCCTCCCACGCCGGCATCTCCGACTCCACTGAGTCGAGCAGCAGTCCTCTTGCCACTCCAGTACAACAAGGCAAGTAACCGCATTTAAAACAACTTTTCTTTTCTTTTTTTCTTTATTTGTCCAGATTGACTAAGCTATAGGCTATTTGCCTGTTTGTTTATCTTGAAATAAATAATCGTGGCACTGGTTCATGAATCATGAGACATGACAAATGCGTGTTTTGTTTACAGAGTCAAGAAATAATCATGTTTTAATTCAATGTGATCACTGATTAATATTGTATTGACAAAATGCAGATATATTCTTACAAAGAAATGTATTTGCCACGCAATCGCATTGGAAGAATTATAATACAATCATTCAGTAATGATTTGCTCTCTGCACAGTAGAGAACTTGCTCTTAATATGCTGGTTAAATCTGGTTAAATCTGCTGTAATGTATATGTTCTAATGTTATCTGTTTTGTTGTATCAACAGGATTCACAGGAGGACCATGAAACCATGCCCACCACTAGTAGAAAAAAAGCACCACCATCACTGAATGACACAAATAATGTAAGTGATTGATTGAAAAGTTTATTAACAGATTGCAGAATGGGTACAGTACAGCTAAATACATACAATTGTTAAGGGGATGCAGACCAGAGAAAGACTTTCGTCTTGTTTACATCAGGGTCCCCCATTTTCAATTCATCATAACATATATGACATACAGATAGACAGTACTGCTATCTATACATTTATGACATACCAGATTTGCAAATACAGTACTGTTTGTGATACAAAAAGTGTCCAGAAAAAGAGTGTATATACATTTGACGTAGAAACTGTATATTGGAGGAGGTTGAGTGGGTGGGGGGCTGTACATTGGGGGGGGGGGGGGGGCACACTGTACATTGGAATACTGACAAAGCCATACATGGTCATTTATTGTACAACTGGGTTTTGAGTGTTTTTGAATAGTGATTCACATTCCTTTACAGCTTTGGGTAGAGCGATTCACATTGAAACCCTGCCCCTCATCAGGTTTGGTGTGAACGATGGGCTGTGTCTGTGATTGCCATGGAATGTTAACTTGCATCCCATCCATAGAGGCAATTAGTGTCATTGTCTTTAATACGCTGGGAATGTGTTTTGATGTTCTCTGCACAGTAGAGAACTTGCTCTTAATATGCTGGTTAAATCTGCTGTAATGTATATGTTCTAATGTTATCTGTTTTGTTGTATCAACAGGATTCACAGGAAGACCATGAAACCATGCCCACCACTAGTAGAAAAAAAGTACCACCATCACTGAATGACACAAATAATGTAAGTGATTGATTGAAAAGTTTATTAACAGATTGCAGAATGGGTACAGTACAGCTAAATACATACAATTGTTAAGGGGATGCAGACCAGAGAAAGACTTTCGTCTTGTTTACATCAGGGTCCCCCATTTTCAATTCATCATAACATATATGACATACACGACATACAGATAGACAGTACTGCTACATCTATACAAGAGTGTATATACATTTGATGTGTCATTGTCTTTCATAAGTTTGGAATGTGTTTTGATGTTTTTTTTCTGTCTTTGTTTGTTTTTTCAGCAGGGAGATGGAATTGTTCAACCTGATTCCAGTACAGCTTCACCGATACCTGACCTATGGTCAGACAAGATGTGGAAAACGACAGGCCAAATACCCGTGGCTGGATTGTAAAGATGGGAAGTTCGGCTGTAAAGTGTGCTCAGCCTCAGCCGCTCAGAAAAGCCGAGGTCAACGATTTGCAGCAGAATGGACTAACTACGAGATCACACACAGTGGAACAGTAAAATCTGCTATGCTGATGACTCTCAGGAGAAAGGTGTGTACCCACAACACTTCAAGTGCGCATCTCCAAGCAGAACGCATTCTCAATGACGCAAAAAAACAGAGAATTGAGAAATCCACTGACACCATGCTCGTATCAGAACTGACGGCTACAAATAATGTTTTCCAGTCTGTGTACTATTTAGCAGAGGCGGACAGGCCGTTTTCAGATAGTGTTGATCTGCTGGCTTTACTAGAGAGAACTGGGTCTGACACTGGCTTCAGCTTGCACTCAAGAGAGAGTGCAGCAAACATCACCAAGCATATAGGTACAGAAATGCGCAATTTTTTTTGCAAACAAATCCAATCCATAGAAGGTAAAATTTCAGTTCTGATTGATGAGTCAACTACCCTTGCAGATAAAACTACACTGATTGTGTACCTCAAAACTGAAAGTTACAAGCACCTGGACCCAGAGTTCTTATTTTTAGATCTGATTGAACTTCCCAACCAAAAAGCAGAAACGTTTATGCACCATCTGTTGAAATGCCTCAGTGAACATGGCTTTGATGATGCATATTTGAAGAAGCACTTGGTTGCATTTGCAAGTGATGGAGCCAGTGTCATGTTGGGACGAAAAGCTGGTATAGCTGCAAAACTGTCGGAACTGTATCCTAACATATTGACCTGGCATTGCTTAAATCACCGACTGGAACTTGCTGTAGGTGACACAGTTAATGATATCACAGCTATGAACCATTTCCAGATGTTTATGGATAAATTGTATACTGTGTACAGTAGATCACCACTAAACCAAGAGCAACTGAAAGTGTGTGCAGCCAGCCTGGAAAAACAAGTGAGAAAAATTGGCCGTGTGCTAGACACAAGATGGGTATCCAGTTCTTTCCGCACAGTGTCTGCAGTGTGGGATGGTTATGATGCACTTTGTGCTCACTTCAGCATGGCAATGACAGATGCGAGACGACAGAGCTCTGATAGGAAAACATATGAAGGTCTATTCAGGAAAATGACTTCATATCAGTTTTTGCTAGATTTAGCACTGCTGTACGACACCCTAAGTGAGTTAAGCATTCTTTCAGAAGCTCTGCAAAACCGCCAAATGACACTAACCTCTGCAGACAAACGTATGAGGCGATGCATTAAATTCATTGATGCAATGGGAGAAAAACAAGGCAACAAAGTCCTTGAAGCTGAAACTGCAGTAAAAGCAGGTAAATTTGGCACAGTTGATCTGACAGACAGACCGAAAATTGTTTCCATCAACCGGAAACAGTTTATCAGAAGTCTGAGCAATAATCTAACCACCACTGCATCTTTTAAGGGGTCATCATTAGTGGCACAGAAAGAGTCTGAAGCACAGTATGTTCAATTGCTTGCACAACTCCAAGTTCTTGAGTGTAAAAGCTGGCCAAAAGAAATGCCACTAGGATTTGGCGAGGTGGAAATAAGGCATCTGTGCAAAAGATTCAAGCTGCCCCTTAACAGTACTATTGATGGATTCAGGGACTTCATTGAGAGCAATGGAGAAATGATACCCGATGAGCTTAGGCCTTTATTGAATTGCACAAAAGTAATTCCATGTAGCACTGCAGAATGTGAAAGGGGATTCAGTGCCATGAATCAAATTATCACCCCAACCCGCACACGGTTAATGATTTCACGGGTAGCATCTTTGATGTTCATTAAGATCAACGGGCCACCTCCACAGTTCTGGGATTCAACAACATATGTCGCAACTTGGCTGAGAGGCCATCGCTCAGCTGAGGACAAGAGAACGAGGAGAGCAAAACCAAATCATAGGCCCAGGACCACTTGGTGGGGGCTTGCTTGACTGATTGTATGGTAACTCAGTTACTTCTAGTCTGCATCGAACATTGTACATATGTCTATACTGAACACTGGGACCTCTATTTTTACTTCTTTTTACATGCTACTTTATTTTATTTCATACTTATCTTGTCTAGCACAGTCTCTGGAGCGTAACAGTAAGAAGCATTTTGTATAAAAGTATTCTGTACTTCTGTATGACAACTATTAAAGAAACTTGAAACTGTTTTGAAACCACTGTTGTGAAACAAATTACATTGAAAAAATTTAAGTGATGTGTACTTTTTCCCCTTCTCAAAATAAAGAACTTCAAGTAAACACAAGTTGTCTGATTATTTTAAGTTTGCATTTGTGTTTGTGTGTAAAACAATTTCTTTAATTGAATTAACTTAAACTAAAAGTAAATACAAACTAAATTAACAATGTAACTTACATTGTTAATTTAGTTTATATTTACTTTTCTAGTTTAAGTTGATTCAATTAAAGAAATTGTATCAATACATTTAAAACATTGTTTGTTTTTCAACCATATCTGTTGACAATATAGGCAACATCCTGCTACCTTTTTCAGCTTCTCTATTTCAAGGCAAAAAAATAAAAAATCTGTGCAAAAAAAACTGTGCATGCGCGCGCGCGTGCACGCGCAAGCGCATGGAGCGTTTGGCCTACTGTCAATTTACCACTGCACCACTGCTTATGTACATATACCGATATGCATGCCCTACTCTGTTTACTTGTTTTATTGCACAATGTCGTTCTATTGACAGGACCTAAATAACTTATGTACATATACCGATATGCCCTACTCTGTTTACTTGTTTTATTGCACAATGTCGTTCTATTGGATTCTATTATATGTTATTACTATTGTATTATGCACATCGTTGCGGGCAAGACCACCTGCATTTCATTGTAAACTTGTATGCAAATAAACAACTTGTGACAAATAAAACTCTTGACTTGACTTGACCACCAGCCTCTCTCTGACCACCCGCATTTCATTGTAAACTTGTATGCAAATAAACAACTTGTGACAAATAAAACTCTTGACTTGACCACCAGCCTCTCTCTCTTAAGGCATTAACTGGGTTAATTAATCTAAATGTTATATTGTAACTGTCTAGTTAGGCATTAACTGTGTTAATCTAAATGTTATATTGTAACTGTCTAGTTAGGCATTACCTGTGTTAATCTAAATGTTACATTGTACCTGTCTAAAGCATTAACTGGGTTAATCAGAAACTGTACATTGTAACGTTATAGGTTTATTCACATAACGTTATTTCACGCGATGCGTTCAACTTGTTTACACTCCCCACTTACGCTAACTGTACCATGACGCTCAACCAATCAGAGAGGGGCTTCGCTCAACCTATCGAAGAGGGGTCTGCAGAAATGGAGTTCAACCAATCAGAGAGGGGTCTGCAGATATGCGGCTACGAAATGTAGAGACGCGGCAGCGTGGGTAAGCTATCTAGTGTTGTATATATATCTATGGTTGGGAGCGCAGTGGACCAAGCCTTTCCCATACTGCCCTCTGTAGGCTGGCTCCTGAACAACAGATACACATCACAGTTAAATGAGTGGCGCTCTGAGCTGAAATTCAGCCGTTTTGGCTGTAGATGGAATTAATTTGTACCTCACATCAAAAACTGCATATTAGACAAAGGTACAGCATGGATTTGGCTGAGAAAGGAGTCGTAGAGAGACTCCATGTGCTCCTAAAATAAAATAAAAATCCAGCTCTCATCAACAAGGCCCGGGACCTTCACTGACACCGCCCCCCCCCCCCAACTGTGTTACATTAACACACCCCTACTCAGGGCCGCCTCAGGGGTGTGCGAGCAGTGCGGTCGCACAGGGCCTCGCGGGAAGGGGGGCCTCGCACAAAAAAAAATAAAAAAAAATATATATATATTTTTTTATTATTATTATTATTATTTTTTTTTGCGAGGGCCCCCTTCCCGCGAGGCCCTTTTTCATCACAGACCTACAAATCTAGTTTTGCTTATATGCTTATATATTTCACATTAGACACGTTTGTAGAATGTGTCTGACTTGTTCCTGGGTCTGCGGCTCTGCAGCAGACATACTCACTATTGGAGCTCTGGGGCTCTGCAGCAGACATACTATTGGTTTCAACGAAGGGAGTGGTTACATCATGTGTACGCCGGCGTGCGTCAGCTGCGTTTGACTATTTCGCGCGTGCAGCTTTGGAGGTTATGCTTAGTTATGCCAGCCAAGACGAAGAGGTCGGTCATTATCAGTCGGTCGGTCACCAAGGAACGTTGACGAAAGGCCTCTCGCTGGCGGGACAAAAAGAAGCTATGGCCGGAGCCTTGTCATGGTGCAGTCGGGATATAGCCATGATGATGTCGGCTAGTAGCTAGCTTAGCTAAAGGCTAACTAGCGTTAGCTAACCTAGAGACAGCGCATGCAGCCAAGATGAAGAGGATGGTCGTTTGGCAGATGAACTTCGTCAACTCCACGCGGTTGTCTCCATCCTCTTGGACGTTTGGTGAGTTTTTAACCTATTCTATTAACTCTATTCTATTCCCGCCGTGGATCTCTCTCTCTCTCTCTCTGGAGCCAAACTGGCCGACTAGCTGTTGTAGTACTAGTAGCTAACGGTGTGTGGCCTGGTGTCAGCACCTGTATTGCTTTTCTCACGTTGTACAGTTTTTCAGTGGTAGCCGCATAGCTTGCTTCTGCGTTAGCTAATGGTTAGCGATAGCCGGGTTGAGCTAACTGTTAGCCAGTTAGCTGTTTAGCTACGACGTTAGCTGCTGGCTGCGCTCGGCTGGGAACGTTAGCTTGATGCTATCAGTTAGCCTAGAGTTAGCTGTTAGCTTGTGCTACGACCATTGACATTAGCCGTGAGAATAGCAGGGGGTTCTGGCACTCTGACTACGACATCATCTTTGACAGAAGATGTAGTCGGGCCTGCACCATGACAAGGCTCCGGCCATAGCTTATTTTTGTCCCACCAGCGAGAGGCCTTTCGTCAACGTGGAGACCTGTGTTGCGGCCTTTCGCCCTGCGTTCCTTGGTGCAGGTAAGATGAATGAAAATGTCATGACATTACCCCACTCTTCCTTCCTTCCCCTCCCGAATGTTTTGTTAATAACGATGTTTTTTTCCAGGCAAAACATATGTTACTTCACAACATTTGGAGATACGACATGTGCTGTGTGAATTGACTTGGTCGTTTGTGTAGCTTGGGTAGCGTTGGGCCGTTGGCCAAAGCTGTGTGTGGCCTGGTGTCAGTAGCCTACCTGGCTAGCCTATTTAGCTGATGTCGGCCATTGGCTCCTTGCTGCTTTGTTTTCTCTGGTATAGACCCTCTTCTCTTTGGATTTAAGTGTTGATCTTTGTCCTTTTGGATCTATGTATATTCATGTTGCCTTTGTGAAGTTATCTTTTCCTTCTGTTTTGTTCTTTCATTAAAAGTTGAATATCCTTTAGGGGGTCATCTTTGCTTATCTCTCTCATACATGCTCTCTCTCTAACACACACACACGACAAACACACATGCTCTCTCTCTCTTTCTAACACACACAGTCTGCCTATGGCGGCCTTTCTCGATGGCTAGGCTGTGCTCGCTGAGTCTGTACCTAGTCAAGGATCTTCAGTCACAGTGCTCAGGTATTCTGCCACTGTGTACTCTCTGTTTAGGGCCAAATAGCATTTCAATTTCTTTCCAATGTGTCTCTCTCTCTGTACACTGTATATTGACTGTAGAACGGGAGCTCTCCCTCGCTCTCTCTCTTGCTATATGTTGACTGTATCATGCCCAGCCTCGGGCTGCGCTATTATTTAAGAATATGTTGACTGTATGAAAAAAATATATATATATATATATATATATTTTTTACCTTTTGGGGGGGGGGGGGGGGGGGGGCCTCGCGTTTAAATCTCGCACAGGGCCTCGCATTTCTCCCAGGCGGCCCTGCCCCTACTAGACTAAATACTTGCATAAACAACCAAACATACCTGTTCATAACGTAACTCATACCTCTTTGCACACAATTGCCCATTGCACAGCCCTGGCCTATTTTATCTTTATTGTAAATTCTCAGATTCTATAGTGTTTTCACGGCGCGTCATCAAATCGGAAGTCGGCCATCTTGGCGTGAATCTTTGGTGTAAACACGTGATTGCATCGAACTAGCAACTCTTCAAGTTCATTGTTGCTCAAAATGGTCAATTATTGCCGTGTTCTTGGCTGTACTATTTAATTTACCGTAGTTTATATCCCATTTAATATTATTCAACCTCTTTATTTACAGTTGTACAGCCCTGGCCTATAGTTTAGTTCATAATTATACTAGATTCTATTGTGCTCAACTTAGTTCATATTATCTTACTCCAACTCTTTATTGTATAGGTCTGTTAATGTATGTCCGCTAATGTCGCACCGAAAACGACCAAAGCAAATTCCTTGTATGTGAAAACTACTTGGCAAATAAAGACCTTTCCGATTCTGATTCTCACCCCCACCTCACCCTTGACTGCATACATTTTTAATGGCGGCAAAATGCATCATGAATTATATACCACAGATGCACATAGGTAGCGATTAGGGGTGGGAATCACCAGTTTCATCATGATACGATACGATATTGATTCTTTGGACAACGATACGATATTTGCCGATATCACAAAGTCTCTCACGATACAATACGATTAGATTAGATTCAGGTGCCTGCAATCGATATGAGATGATATCATATGCCCATTTAACACAATCGGTAACATTTAGATCAACTAAAAAAAGGTAACGAAAATATCATTTGACATTTGTATTTTTGAGCTCTTCCAGACATTTAAAGGAAAATCAATCTATTGTTTTTAATACAAATAGACCTCCTGTTCACTGTAAAGTGCCACGTTTTGATATATTGAGCTTTAAACTTTAAGCTCCATTTTTTGGAACTCAAAACTCACAACCTAAAACCCCTCCCTACCTCCCTCTCCCAAACCGTTCCTACAACAATTTGTTGATGTTGCATGATCATGTATAGGCCTACATTTATTATGTATTATATTGTTTATGTTTAAATAACATTTAAACATCAAACTCCTCTGACCTCATCTGGTCTTTCCAAAGACGCGCGCACACACACACACAGAAAGGGAGAATGCTATGCTGTAACGTCTACACACACTGAGCTACTGCTGTTGTTCTTGGGCGGATATGAGACTCGCCACAGGATTTTCAAAATAAGAGTATCGATATGAATCGATCTTATTACATTGCATCGATCCGATTCGATCGTTGATAATTACATCGATGTATCGATCTGGATCGATGTATCGTCCCACCCCTATACTAGCGATACCCAAATGGAGTTCACCCAATACGAAAACAGATAAAGTGGGCGTGACATTTCACAAAGTCAAGTGACGATTTATTTTTGCCACACAAGCCTGTTAGAACCCTCCAATGGAGAGAAATGCATAACATAGCATAACATAACAATTTTGTCCAGTGACCCCAGGATTCTGGACCACAAGTATTCAGAAGCAGTATCTGCAGTGAAAGCGTGGTATTTGGTGCATCAATAACATACATGAGGACAGTAGTAATGGAACAGCACTCAAACGCTGAGCACAATCACACAGAACAAAAGCAGAGAACAAATTGAGTCAGTAGAAAGAAGAAATTATAATTTCTCTCGGTCACTCCCTTTTGAAAAACCCGGTAAAGGACGAGTCCACTTTTTTTTTTTTTGTAACAAAAATGGTTTTATTGGCTTCTCTAATCCGTTCATAAACTCAATAACAGGTACAGCCCTGGAAATCATATCACAACGGGTTCTAGAACAAATAAGACAAGGGGATGGATGGGGGGGGGCATCTGCTACAAAATGTTGGTGCTGAGGTGACGGGTCAGAGAAAAAGCCATAGAAAAAAAATGTCATATCATGCATATCAGAGAAAACAAAACAAAAAAAAAATATGAAAACACATTTTTAGTGTTTTTGTACATTTTTGTAAACAATATCCTTCTAGAGATCATATAAAAAAACACATTATGGCAAGTAACAAAAATATGGGATATAAAGGAAATGAGAAAAGTTCTACTGAGGCATCTAGAATGCAACACTGCTTGGTGTGAATGCTTTTACAGACAAAAAAGAAAAGAAAAAAGAAAATACATTTTGCATTTTTTCTCGACAAGTCAATTGCTCTCTATAATTGTAAACACAGGTGGTGATTATACAACATGTCGAACCCTACACTACAAATATTTCCACTACATACATGAAAACGCGTGTGTCCCTGCTTTCTTGCGCTTCCGTGATATGAGGTATATTCAGGTCAATCCTATTTGTTTCTTTTTCCTTAAATCTCCGTCACTTTCTATCCCGCTCGTTTTTTTTAGTGTGTTGTTTATGTTTGTGTGTGTGTCTTTGTCTTTGTAGTGTTAGTGTTTCCAAGTGAAGTGGCTGGTTGGCTAGTCTTTATTCCCTGTGATCTGAGCAGCTTCAAAGTCTCTTGGGAGGAGCGGAGGAGCTCAGACTTAGGAAAAGGAGGGAGGGGGAAAAGGAGGTTAAAGGGAGAGCGGAAAAAGGAGGGAGGAAGGGGTTAAAGTTAAAGGGAGTGAGGAAAAAGTTGGGAGGAAGGGGGTTAAAGGGAGAGAGGAAATTAACTTAATTAAATATCAACCCTGGCTGCTGGAACAGAATGGCTTTAGCCATGGAAGACAAAGAAGGCCTTTGTTTATCCTTGCGAGTGCGGGGACTGCATTTTGTGTGTGGAGGGGGTGGAGAGTGGGGTGTACCGTACTTTGTCAGCCAGTTTCTCTGCAGTGTTATAAAAAAAAAAAAAAAGAAGCATGTAGGTCCGGTGATTTACTTGCCAAAAATTATATCTGCTACCAAGTTCTGTTGCAGCTCGTAAAGAATAAATAAAAGAAACAGGAGGAAATAGTTTGGGTATGTATCCAGCAGTCAGAAATTCAACAGTGAGGGTTAAAAACATAAAAATAAAAACATTTCCAGCATATTTGCCCGCCCCGACCCCGCCCCCCCAAAGAACAACTTAAATACAAAAAGAGGTACTCTCAGAATATTGTATAACAAAGTTATGGCAATTCATCTTTATACAACATCACCCGACAAACCGCCGAAAAAACGTACCCCCCCCCCCCCCATCAAAAAAAGCAACAAAATACATCTAAATGCCCGTGGTCATGCCTAGTATATCCCTACCTAGTCCCCATCAAAACAATAAGCCCCACCCCCCCACCCACCAAACCCCCATTCACAGTTTTCTCCTCTTAAAAATAATATTAATAATAATAATCACTTTTATCACATAATGCAATTGAATGGGTTTGTTGTCATTTTTCAATGATGGATGTGTTAAAAAAGTGCTTGATTGATTCCATTGACGAAAAAAAATTATCAAAAAAATCAAAAAGGTTCAACAGTAAGGAGTGAAGTAGAAAAGTGGGCGACTTGTCCAAAAGCGTCTAGTCGGCGACAGTACAGCGAAAACAAAAAAACTAAACACAGACCGGTGTCCATTGCATTCCGAGACAGAAGGCCGTGACGTCAGAGACGCAGTGGCTCTCGGATGATCGCGTTGACTCGTTAGGTAGAGTCTTCAAGGTTGCGTCTTTATGAGGGAGTGCATGGGTTAGGCAGGCTTCATCAACTGACATTATGTATTCATCAGCGTATACAAAAAGTCCTCGGCGTATACAAAAAGTCCTCTGTCACATAAACATCCTCCTCAGCTCAGAACGTACTGTGTGTTGCGCAAACCACGGGGTTAGAAAAACCCATAAAGAACCCATTTTTTTTATAGCTTGTGTATAAGTCCGGCCCTTTATACAAAGGGAAAACGTCGACGTGATGTCTACACGTCGACACACAACTGTAATCTCGACGCAGCGACACGTGGTAGAGGAACCACAACCGGAAAATCTAGAACTTGTTTATTTGTCCGAGGAGTAGGAAAAAATTTAAAGGAAAAGAAATAAAAGAAAGCTTTGTAGTCTCAAAGTACACCTGTAAAAAGTGTGCTAATTGCATCTCATAATACAAAGTCTTATTACACAATTGTTGCCTATTTCCTGAGTTAATACGTTGCTTGTAACAGACAATATAAACTTTTTTTTGTGTTTTTTTGTGTTTTTTTTTTTGCCATTTGAATTCTGGGACTTTCCCTGCCACAAACGTTATTGAAATCATCAACATCATTCATTATTACTTTACAGCGGTATGATGATTGGTAAAACACAAGAAAAAAGAAAACAAACAAACATAATCAAGCAAGTTCATTAGCTACCCTCTAATTTATTTTTAAATTACATTTAAATCTACGGTTTACAGCCATATCATACCCACTACTCTAAACGAAAAAATTAAGAGACTAGATATATAATAAAAAAGAGAATATCAAAAAATTGCATTTGAGGCCTTGACGACCCTCCCTGGTAGAGTATTTCGTATCAACATTTAATGGCAGTGTTTTTTTTTTGTTTTTAAAATTGACCTCGCTACAAGAACAAAATTAAGAATGGGTGTAGGGACAGCGCGGACAGTGATCGACAGCCCCCAACCGGGTTTCACCTTGTTTTAAATCCTTATCTGAAACTTTGGCTTGTCTGGGTTTTCGTTCCTGTACTCGCCGGCTCACTGACGTCAGCTAACAAACTGGTATACCCTGAGAATTCTGACACGGGAGTCCGTATTCGGTGGTCGACCTCCGGCCCGGGGTCTGCGGCGTAGCTCAGAGGCGTGCGTCGGCCCGACTTGAACTGGGAGCCGAAGGCCTGAGCGAAGTTCTCGATCGTGTACGTGGGGGGCTCCTCGGGGGGATCCGGCGGGGCCAGGTCCGGGTAGCCCGAGCCGTCGCCGGCCCGGCCCTTGGCCCGCTGCCCCTTGGGACCGTCCGGGGCGGTCAGATCCTGGGGCGTCAGGCTGAAGGCGCCCGGGGAGTGCTGCTTCTCCAGCTGCTCGGTTAGCTCCTGAGAGGGGGTGAGCTGCTGGTGGCCGGCGGACTCCAGGCTGAGGTGGTAGGCCGGCTGAGAGGGGGAGCCCACCAGCATGCCGTAGTGGGACTTGGAGGAGGACGAGGAGGCGGCGGACGAGGGGGCCGCGATGGGCAGCGGGGAGGAGACGGCGGGCGGGTAGCCGCATTCCAGCGGGGACGTGCCGTAGATGTGCTTGTCGGAGAAGAGGGGCCCCGTGGGGCTGGAGCTGCTGGACAGGAGCGGGAAGGGCCCGCTGGGGCCCAGGCTGGGGAAGGGCCCGCTGTGACTGGTGCGCTCCAGGGCCTGCAGCAGGAACTTGGAGTACTCGCTCATCACCACCGTCTTATCGCCGCCGTTGGTCGGGTCGTCCTCCAGCTCCGGCGTGACGGGGGCGGCCGGTTGCAGGTCTACATGGTGCGGGTGGTCCGACAGGTCAAAGGTCACGTCGTGGTGGTGCGACCCCTCCGATTTGTGGGTATAGTGGTCCAGCAGGCTCTGCAGCACCTCGTCCGGGATCCCCGACTTGTCGTGTTTGAGATCCAGCGGCGAGGAGTCCAACATGGCCAGCGTGGGTTCGGGCCCCAGGGAGCCCTGGATCACGCCGCCGCCGCCCTGGGGCGCCATGTGCAGCGAGCTGCTGGCCCCATAGTCTATGTGGACCGCGTGGAGGTAGCGCCGCTTCTTCACAAACTGCATGGCGTCGTCGTAGTTGCTGCTGTTGGCGGAGCCCTGCTTGTTCCCCGCAGGGCCCTGCAGCAGCACCATGCCGTCCAGGCCCGCAGCCCCGACGTGGTCCATGGGGCCGGGCTTCTGCGGCAGCATCTTCTGCCCGTGGAGGAGGGAGGCGGATGATTCCCCTCCGTCCTCCAGGGTGGGGAGGCCCTTTTCCAGACCCTTGCGGCCGGCTTTCTTGAAGAGCAGCTTGGGGGTGCGTCCCTGTATGGCGGGCTGCTCCATGCTGAAGTCATGCAGGTCGCCGGACATCCCCCCGGAGGACGCGGCTGCGGCGGAGGAGGCGTTCTTCTTCCGCCGGCGCTCACCGCCCTCTCCGTTTTTGGACTTGGCCCTCTTCCGTCCCGAGGTGGTGGCTGCGTTTCCCTGAGTGAGTGAGTAGCTGCCCTGGCCGAGCTCCGACTCGCTGAGCTCCAGCATGCTGGGGTCCAGGCCCTTCTTTATGGCTTCTCCACAAGTCCGCTTGTGCTTCAGTAACCGGTCTGTTCTTGAGAAAAACTGTGAAGAGGGGAGAGAGAGAGAGAGAGAGA
This sequence comes from Notolepis coatsorum, assembly GCF_963971535.1. Taxonomy (NCBI): domain Eukaryota; kingdom Metazoa; phylum Chordata; class Actinopteri; order Aulopiformes; family Paralepididae; genus Notolepis; species Notolepis coatsorum. The sequence continues at coordinate 133,353,066 of NC_140174.1, read as the reverse complement.
GAGAGAGAGAGAGAGAGAGAGAGAGGGGAGAGAGCCGGGACAGGAGGGAAACAAAAGAAGTTCAATTAGTTAAGTTCCTAAGGGCTGGATGATCCACAGGGCTGTACTGTGAGAGATATATATCGCACGTGCTACAGCAACATCGGTCTGTGCGATGAATGGATCTACTTCAGTAGCACTGGTGCGATAGGCATTCGGTTCATATCGATACTCTTATTTTGAAAATCCTGTGGCGGGTCTCATTTCCGCCTAAGCACAGCTCCAGCTATAATAACTATGGCTCCGGCAGCTAGCACCGTTCGGTTCATATCGATACTCTTATTTTGAAAATCGCGTGGTGTCGTGACTAGGGATGTCCGATATTATCGGCCTACCGATATTATCGGCCGATATCGGCATTAAAATGTGATATCGGAAAATAACGGTATCGGTTTAAATTTTAATTTATTTATTTTTTTGCATTTCTATAACCTTTATTTACCCAGGCAAGCAAGTAAGAACAAATTCTGATTTTATTTATTGTCAAAAGTATGCATAATGTTCTGTTAATTCCACAACAAGAGATATGTAATGTTAATTACCTGAAATTATTAATTTTTTTGGGGGGGGGGGAACCCTGCATATATCGGTATCGGTTGATATCGGTATCGGAAATTAAGAGTTGGATAATATCGGTATATCGTATCGGTAAAAAAGCCTATATCGAGCATCCCTAGTCGTGACTCATATCCGCTCGGCTCCACAGCACACAGCAGTACTCATCTCAGTAGCGTCTGGAACACGATGGGGTGTGTCAAGAAATGGAAAATTGAGAAATGAGAGGTGGCCCTATGGTTTCAAGTTGGATTATGATATAACAAACTATAATCAAAAGCAAAAAGAGTGGGTTTGACTTTATTTACCTACCCCGTTTTTCAATTAAAAATGTGATTTTTTTTGCCTTTTTGGCAGATTTCCACAATTTCCGCCAAAATCACATTTTCATATATGTGGCTGCTTGTCTACATCCTGGGACCTCATTCAGACTTACTACCCCTACCTTAAGCTTGGTATGGTAGCCCATACCATGTTACAATGCAATAACATACAATACCATGGTATACCATAAATAAATAATCGGAAGTGTGTGGTACTGTATAATTAGTGAAAACAGGGCAGGACAGCATTTTGGTTTTTATAATGCTTATTTTTTTTTTGTCTTTGTTATTTTATACTTTTTATTTAATTAAAATGTTTTATCAGATACTGTAGCAATACATCTAGCTGTATTTCAAAGCCATAAATGTGGAGATTCAGTTTGATTGCATGTACAATCTACTTCATGGCAAGCTTCATGATGCCGATGAGGTCCTGCTTGCTGTTGATCCTGGGCACCAGGTCGATGTGCTCTGCCCTCCCCCGGATGAATCCGTCCCTCCTCTCAGCATCATACACAGCACTGGCTGCTGCTGTCGTTTCCTTCACAGCTCTCTCTATAGCCTGCGTGTGGCAGGGGAAGTACTCCACCTCCATGGGCTTCCCCATGAACTCCAGCAACTGGTTATCTTGTTGATCATGTTCTCCAGGGTGGCTGCCTGTGTGTTGAGGTTGGGCAGGGTGCGCAGCCTGAGGGAGGTGTCCCCCAGCTCCTGCTCCCCCCTGATGGAGATGATCTTGAGGACTGCGAACCTCCTCTCCTGCTTCTCCTCGCTGCAGAGCATGGTCACCAGGATCGCCTCAGAGTGAGCGAACCATGCAGAGGACCGGACGGTCGACATGACAGTCAACTGCACCACCTTGGGCTGGGTGCGGAGGCAGGACAGCTCAAACAGGACATTCCTAGGTCCGTCCACCCAGCTGTTGTTGATCTTCACTTGGAACCAGCAGGGGAAGTACACCATGGTTATGAAGGAGACAATCTCCCTCAGTCTGGCCAGCAGCTTGCCCTTAAGTCCATGGCTGCGGCACCACCAGTCACAGAACAGGTTAGCTGTGGTGAGCCACCTGCTGTGTCCAGTCTTGCCAACTGTCAGTGCAGCAAGATCATTGTCCATCTTGCCACTTCTGATAGCCTTGGTGATCCTGTATCCATAGTGCTTGTCTGAGGAGAGGTCTTTGACTACCTTGTCAGGAAGATCAGAGAGACTTGTCTTCCCCGGGATTGCCGGGAAGCTGAGGGTTCTCTCCAGAGAGCTGACAGTCGGCAGCAACTTTCCCAGCTCTCCCTCCACAAGTCCTTGCTGCTGCTCTTCCCATCTCTCTGAGTGATCAGCTTCCTCAGCTTCAGCTCGTTAAGTGTGCAGCTGGCACACAATCCAGAACAGTCTTCTGTCCAGGTATTCCTCCAGGAAGTGGAACATCCCACCCTTGTACCCGGTGTTACTGTTGGTGCTGTCTCCAGCAATGGACTCTAGGCTGTCAGAGACTCCGTACTTGGTGCGCCACTCAAAGACTTGGAGAGTGAGTGCCTGTGATGATGACATGGTGGAGTCGCCAGGAACCTTCTCCTTGATGAAGTGGTCGAGAAAGCGGCCATCTCCGTCAGTCATGGTGTTACATGGATGTGTAGAACTTCTTGGTGTCCGGATTGAAGTCTCAAACCTTCGTCTTGGTGATTCTTGAATCTAACATGATAGTCTTGACATCCCCTTCTAGTATCTCCCTCTTCTCTCTAGACTGCACCTTCTCATCACCTCATCCCTAGCACGGTGAATCTTCTTGGGATCAACAGCCAGGACAGGTACTCACTTGTATGGATTATTTCAATAACTGTTAATATTCTGGATAATTCTACCACAAAAGGTAACGTTTTTGACAAATATTGAAACAGTTAGTTTCTCCTCCCTATTGTTAGCACGTAGCAACAATTAGATCTGAAATTAGTTAGAAAAATCATAATTAATATTCTCCTTTGTTTCATCACAATTTAAGCAAGCCTAGTAATAGACACAATATTTCGGACACTGTGAATACATTCCCTGAGGTCCGTAGATGTCCCTAGATACCAAGAATATGCAAATGGGCTTGTAGAAGTGGAGCAATATTCCATTTACCTAGGTATATATTTTAGGCAGATTTTCAGAAAATATACCACGGGTGGAAGAGGTTAAAGGCTTTATTGGAAACTAAATAAAAGTTTTATTTTTAAAAAGGACCATTTCCAACTGCAGTAAATATTTGGTTTTGAATGGTGATAAAAATTGCCAAAGAAATTACAAATATGAAAAACCGTGATTTAGGCGTAAACAGTCAGAAATCCGCCAAAAAGGCCAACATTTTGAATTTTTTAATCGAAAAACGGGGTAGGTAAATAAGCATAAGCTAACAACAAGCTAAAACCCTGTTCAGAGCGATACAGAGAACAGAGTGGGGACTGGGAAGGAGGGGGGGGGGGGGGGCAGGCATTCTCCCTTCTGTGTGTGTGCGTTTGAAAAGATATGATGAAGTCAGACGAGTATATTATATTGATAGTAAATGTACTGAGGGTGGACAGATAATGTTGATATTTAAACATAAAAAATACAATACATAATAAATGTATGCATGATCATCATGCAACATAAAACAATTGCAGGAACGGTTTGGGAGAGGAAGGGGTTTTAGGTTGCGTGTTCCAAACAAATTTGCTTACAAGTTTAAAGCTCAATATATCAAAACGTGGCACTTTATAGTGAACAGGAGGTCTATTTGTATTAAAAACAATAAATAGTTTTTCATTTAAATGTCTGGAAGAGCTAATTTTTTTTTTTCAAATCATATTTCCGTTACCTTTTTTGAGTTGATCTAAATGTTACTGATTGTGTTAAATGGGCTTATGATATCATCTCATATCGATTGCAGGCACCTGCATTGTATCGCTGTCCAAAGAATCGATATCGCATCGTGATGAAACTGGTGATTCCCAGTAGTAGAGTCCATACACCCAACACCAAATCCCATAATTCCTTACATGTAACGTGTCTGGCTGTGTGACATCAACTTGCATGAAAATGACAGCCAAACATGGCACTGCAACTAAATAACACAAATACAATAGGCACATTTGTGACTGTTACAAATATAACACGTTTTATACTTGTGCTACAAGATTTTGGCCTGTGCTACAAAACTATCAACCTCTGTAGCACCAGTGCTATGTGCAAAAAAAGTTAACGTACAAGTGAGACTTTTTACACAGAAACATTATACCACATGGATTATCTTTCTCTCTCTGCCGGCTTTGGGTTGTCCACACTGAACCTAGCAAAGATAGAATGCCATGATGCCGTGTTCCTGAGTCAGATAGATGGAGACGCAGCGTGGAAATAGGTCTGCAAAAGGTGCACGCATGCAATGACACGCATAACTCACAATGATTACCTAAGACGAGCATTCTCTAGGCTTTCAACAAGTCCAGGGCAGCCAGTTGAGCTTTTTTTTGGCGTCTTCTCACCAAATAATAATAAATATTATATTTATAATATAATAATAGTAACCCTTTAATCGCCAATGACGTGTTTAGACGTCATTCCTCGCCATGGGTAATCTGCCAATGACGTCGTACAGCGTCTTTGAGATCAATATTTCAAAAATCTGTCATGGCAATCATATTTCACCCACGGAGACTTGACGGGTGATGTAGAGCTCCTCTCATCTCTCCAATGGTGCAAGACCGCCATCTGGTGGCCGATCGGCGAGGTGCCAAAACCGGAAGTGAGCGGCCGGAAGTGGTGCTCACCCATATTTCGTCCGTCTCCAGCTTGATACACTGGATAGCGATCCGTTGCCAATAACTCGATAAATGACATGATTTGGACGTATATAGTATTATACAACCTGGAACTGGACCAACAAGATCGACATCCCATAATAACGATCTTTTTGCTCCAGTAGCATCCCCCATCGCTACGAGGAAGCTGCGGTGAGTTTCAGCGTGTTTGATTATTATTGTCCATACAAACTGCTCTGATCTATGTATCACCCATACTACATAAATGATTTAACGTCGGCCACAGACTTATAAACCCCCCCCCCCCCCCCGGTCACCAGCAGATGATGAGGCATGACGTTTAGGACCTTGTACAATTGAAATTTTTTATCTGACGTCAATCGGTATCAAACTACATTTGATGATCTAATATATGTATTTATGGCTATAACTCACGTTCTGCAGAATGCTGCAGAAAACGATAAACAAGAGAGGTGATTAAGATCAGAATAATCCCTGACAGATAAAGGGTTAATATAATAATAATATATATATTGAAATTATATTATTTTAATTAGACATAAAACATGTAGTCTATTATTATATCATGTGGTCAGCCTTTTTTCTTTCTATGCGACAACTGATCAATGTTTGCGTCTGACTTTTTTTAATTAGACATAAAACATGTAGTCTATTATTATTATATCGTGTGCGTGCTGGTGCGCCCTATCCCGCTACACACAGAAGCTGGGATAAAACCCACCCCGGCAATTTGTATACCTGAAGACGGCAAAATTACGCATACAATTTGACCCCCCCATACTGTATTCGTTCCTTTCACACAGAACGGCATGCCGTGAGATAATGGGGTATGATTCGCGGCTATAATGGGCACTGTGGAAGGGGCTATAGACATAGACTATGCAGATTGAAAAGAAAATTACTATTATATTCTCTTGTCCTTGACAGCTAATAGTGCCGTCAAGCAGATAAATAGTGCAACATCATGTTGGTCTTACTCTAAATGAATAATGGGGATTTTTTTTACAATTGTGCCAGTATTGAGGGAGATCGCTACAGCCAGCAGCTGCAAAACGGGCTGCAATGTAATTACACACATGCGTGTCAAGTACATGCACTCACAGATCTTTTTTGCCATTGTTGTGGACAGACACACACACACACACACACACACACGGCCCTATGAAATCTGTTTTTATCAAATTTGAATTTTTCTGTTTTCGGATTTCACATTTTTATATTTTCCTCTTTTCGGATTTCTCGTATTTCTTTCCTTTGGATTTAAGTTTAACCAAAAAGATAAGCAATACAAAATTATGTTTTTAACTAACTTTAATAACAGTACATCTGCCGTATAACAGTGCCAGTGCAGTTCAATGATTTATTCAGTTCAATGCAGTTCAACTGCCAGTGCAGTGCAATAATGTAATAATTATTAAATACCGGTAATACAAAATAATAATTTGTTTAAAAGAAAATCAGAAAAACACTAAAATGTCATTTATTTCAAAGATATGTCCTTTAAAAGGTTCATGCTTCTCCCCATATCTGGCTGACATCACCATTGTTATACATCAGGGCTATTCAACTAAATTGTTCAGGGGGCCACATTGTCAGAAACCCAAGGCGCCAGGGGCCGGACTGCCACGGCGCCTCCCCGTGCTATGAATATATGTACACTTGACACAACATGCAACGACATTTTCACAACTTTTATTTAACTACATTGCAAAAGTAGTATACTTTTCAAAAAAAGTGCTTCATTTATGTGCCACATCTGCAACATCTCCTGCAGAAAGTGCTTCATTTATGACTGTGCAACAACTGCAACATCTCCTCTTCAACATTTCAATATAAAAATAAAATATATATGTGCATCTGAACATTCTACACTTGAACAAAAAAACACATTTATAGTGCAGCTGAGCTTATGAAAAAGTGCTTCATGTCTGTGCAACAACAGCAAATCACAGCATCTTATTAGCACTTATTGTCCACTCTTAACTCTCAAACATCAGGGGGGTGGGGGGCAGACAGGCCTAGCCTACATACACACATCTAATGAGAGCGATTGCACTTCTTTGACTGGGCAATGGCAGAGAAAGAGGGTTCATAGGAAGTGAGGGCTACCCGCAAACAGTGATGCAAATGCTCATTTGTCAAGGAGGCACATTGCTTGTTTTAATGGCATTAAATCCGCAACGCCCCAACCCTGGACACCTTCAAATCCGCTCTAAAAACACACCTCTTCACCAAGGCTTTCCCCATCAGTTAGTTTTAGATTAAATTAGGTCCATAATCCCCTCTTCCCCCCCTACTTTCCTTGCCCTATTTTTTGTCCTGATTGTAAAGCGACCTTGAGTTCTATGAAAGGCGCTATATAAATTTGATTTATTATTATTATTATTATTATTATTATTATTATTATTATTATTATTATTATTATTATTATTATTATTATTATTATTATTATTATTATTATTATGTGAGAGAAACTGGATTCACAGGTGTATGTTGAGCCAAACATTGTTAGCACAGATATTGCCAGCGTTTTTATTTTGGGGAATGTCTTGACATGAATACACTTTATCCAAAATGTTGTGGTGGATTCATTCTCAAGTGCCTGCTTCAGAGCAGATGATGCTTGCATGTCAATTATTTCAAGTTGCAGGATACCTTCATCAATGTGAAGTGATGCAAGGAACTCTTGTCCTTTTGTGGAAATAGCAGCTACATTGGCAAATGGGTTGCTCACAAAATGCATCAATTCTCTGGACATGTCAAATTCATCAAATCGACTTGCAAAGTTTTCCCTCAATTTATCAATGAAATCTGTCATTAATTGAGTGACTTTTGGCTCAATTGTGCGTGTTAACGTTGACATGAAAAGAAAAAAGTTAAAAAATAAAAATAAAAAAAATATATAAATTTTTTTTTTTTTTTTTTATTATCATGTACGGTAATCTTTGGCGGGCCGGTCAGAATCATCCCGCGGGCCGGATATGGCCCGCGGGCCGCCAGTTGAATAGCCCTGTTATACATGATGGTTAGGCGCTTTGTGTTTTACTTAGTGAGGGATTCTCTTTTGTCGGTCAGCAGCGTTTTGTACTTGCTGAAGCTTCTCTCTGTATAATCATTTTTAAATATCAACATTATCTGGCCATCCTCAGTAAATACTATCAAACTCCTCTGACCTCATCTGCATGCACGGTGCACGCACGGCACGCGCACACACACTATAAAAAAACGAACTGGATATTTGGACAGTAACGTTTGGCTTCTTGAGAGAGAGGGAGTCTGACTATTATGGAACACGCACTGCGTTCCGAGAGAGAGACTTGCATTACACCAGGGGTGGGAATCACCAGTTTCATCACGATACGATACGATATCAATTCTTTGGACAACGATACGATATTTGCCGATATCACAAAGTCTGCCACGATACTATACGATTCAATTCGATTCAGGTGCCTGCAATCGATATGAGACGATATTATGTGCCCATTTAACACAATCAGTCACATTTAGATCAACTAAAAAAAGGCTACGGAAATATCAATTGACGTCTTTATTTTTGAGCTCTTCCAGACATTTAAATGAAAAACAATCTATTGTTTTTAATACAAATAGACCTCCTGTTCACTGTAAAGTGCCACGTTTTTATATATTGAGCTTTAAACGTTAAGTAAAATGTTTTGGAACTCACAACACGCAAGCTAAAACCCCTTCCTCTCCCAAACCGTTCCTACAATTGTTTTATGTTGCATGATGATCATATGTTTAAATATCAACATTATCTGTCAATATAATAAACGCACACGCATACACACACACAGACAGAATGCCCCCGCCCCTCCTTCTTCCCCTCTCCTCTCTCCGTTTCTCTCTCTCTTAGCTTAGTTAGCTTAAGCAGCTAATGTAACATTAATTTAGGTCTGCCCACGCGACGTGGGCATAAAAGAATGGCGACGATGCAAAGCATGTTAAATGCATTTGACCCGCTGCAGGGAAAAACTGCACAGACTTATATCGGTTCTCAAAATAGACGCTCCCTAGCGCTACACGGAGTTTCACCAGGGCAGATGACGTCGACGGATTTTCAAAATAAGAGTATCGCAATATGAATCGATCTTTTTACGTTGCATCGATCCTATTTGATTATTGATAATAGATCGATATATCGATCTGGATCGATGTATCGTCCCACCCCTACATTACACGCAACGCGAGTCTGACTATTATGGAGCACGCACTGCGTTCCGAGAGAGCGTTCCGAGAGAGAGAGAGAGAGAGAGAGAGAGAGAGAGAGACTCGTTCCTTTGTCCCGTAATGGATTTGGTAGCTGTAATTTCTGCGTATCTGTAGCCCATGCAGCGCCACCGTTTTAGAGTCGTAGTGAAGATTGATTTATATGAAAAACGATGTATAATTTAAACAAATTCCACGCCATTCTTTTTTACATGTTGGACGAGAGATAGTGACTGTCAAATGAGCCATAGTATTGTCTCCATAGCTATAATATAGAATATAGATATAGCTCTGCAAGCATCGTGAAAATGCCTATCTTTTGTGTGTGTGTGGCCCATTGACTACAGGGTGGGGATAATCGCTGGCGCTGAATGAGTTCATATCTCAATTCCTCCGCGATCGCGGATTCCATAGGGCCCTACACACAGGGGCAGATGTCCCAACACAGTGTAATTTGTAAAATACTATTATGCTCAACATTTTCTTCTAGATTGTGATGTGACATTACCACCCTATTGCCAGCTGTTCATGGGCAGACTAACCTGTTGGCAGGTGTGGCATCGATATGGCTTCTCTCCACTGTGAGTCCTCTTGTGCCTCTCCATGTGGTACTTCTGAATGAAGCGCATGTTGCACTGGTCACAGCTGAACGGCTTCTCACCTACACAAAGGTGCAGAAGTGTCAGAGTTAAAAAAGGAACGACTTTTTGTTAAAAGAAAACAACCAAGATCTAGTTCCAACTGCAAATGTTCTCTGAATTCCATACTTTTCCCAGACCTTAAAAAAAGGACCACAATAAATATTATTAATCAGCACACGTATTTTACATTACCCCAGACTGTTTTCCTGAGCACAGCTTACAGATAAAGTAATAAACAAAACAAAGGAAGAAGCAATATTCTTATCCCTTATTCTTATTGCAATAAACCAGTTAAAAAAATTATATCTTTCATCTTTCCCATTTTTTCTTTCATATTCTTCTTCACAACAATAAGTATCACAATATGTAAAATGGCAACAGATTAACAATAAAAAGTTGAGTCATCCCTAGCCAGCCCAATCTTGCTTAAAATATGTAAATAAAGTACTTATCGACTACAGGAAAAAGACTACCAAGACACACTATTCTGATAGCCTTGCCCAAACCCTAACCACACGGTTTCCTTAAACTAACCATAACTCTAACCTAGCCCTAACTTTCTATCTTAACCATGACCATTACATGTTAAAACGAGCCATCATTATAGTATTACTGTTTGTATCAGGGTGGGTGGGTGGTTAGTCTATTGGTGAAAACACTCGCCCGCAACCTTAATCATTATTGGTTTGAGTCCCGGACTTTTGCCAATACAAAAACGTAAATATATTACTTATGTCTATAAGATAACATACATTATGTACCTTTTTCCTGTGGTCGATTATTACTTTATTTTTATTTTCTGATGAGACTGTTTCCCTAAGCAGTTGACTGATCAAGTATAAACTTTGAGGACTACAGAGGAGGAGGTTATGGAAGGTATTAAATCAATGAAGTCAGGAAAAGCTCCAGGGTTAGATGTCTTCCCTGTTATGACTATTCTATCACAGTGAATTTGATATTATCACAGTGAATCACATTGATAGTCTGCTGCATATCTCAACAAATGTATATTCTGGGCAGGGAACAAACTTAACTTTTTGACTTACCAGCCATTTGGCTGGTAGATTTTAAAAACTACCAGCCAGGCAGATTTTTTACCAGCCAAAAATTTAAAATAGCTTTTTAGTATATCGCCATGTGTTATTATTACTATATAATACTCTCATATGCTATTTTCAATTAATATCATAAACAACATAAGGAATATTAGCATAATTTTGAGTGGACTGAAGGAATGAGTCAGCGTTAATAGTTTTAAATGCAAATAATTTATTGAAACATAGAAGTGGGGTCGGGGACACACACACTGTTTCAACTCACCACCCCTGCACATATTGTAGTCTAGTCTGTCTTCAAACTTCCACTCCTCTCGAAACCTTTTTATATTTGAATATCAACATTATCTGTGCATCCTCAGTAATCCTCAGTTTACTACAATATACTCCTCTCCTGAGTCCTGACTAGTGACTTCATCGTCTTTCCAAACGCACGCACACACACAGAGAAAGGGAGAGTGCCCCCCCCCCCCATTTCCCTTTCCCCAGTCCACACTGTCTGCTGTTCTCTATGGCAGTGGTTCCCAAAGTCGGGGTCGCGACCCAAAGGTGGGCCGCGAGCAGCCACGGGTGGGCCGCGAGATGATTTAAAAAAAAAAGAGAAAAAAAAATAATTTTTTATTTTATTTTTATTTTATTTTTGTCAGGCCACTGAACTTAGAAGCAGGCCAGGACAGTGTTTCTAGTTGTATTCTATTCTATTGTATTCTAAAATGTGACTATATGGTTTTATATTAACTTAATAAATAAACAAAAACTAAAAAAAATCTACTTATTTCAACGAACATTTCAAACTAAATAACAGATTATGCACATAAAACGCTGAAAACAACCGAAGCAACAATAGTATTTTAATGAGGCTATTATTATTATCATTATTATTTTGCAACAAGTTAGCCCTCTCATAAATAGCACATATAAATGAATAACTAACTTGAACTAACTTAATAGGATTGAAGTGATATTTGGCAAAAAAAATCGGTCGCCTGGCAAAAAAAAAAAAACCTGACGATGTGCATTGGGCCGCGGCTCTCTGACGCCTTATTTTCTGGGTCCTGGCCTGAAAAGTTTGGGAACCCCTGCTCTATGGCTCTGCCGCTGATCAGGATTAGCTTGTTAGCTTACGCTAACATAACGTTCATTTCGGGTGATGTAGGCATAAGGAATGGCGACGATGCAATGCATGTTAGATGCATTTGACCCGTTGTGAGAAGAAGAAAAAACCACAGACTTATTTCGGCTCGCAAAATAGGCGCACTGCTGTGTAGCTCTGCTCTCGGGGGAACAAACTTAACTTTTTGACTTACCAGCCATTTGGCTGGTAGATTTTAAAAACTACCAGAGCCAGGCAGATTTTTTACCAGCCATTGGCGGTTGGCTGGTACTTATTTTGTTCCCTGATTCTGGGGCTATATTAACAGGTTACACAGTACATTTAATCAGGCAGTGACCCTCAAAAAAAGAAAGGAATCAAACCAGCTACAGGCCTATCAGTTTAGCAGGGGTTGATTACAAGTTCATGTTCCGAGAGCATTTCCTGCCTGACATTATACATCCAGATTAGGTTGGATTTATAAGTGGAAGGTCACCCTCTGGTTCACTTGATGCAGCTCCACCGTGGATCAATGTAGCCGCATAATGTTAAATATCACAGTAAGTGCTTTAGAGATGTTGGGCATAATTTAGTAAAATGTCTGTTGTCTCCGGTAATACCCGTGTTGTCACAAGTTTATTAATCATGGAACATTTTACATCAAGATGGGAACCATAGTGGAGTTTCTGTGGCCCAACGGTTCAGTCCCAGAAAACGAAGATTCTCGTTTCTGGGTAGTTATTTCTTTTATTCGCTATTGCCATTCATAATCCATCGAGGCAGCCTGTGCAGGCTGTCCTGAATGGGTCTGAGACCGCAAACGTCCAATACCGCCGCCTAACGGCCGATATTGCACATCCTTGGATTCTCTCTGGCTCAGCCTGTATGTTGATCTAACAAGTCCGGTCTGGGTTTCCCTACTCGGACAGTAGTAAAGTTTATAACACATGGATTGGGGAGAACCAAGCACAGTGGATTCATGTACTTTGGTGGATTATCTTGGCATCACGATCGACATCAATACTTGGAATGGCGATCAGATAATTGGAATAATCTTTTTGCAGTACATCCTAGTCAAGGTAAGGGCTATATGCTATCAATCTTGCGTTGATTATGCCTTCATTGTGATCCGTGTGTGTCCTGTAACGTTACTCCACAACGTATGCCCATACGCCCACAGCGACCTCTGGCGCCCAATGTGTTAAGAAATTGGATTAGACCAGTGGTTCTCAAACTATGGGTCACGACCCAAATTGGGGTCGCGGGTAGGTGACAGTGGGGCAAGTAAAAACAAAATTAAATTTTTTCTTGTTTTGTTTTTGATATATGTTCTGGCAACATATCCTGGCTAAATATGCCTCGTTTTATAACTGTGTATATTGATAACATAGTGCTGTCATTTCTAATTACTTTCTAATAAATATGCATGATCAAGTTCAACAACGTGTGCTTTTATTTTGATATTCCTTAATTCCACATTGAAATTACACGATGTGGGGTCCCCAAAAGAAATCCTAAATAAAATGGGGTCACGGTATGAAAAGGTTTGAGAACCCCTTGATTAGACTGATATATGCAGACCCACAGGCTTCGTCCTGATAATTGGGTTGATATTCCTCCATTAACTCATCCAGCGCCATCGCTTAGTGAGCCAGGGGGCGCTAGAACGCCATCGCTTTAATCAATGGGGAGACTGCGAGATTTGCGAGTGCTTAAAATATATCTTATATTATAGCTATGGGTCTAATACATCTGTCGATTGTCAGTGAGTTACTTCCAGTAAACATGCACAAAACCGATTGTTTTTTCATCCGTACATTTCAGTTTTATACCGTTTTGAATACGAGTATAGTTTGTGATTCTTAGTAATCCCAGGAAAAGACGCAATAATAGCGTTTTTAGTGGAATCTTCCTGAAATCAACGCTAGATTATCATTATTATCCTTCCTTGTGCATACATGTAATGGCCCTCGTAGCGCAGCGCTCCCCCCCCCCCCCCCCACACCCAATGGTAAACAGCCACACACACACAGCTTCGATCGCGGTAGAAAGAAATATCAGATCAACGCAAGATATGCATTGCAGATGTAACACTGTAAACGCTAGTCCTGCCGGAGTATTTAAACCCCACCCGCACGGCTCAGATCGGCCCAGAAAAGAAACTACACAATTTCTAATAGAGTGCAATACCGGCTGGAAGGCGTAGGTGGCGGTATTTGCCCTTTTGCGAGCTCAGACCCATTCCCAATGATAACATCAGGCTGGATGGATGAACATGAATGGATATAGCTAATAAAAGAAATAACGATAAGGAGACCCGCTCTCTCCATTATTGTTAATGTTATTTCATTAACTACTTTCTGTGGCTATTAGAGCAGACCCAACTATGGGCATGGTTAGAGCTGGTGGAAGAGAGCACAAGTTGTTTCTTTATGCGGATGACATTTTGTGGCTATCCACAGACCCTGCCTCTTCAGTCCCTATATTATTAACCTCTTAAGCCTGAGCGGTCCGGTGGTGGACTGCAAATGACATCACGCCATAAATCCATCTCTACGGACTGTATGAATTAATGTTGCATTTAATTTTTTTATTTTTGCCAAGAGTAAAGACGCTAACCCTGTCAAAACAGCAGTCAAAGTGTATATTTTCAGCAATACGTTTGTTTACCAATAGTTTAAAGTGTTATTAGTGAAATATGAGTTATAGAAATCTAGTCGGAAACGGGCGAATATTGACGCTAGGAAATACATGGCGCCATTCTGTTTGTAGTCCTATGAGGAGAAGAGACCCAGGGCTTTCGATTGGCTTTGGAATTTTGAAAAACGTCCCTACCCAGCTCATGCCAGCCCCTGTCCATCATCCATCATGCCCGCATTTCACTGTATGCCGTGACAAATAAAACGCTTGACTTGACTTCTGGATTTACTTTCTTATCTCTTATTTTACTTTTCATCTCCCACAAACCTGAACGTTATTGGCATAAATTAGAACACAGTTTGTTTCTCTACCTTTCTGTGAATGTCTAGCAAAAAACGGCATTGCAATCTGATGAATAATGGCAGAGAAATGTACATTATAAACAAGTAACTGTACTTGATTTCATTCACGGTTTTTGCTGCACGCCTGGGCCCAGGAGTTCAAAACTTTGTATCCATATCTGATTGGATCAGATTTGGATTTTGGGTAGTTGAAAACCAAAAAACTGGATTAGGATAACTTTGATATCTGATCAGATCAGGAAATCAAATCCAAGCTTTAATCTGGATCAAATCTTCAAAACGGGTAGTTCAAACCGACAACAACACAGGATTGGGATCAGTTTGATTCCAAAAAACTGGATTATCTTGATCCCACCAGTGGATTCAGTGGATTACCAGAGCAAAATGTACTATAAAATTTATAAAAAAATATGTTTCAATATAAATACGATAGTTAACTGAAATAATACACAGTGTGAGAAGAGCATTTATGCGGGTGAACACCAGGAAGGCTGCTGGCCCAGATGGAATAACAGGACGTATACTTAAGTGCTAACCAGCTAGCCCCTGTGTTCACCACCATATTTAATCTATCCCTGGCGGAATCCGTGGTACCTGCCTGCTTCAAGGTGTCTACTATTATCCCGGTACCAAAGAAATCCTCCCCAACAGGTCTCAATGACTACAGACCGGTGGCACTCACCTCTGTGGCCATGAAATGTTTTGAGAGGCTGGTTAAGGATCACATTTGTGCCTCCCTCCGCAGTGATATGGACCCTATGCAATTTACATACAGGCCAAACTGGTCCACTGATGATGCGGTCTCCCAAGTACTGCACAGCACCCTCTCTCACCTAGACCGCCAGAAGGGGGGCTATGTGAGACTGTTGTTCATTGACTACAGCTCAGCGTTCAACACCATAGTCCCCACCAGACTGGTGGACAAGCTGATGGAGCTGGGTCTGAGCTCCACTCAGAGCGCCTGGATACTGGACTTTCTGAGTGAGAGGCCTCAGGCGGTCAGTGTGGGGGGGTCAGACCTCCAACACCATCACCCAGAGTATCGGGTCCCCCCAGGGCTGTGTCCTGAGCCCCCTGCTGTATTCACTATACACACATGACTGTGTGGCCAAGTTCAGCTCCAACTCCATAGAGAAGTTTGCGGACGACACAGTGGTGGTGGGGCTGATCTCTGACAACGACGAGAAGGCCTACCGGGAGGAGGTTGAGGTACTGGAACGCTGGTGCCAGGACAACAGCCTGCTCCTGAACATTGGTAAAACCAAGGAGCTGATTTTATGAGAAAACAGCAGGGGACATACACACCACTGAGGATAAACAGGGCTACCGTGGACAGGGTGAGCAGCTTCAAGTACCTGGGGGTCCACATCTCAGAGGATCTGACATGGACAACACACATAGACTCAGCCGTAAAAAAGGCGAAGCAGCGCCTCTACCACCCGAGACAGTTAAGGAAGTTCAGAGTATCAGGGAAGATACTCCAGTTCTTCTACTCCGGAGCTGTAGAGAGCATCTTGATTGGAAACATCACTGCCTGGTATGGAAACAGCACGGCACAGGACAAGAAGGCCGTACAGAGAGTGGTACGCTCAGCCGAGCGTACTACGGGTATTGCACTACCACCCCTGCAGGTCCTATATAACAAGAGGTGCAAATCCAATGTTATCATATTTCTCGATATCGATAATTATAGAAATTGTTATAAGTATAAAAAAATAAAAATACAAATTTTTTTTTATTTTATTTATTTTGCAGCAATTCTTTGTCGTTGCCGCCATCTTTAGTGTTACATCCCCTCACACTCCAGTTCTCAGGCTGCAGCTGGTTTAAAAGCGAAAGTAAGCCGGCTTCTCTGCTGGCTGTGGCTCCAGGGGAGTTGAACAGTTCTGGCTCTGCTAGTTTATTTTCGATCTTTTGGCGCTTTTTTGGTGGACAAACCACCGCACATGTGCGCCGTGACTCGTGACTGGAGTCTAGCTCTGCTAGCACACATAGCCTACTGTGTACAGACGGTTTCAAACTGTATTTTAAATTAGAAAGCAAACAAAATAAATGGACAAGAGAAAAATAAATCTCAATTTGGTCAGTATTGTCATTTGGACAAGCAAAGCCATTACTTTAAGTTGCAGGCAAGAAAGACAAGTCTGTCCACTGTCTCTGCCTGGTTTTAAAACTGCCCTGTTGCAGGTCACAAAAAAAATAGATTTTTCGATATATCTTTTTTTCGATATTCTATATCGATTATTAACACTTTAATCGCCGAAAACGCTGGAACTCGTCTTTCCCCGCCATGCTCATTCTGCCGAAGACGCCGTAACTCGTCTTTGATATTTCTCCTCCGGGGACCTGAGATATACTGCTGAGCTCCACTCAACTATCTAACGGTTCAAGAGCGCCATCTGGTGGCCGATCGGCAGATCGCCCATACAGCAAACCGGAAACAGGAAACTGGTGCTCATCCAAATTCGGTCCGACCACTCGCTATAGCTCCCGGGACTCCATCTTGACACACTGGATAATCGATCGCTCACCCTAACTCAATAAACAACATGATTTGGACGTATATACTATTATACAACCTGGAAATGGATCCGGTATTTCTCCATCCCATAATAGAAAAAATCTGTTCCACGCTCATCCCCCAACGGCGCGAGGAAGCCACGGTGAGTTTCAGCATTATTTTCTAACGTGTTCCATATAAACTGCTCTGATGATCATATGACCCACACTAGGTGAATGATATAACGTTGCCCACGGAATTATAAACGACCACCCGCCCATCCGGTCAACATCAGATGATACGTAGTAACTTCTAGAAGTACCTCCAGTTGAAATTTTTTATCTGGCACCGATCGCTACCAAACTGTATTTGATCATCAATATAATGCATTTGGGGCTATAAATCAAGTTCTGAAGAAAGCTGCAGAAAACGATAAAAACATAACTTATACTTTAGACCATATTTTAGTATGAATATGTGAATGAAAAAGTATAACGTTGCTACACCCTGAACAATAGATATAGGACATTGAATGGGCCATAATAATGTCAATTTAGCAATACAATTTAAAAAGTTATAGCCCTGCAAAGAAGGGGAACTTCTCCATAGACAAATAGAGATGGCGAGGGATGGTAAATTATGAATTTAACCATGGCGAGCAAAGTGTTAAAATATATCGCAATATTTATCGTTATCGTTATATCGCCCAGCCCTACAACAGCCTGTTCAAGCTGCTGCGGTCAGGCAAACGCCTGCGAACACCAGCAACTAGGACAGAGAGACTTTGGCTCAGCTTCTTCCCCCAGGCCATCAGAGTCTTGAACACTGAACTCTCCACACACAAGCACACATGACCACACACACACACACACTGTATACGTTCACACACTAACAGTCACTTTAATGAACGCACACACACACACATGCTGCACACGCTCACACTTATGGTCACTTTACAAAAGGAAAGGTCACTTAGAAAATAGTAGGGGTGCACAATATTGATTTTTTGACCCCGATATCGATAACTTTCTGCTCCTCAAGGTCGATACCGATAACCGATATATATTTATTGTATTATACCTTTTTTTTTATTATGTATATTCCTGTAGTGTTGACCTAACCAGATTTATCATGACATGAGCGTTACTACTATGAACAAAACAAAGCCAAGAGAACAGTTTTGACTCTTCAAATAAAGTTTATTTTTCCAAATAAATATAATTTGAGTCTATCACAAAATTCACAATCCGTCAATGTCATTAACAATGTGTTTCCCTGAACAATGAGTGAACTAAAAACCAACAGGTATTGTGCTTTGTCAGTAGGGATGGGTACCGTTCACATTTCAACCGATACGGTACCGGTACCTGTGAATCGATACCGGTACCCAACGGTACCTTTTTTCGGTACTTTAGTCTCGGGTTTATCGGGATGACGTCATAATTGCTGATATCTGCCCGATAATTATCGACACGATAATTATCGTGCATCCCTAAGAAATAGTATAGTATAACTTGAGATTGTATAATATAGCATTGTATAGCAGTGTACATAAAGACCCAGTGCCTCATCCGTAGCTAACAGTGTATTGCACTATCACAGGACCTAGCATGTCTTACCATGCTCTTGTAAAAACTCATGTACATATACAGATATGCCCTACTTTGATTACTTGTATTATTGCACAAATGTCATTCTCATCCTATTGGATTCTTATTATATTATTATTATTTGTATTATGCACAATCACTGCGGGCAAGACCCCCCGCATTTCATTGTATACCGTGACGAATAAAACTCTTGACTTGACTACACCATTTTTAGCCTTCATGGCAAATCAATATTATAATTTTTTTCTTCCACATTTGTGGTGGCCTATTTTGTTTTCAACCAAATGTTGATGACATAAATGTTTATGCTCATAAAAGTATCACAACAAAGATTGTCAATCACAAATGTCATTTAGATTAAAGAAAGATTTTCTTCAACAAAAAAAAGGTTCATCATCTGTCATCACCTTCAGCATACTGAAACCTCACTTAGAATTCAGCTCCTCAAAGCACACCTGGATGATGTTATGGAATTATTATGAATGTGTTTTTGTTGTTACCCTAGTGGGAGTATTCTTTTTAAAGACAATTTCATTATGATTTTATGTCCTTTATGTATTTAACAATATAATTAGACATTATAGGTGTCTCTGCAATGTGGTGGTCTGTTGTCTTCCTTGTATTCTTTTTCATATCCACTAGATGGAGATCGGTAGGATTAAAGCACTGATATTCAGGATCTAGTCATCTTGAAAAGTCTGAATCTGGATCAGGGTGATCCTATCCTGGATTGCTTTGAAATACCGGGACAAAATCTGGCCGAGTTGTCTGATCCTGGATCACAAAAAAGGGGATTTAAAGATCTGATCGGATCAGATAGGCATTAAAAGTTTTGAACTCCTGGGCCCTGGTGATACTAAAGATTGAACTCTGCCATTGGAAAGGGGAGATTTGGCCCGATCTATAGATGTGCAACTTGGCTATAATAAGGTAATTTATAGGCCTGATATTCTATAATCATATTTCAAATTGTGTGTCCGGATGGCAGAATTCAGTAATGTATACAAAACAGTCTGTTTAATCATCTTCCCTTTATTCATTTTCTTAGATTTTTTGTACCCATGATCTCAAGAAGGTACTGAATTTTTCATGTCTGGTGATTTTTAGCATAGTGTTATTCACCGTCAAAGATGAAAAAATGTATCATAATATATATTCTCCTTTGTTTCATCACAATTTACTCAAGCCTAGTAACAGACACAATATTTCTGACACTGGGAATACATTCCCTGAGATCCATAGAAGAACATGCAAATGGACCTTGTAGAAGTGGAGCAATCTTCCATTTACTTAGGTATGTATTTTTAGGCGGATTTTAAGAAAATAGGGCTAGGGCTTAACAGGTTAAAGCACCTTTAAAGCTGTGATTGGCTGTAACCTTTTGCACTTCTGTATCAAAGCCTTGTACCCATAGCTTCCCTATGAACTGGCTGCCGCCTGGAATTTATTTCAACACCACCATTAAAAGTTAAAGAAAGGGGATGCACATGATTTGTTTATTCCATGTAGTAATATATCTATTAACATTATACTGTATTCTGTGTGGCCCACGATCCCCCAATGAATTTCCTATTTGGTAACACTTTAACACTTGCTATTGGAGTTAAAGAGGCCCTACTGTAAAGGTTCACATTGTGCTAGATATGTTTATATTTTTGGATGTTATGAAACTGCTTTGAGTGTAAAAATGCCAAGGATCTGAAAAATATAACATGTAATGTGTAATGTAATTTTCTCGTTTGGATTTTTATAAAATTGGTGTCGTCCAGGAACCAATATCAAAATCAAGATATTGGTACCGGTATCGACTTCTTTTTTTCAACGATACCCAGCCGTAATCTTTACACCCCTAAGATACAAAATGTTGTTGTAGTGATACAAAAAATGATAAGCGCAAATCCGCAATAGCTGAAACCATATATATGTGCATTCATCCACACATGCATATTCACACACAATGACCTACATGCCAGTAGAGCAGCAGTTCTCAAACTACAGGTCGCAACGCAGATTTCTTTAAAAAAAATTCTTGCAACCTATTTTGGCCAAATATGCCTCGTTTTATAAATATGTATTGATAACATAGTGCTGTAATAAAATGTTCTAATAAATATCCATGATCAAGTTCAACAACGTGTGCTTTTATTTTCATATTCCTTAATTCCACATTGAAATTACGTGATACATTAACACTTTGGCGTCCGCAGTCTTGCGGCGATTTATGCCTCAGAGGACAGCGGTTTGTTTACAAACCTATGTACTTTCTAAGAGATATATATATCATTTATAGTATTGCTATCTGTCCATTCTCATTGTCACTTGAGTGCATAAACCGTGCCTTCATAATGGCTTAAAGAAAATAAAAATCCATCGGTTGGTTGTCATTTTATAGCGTCGTGAATATAAGGTTTATCGCGCTTTTCGTCTAGTCTTTTTTCCAGGAAGCTAGAAAATAGGCTAAACGTTGGCGCCGTTATATCAAATGCCATTTCTGCTGTATATATACGAATGAAATAAAACAAACTGCGTAGCATCCGGACTATTACAGAGCATCTATGAATGAAATGGGGGCGGCGGGGAACGCCGATTAGTATTATTGATTAGCAATATAGTGTGCGTTCAATCAGCCATGTTCACTGATCATCACGTTAGGTTTTAAAACAATGGCCAATCCAGCTGTAATTTGGGGGAATAGTGTCCTACCGTCAGGCCATGTGATCGCCGGCAGCATTTCTTCATTGGTCATCGGATTCTGGTAGATCGATATGTACATTGGCTAATCATAAATCCCATTATTCGAGGCTGAAAAATACGTTCGGTAACTGGATCAAAGATGGAGGGTCTTCGTTTGGAATCGAGGCTCATATGATCCGCCCACAGGACTGTAAAAGATTTTTTTTTTTTATTTTTTTTTAATCCCCTCAATGATACTGCAGTGGAGCGATGGCGCCCCTAAGCGGATCTGGCCGGTAGTGCATGTTTCGAAAATCAAATATGTGGGTAGGTAATGGATCTCGATTATAAATATGGAATAAAACAATAACAACTTGCCACAAGTATATACGTGGCTCTGGTCCACAACGCATGGAATCGAAACACGTATATACTCGTGGACGGACGGCATAGTGTTAAGTGTGGGGTCGCCAAAAGAAATCCTAAATAAAATGGGGTTGTGGTAAAAAAAAAAATTGAGAACCCCTGCACTAGAGGGTAGGGAAACATTTGTGTACCAACCAACCAATCAACAGAGTGAGCAACAGAGTGAGCTATAGAGCTGCTGGTCACAGCAAAAAAGCAAACATTAAATCAGATCTCTCAAAGAAGGATTCAATGTCTGTTCCAGTTCAATAATGTATCACACATCCCCATTACCCTGCAATCCAATATGATGTACGACTAGATCGACTAGAATCTGATTGATCCCTCTAGATATTATTACTCTCACACACATCACCCATGTCTCTCTCACACACATCACCCATGACACTCTCTCACACACACACATCACCCATGACTCTCTCTCTCACACATCACCCATGACTCTCTCTCTCTCACACACACACATCACCCATGACTCTCTCTCACACACACACACATCACACATGACTCTCTCTCTCACACATCACCCATGGCTCGCTCTCACACACATCACCCATGATGACTCTCTCACAAACATCACCCATGACTCTCTCTCACACACACATCACCCATCACTCTCTCTCACACACGTCACCCATGACTCTCTCACACACATCACCCATAACTCTCTCTGACACACATCACCCATGTCTCTCTCCCACACACATCACCCATGTCTCTCTCTCTCCCTCTCCCACACATCACCCATGTCTCTCTCTCTCCCTCTCCCACACACATCACCCATGTCTCTCTCTCCCACACACATCACCCATGACTCACCGCTGTGTATCTTCTCGTGTCGCTGCAGCAGATACTTCTGAATGAAGCTCATGTTACACTGGCTGCACCGGAAAGGCCTCTCACCTGTGCGATCAAGAGTACAACAATCGGCCCAACACGTTAATTCATGATGTGCTCACCCAAGCACAAGAGCACCACACTGCCAATAACACAAAATGTTTAAAGATATTAAAAGACTATTTGTTTCACCGCTTGTAGTCTTTGTACATAGCGTTACACTTGTAAACAGAATGTTGCCGGTATTAACATGGGAGAATGTCAACAGGATAAGGTGTTTACATGACTCAGTACTCAGGGTTCTAAAGGTCTTGGTCTGGTCATAGTAAGTCTAGCGCAGCGGTTCTCAAACTGCGGGTCGTGACCCAAAGTGGGGTCGTGGGTAGGTGACAGTGGGGTTGCGCATTGGCATGTGTTTTTAAAAAAAAACTTGGTTTTTGAGGTGATGAAATCACTGCGCCCAGGCAGCAGTGGTTCGGCCAAAAATAGTTCCGAGTACCTATATATCTGCTTAGAAAATGAAAATGTAAAAAACAATTTTTTTTTATGATTTCTCCACGTGGTAAATACACAGGTCACAACATGTTTACAGGAAAGTTTTGGATTTGTATTTGGAGTGTATTTCGTGACAGTTGGGAACTAGGCTACACTGGCACACCTACTTCCAGTGAATGATGCTAAGCTAGGCTAACAGTGCGGCTGTTCCCTAAGCCTGATACATGCACAGAGAAGAAAATGGTATCTGCTTGTCTAACTGCAGGGTAGATGGCAAATAAGCTAATTTCCCAAAAAGTTGGCGTGTTCCTTTAAGTGTGGGGTCGCAAAAGAAAATCCTAAATAAAATGGGGTTGTTGTATAAAAAAGTTTGAGAACCCCTGGTCTGTACCAAAAGGGGACAAGTGCCAACTCAAAATACTTGAGTATTCAAAATAAAATATTTGAATATTAACACTTTAAATCGCAGATGACGTGTTTAGACGTCATTCCTAGCCATGCTCATTCTGCCGAAGACGCCGTAACTCGTCTTTGATATCAATAATTCAAAAATCTGTGATCGAAATCATATTTCTCCTCCGGAGACACGAGATGTACTGGTGAGCTCCACTCAACTGTCTAGCGGTTCAAGAGCGCCATCTGGTGGCCGATACGGTAAGATCCAGCGTTATTTTCTAACGTATTCCATATAAACTGCTCCGATGACCATATGACCCACACTAGACGAATGGTATAACGTTGCCCACGGAATTATAAACGCCCCCTCGCCCATCCGGTCAATATCAGATGATACGTAGTAACTTCTAGAACCTAGTCCAGTTGACATTTTTTATCTCGCGCCGATTGCTATCAAACTGTATTTCATGATCAATATAATGCATTTGGAGCTATAAATCAAGTTCTGGAGAAAGCTGCAGAAAACGATAAAAACATACTTATAGTATGAATATGTGAATGAAAAAGTATATCGTTGCTACACCCTGAACAATGGATATAGGACATTGAATGGGCCATAATAATGGCAATTTAGCAATAGAATTTAAAAAGTTATAGCCCTGCAAAGAAGGGGAACTTCTCCATAGACAAATAGAGCTGGCTAGGGATGGTAAATTATGAATTTAACCCATGGCGATCAAAGTGTTAACACTTTGATTGCATAAGGCTAAATTCATGATATACCATCCCTTGCCAGCTCTATTTGTCTATGGAGAAGTTCCCCTTCTTTGCAGGGCTATAACTTTTTAAATTCTATTGCTAGATTGCCATTATTAGGGCCCATTCAAGGTCCTATATGTATTGTTCATGGTGTATGAACGTTAAACTTTTTCATTCACATATTCATACTAAAATATGATCTAAAGTATAAGTATGTTTTCATCTCTTTCTGCAGCTTTCTCCAGAACGTGATTTATAGCCCCAAATGCATTATATTGATGATCAAATACAGTTTGGTAGCGATCGGTGCCAGATGAAAAATTTCAAATGGACGTGCTTCTAGAAGTTTCTACGTATCATCTGATGATGACCGGATGGGCGGGGGATCGTTTATAATTCCGTGGGCAACGTTATACCATTCATCTAATGTGGGTCAAATGTTCATCATAGCAGTTAGTGTCGAACACGGTAATACTACACGCTAAAACTCACCCCAGTCTCCACGGGCCGTTGGGCGATCAGCGTGGGGTAGACAGTTTTCCATTATGGGATGTCGAAATACCCGGTCCATTTCCAGGTTGTATAATAGTATACGTCCAAATCATGTTGTTTATCGAGTTATTGGCAACGGATCGCTATGTATTGTGTCGAGCTCGAGTCCCGGGACCTATAGAGAGTGCCCGGAAGTAATATGGGTGATCACTACTTCATCCACATGACTTCCTGTTTGGCGCGTCTGCCGATCGGCCACCAGATGGCGCTCTTGAACCGCTAGAGGATTGAGAGGAGCTCAGAACTGTGTGTGAAGGCTGCAGAGGGGAAATATGATTCCGATCACAGATTTTTGAAATATTGATATTAAAGACGAGTTAGGGCGTCCTCGGCAACTTTAGCATGGCTAGGAAAGACGCCTAAACACGTTTTCGGCATTTAAAGTGTTAATGTGCATTTTACAAAAGAGGACAAATGAAAGTAAATAAAATAAAATAACACAAAAACCAAGTAGTCGCTTGTTGTGTCCATTACTAAGGGAAGCAATTCACCTTGGGACTGAAAAGATTAGTCAGAAATGAAACCAGGATAAAAGACAAATCATGGAAATGAGGTTAAGTATTTATAGGTTCATGTTCAAAGAGCCAATTGTATAATTCCCGGCAAAAAGAATGACTAAGACCTACTGAGACATGTGACTCATCGCCGACTCACTCAACCCTGGCTTTAGCTATTGTCTGGATGTACAGAAGGGCCCAGTCACACACACATGGGAAAGATATTAAAAAGGGATGGTTCAGATTTTTTATTTGTTACAACAAGTGGTATGACAGTAATGTAATTGATGCAGAGCCATCAGACAAGTGCTGCAAAAAGGGTCTCGAACCATACTAGTGTTAATCCACATCATTCATGACATGCTGACAAACGTCTTAACCATCCATAATGCAAAAACGACAAGCCTCCCGCATTTCCTACGCTTCAGACCGACGTCTCGGAACAACCACGTCACATTAGGGCTCATTCCAAGACGGCACGGGAAACAGACCTCATGGCCCCTACACTCAGTCTAGTAGTAGAGGAAAACAAACCCCATGGCCCCTACACTCTCCCTACAACGAGAGCCACTCACCTGTGTGGATGAGCACGTGGCGGCGCAGGTGGTAGGAGCTGCGGAAGGCGGCGTTGCAGTGCTCACAGATGTGTGGTTTGGAGTTGGGAGACAGATAAGACCCGTCCGCATCCAGCATCATACCCTGTAGAAAAACATTATATATATATATATATATATATATTGTGATGATGCACGGATATGAATGCGGAAACCCAACTGTATCAATCTGTACATTTGATATTAATACGGACGCACGCACCGTTTTTGTTTTGACACTAAGCTTATCAGGTGTGCGAATTAAAGTGTGTTTATTGATTGAATTAATTTACGACCTAAATGCTGTGAATCAATACCATGGCTTGTTTAATTGCATACAGATATTGCTGACTGGATCAGTGTCCTCACATCTGGATACCTCTTGTAAAAAAATGTAAGTATCAAATTTTATTGAAAATGTCAAATGACATGCTGGGTATTGGTATTTTAGTCGTGGTGAAATTATTTTGATACAGATGCCCGGTTTGAGCCTGGGATTTGCCCGATATACAATAACAGTATCACAGGCCTAGTTGAGACTGTGTTCAAATAGACAGGGGGTTTCATATCATGTCTATTCGGGACTGGGTTAAGATAGATAGGAGGTATCGTATGAGACTGGGTTATGATAGACGGGAGGTATCATATCAAAACAAGACTGGGTTAGGATAGATAGGAGGCATCATATCATACGAGACTGTGTTAGGATAGATAGGAGGCATCATATCATACGAGACTGTGTTAGGATAGATAGGAGGCATCATATCATACAAGACTGGGTTAGGATAGATAGGAGGTATCATATCAAACGAGACTGGGTTAGGATAGATAGGAGGCATCATATCATACGAGACTGGGTTAGGATAGATAGGAGGTATCATATCATACAAGACTGGGTTAGGATAGATAGGAGGCATCATATCATACGAGACTGGGTTAGGATAGATAGGAGGCATCATATCATACGAGACTGGGTTAGGATAGATAGGGCATAAAAGAAAATATTGTTTGTTTCCTGTTGGTTGTCAGTTAAGGCCATGGGTAGGTAGGGAATTTATTTTATTACATTTTTTATTTTATTCTTTCCCACAGCGACTATGGATAGGGAATTTCTTTATTTAATAAAAATGTTCACAACAACATGGATGCATGTACTCTGCCAGAATGTTTAATAACCATAATACTAAAGGTTTGACTAAGATTTTTATGAAACTTTATATATAAAAAAAAAAATATATATATATATATATTTTTTAATAAATTTCATAAAATAAATTGGGTCGCACCTAAATCGGCAGGGTCGGTCGGCAACCGGAAACAAACCATTTTTTCTTTTAGGCCCAGGGGGTGTCATATCATACGAGACTGGGTTAGGATAGATAGGAGGCATCATATGATACGAGACTGGGTTAGGATAGATAGGAGGCATCATATCATTTGAGACTGGGTTAGGATAGATAGGAGGCATCATATCATATGAGACTGGGTTAGGATAGATAGGAGGTATCATATCATATGAGACTGGGTTAGGATAGATAGGAGGCATCATATCATATGAGACTGGGTTAGGATAGATAGGAGGCATCATATCATATGAGACTGGGTTAGGCTAGATAGGAGGCATCATATCATATGAGACTGGGTTAGGATAGATAGAAGGCATCATATCATATGAGACTGGGTTAGGATAGATAGGAGGTATTATATCATATGTCTAGTTGAGATTGGGTTGAGATAGACAGGAGGGAACATTATATGCTTGGTTGAGATTGGTTTAAGAAAGACAGATAGTTCTACCTTTGCAGAGTCGCCTCGTTTCCGCCGGGCCTTGCCCCCCCCCTCTCCGTTGCTCTTCCGCCCTCTTCTCCCCGAGGACTCTTTTGGCTCTTTACCCGGTCGTCCCGACATCTGAGGACACAGCGGAACTGATGGTCACAGTGGGAAGGACAAACTGACCATATGAGCCTGTTCTCTGCCTGGTCCTTGTCAATTAGTCAGTTAATTGGTTAATATAGGGTCTTGGACTTTGTTTCTTGCAGTTGGTTTTTTGTGCTGTTCATTTACAGAGGGAAATTATTTAAATGAGTCAATGAAACCCCTGTGATTAGTAGGGGTGGGAATCACCAGTTTAATCACGATACGATACGATATCGATTCTTTGGACAACGATACGATATTATCCGATATCACACAGTCTGCCACGATACGATTCGATTCAGGTGCCTGCGATCGATATGAGACGATATTATGTGCCCATTTAATACAATCAGTAACATTTAAATCAACAAAAAAAAGGCAATGGAAATATCATGACATTTTTATTTTTGAGCTCTTCCAGACATTTAAATGAAAAACAATCTATTGTTTTTAATACAAATAGACCTCCTGTTCACTGTTTTTGGTTCATTTTTTTTTTCTTGATATTAATATCCTATTCACTGTCACAGAGCTGTATTTTGGCTGGAAAAGCATATTGGGAGTCCCAAGGTGCAGTACCGGCCAGATCCTGTTAGTGGGGCTATCCCCGAGAATGCACCCTCCCAGTCCCCACTTCTCTCTGCCTATGGCTCTGGGTTAGCTTGTTAGCTCACGCTAAAGTAACGTTATCTTCGATCTTTAACGCGACGTGGGCATAATGGAGTGACGAGGATTGCAAAGCAGGTTAGATGCATTGGCCCCGTTGTGGAATAAAACAGCAGGGACATGTTTTGGGTCACAGAATAGGCACACTAGCCTTGCTCTAGTGACGCTCTAGACGCTAATGCTGTTGATGTTAAACGGAGTTTGAGTTTCACAACACTGGGCGCGGGGCGATGACGTCGCCGTCGCCGGATTTTCAAAATAAGAGTATCGCAATATGAATCGATCTTTTTACGTGGCATCGATCCTATTTGATTATTGATAATAGATCGATATATCGATCTGGATCGATGTATCGTCCCACCCCTAGTGATTAGTCGATTACTCTGTTTAGTTGAGGACAGTCATATTCTAGTCAATGAAACCCTGAGTAGTCGACTACTAGTCGAGGACAGGAATATTCTAGTCAATAAAAACCTATGACCAGTAGACCAGGGCTGAACAGTGCGAGATATATGTTCAGGGATTAAAGAAAAGAAAAATATCTCCTGAGCTTTTTTTTCAGGCCAAGTCATATTCTTATTTTAACCTCCACTAGCGTTAGCGTTTTAAGGGAGCCTACTTGTAGAGCCTACTGTCCTGACTGTGACTATAGGCCCTACTGTTGTGGTTGTTGTGCCAGGCAGGGAGGCTGTGTGCTGGAGAGCGTGAATGCAAGTCTTGTGGCTAGCTTCTGATTGATGGCGAGCTAGCACCCTTTTCCCATTACTTTGAGCCATGAACTAAAAGGCTTGTTATCATACAAACAAGGGACTAAACACGTTTCGCAATTATGCCACAACAATGTGGAACGCCCTACCAACAGCCGTAAAAAATTTTTATCCTCAGTGTTTCCCACAGGATTTAGTGGGTATGCTCTAGGGGGGGTCCGGGGGCATGACCCCCCCCCCCCCCCCCCCCCCCCCCCCCGGAACATTTTTTTTTTTTTTTAAGTTTTAAAGTTAAATGTGGTGCACTTTGAGAGCAAAATTAAGAGGCTAGATCTATGATGAACTTTGTGCTCAAAACACAAAATCGACTAGACACTAGAGCATACATTTGAGCCATCAAAGAAATTAAGCAAAAGTGGTTACCTGTGTTGAACTAGTTTATTTTTTAGAAAATAAAAAAATAGACTGGATTACTATTACGACTACTACCACTGCCAATACTACTGATACATCCCTATTGGCAAACTTTATATTAAAAAAAAATAAAAAAAAGTTTTAAAAAAAGTTTTTTTTTTAAATATAAATCAAAATATTGTATAAATATAATCAAATTGACGGAAATCCGTCTCAAGACTGAACGCTTTAATGCCTGTATGTGTTGCACGTGCTACAGCAACATCGGTCTGTGCGATGAATGGATTTACTTCAGTAGCAACCGTGTGATAGGCATTCGGTTCATATCAATACTCTTATTTTGAAAATCCTGTGGCAAGTCTCATCTCCGCAGAAGCGTAGCTCCAGCCATAATATCTATGGCTCCGGCAGCTAGCAACGTTCGGTTCATATCGATACTCTTATTTTGAAAATCTCGTGGTGTCGTATCCGCTCGGCTCACAACACAGCAGTAGCGTCTGGAACGCGGACATTGCAACATAGCAAGGCTAGTGTGCCTATTTTGCGACCCAAAACAAGTCCCTGCTGTTTTATTCCGCAACGGGTCAAATGCATCTAACATGCTTTGCAATCCTTGCCATTCCTTTATGACCACGTCGTGTTAAAGGCCGAAATTAACGTTACGTTAGCGTAAGCTAACAACAAGCTAACCTTGATCAGAGCCATAGAGAGAACAGCAGAAGGAGGGGGGGGCAGGCATTCTCCCTTCTGTGTGTGTGTGCGTTTGAAAAGATCTGATGAAGTCAGACGAGTATATTATATTGATAGTAAATGTACTGAGGGTGGACAGATAATGTTGATATTTAAACATAAAAAATACAATACATAATACATACATAATCATCATGCAACATAAAACAATTGCAGGAACGGTTTGGGAGAGGAAGGGGTTTTAGGTTGTTGCGAGTTCCAAATAAAAGTTTAAAGCTCAATATATCAAAACGTGGCACTTTACAGTGAATAGGATGTCTATTTTATTTTGTATTAAAAACAATTGTTTTTCCTTTAAAAGTCTGGAAGAGGTAAATTAATTAGTTTTAGTTGATCTAAATGTTACCGATTGGGCTTATGAAGTTATGATATTGTCTCATATCGATTGCAGGCACCTGCATCGTATCATATCGTGGCAGATATCGGCAAATATCGTATCGTGATGAAACTGGTGATTCCCACCCCTAGTAGAGTCCATACATCCAACACCAAATCCCATAATTCCTTACACGTAACGTGTCTGGCTGTGTGACGTGAACTTAGCATGAAAATGACAGCCAAACATGGCACTGCAACTAAATAACACAAATACAATAGGCACATTTGTGACTGTTACAAATATAACACGTTTTATACTTGTGCTACAAGATTTTGGCCTGTGCTACAAAACTATCAACCTCTGTAGCACCAGTGTTATGTGCAAAAAAAGTTAATGTACAGTAGACTACTCCGTTTAGTTGAGGACAGGAATATTCTAGTCAATAAAACCCTATGAGTAGTTGACTACTCTTCTTTAGTTGAGGGACAGGAATATTCTAGTCAATAAAACCCTATGAGTAGTTTACTACGCTTCTTTAGTTGAGGACAGGAATATTCTAGTCAATAAAACCCTATGAATAGTCGACTACTCTTGTTTAGTTGAGGACAGGAATATTCTAGTCAATAAAACCCTATGAATAGTCGACTACTCTTGTTTAGTTGAGGACCGTCATATTCGCCAACTAAAACAGCCATTACACACCTTCTCAAAAACGAATAGTCAAATGTCAAGGCATAGGCTCCAACTAGACAAACCCAGCTCTGTATCGACTGTAATAAGACCCCCCCTCTCTCACCGGCTCTCCCATGGGCCGTACGGTGCTGAGGCTGAGGTCATGCAGCAGCATGTTCTGGTGGTTCTGGTGGTGGTGATGGTTGCCAAAGGACATCTCCAGCATGTCGCCGCCGCTCTTCCCCACACCGATGCAGTTCACCCCCAGCCCTACTCCTCCTCCACCACCACCGCCGCCGTAGAGGGGCATGCGGTAGTCCAGCTCGCTCAGCCGCTCCTGCTTGATGCCCATGCTGTGGAGGAAGCCACCACCGCCCTGGTGCTCGGGGGGCGAGTCGCGCTCCTTCTTCAGGATCATCTCCTGCGGCAGCTCGCCCATGACGGACTGGGAGGCCAGCCGCGTGAAGCTGGTGACGGGCGGGAGGTGGCTGAACATCAGCATGCCGGGCGCAAAGTTGGGGTCCATGCCGCCGTTGCGCAGAAACTCGTTGCCTAGTTTGTCTTGGATAATACTCATGATGATGGTGCTGGTGGTCTCGCTTGGTGCAGGGGGGAGGGAGGGAGGGCCAGAACACTAGAAAGGGGTGCAGGAGGATATCCTGGAAGAGAATGGAGAGACACCATTTTTACTAGGGAAGAATGCAAAAAAACAAAGAAAGAATGGTAACAACAGGCTTGTTTTGCGTTAGACCTAGGCTACACAGCAACATCCTGAGGACAGCTAAGGGGAGATAGGAAAAAACTAAACAGTGTCAATCCAGAACCCCCCCCCCCCCCCCATTTATCAGACTTCTAGAAACAGGACCACTGATCTAGAATCAGCACTCAAGCCACATGCCCATATACACCTCACTATGACTGATGAGCCAATCTGGTCTCAGATACAGCTATTTACTCTCAGTCAGCTATTAATGACTTGATAGGATTGATTGGGCTTTACCTCACTGGAGCTGCGTGTGAAAGGCTGGCAATTACTGGTAACCTTGTTCCTTTTTCACTCCAAATATATTTAGCTAACATTTAGGTCAATTTATAGAGTACTCCATATATTTAATAGCTGCCATAAGTAGAAATCCCTGTTCTGGTTACGATATTATACATACTATTACAGCGTATGCATCCAAAGGCAAAGCGGTCAGGGAGTTTAGGCCGAGCAATAGATCCGAGACGGCCTGACTTGAGGTTCAAGAGTGAGACAACAGAGAGACACAGGAAACATTCAAGGCCATTACTGCCAGCTCTAAGTCTCCGTCTCACCGGGTCAACCCAGATTAAAGAAACCACTTAAGTGAGCAACGCCAAAGATTAACCGCTCCCAACTGCCAGCATGCCTTCAATAATGGACCAGCCGAACAGAGTTCAACATCAAACCCCAGTCAAATATTCTGGACAGGTAGGAGCGTAGACAAGCTTGGTGATAAGTCTAGCCAAATATCAATGAGCATTGTGGTGTACACAGACAATTTCAAACATCAGGAGTGATCTCTCTAATGAAAACATGTGATCTTCATAGGGGGCCAATAAAAAAAATAACCCACAGTTTATTTGCGCGACGTGACCTAGTAGTCTAATAATAAAAAAGTGTGTCCGGGCTACAGCATCTAAAACACAGGTGATGTATTGAGGAGCACATAGGGAAGGTAAAGAAAAGTGTCTTGTGCCTTTTGTTCTGTAGTATATATATATATAAAGAAAATCGAAATCAAATCCATACCTTTGAAATATTCCATCCTAATCACGTGCTACTCCTATGTGTGACATTTTCTTGTATCACATGGATTGGACTTGGATTGTAGCCAAACAAAGATATGTTATGCCTTTGTACTGGCTGTAAAATTGAAATGGGTATTGTGTTACATTAGGGCTTGCTGGCGTCTTTTGGAAATGTGAGCATTAACACAATTGACTTTATAACTATATTCGGCGGATGACCCAATGGTCTCCCTATTGACAAATTCACCGGTTGAGTCTAAAACAAACCATATTTTGACCGTTATTGTATTTCAAGGATCTCTGTGGATGTTTGCCACGCACGTCTCATAATGTCCAGGCAGGGATGGAGAGACGATTGCCTGAAGTTCTGCTTTATTGTTTAGTCTAGAGACTCCAGTAAAGGCGACATTGAATTCCGCACATTAAGCGGATGAGCTTTTATGATGAATAACGTTAGTTGGCTAACTAGCTAAGATAGCATAAGGCTAGCTAACCACAATGGGACACAATCAATCCATCTGCACGGCTTTCATCAAAACAATCAACCGGGCTAAGCCACCCCGCAAGCCACAATCACGTATCAATATAAAACCATAACAATATGTATGATTGGTTGCCCCCCCCCCAAACAATACATGCTATCATAAACGGTATATAACTCGCCTGATATTAGCCATAACGTCACAGACTATTGTATGTGTCTGTTAGCTCAGCTAACACCGAACCATGCGAGCTAACAGTAACGGGACGTGTTTATTGACGCTATATAAAGAAGCCCCAGGACTACAGTACAAACATCGAAAATCAATTGATCAAATGTCGAACGATCAAAAGGCCGAACAGTGAAATGAGTGCAACTCAACGCTGGATAACAAACGTGGCTTTATTAGTAGCCTGGTTTTGTAATGAAAGCCAATTCAACGAATGACTATTCTCAGCTCCCCAGGCTTTTGATGAGGCTGTTGAAATCAAATCTGTCTGCTGCTAGCATCAGGGCTACAGCTACAGCTAGCTCTGTTCACCATAACTACAGCTAGCTCTGTTCACTATAACTACAGCTAGCTCTATTCACTTATAGCTGTGTAGAATCAGACCTGGCTCTACGTTTAGCTAGCAATGCATTCCTCAACGTCCAGCACCACACGATCACTTTAGGGCTAAATAAAGCTAAAGATCCCGACGACCCGTCTGTGTTAATCAGAAGCTAACCACGAGCTATAAGCTAAGCTAACCCAGCTAGCTGCTCCACAACTGAAAACCCCGCATTATGGCTCAACACGCAACACACACAAACAATGCTGAGCGCTGCCGCTCGGCGCATCTCTCTCTCTCTCTCGGCGAGTCCCACTGCGCGATCTTTCGACAAATCCCGACTATTATCCGTGAATAAAGGTGACTTTGATTCTCCTACTTACCCACACATGACCGCCGGTCGTTTTAAAAACGTGCCTATTTTCTTCCCTTGTTCGCCGCTTCGGGGGTTTTATTGCCAAAACATTGTTCTCCTGCGGCCGCTGCTTTCTTCCATCTTGTCCCTGGCGCGGGGGATTGTGGGTCTGGTGTGTCGGACGGGTCGTGAGAGGAGACAAGAGGGAGGGAGGACTGCAGTCTGAGGTGAGAGGAGACAAGAGGGAGGGAGGACTGCAGTCTGAGGTGAGAGGAGACAAGAGGGAGGGAGGACTGCAGTCTGAGGTGAGAGGAGACAAGAGGGAGGACTGCAGTCTGAGGTGAGAGGAGACAAGAGGGAGGAGGACTGCAGTCTGAGGTGAGAGGAGACAAGAGGGAGGACTGCAGTCTGAGGTGAGAGGAGACAAGAGGGAGGGAGGACTGCAGTCTGAGGTGAGAGGAGACAAGAGGGAGGACTGCAGTCTGAGGTGAGAGGAGACAAGAGGGAGGGAGGACTGCAGTCTGAGGTGAGAGGAGACAAGAGGAAGGAGGACTGCAGTCTGAGGTGAGAGGAGACAAGAGGGAGGACTGCAGTCTGAGGTGAGAGGAGACAAGAGGAAGGACTGCAGTCTGAGGTGAGAGGAGACAAGAGGAAGGAGGACTGCAGTCTGAGGTGAGAGGAGACAAGAGGAAGGAGGACTGCAGTCAAGTCAAGTCAAGAGTTTTATTTGTCACGGCATACGGATATACAATGAAATGCGGGTGGTCTTGCCCGCAACGATGTGCAATTGGTACAACATATAACATATAATAGAATCCAATACAAAAAATGTGTGCAATAAAATTGTGCAATAACAGGTAGCAGGTAACAATAAATTTGTGCAATGACGGGTAACAGTTGACAGTTAACAGTAGTAGTAATAGTAGTGCAATACACTGTTACTGTTGCTAATACTAATTTAAAGTGGCCTTTCCTTTTGGCAATAAGTGAGGGTGCGTGCGGCCTGAGTGTGTGCCCGCTCATGCTAGAGTGTTACAGTGGTACTCAATGTTCATTGTTCAGGACTCTGATGGCCTGGGGGAAGAAGCTGAGCCTAAGCCGCTCTGTCCTAGTAGCTGGGGTTCGCAGGCGTCTGCCTGACCTCAGCAGCTGGAACAGGCTGTTATTGGGGTGGTGAGGGTCTTTCATTATCCTGCAGGCTCTGGATTTGCACCTCTTGTTGTATAGAACCTGCAGGGGAGGTAGTGCAATACCCGTGGTACGCTCGGCTGAGCGCACCACTCTCTGTAGGGCCTTCTTGTCTTGTGCCGTGCTGTTTCCATACCAGGCAGTGATGTTTCCGGTCAAGATGCTCTCTACAGCTCAGAGTAGAAGGACTGGAGTATCTTCCCCGATACTCTGAACTTCCTTAACTGTCTCAGGTGGTAGAGGCGCTGTTTCGCCTTCTTTACTACTGTGTCTATGTGTGTTGACCATGTCAGATCCTCTGAGATGTGGACCCCCAGGTACTTAAAGCTGCTCACCCTGTCCACGGTAGCCCCGTTAATCATCAGTGGTGTGTGTGTCTCCTGCTGTCCTCTCCTATAATCCACGATCAGCTCCTTGGTTTTACCAACGTTCAGGAGCAGGCTGTTGTCCTGGCACCAGCGTTCCAGTACCTCAACCTCCTCCCGGTAGGCCTTCTCGTCGTTGTCCAAGATCAGCCCCACCACCACGTGTCGTCTGCGAACTTCACTATGGAGTTGGAGCTGAACTTGGCCACACAGTCGTGTGTGTAGAGTGAGTACAGCAGGGGGCTTAGAACACAGCCCTGGGGGGACCCGATGCTCAGGGTGATGGTGTTGGAGGTCTGACCCCCCACCCTGACCGCCTGGGGTCTTTCACTCAGAAAGTCCAGTACCCAGGCGCTCAGGGCGGAGCTCAGACCCAGCTCGATCAGCTTGTTCACCAGTCTGGTGGGGACTATGGTGTTGAACGCTGAGCTGTAGTCAATGGCTGCGGTCTCGACTCCCGGAGAGTCAGCATTGCCTTGGCTTGGGCTGATCGCTATACTAACTTGTTTGGCTGAGTTAGGGGGAGGGAAGCCGTGGGTGGGTCCTGGGCGTTGTGGACAGCGACCCCTACAGTTCGGTCGGGACACCTGTACAGCGAGGGTAGGATCTGGAGAAAGGTAGTGTGACCTTCCACACGTTACACTCTCCCGTGAGAATCTACGCTGCTAGGCTGGCTGCCGGCTGGCTGCACATGTGTCGGAGGAAAACATGTGACAGTCTCCGGCCTCCCGGAGCAACAACCAGGAAGGGGGTTGGGAATTAGCATAACTACTAACAGTGGGATGGGAGAAAAATCAGAAAAAAGGAGGGGGGAAAAGATAATAATAAAAATAAAAAAAACATATTCTTAAATAATAGCGCTGCCCGAGGCTGGGCATACAGTCAACATATTCTTAAATAGTAGCGCTGCCCGAGGCTGGGCATATGATACAGTCAACGTATTCTTAAATAATAGCGCTGCCCGAGGCTGGGCATATGATACAGTCAACGTATTCTTAAATAATAGCGCTGCCCGAGGCTGGGCATATGATACAGTCAACGTATTCTTAAATAATAGCGCTGCCCGAGGCTTAGTGGCAATGCACCTGTACAGTCGTACACCTGGCAGTAACAGGGAAAATGCATAAAACACCCCTGGAACCTGATAAAGCCAGGTACATTTTTCAAGCACGACATGCAGATTTGCAGTTTTGCCTTATTTGAATCGAACTCTATAAGCTTAGTACACACATCACAAACTGCACGATGCAACACACCGAGTGAGAGAGAGAGAGACAGAGAGAGACCGAGAGAGAGCGCGCAAGAGAGAGAGAGCGCGAGAGAGCGAGAGAGAGAGAGCGATCAAGAGAGATCAAGAGAGAGAGAGCAAGAGAGAGAGAGAGTGCGAGAGAGAGCAAGAGAGAGAGAGAGAGAGAGAGAGCGAGAGAGAGAGAGCAAGGGAGAGAGCGTGAGAGAGAGAGCGTGCAAGAGAGAGAGAGATCCACGGCGGGAACAGAGTAGATTGCATTAAAAACTCACCCTAACACAGAGTCAGGTCCAAGAGGAAGGAGACGACCGTGGAGAAAGTTCACCAGTCCCATCATGATATTGTCCCCCCCGTTGGGATGAACTTGGGAGTCTGTTCCTAGTTTATCTGCCACACGTTAGCACTCGATAACGTAGCTAGGTTAGCTAACGCTAGTTAGCTGTCCCTGCCTTTAGCTAAGCTACTAGCCGACATAGCTATAGCTTGACTGAACGTTCTAACACGCAACAACTTTCATCTTCAGTCCTCTTCGTCTTGGCATAACCTAATCACTATACTTGGTATTGATAAGCTTACGGCATGCAGCGTTATTTCTTCTGCTCCGATGCTGCACATTTGGTTTTCAAAAGTAGGATGCTCTGCCTCTTGGCCAAGACATCCACTCGCTCCCGTGGATAGCGCCAAATAGACCCTGTACCTGTACCCCCTCCCCTCGTGAATAATACCGGTCTTCTTCACATCTCTCTACCGACTACCAGACCGACGCCAACCAGCTCCCCCTAGTGTTAGTCCTCCCACGATGCTTTGCACAAATGTAATTGAATGAAACCAATAGTATATCTGCAGAGCCGCAGAGCCCGGAACACTATTCTACAAACGTGTCTAATGTGAAATATATAAGCATGTAAGCAAAACTAGATTTTAGGTTTGTGATGGAAAGTGATTGTTAACATTCTATTTATTTTTATAAAAAAATAAAAAAATAATTTGCGAGGCCCCCCTTCCCGCGAGGCCCTGTGCGACCGCACTGCTCGCACGCCCCTTGAGACGGCCCTGGCCATAAGTAATATATTGACTATATTTGTTCTGCCTCCCAGGCAGTGTATATGGGTTTGATTTGCTTTAGCACCACCTGTTGGTCGAACTTGGTATATACAGGAAGTGGGACTTCATGGTAAAACAGGAAGTGGTAGCTCACAGATAAACAGGAAGTGGGACCTGCAGCTTCACCAGGAAGAGAGTTCTCATTATGAACAACATGCTGTTCTTATCTATAGTAATCCTTTGATTTGCCCCATCGTAAGCATTGTCTGTAAGTAATCCTTTATTGTTTGCAAGGTTATCTTTCAGTTTTGAAGTATATTGTCGTAGATGGGTCGCTGTTATGTTCGTATTCTATTACCTATGATACATGCTAATGGCAGATACAGTAGATGTGCATAATACTTGGAATGTTTAGTACAACATGTCTACATATAATCATTTAGTACACTTACTGTATATCTATACTTTTTACGTGCACTAGTACGGAACACGGGCACGAGGAAAGGAAGGAAATGTCCAAATAAGACTATACGTTTTTGGAGTTAGTCTCCAACTCGGTCACACTGGTGGACGGACATTAAGCTATTGGGCTCCCACTGAGAGAAGAGCGACTTGAGCTCCCCAACAATCGTGGTGTTGCGGAACAAAGAGCTTCAAACTTAAAGAGAACGTTTCAAAGGAACAAGAAGTTTGATGAAGACTACAAAGTTTTCAGTAAAAGAAGAAAAAAGAAGAAACTTGACAGAAGGAGACGTGGTCCTCATCATCGATGACACCTCCCCAAGAAACTCTTGGTTAATGGGCCAAGTCACTCAAGTCCTACCGGATGCAAGAGGATTCGTGCGGCAAGTGCTGGTTAGGACAAAGACTTCGCCGGCCAATCTCAAAGCTGGTTCTGCTGGTGGAGGCCCAAGAGGAACCACAGCCTGCATCCACTCCCTTCTCCTCACCCTAAGATGGCCCATACCCTGCCCCCCCCTCCCAAGAAGACACCCCCCCCCCCCAAGAAGACACACTCCCCCCCCGCCCTCAAGAAGACACGCTACCCCCTCCCTTTACACACGCACACATTACACGCATCGTCTATACACACAACTATTTCGTAGATGAACTGTGCGCTACGTTTTTCACATTCGCGCTACGCTCAAGGAGCAGAAGATTGGACAGTGTGCAATGTGACGCGGACTTTGTAAAACAAAGAAGTATTGTGTTGGCTCCGTTAAGCATGTTTTTGGTAATTGCCATGTAAGGTTCCACGACAATTAGGGGCCGGTATGTTGGAGCCAAATGTATGATTTTGTTTACTTTGTAAATAATTGTATAGGTCTATAGTCTATATTTCATATATTTCATACATGGCCTATAGAAGCACTTAAAATGCCATAATCCATATAATCACTGTTAGTGCCAAATGTATGGTTGTGAAATTATTATTATTATTATTGTTATCGGTATGAATGAAGTCATGACTTATATACATAATGGCTTTTGTGATCATGTATTGTTGTAATTATTATATTTTTGATAAGCTAATTAGGGAGATGCCAATTGAGATGCATGTGGCTAATTTGGGGAAACAGGCATCAGGTGTTTAAAATGGGCTGGCCGTCACACAGCCAGTGTTCTAAGAATGTTTGGTATGTGGCGACACGGTTTTTTGACGGCTGCAGAGCAGCCTATGTTTTGATTGTTTTGATTCTACAATATGATTTCGCCATCAAACGGTAAGATAAACATTTCCTATGGTTCATTGTGGGGATTATTGGAATCTGAAGATCTATATGGAAAATATGAAAGGAAAATAAATGTCTCATACAAAATCCGATCTCCCGAGTGCTGCTATCTGAGCGCGTCAACCAAGCGCATACCAGTAGAACCAGAAGGTGCATTTACGTTGTATAAGGATTGCATCTTTATAGTCAAAAAACCCCGCTGCTTGTTGATGAAATGGAGTTAATGGACGTTGTACATGTTTCGCGCTGCGAATGGAAAGCGAGCGGTATCTGACATTTACTACGGATCCAATACTTCCGCGTTGCCGTGTTGTTTATGAATGAATGCGCTCCGCCCTCCGCTGAACGGCAACGCGTCACCGCGGTGTGTGTAAAAGCATAAAGGGAGGTTTCAATGCACCCAGAAGGACTGCATGAATGAAGTGCATTTAAAACGCGCAACGCGGCTGAAGTAAAATAAAACTGAAACGTTGTGTTGGTGTTTTGTGAATGGAGAAAATGCCTGATCAATTGAAAGAAGGGGGTTCTGAACACTCGAAGGAAGAGGGTGGAGCTGAGCATGAAGAGAGAGAGCTGGAAAAGAAAAAAGAAAAGCTCAAATGTTTAAAGGCTTCCAGAAGTGCAAGACTGGGTTTAATAACCAAAATGAAAAATGAAATAACACAATTAATGCAAAATGTGTGCAATGTTGAATTGGTGAGATCCAAACTGGAAAATGAACTTCCACGATTGTGCAGTGACCTGGGTACATGCAATGACTTACTGTGTGAATTACTGACCACAGAGGAGATGCAAAGTGATCAAGTTGACTGGTATGACCCCAAAGTGGAGTCTCTTCTGGAGTACAAGGCTACAGTTAAAAATTAGATTTCTGCTGCTTCCGTTCAGAGTGAATCAAATGTTGTAAGACCACGTGACAGAGTTTCACGGAGGTCAAGGTCAAGCATCTCCGGAGCATCTCTTGGCTCACTAAAGGTTACGCTGGAATGTAAGGAGGCGGAGCTTATGGCAAGAGCTGACAGGTTGGCACGGCAACAAGCTATGGAAGTGGAGGAAGCCAAGCTTGAAGCTGACAGGTCGGCACGGCAACAAGTTATGGAAGTGGAGGAAGCCAAGCTTGAAGCCAAGCTGAAGGCAAATCGGAAGCAGTTTGAACTGGAAACGGAAATAGCAGCAAATGCTGCAAAACTGAGTGTCATAAGGTAATATGAGCATTCTGATGTACAACTTGCCACTGCCATGCTCCCACATCCCACCATGCCCCATTTAGAAGATGGGATGAATGACTATCTGGAACATGGACTACTTGACATAGAAGATGATGGGCTTGTGGATGTGCATGGTCAGGATCTATTTTCAAGCACAAACCTGGAACCTGAGTTCATTCAGCTGCCTCCCCCAACTATACAGAGAGCAGCTATCAGAGTGGGTAACCCCAATGATAATACAAGCATCCTCAATGTAGTTGGAGCTACTTCCAACTTCCAAAGTCTTGTACAGAATATACAAGAAAACACAAACTCCAGTGCACAAGCCACAAAGGCCCAGCCAAGGCAGTTGCCACCCCCATCCAGCAGCTCATCTTCCGGCTCTGGAGGAGATGAAAGGAGCAACCTGGTAAACATAATGGAAAAACAAAACGTGATAACTGAAACACTCGTTAAACAACAGAAGATGTCTTCATTACCGCCACTCAGTATCCCAACATTTAATGGAGATCCTTTAAATGACCAGTTCTTTATCAGAGCATTTGAACATGGTATTGAGAAGAAGACAGAGGACAGTAAGGACAGGCTTTATTTTTTGGAGCAATACACTGTTAACCAACCAAGAGAGCTGGTGCGTAGTTGCCAGTACATGCAACCCGACACAGGATACACAGAGGCAAAAAGATTGTTGAAGCACCATTTCGGAGATGATTATCAGATCGCCACGGCCTACATCAACAAGGCTCTCAGTTGGTCGTTTATCAAAGCTGAAGACCCAGAAGCTTTAAAGGCCTTCTCAGTATTTCTCAGCAGCTGTCTGAACACAATGGATACAGTGGACTACATGCAAGAAATGGACCACCCAACTAATATGAAAGCCGTTCTCTCCAAGCTCCCATATACATTCAAAGAGAAATGGCGAGCTATAGCTTGTGACATACAAGAAAGAGAGAAGAGAAGAGCCAAGTTTAAAGACCTGGTGCTGTTCATAGATAAACAGTCAAGGATTCTTTCCCACCCTGTGTTTGGTAACCTCAAAGATTCCTATGCCACCACAGCGGCCAAAACCATTTATACTCCTGCGCCTACTGCATCCAGCACAACCAGCCTAAGGGCCAAACAGAGTATGAGTGGTTTTGCCACAAGTGTAACAACGCTACAGGCAGCTACTGAAATAACAACACCACCAGCAGCAATGGGACCGAAAGACAAAAGGGTTAATCGGCTGCCCAACCGCTGCATGTTTTGTCAGGGAGAGCACACTATTGCCACCTGCCTTAAGATCCTCAAGAAAGCCCACAAGGACAGGCTGGAGTTTCTGAAGACTAAAGGGCTGTGCTTTGGATGTTTGGATCTAGGGCACATGAGTAAGGGTTGTACTCAGAGGCTTACCTGTAAGGAGTGCAAACTAAAACACCCCACAATCTTGCACATCGCTAAAAGGCCACAGCAAATTGAAAAGGCTGTAGCAAGTGCTGCTTCCAGTGTGGACTTGGTGGACAGGGGTAAGGATGGATGGAAGGATACTGGGGCCGGGGAGCCCGAAGGCATCCTAGCAATTGTGCCTGTAAAAGTGAAAGCACAGAAGGGTAATAACATCGTAACGACTTGTGCGTTCCTAGACACTGGAAGCACCGCAACCTTTTGCACTGAAGCACTTCTACAGCAGCTCCAAGTAACCGGCCGAAAGGCAGAAATACTGTTGAAAACACTAAACAAAGAGGAATCCACTAAAACCTGTGTCGCATGTGACCTGGAAATATGTGGTCTGGAGAGTGATGAGTACGTGCAGCTTCCACACGTGTACACTCAGAAGGAGATTCCAGTGCGTAAAAATAACATCCCCACCCAAAAGGACGTGAATTCATGGCCGTACCTGAGGGAAGACATCAGGATCCCTCAGATTGATGCAGAAATTGGTCTGCTAATTGGATGCAACGTGCCAAAGGCTCTAGAGCCATTGAGAGTCATTAACAGCCGAGGGAATGGCCCATACGCCGTTAAGACTATCCTGGGTTGGACGGTAAATGGACCGCTAAGGACGATGGTTCCATCCCGCACCAGAAAACCTGTCATAAGTGCAAACGGAATATCCGTCACAAGAGTGGAGGAACTGCTGCAGCAGCAAGTCAAGCTCGACCTCTCAGAACACGGGCACGAGGAAAGGAAGGAAAGGAAGGAAATGTCCAAAGAAGACTATACGTTTTTGGAGTTAGTCTCCAACTCGGTCACACTGGTGGACGGACATTATGCTATTGGGCTCCCACTGAGAGAAGAGCGACTTGAGCTCCCCAACAATCG
Source organism: Notolepis coatsorum (assembly GCF_963971535.1). Taxonomy (NCBI): domain Eukaryota; kingdom Metazoa; phylum Chordata; class Actinopteri; order Aulopiformes; family Paralepididae; genus Notolepis; species Notolepis coatsorum. The sequence goes on along the minus strand of NC_140174.1, from coordinate 133,309,309 downwards.
TGGTGTTGCGGAACAAAGAGCTTCAAACTTAAAGAGAACGTTTCAAAGGAACAAGAAGTTTGATGAAGACTACAAAGTTTTCAGTAAAAGAAGAAAAAAGAAGAAACTTGACAGAAGGAGACGTGGTCCTCATCATCGATGACACCTCCCCAAGAAACTCTTGGTTAATGGGCCAAGTCACTCAAGTCCTACCGGATGCAAGAGGATTCGTGCGGCAAGTGCTGGTTAGGACAAAGACTTCGCCGGCCAATCTCAAAGCTGGTTCTGCTGGTAGAGGCCCAAGAGGAACCACAGCCTGCATCCACTCCCTTCTTCTCACCCTAAGATGGCCCGTACCCTGCCCCCCCCCTCCCAAGAAGACACGCCCCCCCAAGAAGACACACTCCCCCCCCCCGCCCTCAAGAAGACACGCTACCCCCTCCCTTTACACACGCACACATTACACGCATCGTCTCAGGACACGCCCCTGCCGTCTCAGGACACTTCCCTGCCGTCTCAGGACACGCCCCTGCTGTCTCAGGACACGTCCCCGCTATCTCAGGACACGCCCCTGCTGTCTCAGGACACGCCCCTGCCGTCTCAGGACACCCCCCTGCCGTCTCAGGACACGCCCCCACTATCTCAGGACACGCCCCTGCGATCTCCGGACACGCCCCTGCTGTCTCCGGACGCGCCCCTGCTGTCTCCGGACACTCCCCTGCTGTCTCCGGACACGCCCCCGCTGTCCCCGGACACTCCCCTGCTGTCTCCGGACACGCCCCTGCTGTCTCCGGACACGCCCCTGCTGTCTCCGGACACTCCCCTGCTGTCTCCGGACACGCCCCCGCTGTCCCCGGACACTCCCCTGCTGTCTCCGGACACGCCCCTGCTGTCTCCGGACACGCCCCTGCTGTCTCCGGACACTCCCCTGCTGTCTCCGGACACACCCCTGCCGTCTCCGGACACTCCCCTGCCGTCTCCGGACACTCCCCTGCCGTCCCCGGACACGCCCCTGCTGTCTCAGGACATTCCCCCTCCCCTGCTTCAGGACACCCTTCCAACTTCACAGACCTGAAAGAGAGAACGCGGCACGGCGGGGAGCAACAGAACGGCCTGATCAGTGCACACAATTCCAACTCAGAGAGAGTTACAGAGGATAACCTGGGTCGCAGTGTGTGCCAAACGACTGCTAACGACAACAGGCTTGCCTTATCCATAGAAGATACCGTCACTTTAAATATTATGGTTATTATTATATTATCAGAGACGTACAGGGATGAGAGGAACAGCTGGGTTCCCCCACTACCCTTCAAGATGCCACGAAGACGACTCCCAAACAACCGCAAGCAGGCACTCATTCGCCCTACTTCACTGTGTCGAACCTTCGACAGGAAACCTGGAGATTTCTCAGACAAGGACCTCCACCGAAGCCAATGGAGACAGGTGCAAGCCCTTGCCAGCACATTCTGGACCCGCTGGAGACATGAGTACCTCCCGACACTGCAGAGTCGTCGCAAGTGGGCCGAAATGTTGGAGCCAAATGTATGATTTTGTTTACTTTGTAAATAATTGTATAGGTCTATAGTCTATATTTCATATATTTCATACATGGCCTATAGAAGCACTTAAAATGCCATAATCCATATAATCACTGTTAGTGCCAAATGTATTGTTGTGAAATTATTATTATTATTATTATTGTTATCGGTATGAATGAAGTCATGACTTATATACATAATGGGTTTTGTGATCATGTATTGTTGTAATTATTATATTTTTGATAAGCTAATTAGGGAGATGCCAATTGAGATGCATGTGGCTAATTTGGGGAAACAGGCATCAGGTGTTTAAAATGGGCTGGCCGTCACACAGCCAGTGTTCTAAGAATGTTTGGTATGTGGCGACACAGTTTTTTGACGGCTGCAGAGCAGCCTATGTTTTGATTGTTTTGATTCTACAATATGATTTCGCCGTCAAACGGTAAGATAAACAGTTCCTATGGTTCATTGTGGAGATTATTGGAATCCGAAGATCTATATGGAAAATATGAAAGGAAAATAAATGTCTCATACAAAATCCGAACCCCCGAGTGCTGCTATCTGAGCGCGTCAACCAAGCGCATACCAGTACAACCAGAAGGTGCATTTACGTTGTATAAGGATTGCATCTTTAGTAACACTATGCACTTCATTCTGTTTCAGTTTTACTCCTATCCTAGCAACAAGAACTGCATTAAACAAGAAGCAAGGAAGCTACGTTTGATTTGTGTTGTTTATTGAAGAGTTTGGCTGGCCGTCTACCTTTGATTAAAAACATCATCGGGAGGACAGCACAGTAAAAAGACAAGCGACCAGCTGGTGCAATGCCACCCTTCAACAGATCAACCTCAGCATGTAAAACAGCATGACGGACCCTGCCAGGGAGAGCGGCAGGGCCTCTCGGGTCGGCGCAAGCAGCGACGGCACACCTACATATTCAGCCTACACCACAAGGGCCCGTGCAAGGGCAGAGGCAGCACGTGTACGTGCATCATTTGCAGTGGAAGAGGCTAAATTAATATATGAGCTGGCCAAGGCGAGACTGGACGCTGAAGCTTTGGCCATCCAAAGAGAGGCAGCCGTCGCTATAGCACAGGCAGAGGTATTGGAGGCAGCCGAACAGCAGGATAGTGTGGGATATTTGTGGATATCCTGATGAAGAATGTCTCAGTCAACCGAGGCTTGGATAATAACAAGGTTTATTAACCAAACAGATAGAATACATAGAGAGAATGGTTGAGGCTCTCGCCCCAGGTGATCAGCTGAAATTATCCAGGTAAGAAGCCCTGGATAGATCTCAAGAGGAGATCTATATAGTTAACAGGAGGGGGTGTGGTCCCATTTGATAGGTCAGATGGGGGGGAGGGGGTACAGGTTTGGGGACACAGGGGAGGGGGGTGATTATTCCACAGAGAGGGGGGGGGGGGCACAGGTAAAGGGAACACAGGGGAGGTGGATATATTTACATGAGGACACATTATACCACAATACTCACTTTTCTTTCTTATAATGTGGGTGAGATTAATGTATAATATACCAGGATTGTTTGGAACAGGTAAAAGTGGGGATAATAGTTTAAAATAGAATTATTTACATACATGATTAATAGAATTATTTACATACATGATTCATGACATGATCGACTGGACTGCGGTCTGTGTTATTTTGATATCAGAGATGTGGGAATAGATATCACCCTTTTCTTTTATTAATCGCTCAAAATACCTATATCAATGAGTGGTCCTCATCTCTGATATCAAACAACAATTAACATAATCATTAGAAGCTATCGCTGTGCAAATATCTTGGCATACCTTCAGTCGTTCATGTCGTGACTCTGGGGAGCTAATGTGATCGTTTGTGCATACAGGCATCGTAATAAACCAATTAAATACATGCACTGTCTGTGTGGTCAGAGTGCCCAGGGTGAAAAAACAAAATTGTGTTCATAATTATTAGGAATCGGATTTACACATAAGGCTAATGTGTACAAAAACATTTTAACAACCGTTAACCTGGTGGTTAATAAAACTAACATGATTGCTTATGGGAAACTGTTCACAAATATATATATATATTTTTGCACATTTTGTGATGATTCTTGATGAAATTACTTAGGATCCAGTTGTATTTAATCTGAGTTTGAGTGTCACTTTCATCTGTGATTGCCTCAGCTTTGTTGGTCTTTACTTAGAATCAGGCAATTTTCTCCATTTCTTCTCTATAAATGAGGAGATAAAACGTCTTATGCATCGCTTCTGTATGTAATTCTAGTGCATATACTATCAATGGTTCACCATACAGGTGCAAAACAACGTTACATGTCCTCTTCTATGAGAGAATAAAACAACTGATTCTTTCTTGTCTGACAATACAATTTTGTAACCTAAGTAATTCTAATGTGATGTAATGTGATCATGTGGTCACTTCTTCCTTCAGCAATACATTTTAGCTCATTATTACTAACCATTGTTAATGCTTTCTCATTGATTTCTTTTCATCACATCCCTAGTTCATCGTTTTGCAGATACATACAATTGTGTGAAAAGTTTCCTGCTTGTGAAGGTATTAATCTGAATGATGTTGCGTCGTTGTTGACAAGGTGTTCTCTGTCGGTCGTGTGGCAGGGCCAAACAGTAACACATAAAAATTAAATAAATACATACAATAGACATTACCTTAGTGGCTAATGTGTCAAAATAAAATTGAAAACCGTTAACCTAGTGGTTAATATAAAAGGTGATTATGATAATCGTTATGCATTGTTCTGTGGTCAAAACAAACTTGGTGTCTTGGAACAATCCAACTGGTTCTGCCCTGTTTAACAATACCATTTTGCAATGTGACTCTGTGATCATTTCTCATTGTCATTATAAAATTTCAGTTCTTGTTTGTGAATCTGACAGTTGCTGTGAAGTGTTGATCATCTGTTCTCGGTCGGGGATGTGTCCTTCTGTGTGACCTGCTGTGTGTTGAACGTATCGTACATTCAGTTGATGTTTCTGTGAGCCTGTCGTGTGGCAGTAAGACAGTCTCATTTGCTATGTGTCTCTTCTTGACGATGCAGTCGGGAATATTCACTGGTCGCCGTCCATTCCCTGTCAAGGGTCACTTGTCTGCGCTGCTCTCCATCACCACCACACATCCGCCACTGTGCTCACGCTTGGCTCCCATCAGGCCCAGAGACATGGTGGTCAGGGCGTTTTTGAATGTGTTGTGCTGGTTTCGCTGTCCTCTCCTCGTCATTGCGGTACCACTTGATGGAGGGCGAGGGCCCGCCGGTGTAGTGGCTAGTCAGTAGGACGCTCTCTCTCACACGGATGACAATCTTGTCATGGGAATCCACCTTGATGGTCGGGGCTTTGGTTCCCATCTGCAGGTGATGGGTTTGGTCTGCAGTGCCGGGGTGGAGGCCGTCAAAGGTTGATCTCCTCTTCGTCAGTGTCTCCTTGGTCAGTCTCCTTCGTGGTCCTCTGCTCCACTTTCTTGGGGATGTCTGTGGGCTGGGTTGGATGGTTCTCCCACGGTTGTTGTCGTCGCCTCTGGTTGTCAATTTTCTTTATGTGTCCTGCTGTGATTAGCTTGTTAATCTCAGCGCGGTACACAGTCTCTTGAGCGGGGTCTCTGGCTAGGTGCCGCTCTGTGTTCAATAGATACCGCTCCGTCGCTTCTTTTGGGGCGTGGAAGGTGGGCATACCCTCTCGCCTCAAGAGTGGAGTTGCGTATCTCATCACTCCGTTGACTTTGACTCTCTTTGTCCCTTGCTCGAGGAGTGCTATGGTGTAAATGTCTTCCTTGGAACGAATGTCTTTCTTTTCGTTCTTAAAGGGCATTGTCTCTAGTGTCCATAGCCTCTCGACATGCTGTAGGAGGGTGGTGTCTTCTTCTGTCACTCTGGAGTGGAGGCAGCTAGTGGCTGCTGTTCGGTTAAGAGACTTAGCGAGGGAGCCTTGTAATGTCCATCCTAGGCGGGTCTCGACTGCTGCAGGACAGCCTCTGGGCCCTGTGTGGACCCGGTCTATCGGGACTATGAGGTCTGCATGGTCGGAGCCTATCAGCAGGGCCGGGGTGGCACCGTCTATGAGCGGGATAGGTAGTTGACGCAGGTGCACATATTTATCCATCAGCTTGGCGATGGGGTAGGTGTACTGCGACAGGCCTATTTCTTGGCTGGTGAAAGCATTAGTAATCCTATACCGTCTCTCTGGCTGCCCGCTTGCTGCGATAGTGAAGGAGACATTCTCGCCCTTTATCGTCTTTAGATCTCTTCTTATTGTCCGAATCGTCATTGGTTGTGTCCGCAGCTTCGTGGTTCAGGTCGCGCGTCGTCTCACTCGTCCTGTCCTCTCACCAATTCGTGATCTGAGGGTGATAAACACTGCCTTAGAAAACTCCTCACATAAATGATTCAACGCCTTTCTGCTAAAGTGGAAAATCATTTTGGGATTAATTCAATTTATTTTAAATAAAATCACTTAATTGACAATAGGAAATGCAAGCCAATTGCATTAGCAGTGATTCCTTACGTCAAGAAGGTCACATTCACTACAATTTTATCAGATCTTGTGTCTAACTAGATCTTACAGCATTAGGCTTTAAATAAAATTTGTAAATGAATGGCCAAAGTCTTGAATCAGATAAAATAGCTCCTTGTCTTCATATTCTGATGGTCTTAAATTGAAGTTGATCTTACCTCAGGCCGCGTACGATGGTGTGCTTCTTCAAGATACTTACCTCGCCATGACTTCTCGGTTGTTCTTCACATCTCAGTGTGGCTCATCATAGCATAGCATGGGGAAAAAACATAAATTCTAGGTAGCCAGTTAATTTTGCATGAAAAACAATCATTTCTTATCATCTAACCCTAACTAACCTTACTGTCATGCATTTGTCCTAATAAACTAATCTACACTGTAGCACTCAACACTAATAAAACTAACCTACACTGTGGCACTCAACACTTTGATGAACATTGTTACTCAGCTGATAGAGTTGTGCCCTTTTTGATGTCCTGTCATACAGTGTCAGCTAAATGATCAATGTACGTGTATACCTTGTACATTTAGATAATTGTGTTTCAATTTTGTGGTTGATATTTTTTGCAGTCATGGAAATTTATTAGTTGTTAAAAGAATAGTCTAAGGAATAGTCATGCATGTTATTGGTTATAAACAGAGAATAGAAGGAGGGGATTGTAAGTAGTTGTTTTCATCATTAATCTTTCATCTCGGGCACTTCTCTAATTCATGTGCTTCTTGAAAAGAGATGATGAAAACGACTGGTTAGTTATTGTTAGTATGGGAGTTAGGTAGATTTTCATAACTGCAAATTCATCACCGGTGTCTAATTCATGTTAATTAAGTGGTTCTCTGTTGCCATCCACCGCCAGGTGAGTTCATCAAGTCTGTGGTCACGAGTGTAGGCATTTGCATTGCTTTGTCTCCCAAGTGCCCACTCTGAAGAATTTGCATGTGGGTGTTTTGGATGTAGATTTGTTCCAAATGGTCAATCGATTGTCTCTCAGCTCTGCACTGTCTCTCGGTTGACATGCAAATTGTTGGATTTTCTGTCTTTTGTGATACAATTTGGGTGTAGTCATTCACTGTTTTGCATCTCGCCTCAGAGCCAGATCTGTAAATACAAACACATGTTAATTTTCCACTCTTTTCTAAGACCATCTGTTCTCCTTGATTGTCTGTGAGCTTAACAAAACATCAGCTATTTCTCATCCATCCTGTCCTAGGATGTAATGATAGTGTTTATCATTTATCAATCATATCGCATATGTACACAAGCATCATATGAATGTGGAAAAATGTCTTACAATGGAAAGGGCTAGTTATCTTTCATTGGTTCTTTAGATAAACACATTAACTCAAGTGAATATAACCTAAACATCTTACTTTTAAACATAATCTATGTTGTTTGTGTTCCAAGTTTTCAACATTGAAAGCTTATAAAGCCTAATCTAACGCTGTTTATGTGGACTACAAGGTACGCCCACAGATGTATTATAATTCTGAAACAGACATTGTAATTAGCTTTATGTGACTTATAATGTGTAAATTAAAGCAACATAAACACTCAAGTGATCTGAGATAGTTGTAATTTGCTGTAACTGAGATGCAGTTTCTACGTCAAATGACTCCCTTTTCTTGACTCCTTTTGTATCACAAACAGTACTGAATTTGCAAATCTGGTATGTCATAAATGTACAGATGTAGCAGTACTGACTATCTGTATGTCATGTATGTCATAATATGTCCTGATAAATTGAAAATGGGGGACCCTGATGTAAACAAATCTGGTATTGAAAATGGGGGACCCTGATGTAAACAAGACTAAAGTCTCTCTCTGGTCTGCATCCCCTTAACAATTGTGTGTATTGAGCTGTACTGTATTGTACCCATTCTGCAATCTGTTAATAAAGTTTTCAATCAATCAATCAAAGCATCTATATTTTTCATACTCACCGGGGAAAGCTGCAATGTTCGGTTCGTTTCTCCGGTGGTCTGGGATGGTGCAACCTGCATCTCGCCACTGCAACTCAACATTTTCCAATGGCAGCGCGCACATATATATACAAATAAAACATATACTACACGTGGATTTCACGCACCCTTGGCCTTGGGTACATTACACTTTACGTTCGCTTATGGATAGTTTAATATAAAATAATAACTTCACGGCGCGCATAGCGTCACGTCATTGCTCCATGCGACGTTCGTGTGTTCTCATTCGCCTCGGAAATAACGCTTTGTAATTCATACAGTATTTTTCCCACAAGCTCTCAATAGCCTGGAATTCCTATACCAGCGTTTTGTTACCGAATGAACGCGCCTGTGCATATGTGAAACGTAAACAAACTGAAACGATAAAACTATACTTCCCCAAATGGCCGTTCCCGTGGGCCGGTGTTCTGCGGAATCCGGAAATTACTATCCTAGTTTGTTCCCGTGAACTGCACTTCAATGTTATTCTTTGGATAACGGTAACTCGTCTCTCAATGCTCGTCGCGCTATCCGCAGCCGGTTCTTGACTCAATAAAGCAACGCGACGGGTCCTATAATACTTGTGCACATACAAACGAGACTTAAAACAGACAAACAAACATTAATACATATAAGTTAACGTGTGTGTATATCTGACTGTATTGGATCGCTGTACGTTTAGTCGTCCAACATCTGTTGCGACAAGGCATTCATACCCTTGATATATAACTACACATCGTTATTAAAATCATAACGACCGAACCTGACTTCGAAATTTACCAGCGATATATTAGATTATATATACCTTTTAATCATACTCTCGGCCTCTTAACCCGCGACTAACGTCCTGTTTAATGTACTTTCCGCGACTGATGTCCCGTTTAATGTACATTTACGTACTCCCGGGACATCGCGTAATCATGTACTAACTAGGACATCGCGTGATCATCTTCCCGCTATCTGTATTGATCAATTGGTTAATTTAATCCAAAATACATCGTTTTCAGGAATGGAAAAGATTGTGAGCTTAGTTTGAGGTTGAAACAATGAATATTATGACGCTACTCTGGTAATTTCTAATTATGATTCCATCAGCTTCTCGGTCCTACTTCCCGCCTCTTTGCAAAGGAATCACAGAACGTTTTTAACAGAGTAGCGTTTTCCAAGGATATCACATCTAATAAGCCCACGTTTCTTGCCTTGTTGCCTATATTTTAGTCTGAATTAGACTTGGGGTAGCAATCCAACAACCTGTATTGTGTGCCTTAACTTTTGGTCGGCTCCGACTCGACCTGGAATAGCACGTCAACCTTTGTGCCTAAACTTTTTGGGACTAGCACATATAACCCATCCTTTCAGAACCTCCTGATAAGGACCCAGGTGCACGCGCGCCCTGGTAACGATTCTCAATACAGATCAGATATATTAATGCACATTATTCTACTCAGCCATGATCTCAATATTGGACAACATTCTGTAATATTCACCTGGCACAGAGAAAAGCGGGAAGGTTTCAATTCCTTTCCATACATTTTGTCGACCATCCTATTATACTCACTTTTCTCTGTATAGTTGAATGATACAGCACGCCGGGAGGACGCAAAAAGTCCGTCACAAGTTCGTAGACGCCAATTGTGGGATATTTGTGGATATCCTGATGAAGAATGTCTCAGTCAACCGAGGCTTGGATAATAACAAGGTTTATTAACCAAACAGATAGAATACATAGAGAGAATGGTTGAGGCTCTCGCCCCAGGTGATCAGCTGAAATTATCCAGGTAAGAAGCCCTGGATAGATCTCAAGAGGAGATCTATATAGTTAACAGGAGGGGGTGTGGTCCCATTTGATAGGTCAGATGGGGGGGAGGGGGTACAGGTTTGGGGACACAGGGGAGGGGGGTGATTATTCCACAGAGAGGGGGGGGGCACAGGTAAAGGGAACACAGGGGAGGGGGATATATTTACATGAGGACACATTATACCACAATAGAACACCGCTACGCAGAGGCAGGAAGACGTCCTTAAGGAGAGACATTGACGACCGCACAAGTGCCTACGTAAAACAACAGAATGAGTCACATAAAACCTTGCGTCATGATGTCCCTGCCCCTTTGCCTATTCGACCTGATGGCAGTCTAATCGAATGGGGAACTGCACATGGGGATTTGCAACCTAACTCCCCTGCTGTCTCAGGACACGTCCCCGCTGTCTCAGGACACGCCCCTGCCGTCTCAGGACACGCCCCTGCTGTCTCAGTACACGCCCCTGCTGTCTCAGGACACGCCCCTGCCGTCTAAGGACACGCCCCTGCTGTCTCAGTACACGCCCCTGCTGTCTCAGGACACACCCCTGCTGTCTCAGGACACACCCCTGCCGTCTCAGGACACGTCCCCGCCGTCTCAGGACACACCCCTGCCGTCTCAGGACACGTCCCCGCCGTCTGAGGACACACCCCTGCTGTCGCAGGACACGCCCCTGCTGTCGCAGGACACGCCCCTGCTGTCTCAGGACACGTCCCCGCTGTCTCAGGACACGCCCCTGCTGTCTCAGGACATGCCCCTGCTGTCTCAGGACACGTCCCGCTGTCTCAGGACACACCCCTGCTGTCTCAGGACACACCCCTGCTGTCTCAGGACACACCCCTGCTGTCTCAGGACACGCCCCTGCTGTCTCAGGACACGCCCCTGCTGTCTCAGGACACGCCCCTGCTGTCTCAGGACACGCCCCTGCTGTCTCAGGACATGCCCCTGCCGTCTCAGGACACGCCCCTGCCGTCTCAGGACACGTCCCCGCTGTCTCAGGACACGCCCCTGCCGTCTCAGGACACGCCCCTGCTGTCTCAGGACACGTCCCTGCTGTCTCGGGATACGCCCCTGCCGTCTCAGGACACGCCCCTGCTGTCTCAGGACATGCCCCTGCCGTCTCAAGACACGCCCCTGCCGTCTCAGGACACGTCCCTGCCGTCTCAGGACACGCCCCTGCTGTCTCAGGACATGTCCCCGCTATCTCAGGACACGCCCCTGCTGTCTCAGGTCACGCCCCTGCCATCTCAGGACATGCCCCCACTATCTCAGGACACGCCCCTGCGGTCTCCGGACACGCCCCTGCTGTCTCCGGACACGCCCCTGCTGTCTCCGGACACTCCCCTGCTGTCTCCGGACATGCCCCCGCTGTCTCCGGACACGCCCCCGCTGTCCCCGGACACTCCCCTGCTGTCTCCGGACACGCCCCTGCTGTCTCCGGACACGCCCCTGCTGTCTCCGGACACTCCCCTGCTGTCTCCGGACACACCCCTGCCGTCTCCGGACACTCCCCTACCGTCTCCGGTCACTCCCCTGCCGTCCCCGGACACGCCCCTGCTGTCTCAGGACATTCCCCCTCCCCTGCTTCAGGACACCCTTCCAACTTCACAGACCTGAAAGAGAGAACGCGGCACGGCGGGGAGCAACAGAACGGCCTGATCAGTGCACACAATTCCAACTCGGAGAGAGTTACAGAGGATAACCTGGGTCGCAGTGTGTGCCAAACGACTGCTAACGACAACAGGCTTGCCTTATCCATAGAAGATACCGTCACTTTAAATATTATTATTATATTATCAGAGACGTACAGGGATGAGAGGAACAGCTGGGTTCCCCCACTACCCTTCAAGATGCCACGAAGACGACTCCCAAACAACCGCAAGCAGGCACTCATTCGCCCTACTTCACTGTGTCGAACCTTCGACAGGAAACCTGGAGATTTCTCAGACAAGGACCTCCACCGAAGCCAATGGAGACAGGTGCAAGCCCTTGCCAGCACATTCTGGACTTGCTGGAGACATGAGTACCTCCCGACACTGCAGAGTCGTCGCAAGTGGGTCGAAGATCACCGCAACTTACAGGAAGGCGACGTTGTGCCATTGAAAGAGAGCCAAGCTGCAAGGAACGAGTGGCCTGTGGCACTGGTAATTTCCACCTTCCACTTCCACCTTCCCAAGCCAGGACGGAAATGTGCGTAAGGTCGAAGTAAAGACCACAGCTCAAGGAAGTTCAAAGACATTCCTGAGACCCGTTTCAGAAATCGTTCTTCTTTTATCTAAAGAGGACTGAAGTTAAGTTAATGTGTACTATAGCGTACACGTTTAATGTGGGGAGTGTTCTGCCTCCCAGGCAGTGTATATGGGTTTGATTTGCTTTAGCACCACCTGTTGGTCGAACTTGGTATATACAGGAAGTGGGACTTCATGGTAAAACAGGAAGTGGTAGCTCACAGATAAACAGGAAGTGGGACCTGCAGCTTCACCAGGAAGAGAGTTCTCATTATGAACAACATGCTGTTCTTATCTATAGTAATCCTTTGATTTGCCCCCATCGTAAGCATTGTCTGTAAGTAATCCTTTATTGTTTGCAAGGTTATCTTTCAGTTTTGAAGTATATTGTCGTAGATGGGTCGCTGTTATGTTCGTATTCTATTACCTATGATACATGCTAATGGCAGATACAGTAGATGTGCATAATACTTGGAATGTTTAGTACAACATGTCTACATATAATCATTTAGTACACTTACTGTATATCTATACTTTTTACGTGCACTAGTAGTAACACTATGCACTTCATTCTGTTTCAGTTTTACTCCTATCCTAGCAACAAGAACTGCATTAAACAAGAAGCAATGAAGCTACGTTTGATTCGTGTTGTTTATTGAAGAGTTTGGCTGGCCGTCTACCTTTGATTAAAAACATCATCGGGAGGACAGCACAATATTGAATATATTACTTATACAATAAGTAAATATATGACTTATGGCTATAACATAACATGCATTACGTACCCTTTTTCCTGTGGTCGATTAGTACTTTATTTAAATGTTCTGATGTACCATGTTGGTACCCTATATTTACCAGTCACCAAGCCGGGCTTTATTGTATAGCATGCCATTGTGTAACCACAGGCATTCATGCATGTGTAGCAAGGCAGAGGACTACTATGCCATCCTAGGTTTATTGCAAGAGCTTAGGGAGCTCTGAATTCTATATACTATATATAGAGAGGAGGTTATTTTATAGGACTCCAGGCAAGAGTTTACAAGACACAAAAAGTTACAATAAAATGTGTGTACAGTATATCCAGTTATTTAAGTAGTATTGATTGAATTGATTGATTGAAAATTGTATTAACAGATTGCAGAATGGGTACAATACAGTACAGCTCAATACACACAATTGTTAAGGGGATGCAGACCAGAGAAAGACTTTCGTCTTGTTTACATCAGGGTCCACCATTTTCAATTCATCATAACGAAAGGTTATTTCATAACCTAGTTATATGAATACTTGCTGAGCGTCTCGCTCTGCCAATGAGATAACCTCTTATCTCCACGCACCTAGCATGCACACGAAACAAACAAATGCACCCACTTGCACGTGACCAAGCCACTCCCATGCGTCTCCATATATGACGCAGGAAATAGTCAGGATTCCCCTTCCCAGATCAATTTCCATAAGCGGAAACCATCCAAGGGACCTCAGGGCGCTAAGAGCGAGACACTCAGCCAGTATTCATATAACTAGGTTATGAAATAACCTTTCGTTATATATCATACTTGGCTATCGCGTCTCGCTCTGCCAATGAGATATGGGGCAGAGCGGACGCGTGGCCCGACAAGTGTACCCCCTGAGTGTGACACAGCCCCCCGTGGTCCACAGCCCCCCGTGGTCCACACCCACACACCCCTGCTAGCCCACCTGATGGCGGGATGCAGGAGAGGTCCCAGACCTCAGAACCGCCTGGGAGATAGAACCTAGAGCCATATGAAATCCGCGATCACGGAATCGCGGACGGAATCGCGGAATTGAGCAATAAAAATGGAATCAACTGTAAAAAGAAATTAAATAAAAAAATTATATATATATATATTTTTTTTATGTTGTGGGACTTGTACAGCACTTTGTTCAACTTTGTCAGTGCTGTAAAGTTTAAACCTTTTTAAATCTTAGACAAACAAAACACTTTGCTTTCATGAAATATTGTAAGCCGTCATTTGAGGCTTTATAAAAGCAGCACAATGAACACAAATCTGTCAGTGCCGAGTCCGACCTCATCTTAAATAACAAACAGCATTGCTTGTTGTAGTTAACAAAGAGAGGCAGAGTTGATTTTGCCAAAAAATATATATATATCATTTATATTTTTATATTTTTTAATAATCAAATTTTATTTTCATATTCATTTACATGAATATTCGAATCCCATGCCCATCGAACGAAGTTTCGAAGCTTCGAAGTATTTAAGACAGCCCTATTAAATGGACTGTTTGTTATATCTTATTAAATTGTGGACATTTATTCATTTCCACTTATTAGACACTATTTCTGATGGTAAAATGAGCGTACAAAGCAAAATACAGAATTCTGAAATATTAAAACGAAAAAAACGGAATTTGAGAAAAAATAAAATGGAATTTGGAAAAAAATAAAACAGATTTCATTTGGCTCTAATAGAACCCCCAGTCATGTCCATGAGGTAAAACTTAACGAAAGGACCCAGGGAGGACCAGGAGGCCGCAGCACAGATGTCCTCCACCGAGGCCCCCCCTAACAGGGCAGCAGAGGCCGCCACCCCACAAGTGGAGTGCGCCCTGACGCCCCCGGGGGGGGACCTGTCCAGCCAACGCGTAGCAAAGGGCAATGCCCTCGCACAACCAAAGTGACACGAAGACTGGATTAGGCCCCAGAGTCCGCTATCGGCCCGAATAGACAGGCACTCAGGCTGCACCGAGAGAGCACACAGCTCACCCACGTGCTTAGCGGAGGTGATGGCCAAAAGGAACACGGTCTCAAGGACAGCCGATCCAATGGCGCCTGCTCAAGAGGCTCAAACAGGGCCTCCGACAACCGGCCCAGGACCAGTTGGAGGTCCCAACTCGGATACAGAAAACGTTCCACAGGCTTGAGATGCCGAGCGCCAAGCAGGAAACGTTTCACGAGAGGGTGGCTGAACAATGTTCTGCCCCCACTCTCGACCATACGCCACTTCCCAGCTTAAGCCGTGGTAGTGGACGGAGCGTGCACATACCGGATGGCGTTAACCACAGAAGAGCCAAGACGCATCCCCACCAGATTCACTCTTTCAGCAGCCAAGCCTAGAGGCTGCCCCAGAACAGGAGGCAGAACAGAATTCCGCATGCCTGAGAGAGGGCCCGCGGTGACCACGGAACAGGCCATGGCGGGGCCACCAAGAGCTGAATCAGGGCTGAGCCCCGGCCCGGCGCGACCCATAGCCAGAGCTCAACCGCCGCCCGGTGCAGACGGGGGGAGCGTACTCCTCCCTGTCTGTCGATATACGACGCTGACGTCGTGTTGTCCGTCCTGATCAAAACATGCTTGCCCACCACAAGTTGGCCGAGCCGTTTGAGGACCAGAAGGACTGCCTTCAATTCCAACACATTGAAATGTAGTGCAGACCGGGCAGCATGGTCTTGCCAGCTGCCCCCTACTGCGTTGGCCCGACACGTCCCCCCCCCCATCCCGTGAGGGAGGCGTCGGTGAAGACCGTGACGTGTGACAGCCTGCTGCCCATGGGGACCCCGCTGGTGAGGGCCCCAGGCCCTCCCCAGAGGCAAGGTCCCCCAGTACTGACATGGGAACCTTCAGCCGCTTCCACTTGTCTCTCACCGGGTCTATTTCCATACTGGAAAACCACCTCTGTATCCTCCTCGTGAAGAGGAGGCCAAGAGGGACCACAGAGTGAGCAGATGCCATCATACCGAGCAGGCGCATCACGGACAGCGCCGTAACCGTCCTAGGACGGAACCTCCCGAGCGCGCCGAGAACCACCCACTCACCGCAGCTCTGAGAGGGATGCCCATATAGACCTTGAGCTTAGAATAAGCCCAAGTACTCCACCCGTTGACTGGGAAGAGGAGTACTCTACTTCCAGTCTACAGCAAAACCCAGGCTGGGGAGGAATCCCACCACCTGCCTGGTATGAGACCTGGCGATCTTCTCTGACCGGCCGAAGACCAGAACGTCATCCAGGGTAGAATACAATTCGTATCCCCCGACGACGCAGAGACCCCAGCGCGGTCTCCACGCACTGGGTGAAGATGCGAGGAGCCAGAGAGTAGCCGAACGGCAGCCTCTGGTACCCGTACGCTAAGCCCTGCAAAGGAAGCGTAGGTATGTCCTAGGATGGAAGATCGGGATGCGAATACGCATCCTACAGGTCTATGGAGGCGAACCAGTCCCCCACCTGACAACGCCTAACAGGTGGATGACGGTCAACATTCTGAACCTTCCATGGGACAGTTCCAGTGTGGGTCTGACACCCCCCCCCCCCCGATTTCTCAGGCACCAGAGAATATCGGGAGGAAACGCTGCTCGTCGCGTCCTCCCATGGGACCACGACGCCGGCCTGCTTTGCCACCAGAGAACGAATATCCTCGGCCAGGGCTGTCACTGCCGCGGACTCTGATAATAGAGTCTGTACCAAACCCAAAAACGGAGGGCGGGGGTGTGTAAACTGCAACACAAGTGCCGCCCTCGCGTTCTCTCCATCCACACCGACATATGGCTACCACTGCAGCCATACGTGGTAAAATTCCAAAGCTCCCCCACCGCCAACTGCCACTGGTCCGCTAGGAATCGTAGATAGGTGGCCCGGTCCCTCCCGCTGTGCGTTGTCAACCCTGGTCTCGCCAACCGCGCGAGCAGGGTATCTCGTGGAGCCAGGATATCGCACCCTGACTCTACCAATGAGGCAACCGCACCCAAGGGGGGGACCCAGACAGAACGGGCGGTCTGATACGCCTGTGACATAAGCTCCCCCGCTGAGCATCTTCCCGGCATGGACTGCTGAGGATAGCCTGCTCTGCAGCTGGACATGCAAGGCGTGTGGTCCCCACACTGCCCGATAGGGTGGGTCCCTACACACCATAGCCCTGTAGTGATATTACTACCACCCAAACCACATGTGCCTGACTGACCACCGCCGGTCTTCCGGTCGGGGGAAGCACTAACGTGATACCCGGCCTGGCGGGGCTGGGGGAACTCACGCTGCGACCTCCTGGGCCTCGAGTTCCCCCGCTGACAACCTTTTTCATCGACAGACCAGGCTCACCAAACACAGACGCAGAACGTGTGGTGTGGGAGCCGCTTGACAGCACAGCATTCTCACAGGCAGACCCAGGCCTAGCTAGTAACTGGGTGTCAGCCCCTGTTCCCATGAGAAGCGAAACGTGGGGCCACTTGTGCTTCACTGGAAGCATGCGGCCCGCAGCCAAAGGGAACAAATCAGAGCCCTGTGTCCCGTAGCGTAGCGGGGGGGAGTAACCGGAGAGCGTGCTAGACACAGCTAGACGGCGACGTTTTTTTAGGGCGTGCTCATCTAATGTAGCCGATCCCTCGGGCCACCGAGGCTGTCGGCCTTGTGATCACCTGTTTTCTTTGTGTCCAGGGTATCTCAGGCGGGGGAAACATGGCCACTGGCGAGGCCGTGCTCTCACCTCTGGCTGCGCGGTGTGGGGCAGCGTGGGGCCCAGGTCAAATACCGCCCACGCCTCCGTGGACAGACCAAGGTGGACAGACCAACCAAAAAAGCCTGTGAACACCGTTGACAGCATTCTAGCCCTCCCTGCGGTTATAGCTTGCGGCTAGGTCAAAAGCTGAATAACCTCAAAACCTTGCGCGATGGTTTTGACGTCGGCTGGCCCTAAAGCCCCACCACACAACACCATTTTATTTGGATCATCATCATTCCAATATATTCAGGTGTTAAATTTCATTTTCAAAATGGCTAGGTTAAGTTATGAAAGCTGGAGGGAAAACAACATTGTATTTGAAGTTACTGCACTTTGCCTGTACATTACCTGTATAATTATTTAAGGAAATCGTGTAGCAGAGTGCATTATCTGCTTTTTTGGGGTTAATTAAAATAATTACGTCATATTTTTGTATGCCTAAAGATTACTTCATTAATACATGTTAAATCTGGGTACTATCATCTATCTACCTATAACACATTTTGGATGGCAAGTCAAAACACTTTAAAGCCATTTTTCACTGTTTGGAAGTTACTGCGGTCTGCCTGGGTTTTGAGTGTGATTTTGTAGTTACTGCAGTTTTTAAAACCCCATATCTCCAAAACTGAGCGACATTAACATCTGAAACTTGGTCACAAGATAAAACATTTATTGACAAGTTCAATTTCACAAAATTTATACTTTTTTCGAGTTACTGCGGTTAGCTTTGACAGGGCAGAGTAGTCTGACCAGTTTGTTTTGTGATGTTTGTAATTTTGTTTTTAGCGCCTTTGAGGTGCTTTGGTACCATGAAGTGCAGGCATAGTCGTAGTACCCTTGAATGAGTGCTCCTGCCAGAGTCTTCAGGGTATTCTTGTTTACCAAAGAGGAGATCCGGTACAAGAATCTAGTTCGTTGGTTGACCTTTTTGATTACATTGGATGCCATTTTGTCACAGGAAAGCCTGTGCCTCTAGGATGGAACCCAGGTATGTAATTTCTTTTTTTTCTATTTTTTTTTTTATAATTTTTTAAACATAATATAAAATTAGACACTCAAGCACTATCCAAAGTAAATCACAGGACTATACATTCCATTTGAATCAATATAAATGTAGTTTACGAGATATCTACCTAATACTTGCTATCCAATACAATACATACATATGCTCTTGCTCGCTCTCCCCCCCAGGACCCCCACTTGGATAATCCATCCATTTTCATTCGTTTCTAACCAAGAACTACAATTCATATGCTAGCCTTTATTCTCTCCACCACTTCTAACCAGATTGCAATGTTGGTTTCACTGACACCTAAAATTCTTGCTGTAGATATCTCTAGATAAATCACACCGAGATAGGTAAGAACCCATACCTTCCGGCACATTTTATCCGGTTGAATCCATCGTGATGCTATCAGCTTTTTAGCAGCTGTGAGACCGGATAAAACTAGTCTCTTTAGCTGTATAGGGGCTGCAAACTGAAAAACATCATTCAACAGCAATACAGAGGGATGTACAGGTATGTTCAGAAATAAGAATTCTGATAATTGCAGGGTCACTTCTTCCCAGAATATCTTAACAGGTGGGCAATCCCAATACATATGCATAAATGTACCCTCATCACCATTTGTACATAAGGAACATATAGAATCTTGTCTAAGTCCCATTCTGTTCAATCTTATAGGAGTCAGGTATGTCCTATGAATATAATTAAGATTAATTTGTTGATGATCCGGGTTGCGTGACGCAATTCGAACGTTTGCCCAGACTTCTTGCCAATCAAAATCTATTTCCAAGTCTGGTATATCCCTCCTCCAGACTGAGTCTAGGGGAAGGATTCCATACGAAGACATTAGTAAGTGATGATAAAAATCAGATACGAAGCCTCTCGATGTCTCTCTTTCATAGAAGAATTTGTGATATCTGTGGTGCTCAATTTGTATCTTTAATGGGACTCCATGAGCCTTCAAACATTCCAATAACTGTGCGTAGAAATAATACGTGGAACTGGTGAGGTTAAATTTGTTACGTATATCTTGATAGCTACAAAAACCCTGTTTGTTGAAAACATCTCCCAATTGTAGCGACCTGAAAATAGTCTATTATTCAGATGTGCTAACTTGCCTTTTACCTCCCCTTTGTACACCAAGACATTCGAATTGGTTTCATTTATATTCGCACGAACAATGACACAGGCGTCTCCTTCTTCTATCACTGGAAGATGGATTATAAATGACATTACTGGATCATATTCTACAGTCCTTTTCCCTGTGGAGCTGGCAGGCGGGACCAGCAGGGGGCAGTAGCAGGCAGAGAGAGATGGGAGAAGATATATGGAACTGAGAGACGGAAGGAGAACCTCTTCGGCAGTGAACTTGAACACGAACAGTCGCAACGGACGGGGGCTCCGGAGAGCCCTGTTGCAGAAGTTATGTTGGAGAGCCCCGTAGAATAGTGACGGGTGATAGGAAGTACTTGCTAGTTGACGCGATATCCTAGGAGTACCAGCGATAGTGTGTGAGCAAACAGTGCAGAGCCAAGCACTAACAATCGGGTTACAGTAGTAGTGTGGCGGTATAAGTAGCGTGCGGCTAACAGCATATCTGAGTCCATAGTAGTCGGGTTACAGTAGCAGTGTGACGGTATAGAGTGCGAGCCCAGATACGTGCGTGGATCTACAAACAGTCTGCCCCGGCCGTCAGCAGCTGTCTTCACCGGCGTTCTGCATCAGCTCTGCACCGGCTGTGAGCAGCCAGCACGGGAGTCGTCCCGTCCAGCAGAGGTCGTCATCGCCAAGCACACACTCTCAGCCAGCACTGCCTCTCTGCCCAGCTCCGCCTGCTAGCACCTGCACTGTATGTATATTTCTCTCCCACCCACCCACCCCCTCCTAATGTACAGTCCCCTCCCCATCATATGTATATACTCTGTCAGGATCTAGGGGTAACAGTACTGTATATTTGAATACCGGTTATGTCACAATTTACAAATGTATCAGTACTAAATACCTATATGTCCCTATGCCATAAATGTCATGTATGTTGTGTATGTCATAAATGTCTATATGAATTGAAAATGGGGGACCCTGATGGAAACAAGACAAACGTCTTTCTCAGGTCTGCATCCCCTTAACAATTGTATGTATTGAGCCGTACTGTATTGTACCCATTCTGCAATCTGTTAAATAAAGTTTTCATTCATTCATTCATTCACAACTCTCAAAGCCAACGTAGAGTAGAAAAGATCGCTCCTGTGAATTAGAAAAGCCAGCCCCACCCCCAGCCTAGTGAATGAGAAAAGCCTGCCCCTAGTGGAGCAGGACAGTCCCTACACAGTACAGTACACAAAATGATCTAACTCCTACTGGTCTAAGGGGTACCCCAGACTATATATGCCGGCATTAGAATAGGGCTTTTTGCAAGGTATTAGTGGGCCCACACTTTTGTTTTCGTTCCTTTCCTTTGAGCGTGATAACATGTGTGTTTAATAATATTTTCCCATTCAATTAACCCTTTCCCTGTGGGGAAGTTACAGACCTGGTGCATTATAATTAAAGCCTTTTGAGGTATTATTCTGGCCGTATAATTAAAGCCTTTTGAGGTATTATACAGGGTGAAGACCCAGACGTGGGTGATGAGTCAAACACAGTGAAGTATATTATCCCTGATATTAACCCAGAGGTGGGTGTATAATATACGTGTTTATGAGGTATTGAGTTACACACAGGAGCTATAGTAGGACTTCAGTCCATTCGACCACTCCTATTAAATAATTGTAACTGACAGTATAATTAATATAAAGACTTGAATGGGGTTCTGTGTGCGTGTCCATTCCTGTGCCCAGTATTAATTCTTTTGGTGTGGGTATGTTAATATAATTAACCCTTTCCTATTCCACCTTTCCCTCTTCATTGTAAGGTTTCTAGGGTCACTGAGGGAGGGTACTGCTTGCGGGGGGAACTCAGAGTATTTAATTACAATTCAGTCACGAGGTGTGGGAGGGTTTAAGGAGCAACTGGGGGGAGTGGGAGCGTGTTGGGGAGTACTGCTGACCGCCCTGCTGCAGGGAAGGAAGACCAGAGTACCAGACCAGGTTGGTAAATCCCGGGCCCCATCCACTCACACTACCAGCCTCCAGTCGACGCCCCAGGCCCAAAGACGAGGGTGCAGTCAGACAGAGTTCTACTGTGTCCAGCTACCTCGTGACTGCCAGCAACCGTTCCCACGAAGCAGGGATAATCCACCCTGCTACACAATGTATGTATGCCCTGCTTTTCCCATTTGGGGTATCTGATAGGTCGTTTTCCAATAAGGAGTGCATTGTTATTGAATAGGGGAGTATGGCTATGCCATTTATGTTGGTTAGAATATTTTCTTTGTGTTTCACGCCATATCCGAATCACATGTGTAATAAGAGGGCCAAATTTCAAATCGCATTGCTTAATTGATAATATGGTGTATACTATGTCCTGCAGTCTATGTGGTGCTACTATATTTTCTTCTGAGTTTCTCCAGGATACAGATGCTTGGGAGTCAAACCAGGTTGTCAGTGGTCTTAAAGAGTACGCTTTAAAATAGTGGTAAAAGTCTGGAAATGCTAAACCTCCGTCGGCTTTGTTTCTCTGTGCGGTGGATCTTTTTATTCGTGGAGGTTTGTTATTCCAAATAAATTTATATGCGGTGGAGTGTAATTTTTTCCAGTAACCATCAAGAGGGGGTAACGAGCTAATGAAGTTGATTCTAGGTAAAACATCCATCTTAACTATTGATACTCGGGCCTGTACTGAGTTTTTAAGTTTGGACCACCTGTTTGGACCAGGTATGTAATTTCATCTTTCCTTGTGACAATATTGTCACCCACTGTAACTGAGAAGCCATCTGTCTTGCTGAGTTTGTTATTTGAACCGAAGATAATAGACTCTGTTTTCCCCAGGTGTAATGATAGTTTGTTATCAGCGAGCCAGGTGCAAATTCTGCCGAGTTCCGAGCTGAGGGTTTTTTCAACCTGTAACTTGTTCTTGTCAGAGACCAGCAGGGCTGAGTCGTCCGTGACCAGGAACAAGTTGCAGTCACAAGCTGACGACATGTCATTTGCATGAATTAGGAACAGTAACGGTCCTAGTATGCTTCCTTGTGGAACACCACAGCTCACTGGGAGGGGGGGATAGGGTACCATTTACCTCCACCATCTGTTCTCTCCCCTCCAGGTAGGATTGCATCTGTGGTGTTATGTTAATGTGTGTGCGCTATACGAGACAGTGTACAGGCCACCGTACTCGGGGTCAGGCAGAGTACGACAGGAACTTGGAATGGACACCTGGGTAATGTAGTTACGGATAAGCTAATAAAGATAACCAAAGCAGAGGACTCACGTATTTGTTACCGTGTGAAGTAACACAACATGGTGTCAGAAGTCCTGCAAGAGTTGTGTATGAGTTCGGTCGGACGATAAGTGCCATTTGAGACTAGTTGATGACAAAGAAAAAAAAGAGGGGAAAAAAAAGATGAACGTGGCCAATAACGCTGTAGCCCCGGGAGCGGCAGCGGTTTCAAGTGCTACGTTTAGC
The DNA here is from genome assembly GCF_963971535.1 of Notolepis coatsorum. Classification (NCBI taxonomy): domain Eukaryota; kingdom Metazoa; phylum Chordata; class Actinopteri; order Aulopiformes; family Paralepididae; genus Notolepis; species Notolepis coatsorum. The sequence goes on along the minus strand of NC_140174.1, from coordinate 133,286,234 downwards.
ATCCAGCCTCCCGAGTCCTTCGACTTTTCAAAGCCGCAAGAGAGGGCCAAGTGGATACGCAGGTTCGAAAGATTCCGTCTGGCAAGTAACCTAAATGCTAGCTCTGAAGAGAATCAAGTCAACACGCTAATATATTGTATGGGCGATGAGGCGGACGATATTTTACGTGGATTAAATCTGACTGTTGATGTACTACGATGTACATACCAAGGAGTGCGGGATGGATTACAGGGTTTCTTCGTGGTCAAGAAAAATGTGATCTACGAACGCGCCAAATTTAATATGCGCAAACAGGGAGACTGCATTGTATGCGCTGGCGGAGTATTGTACATACGGAGTGTTACATGATGAACTTATACGTGACAGGCTTGTCGTCGGTCTGATGGATAAGCGGCTGTCAGAACGCATGCAGCTGGACCCGGACTTGACCCCGGAGAGGGCAATAAACATGGCGAGGCAGAGTGAAGAGGTGAAACGACAGCAATCCTCTCTGCGAGGGGACGCCAGGACAGAGGCAAGTGACATTAAATCGGTGGACAGGGTGTTTAAGAGCAGTAGCAAGAATTATGCTAAGAACAGCCCCCAACAGGCTAACAGCTACCCAGCCAAATCACACAGTGCCCAGTACTCAAGGGGGATCTTGGGCCACTCGTTGAGCTTTTCTCTATAGGACTGTGCGATAGTGAATGGGTTTCCATATCTCTCGTTCAAAAGCTTCCACGCTGCAACATAAGCGTTCTCTGTGCCGAGTAGGAAAGCTAAACATCATGCCGGAGGATGTCACAGTAAAATCTTATGGAGCAGGACAGTAAAATCTAAGTCAAGTGGAAGCAAGATGGCGCCGCTGGTCTTCGTCTCATGAAGCAACGCGAGGGAAGGACCACGGTGTAAACCACAAGATGGCGCCGGTGTTCAAGACAACGCTCAACAACAACAGCATCTGGAAGAGGGCATCTGCGTAACGTTCTAAACTCACGTTCTTCACTATTATATTTGCAAAAGCCATATGGTTGGACACTTGTAAGAAGTAGTGTTCTAACAAAGGGTAATTTTGTAAACGTATTAGAAGGGTGATAGGAGTGAGTCACAACCACAAGGTGTCGCCTTTTTCCATGTGTTTAATTTGTAACGTTTTTGAAACACCGTATACTTCTGTAGTTTAGACCCCCGTTCATGCATGTATTGAAATAAGAGCTTTGATGTTTAAAAGTGCAATTTCATTGATCAACCTTATTTGATACATATAGATTAAAGGTGTGACATCCTCCGGCACGACGCAAAACACAAGCAGATTTCTTGAACTGATTTTAATGAAGATGCTCCATCCAAACCTCATCCAAACCGTAAAATCTGCATGACATACAAATGCATACAAAAGATACCATTAATATTACAAGTTCATTAAAACCCATGGTCGGAACATCACTGTAACATATACCACAATTATCATCTACAACAATCAATACCTTATTGGCTGCGTGCCAGTATATGAGAACATCGATGCGTTATGGTATTATGTCTTCGATCCGTTTCTTGGAAGATTGTCTTGTTAAGTTGACTTGATGGATTGTTCTTTGCTTATTAGAACGCCAGGTAAGTCCATAACCATTCAAGTTCATGGTTTCAACTCAAAAGAGTGAGAGCGCGGAAACACGTCACCGGATACCAGGTGTGTCAACTCTCATGAGATGTGGTAATTGCGCAAACAAAATAGAAAAATAGTGCGCCACTAATATATATCTTATATAAACAAATAAGAAATACAGTGAAAAGCAATTGAGTGTATTATTACTAATATACAAAAATAAGCATATAAGACTTCCGGTTTAGCTATAGAATGGAGTAAGTCGCATGTGACACAGCTGCTCACCCGTTTTTTTTTTCTCGTTTTAAAAACATATTTATATACCACCAATGCGTGTAAAACTTGACGCATATATCAACTGAGATTATCAACTAACTATATTGACTGAAAGATTCGAGATGCCATTAACAAGGAAAGATAAAACGATTGCAAAACCAAGCGCAGAGGACCCGCCTATGGCCGCGGGATACGTGCGAAAAATAGCAGAGGATATGGACGAGTTGGCATCCCCCTCAACCCCTATAAACACCTCCGCAGATACGGAATATATCATCCGGGAAATGAAAAAAATGGAGAAGTCAATAACCGAAAAAGTAGATGCTATCAAAGAATCTATCGAATGCAAAATAGAAGCGCTAAGGGTGGATGCCGACGCACATATTAAGCGCACCGTAGCACTGGAAACTGGTTTGGAGGAACACCAACAGAATTTCAGTCGGATCTACAAAGATGTAGCTGATATCAACGATAAACTAACGGCTGAGATGAAGGGAAACTACAAAGAACTCAAGCCGGAGCTCAACGATATAACGGCTGAGCTTAAGCGAATCAATGAAGGACAAAAAGCTAAAATATTCTAGATGGAATATCAAAGTCGCAAGTTGAATATTCGTATAGTCGGACTGGACGAGTCGGTGAGCTGCACACATCCTGAAGCGTTTGCGACAGAATTACAGAAAATCCTGGGACCAACAATCCTTCCTACGGTACCTGAGGTGGAGCAGTGTTACAGATTGGGGACCCGATCCAACGACAATAACGTCAGACCCAGAGTGATAATGGTTGTCCTGCGTCAAGTCAGAATAAAAGAAATGATCATTCGTGAGACTCGCAGGATGAAAGGCAATCTGAAACACAAGGATATATCAATACACTTCTTTGAAGATTATTGTCGGGATGTGGTGATCTTGCGGGCCAAGTACAAGACGGTGATGTCCCAACTCTATCTGGAGAAATACAAACCCATATTAATATACCCTGCAAGACTTCGCATCGTCGATAAACAAGGAGAAAGGGTTTTCCTCAACTCGCCTGAAGATGCAGTCAAATATATGACAGCACAAAATGCAGGATAGTGTATAAACAGCCTTTTAATCTCTGTTAGGCATGGACACCATATTGTATAAACTTTAATGAACCGCTGATTTGGGACAGAGAGACCTACGAGCTCTGAGTTATTGAATGTTTTCCCCGTTGGACTTTTATTATTGAGGACATATTGGATTTAAAATTGGAACGATACAGAGAAGATGAACATGACGTTGAAGCGGTCCTTATTTTAAGAGTATGGAATTCTAACAGCATTCCGGAACATACTGGAACATTCTAACACTGTAAAAACGACATATTGGAATAATCTAGAACATTTAAAACATTCTTTGATATATGGAACATTCTGGAATAACAGCAATATGTGGCCAGACATACAGCCAGAAGACCTTCGGGGGAATAACCAATAGCATCTAGCTGCAGAACCACAGAACCATCACAGCAGCGGCTGGCTGAGGACCGGTGGGCCCATCTCGGAATAATATTCTTCATAACGGATCATCGCCCACCCCTGGCCAGGGGAAATGCTGCATATACGTATTTAAAAACTGCTTTTTACTAATTGGAAATATTTCCACTACTTCTCCAATTTATACTCTAGGTGTTTAAGCATAGCAAAGCTCTTTCAAGATCTAAGTTAATGTTCTCTTTTCTTTTTTTTTTCTTCTCTTTTCTCTGATTTATTGAGGTTCTCTTTTCAGTTCAATACCTCTATATTATTCTTGGGTTATTATAAATTACACATGTTCCTATAAAATTTAAGTGATTACGGTATGATAATTGAAGCTTATTTTTGGTCCTTATTTTTAGTTTTATCTTATTTTAATTTGTATTTAACGGGAGAGTGGCCAAGCCACAGTTGACATTCTACTTATGGTAGAATTTAGAATGTTAGATCCTATGGTATACATAGGAATGTTAAGGATAATTGGATCATTCTGGGATATCCGGTGGTTTAAGGGAGGGAGTTATACGCGAAGGTTGTGTTCATGGATCACAGTCTTGTACGATTCTCGGTGGGAGGGGGGAATAGGGCATTTTTATTTGTATATATGTATGTTTTTAAGCTCGGCTCTCAACGGGACCTCAATAATTGGATGTACATCTATTGTAGCTTTGCACTCCAGAAGCATTACCAACAACTACACAACAACATGTATAGATTATGGCTAGTTTGAATATAATGATCTGGAACACTGGTGGAATAAATAATCAACACAAACGCAAAAGCGTGCTCACACTGATGAAAAAAGAACAGGTGGACGTGGCTCTGCTAAGCGAAACGCACATTTTAGAGAAAGACATAGATACGTTAGCGGACAACACATATCATAACATTAGTCACTCTTCCTTTGGAACGAAAACTCGGGGAGTAGCCATAGTCGTTAGACGGAAGTTGAATATTGAATTGAAGGGAGTATGGTCTGATGCAGATGGTCGGATAACTATAGCTAAGATTTTACACAAGAACAGGAAAATAGCGTTGGTAGCGGTATACGCCCCAAATTTATACGAAGTTAGTTTCTTCACTACACTTACCAGAGTAATGTTAGACCTTCCCGAATACTCATTTATAATTGGTGCAGATTTTAATGCCATTTGGAATCCAAGGATGGACAAATCAAACCCCTCCTTTTCCAGCGAACAAAAAAATTCATCTAATGCATTAAAGGATTGGTCGAAGATTACAGGTGTAAATGACTTATGGAGATCACTCAACCCCACGACCCGGAAGTACTCTTGTCGATCTGCGAGACATAACACATTATCCAGAATAGATTACGTTTTTACATCCCCGAGACTATTTGATAACTACAATGTGGAAATGATACCCAATGCATTATCAGATTTACTCCTAAAAGGAACATTTGGTATACTATCATCCCGAGCCCCAAGATGGCGATTTAACACGATGCTGCTTAATAACAAGGAATTCATTACACAAATCAAAGAAGCTCTTACGGTATTCCTACGGATGATGCGAACTCGGTGCAGGATCCCAGAATATTATGGATGTCGGCAAAGGGAATGATCAAGGATTTCACTGATAGCTTTTCCTCCCAAATACGCAAGAATCGATGCTCAAAACTGGCTGAACTGGAAACGCTTTACTCAACGTTATTTAATTCTTTACAATACAACAACTCGGTTCGACTGGAAAATCAAGTCAATATACTAAAAAAAGAGATTAACGCCATATACAGACAACAATCTGAAATGCAAATACGTAGCACAAGACAACAGCAGTACTCCCAAGGTTCCAAACCAAGTCACCTATTAGCTATGCGATTAAGAGTCAACGCAAAATTTGCAGATATAACTACCATTAGAGCACAACAAGGACTTGTTACAGAACCCAAAGAAATAAACACGACATTCAAAGAATTCTACTCCAACTTATACAAATCAGAAACGATCTTCGATCAAAACAAAATGGACACATATCTTAATCAAATTAACCTTCCTAAACTTTCAGAGGATGACGCTAAACAGTTAGAAACACCGATCACACTAGATGAACTTAGGGAGGCCATATCTGAAATGCAAAGTGGTAGGGCTCCTGGAAGAGACGGTATCCCACCAGAAATATACCTCTCCTGTTGGGACATAATTGGTCCCTTATTACTAAATATGATTTTATACTCAGTCAAGGAGGGGAACTTCCATAAGAATGACAATATTGCACTCATAACAGTCCTCCTTAAAAAAGACAAAGACCCCACCGAGTGCGGTAGTTACAGACCTTTAAGCCTCCTCGGAACCGATATCAAACTGTACTCTAAGGTATTAGCCATCAGACTACAAAAGCATATGACGTCTTTAATTCATCCGGACCAAACTGGCTTCATAAGAGGCCGCTTGATCACTGATAACATAAGACGACTACTACACGTACTAGATGCTAACAAGGAAGACAACACACCTAAGGCGATGCTGTCCCTGGATGCAATGAAAGCTTTTGACAGGTTGGAATGGTCGTATCTATGGGCAGTATTAGAAAGGATGGGGTTAGGAAAAGGATTCATTGATATGATTAAATTATTATACAAAGACCCACCGGCCATGATTACAACAGGCACAATCACCTCCGAAATCTTTCCGGTATCACGTTCTTCCAGACAGGGTTGCCATTCTTAGTCCCGGACTATTCGATCTATCATTAGAGCCTTTAGCACAATATATAAGACAATCCCAATCCATAGAACCAATCGTAATCAAGGGCACACAACACAAAATTAGTTTATATGCGGACGACGTAATACTGTTCATGCAAAACCCCAACACCGCATTGCCTCATCTTCTCAAGTTGATTGAGGACTTTGGAGATTTATCGGGATTTAGGATAAATTGGCCGAAGTCGGCCTTCCTCCCACTTAACGCCCCTGCAAAAAGAAATATAACCCTCCCAGAAAAGATACCGATGGTAAAACACTTTAGATATTTGGGAGTTGAAATATTTCGTACCATAAGCCAAACAGTGAAGCACAATTACATAAAAATTCAAAACAATATCAAATACGACCTTGTCAGGTGGTCAAAACTTAAAAACTCAGTACAGGCACGGATATCAATAGTTAAGATGGACGTCCTACCTAGAATCAACTTCTTCAGCTCAATGCTACCGTTACCCCCTCCAAAGGGTTACTGGAAAGAATTACACTCCTCCACATACAAATTTATTTGGAATTACAAACCACCACGTATAAAAAGATCCACCGCACAGAGAAACAAAGCAGACGGTGGTATGGCATTTCCAGATTTCTACCACTATTTTAAGGCGTACACTTTAAGACCACTAACAACATGGTTTGATCCCCAAGCATCAGTATCCTGGAGAAATTTAGAAGAAAATATAGTAGCTCCATATAGGCTGAAGGACATAGTATACACCAAATTATCAATTAAGCATTGCGAACGGAAATTTGGCCCCATAATCACTCATGCGATCCGGATATGGCGTGAAACACAAAAAAAAGATTCTATCCCACATAAATGGCATAATCATACTCCCTTATTCAATAACAATGCACTCTTGATTGGAAAACAACCTATAAGATTCCCTAGATGGGAAAAGCAAGGCATACACTCATTAGGAGACGTTTTCAACAAACAGGGTTTTTGTAGTTTCGATGAAATACTCAAAACATTTTATCTCACCAAGTCCACATATTATTTTTACGCGCAGTTATTGGCATGTTTGAAGGCTCACGGTGTTCCATTAACGATACCAATTGCACACCACAGATACCACACATTTTTCTATGAAAGAGAGACATCGAGAGGTTTTGTATCAGATTTTTATCATCAATTACTAACGGCCTTGTATGAAACCCTCCACCTAGCCTCTATTTGGAGGAGGGATATACCAGACCTGGAAATAGACTTTGAGTGGCAAGAAGCCTGGGCAAATGTTCGACTTGCATCAAGGAACCCGGACCATCAACAAATCAATCTTAACTATATACATAGGACATACTTGACTCCTATAAGACTGAACAGAATGGGTCTTAAACAAGACTCCAAATGCTCCTTATGTACAAATGGGGATGAGGGGACATTTATGCACATGTACTGGGACTGCCCACCAGTTAAGATATTCTGAAAAGAAGTGACCCAGCAATTATCAAATCTCTATAATTCTGAATATACCTGTACACCCCTCTGTATTACTGCTGAATGATGTTTTTGAGTATGCAGAACATTCACAGCGAAAGAGATTGGTTTTATCTGGTATCACAGTGGCTAAAAAGCTGATAGCATCACGATTCTTACATATCTCGATGTGATTTATCAAGAAATATCTACAGCAAGAATTTTGGGTCTCAATGAATCCAAAATGACAATGTGGTTAGAAGTGGTGGAGAGAATAAAAGCTAGCATATAATGGTAGTGTATGGTTAGGAACAAGTTATAATGGTTGGATTATCCAATGGGGGGTCCGGGAGGGGGGGGTACGAGCTGAAGCATATGTGTATAGGTTTTTAGATAACAGGTATTAGGGGTATATCCTGTATAAGACAATTAACTAAATGGTGATTTCATTCGATGTGCACTGTCAACTAATGCTTGTATATCTTATCGTGTGTTGTCATGTTTGTTTATGTGTTTGTTTAAAAAATAATACAAAAATAAAATACAAAAAAAAATAAGCATATAAATTGTAAACATAAATAACTATATTAACCAACTGTTAACCATAGCTGCAGTTACACTCCCACCAATTACACATACTAATAAATGTGGAATGTCTTATTGCACATACTTATATAATGTGGAATTTCTTATTGTGGATACTTCAAAGGATATGTCTCTAAGATCAATTGGATGCAACCAGGTAAGTATCTCTTTCCAGTGTAAGACAAAACAAAAACTCCTATTTTAGAGTAAAGGCAAGCAGAAAATGGGTAAGTGCCAAAACAACTTAATGTTAAATAACTCACTAGTGCTCTAATCTGCTTCTATCAATGTAATGATCTTGTGTATTGGTCTCTCTAAATACACTGTACTGGTTGTGGCTTTCCCTTTGCTATCGTATGTGGTGTGGCTTACTAGCAGCTTCAACTTTCTGACTCTACCATCTTGTCCTGGGTAGACTTCAGTGACTCTTGCTAGTCGCCATTCGTTGCGTGGTGTCAATTCATCTTGGAGAAGGACGATGTCGTTGACTTTGGAGTTCCTTCTGGTTTTACACCACTTCTGTCTCTGTTGTAAGTTGAGAAGATATTCCTTCCTCCATCTTGTCCAAAACTCGTTGGCCAAATACTGAACTCGGCGCCACCTCTTTTGTAGGTACAAATCTTCTTTGATGAATTGTCCAGGTGGGGGCAGAATGATTGTAGATTTCATCGTTAGAATGTGATTCAGGGTTAAAGGGTCAGGTCCGGATGGGTCGTTCAGAAACTCAGCGGAGAGCGGCCTGCTATTGATTATGGACATGACCTCGTACAGGTACGTCTGGAGAGAGGTGCTGTCAAGCCTTTGTGAGGACTGGTCCAGTATGGTAGTCAATATGCTTCTTATCGTTCTTATTTGCCTCTCCCATACACCGCCCATGTGGCTTGTAGGGCTGCAACTAATGACTAATTTGGTAGTCGACTAATCTGTCGATAATTTTTTCGATTAGTCGACTAATCGAAAACCAATTATGTAAACAAAAAAAAACAAAAAAAAAGGATATCATTTTTTTTTTTTTAACTACCTATCTTTGTGAAAGTGGCTTCTCAGCTCTGGTCCAGCTGAAGACAGAGCAGAGGAACAGATTGGACATTGAGCATGACCTCAGAGTTGCTTGTCTACCATCACCCGAGACTTTGAGACTCTTGTCAGGACCAAACAACAACATCATAACATGATGATCCCATAGCAAATTAAAATAATGACTCATGAAACATTTGAATTTGGATCTTAAGCCACTTTAAATGAAAATGTATTTGAAGAACAATACAGCAATCACTCATAACAAGATAAATAAATTAAATAATACAAATTAAAGTGGAAGTGTACTTTAAATAACAAAAAAAATTATAATAAAACATAAATAACTAGCAGCATCTGCCCCCAGCACCGCGGCTGATGGGGCTGTAACTTGGTCCAGGACCAGGAGGGTGACGTGGAACAGCTGTAAGGGGAGAGGGGGATGAGTCAGATCAGACAGACTTCTAGGTCTTTTGTTTGCTGTGTGTGAGAGGAGTCCGTGTGTGTGTATGTGTGTGTGTCTTACTCTGATCGCTGTATGAGTGAGAGGAGTGTGTGTACTGTGTAATTTGTGTGTGTGTCTTACTCTGATCGCTGTGTGAGTGAGAGGTGTGTACTGTGTAATTTGTGTATGTGTGTGTGTCTTACTCTGATCGCTGTGTGTGAGTGAGAGGAGTGTGAATGTGTGTGTGTCTTACTCTGATCGCTGTGTGTGAGAGAGAGGAGTGTGAATGTGTGTGTCTTACTCTGATCGCCAGGGCCGCCTCAGGGGGTGTGCGAGCAGTGCGGTCGCACAGGGCCTCGCGGGAAGGGGGGCCTCGCAAAATAAAAAATTTAAAAAAATTAAAAAAATATATTTTTTATTTATTATTATTTTTTTTTTTATTATTATTTTTTTTTGCGAGGCCCCCCTTCCCGCGAGGCCCTTTTTCATCACAGACCTAAAATCTAGTTTTGCTTATATGCTTATATATTTCACATTAGACACGTTTGTAGAATGTGTCTGACTTGTTCCTGGGTCTGCAGTGACATACTATTTGTTTCAACGAAGGGAGCTCTGGGGCTCTGCAGCAGACATACTATTGGTTTCAACGAAGGGAGTGGTTACTTACATCATGTGTAGTACGCCGGCGTGAGTCAGCTGCGTTTGACTATTTCGCGCGTGCAGCTTTTGACTATTATGCTTAGTTATGCCAGCCAAGACGAAGAGGTCGGCCATTATCAGTCGGTCGGTCACCAAGGAACGTTGACGAAAGGCCTCTCGCTGGCGGGACAAATGGCCGGAGCCTTGTCATGATGCAGTCGGGATATAGCCATGATGATGTCGGCTAGTAGCTAGCTTAGCTAAAGGCTAACTAGCGTTAGCTAACCTAGAGACATGCAGCCAAGATGAAGAGGATGGTCGTTTGGCAGATGAACTTCGTCAACTCCACGCGGTTGTCTCCATCCTCTTGGACGTTTGGTGAGTTTTTAACCTATACTATTAACTCTATTCTATTCCCGCCGTGGACATCTCTCTCTCTCTCTCTCTCTCTCTCTCTCTCTCTCTCTCTCTCTCTCTCTCTCTCTCTGGAGCTAAACTGGCCGACTAGCTGTTGTAGTACTATTAGTAGCTAACGGTGTGTGGCCTGGTGTCAGCACCTGTATGTAGCCGCATAGCTTGCTTCTGCGTTAGCTAATGGTTAGCGATAGCCTGGTTGAGCTAACTGTTAGCCAGTTAGCTGTTTAGCTTCGACGTTAACTGCCGGCTGCGCTCGGCTGGGAACGTTCGTTTGATGCTATCAGTTAGCCTTGAGTTAGCTGTTAGCTTGTGCTACGACCATTGACATTAGCCGTGAGAATAGCAGGGGGTTCTGGCACTCTGACTACGACATCATCTTTGACAGAAGATGTAGTCGGGCCTGCACCATGACAAGGCTCTGGCCATAGCTTATTTTTGTCCCGACAGCGAGAGGCCTTTCGTCAACGTGGAGACCTGTGTTGCGGCCTTTCGCCCTGCGTTCCTTGGTGCAGGTAAGATTAATGAAAATGTCATGACATTACCCCACTCTTCCTTCCTTCCCCTCCCGAATGTTTTGTTAATAACGATGTTTTTTTCCAGGCAAAACATATGTTACTTCACAACATTTGGAGATACGACATGTGCTGTGTGTGAATTCATTTGTTCGTTTGTGTAGCTTGGGTAGCGTTGGGCCGTTGGCCAAAGCTGTGTGTGGCCTGGTGTCAGTAGCCTACCTGGCTAGCCTTTAGCTGTCGGCCATTGGCTCCTTGCTGCTTTGTTTTCTCTGGTATAGACCCTCTTCTCTTTGGATTTAAGTGTTGATCTTTGTCCTTTTGGATCTATGTATATTCATGTTGCCTTTGTGAAGTTATCTTTTCCTTCTGTTTTGTTCTTTCATTAAAAGTTGAATATCCTTTAGGGGGTCATCTTTGCTTATCTCTCTCATACATGCTATCTCTCTAACACACATGCTCTCTCTCTCTCTTTCTAACACACACAGTCTGCCTATGGCGGCCTTTCTCGATGGCTAGGCTGTGCTCGCTGAGTCTGTACCTAGTCAAGGATCTTCAGTCACAGTGCTCAGGTATTCTGCCACTGTGTACTCTCTGTTTAGGGCCAAATAGCATTTAAATTTCTTTCCAATGTGTCTCTCTCTGTACACTGTATATTGACTGTAGAACGGGAGCTCTCTCTCGCTCTCTCTCTTGCTATATGTTGACTGTATCATGCCCAGCCTCGGGCAGCGCTATTATTTATGAATATGTTGACTATGAAAAAAAAAAAAAAAAAAAAAATTATATAATTTTTTTTATACCTTTTTGGGGGGGGGGGGGGGGGGGGGGGGGGCCTCGCGTTTAAATCTCGCACAGGGCCTCGCATTTCTCCCAGGCGGCCCTGCTGATCGCTGTGTGTGAGTGAGAGGAGTGTGTATGTGTGTGTGTCTTACTCTGATCGCTGTGTGTGAGTGAGAGGAGTGTATGTGTGTGTCTTACTCTGATCGCTGTGTGTGAGTGAGAGGAGTGCGTGTGTAATGTATTGTGTGTCTAGTCTGATCATCATCTCCTGCAGGGGAACAATGTTTTCAATGTCCAAAATTTGCTATGGGATCATCATGTTATGATGTTGTCTGGAACCCTGAGAAGCCACTCTCACAAAGATAGGTAGTGCAAAAAAAAAAAAAAAAAAAAAAATTAAATCATTTTTTTTTTTTTTTTTTTAATGACTAATCGACGCAACAATTTCTCGTCAACGATTTTTTATAATCGTAGTAGTTCTCCTAAGTCCATGGCTTGTTCCTTAACTACAGCACATTCTTCTTCTGGGATGCTTGCCATGACGTTTTTGCTGTTAGAGACACACTTGTGCAGTCTCAACCTCCCAGTGCTGCAGAGTTCTCTTGACTCTTTGACAAGTCTTATAGCCTTGTCTTCACATTCCACGCTTGCCAGACCATCGTCCACGTAGAAATCCCTTTGGATTAAGCGTCTGGTTTCCTTGTTGAACTGGCCTTTTCCATGCACTGCCAGATGTTTTAAGCCGAAGTTGGCACAGCCTGGGGACGAGGCTGCCCCAAACAGGTGGACCTTCATTCTGTAGACTGATGGTGCTGTATCCATTTTGCCATTCTCCCACCATAAGAAGCGTAGATAATCTTGATCCTCTTTTTTTTTACTTGAAACTGGTGGAATTTTTTTTCGATGTCGCACATGACTGCGACAGAGCCCTTTCGGAAGCGGCACAGTACACCAACCAGTGCATTTGTTAGGTCAGGACCAGTGAGCAGATGGTCGTTGAGGGAAGTCTCTCGGAAGCGGGCAGAACAGTCAAATACGACGAGTATTTTTCCTGGTTTCTGCGGATGATACACCCCGTGATGAGGTATGTACCAGGCCGGGCTGTTGTCTATCTCTTCCTCAGGGACTCTTTCTGCGTCACCACGGGAGATGATATTCTCCATAAAGGTACAGTAGTCCTTGTAATAATTTCCATCTTTGTTCAGTCTTCTTTCGAGACCTTTCAGGCGGTGAATCGCGCTGATCTTGTTGTTAGGTAACTCTGGTCGTTCTTTTTTGAACGGCAGGGGCATCTCAAAGTGACCGTTTTCCTTCTGTGTGATGTTTTCTTTCAGCTTTGATAATAACTTCAGGTCATCTTGTGAGATGGGATTATCTTCCTTGAACCTTTCTGAGAAGTCGGACTCTAGGGCCTTTAGTATTTCTGTAGGGGTCACTTCTTTCACTTTGAGCCGATTTACATAGTGTACTTCTGTTCGAAGGTTGATTGAAGACTCAACATCCTGTGTCACTTGTTTTACTTCTATATGATGACTTGTTCCGATGGCATCTCCGAAATAAACACAGGGACTTCCACATCCCACGATGCTCCATCCTAGGTCCGTCCGTTGTGCGTAGGGCTGGTTAGATTTGCCGGATACAACTTCCCTTGGTAGAAGCGCTTGGGAGCAGTTGTACCTGATGAGCAGGCCTACTTCACAGTCCAACAGAGGTGCTATGTCTTTATGAAGGTGCTCCAGGTGGGACCAGGACTTTGCTTTTTCTCTCATTGGAATGTGAATTCTGTTGACTAGGATGAACTCTCTTGTGTAGGCTGGTGGCAGGGATATCGTCTTGCCTGTATTGTAGCCACGAACTTGTACATTACTCACTCTTAGGGAGTTTACTGTAGAGGTTTCAGTCATCGTGGTGAGTCGTAACTTGATCTGGTCTTTGTTGGCTTTCAATGTGTCGGCGACTTCCCTTAGAATGAAGGTCGAGTCGCTCTGGGAGTCCAGCATCGCGTACACAAGGACTTCTTCTGCTGGGCAGGTTGTTGATGAGAGCCAGACTGGGATGATTGCAGAGGTGATCGCGCCAACATTACCAACGATAGCTCTGTGAGTTGTAGCCGCTGTAGTGGGTATTTCAGGAGGCGTCGATTTAGTTTCCTCTTTATCTTGGTAATCCCTTTCTCTGACGTGTGTAGGTTTCCTGTATTCCTTGTGCAGTGATGTAGGGTGTCGCTTGTGGCACACGTCGCATTCACTCCTTTTGCTACAATTCTTTGAGAGATGGCCAGGCTTAAGCCAACCGAAACACAGCCTGTTCTCTTTAATGAAGGAGGTTTTTTCTTGTTCTCCTTCTTTCATGAACCTTCTGCATTTGAGCAAGGTGTGTCCATCCCTCTTGCAGAAGACACATGTCATGACCGTCTTCTCATTGGAGCTTGTAGCCAGTACCTTTGCTCCGACGATCCTATTCCTTCTGTCCTTTGGGTGCTCTGCTTCGCCTTGTTTGATTGAATGCATGGAGGTAATTGGGTGACAGGCGATCCTTACTTCGTAATTCAGGAACGCGATGAACTGGCTGAAAGTTGGGAAATGGCCATTCCGATCTTCCATTTCAACGGACTTTCTACTCCACCTGGCCATCAACCAGTCTGGAAGCTTGGAGATAATCTTCCTATTCTCGTTACAGTCGTTCAGGATTTCCAGGGCCTTTATGTGAATCATAGCCGCCTCACAACTGCGGAGAAAATCAACGAAACTTCTGAGCTCGAGGCTGTCTTTGTGTCCGATCTTGGGCCACTCATTGAGCTTCTCTCTATAGGACTGTGCGATAGTGAATGGGTTTCCATATCTCTCGTTCAAAAGCTTCCACGCTGCAACATAAGCGTTCTCTGTGCCGAGTAGGAAATAGCCATCGATCGCCTTTCTTGCATCTCCATCTACATACTTGCGGAGATAGTAGATCTTTTCATTTTCCTTGATGTTCTTTTGATCTATCAGAGTTTGAAATGACAGTTTCCAGTCACTGTATAATAGTGGATCCCCTTTGAATACTACAGGTTCAGGAATGGGGATTCTGTTTGAACTCACTGCATCAGCTAGGATCCTGACGAGCTCTGAAGTACTTTCACCCAGGAGGGGGACTACAGTTCTTGGTGCAGAGAGCACATACGGGGAAGGAGGAGTTGTAGGAGCAGGCATTTGGTTGACTGTTCTCCTCTCACTATCCACTTCGATGCTTAGCTTCTCTTCTTCTTCTGTAGTCGCCACTTGGTTGTACACTTGGATTCTTGCTTGGGCTGCATTTAGACTTTTCATATCCTGCAGTTGCTGTACCCTTATTTTCCTTTCATCCATGGTTCTTTGGAGGGCTGTATGCTGCGATACCAATTGAGCTTTGATTGTAGCTTCCTCTTCCTCCTGCTGCATTCTTCTTTTCAACTCATCTGTTTCTCTCTCCAAGCGACGCTTAACAGCTGCTGCTTCTTGTTCAGCTATCTGTACTTTAGCTTCGTCTTCCAACCGCTGTATTTCTCGATGTTCTTGGTGTTGCTCTTTTGTTAGCTTGAGAACAGCTTGGCCTGCAGCGACGTCGGCAGCAGCATCTTGACGTCTTGCTGTGGACCCTTTCGAACGTACGGAGGTCTTCTTTGAGTTAGAGAAGTAAGAGTTGTTGCTTCCTGTGAATAGAGAACTGTCTTCAGGATAGTCATCTTCATCTTCAGGTGTTCCATACAGTCGGCTTGAGGCTCTTTTGAAGATGACCAGGGATTTTTGGGAGCACAGATCGACTCTCCTACTGGTTTCCTGATCTGGCGTGTCAACTTGTCGTAATTCTTCATATGTGGTGGACGTCAGCGGAGAAACCACGGATATTAGTAATGACTGTTTCGAGTTCCTCGGTTACTGTCTCAGTTTGCGATAGTATCTCCTTGGCGTCTCACATTTAATTTTCACGTCTTATATATGACTTGGAACCTTCGTTGGAGTCCTATCATTTTCTTCTCTTGCATCTCTCTGCCCTTCTCTGTCAGAGTTATGATTCTTCCACTTTTTCTTGTATTCCTTTCAGCAGTCTTTACACCTTTCGGGCTGCTCTTGGGAATCTTTTTTGTTTCTGGGTTTCTCTTCAACCTGTTCGATGATCTGTTCCTTTTGAGCTATTGTGTCATCTTCTTGTTCTAGCTCAGTAATCTTTCCTTTACGTGACATGTTGAAGACTATGTGTAAATGTCAAGTTAATATGCGAGACTAATAAGTGTATAAGCCTTACTATTATTACTTGAAGTGTGATTACTTAATTAATTGCTTAGTTATAAATGTACACTTAATTAACCAAGCTAGCTTACTTATTTAAACTGGGCTGGTTGACTTATTTTATACCAGGCTAGTTGACTTATTTAACTGGGCTGGTTGACTTATTTTATACCAGGCTAGTTGACTTATTTAACTGGGCTGGTTGACTTATTTTATACCAGGCTAGTTGACTTATTTAACTGGGCTGGTTGACTTATTTTATACCAGGCTAGTTGACTTATTTAACTGGGCTGGTTGACTTATTTTATACCAGGCTAGTTGACTTTACTAATGTAGGCTGAATTCCCCTTTAATCTATATGTATCAAATAAGGTTGATCAATGAAATTGCACTTTTAAACCTCAAAGCTCTTATTTCAATACATGCATGAACGGGGTTCTAAACTACAGAAGTATACGGTGTTTCAAAAACTTTACAAATTAAACACATGGAAAAATGCGACACCTTGTGGTTGTGACTCTTCTAATCACCCTTCTAATACGTTTACAAAATTACCCTTTGTTAGAACACTACTTCTTACAAGTGTCCAACCATATGGCTTTTGCAAATATAATAGTGAAGAACGTGAGTTTAGAACGTTACGCAGATGCCCTCTTCCAGATGCTGTTGTTGTTGAGCGTTGTCTTGAACACCGGCGCCATCTTGTGGTTTACACCATGGTCCTTCCCTCGCGTTGCTTCATGAGACGAAGACCAGCGGCGCCATCTTGCTTCCACTTGACTTAGCGTAGACAGTTAAGATTTTACTGTGACATCCTCCGGCACGACGCAAAACACAAGCAGATTTCTTGAACTGATTTTAATGAAGATGCTCCATCCAAACCTCATCCAAACCGTAAAATCTTATTGGCTGCGTGCCAGTATATGAGAACATCGATGCGTTATGGTAGTATGTCTTCGATCCGTTTCTTGGAAGATTGTCTTGTTAAGTTGACTTGATGGATTGTTCTTTGCTTATTAGAACGCCAGGTAAGTCCATAACCATTCAAGTTCATGGTTTCAACTCAAGAGAGCGAGAGGGCGGAAACACGTCACCGGATACCAGGTGTGTCAACTCTCGTGAGATGTGGTAATTGCGCAAACAAAATAGAAAAATAGTGCGCCACTAATATATATCTTATATAAACAAATAAGAAATACAGTGAAAAGCAATTGAGTGTATTATTACTAATATACAAAAATAAGCATATAAATTGTAAACATAAATAACTATATTAACCAACTGTTAACCATAGCTGCAGTTACATTTTACGTGGATTCAATCTGACTGTTGCTCTACGATGTACATACCAAGGAGTGCGGGATGGATTACAGGGTTTCTTCGTGGTCAAGAAAAATGTGATCTACGAACGCGCCAAATTTTATATGCGCAAACAGGGAGACGGCATTGTATGCGCTGGCGGAGTATTGTACATACAGAGTGTTACATGATGAACTTATACGTGACAGGCTTGTCGTCGGTCTGATGCATAAGCGGCTGTAAGAACGCATGCAGCTGGACCCGGACTTGACCCTGGAGAGGGCAATAAACATGGCGAGGCAGAGTGAAGAGGTGAAACGACAGCAATCCTCTCTGCGAGGGGACGCCAGGACAGAGGCAAGTGACATTAAATCGGTGGACAGGGTGTTTAAGAGCAGTAGCAAGAATTATGCTAAGAACCCAACAGGCTAACAGGCTAACAGCTACCCAGCCAAATCACACAGTGCCCAGTACTCAGGGGGGAGAAGTGTCCAGTGTCATACATGTGGCAGTTCTCAGTTCCACCCACAGCGCGATTGCCCTGCTAATGAGGTGAAATGCCATTCATGTGGGAAGATGGGGCATTATAAGCGTGTGTGTAAATCATCCAAAAATTTACATGAGGTTGAAGAGGACTATTCCTGCTCCTGTGATGGTGAGGAGGAGTACATGTTCTTGGGCAGCATCACAACTGATGGTGAGCCATGGATGGTCAACATAGACATCAATGGCATACGTGTGCCATTCAAAATAGACACTGGTGCTGATGTTACTGTGATGCCTCACACTGTATCCAGAGAGATCTACAGACACAAGGATCCACCTACTCTACAGAAAGCAACAAAACCACTGATGGGACCTGGGAGGAGTCCACTAGATGTTGTGGGCGTCGCCAAGCTGTTGCTGAGGAGAGGAGAGAGAGGTGTTGGAGGACGTGTACGTTGCTCGACACCTGCACTCAGCCTTGCTGGGGAGGCCTGCTATCAGCAAGATGGAGCTTGTGGCACGTCTAGACAGTATCACGATGGAGACGCTCAAGACGACCTACCCGAAGATATGCAGTGGTCTCGGTGAGATGAAACAGCCGTATGCAATCAGGCTGAAACCGGGGGCTCAACCATTCTCGCTGAAGACGCCCAGAAGGATTCCATTGCCACTGATGGACAAAGTCAAGCAAGAACTGTCCCGCATGGAAAGCCTCGGAGTGATCAGCCGGATCGAGGAGCCAACCGACTTGTGCGCCGGCATGGTAGTAGTCCCTAAGAAGAAGACAAGTGCGGTATGCATATGTGTCGATCTCACAAACCTCAATGAGTCAGTGTGCCGGGAGAAATACACCCTGTCAACAGTCGAGAAAACACTGGGAATGCTGGCCGGAGCCAGGATATTCAGCAAGTTAGACGCAAACATGGGATTTTGGCAAATACCCCTGACTGGGGATTCGTCAAAGTACACAACCTTCATCACGCCGTTTGGTCGTTATCACTTTAATCGCCTACCTTTCGGCATCGCCTCCGCCCCA
Source organism: Notolepis coatsorum (assembly GCF_963971535.1). Classification (NCBI taxonomy): domain Eukaryota; kingdom Metazoa; phylum Chordata; class Actinopteri; order Aulopiformes; family Paralepididae; genus Notolepis; species Notolepis coatsorum. The sequence goes on along the minus strand of NC_140174.1, from coordinate 133,267,261 downwards.
GAACACTTCCAAAACAGAATGGTGACTGAGGTCACAGAGGGGGTCGTCTGCCACATGGACGATGTGCTGGTGTGGGGCCGATCACAAGAGGAGCATGACGCTCGTCTGCATGTTGTGCTGGGGAGGATCGAGAAAGCAGGAATCACCCTGAACATCGATAAGTGTGACCTGTCAAAAGAAGAGGTGACCTTTCTAGGCCATGTGATCTCCAGCAGTGGCATTAACCCCGACCCGAGTAAGACGGATGCCGTAAGGAGGATGGAGGAGCCGACAAATGTTAGTGAGCTGATAAGCTTTCTCGGCATGGTAAACCAGCTGGGGAAGTTTATCCCGCAGCTGGCGGAGAGAGACAAGCCCCTGCGAGACCTTCTGTCGAAGAAGAACTGCTGGCTGTGGGGCATCGAGCAGGCCAGAGCCTTTCAAGATTTAAAGGATGCACTAATATCCCCACCAGTGTTGGCCATGTACGATAACCACAGGGAGTGCAAGGTCTCAGCGGATGCGTCGTCGTACGGCTTGGGGAGTGTGCTTCTTCAAAAATGGGATGGAGTGTGGAGACCAGTAGCCTATGTGTCGCGGTCTCTCACACAGACTGAGCAGTGATACTCGCAGGTTGAGAAGGAGGCCCTGGGCTTGACCTGGGCTTGCGAGAGGTTTCGAAATGTTCTCATCGGCAGACACTTCCAGCTGGAGACGGACCACAAGCCTCTCCTGAGTCTCCTGGGGTCTCAGGCGTTGGATGATCTCCCTCCACGGATCCTGCACTTCCGGATGCGCCTGATGCGCTATTCCTATTCCATTGCTCATGTGCCAGGGAAGAGCCTGTGGACTGCTGATACGCTCTCACATGCTCCTGTGAAGAGGAGAGAGACACCAGAGGAGAAGGAGTTATTTGAGAATACAAATATTTATGTGGACATGATAATGGAGAACCTGCCAGCGAGCACTGCCTACCTGGACGAGCTGAGAGAGCAGTTGGATGGGGACAGTGTGTGCGCACAGGTGAAGCAGCGGTGTGCAGAGGGATGGCCAGCACACAACAATGAATGAAAAAGTATAACGTTGCTACACCCTGAACAATGGATATAGGACATTGAATGGGCCATAATAATGTCAATTTAGCAATAGAATTTAAAAAGTTATAGCCCTGCAAAGAAGGGGAACTTCTCCATAGACAAATAGAGCTGGCTAGGGATGGTAAATTATGAATTTAACCATGGCGATCAAAGTGTTAATAAAAAAAAAAATTTAATAACTTTTTTTTTTGGCATCCCCTGTTATTTTACCCACGCGACGCCACTGGGCACGGTATCCCGGAGGAACTGGTGACAGATAATGGGCCACAATCGTCGTGCACGAAGTCTCGACAGGCTCACTCCAGGAAAGGAAGTGTGGGTCACAGATCAAAGTGCAACTGGAGTTGTGGTCAGCAGTCACCCGACTCCACGTTCGTACATCATAGATGGACCCCATGGAACATTAAGGCAAAACCGTCGCCATCTCATCCCCATGGAGCCCTCACCGGTGCAGAGTGCAGCAGAACCTACGGAGCAGGATGTCCTGGAACCACCAGCTACTCCCAGAACCAGGTCTGGGAGATGTGTGGTGAAACCAACTAACTTGGACTTGTGAGAACTGGGGTCTGGAGCACAGCCCAATTGCTGAATACACGAGAAGAGATAGGAGCGGTTTCAAGGGTGTTTAACACTTTAATCGACAAAAACGCTGGGCAGCGTCTTTCCCCGCCATGCTCATTCTGCCAAAGACGCTGGGCAGCGTCTTTGATATCAATATTTCAAAAATCTGTGATCGAAATCATATTTCTCCCCCGGAGACATGATATGTACTGTTGAGCCCCTCTCAACTCTCCAACGGTTCAAGAGCGCCATCTGGTGGCCGATCGGCGGATCGCCCAAACAGGAAGTGATGCGGATGAAGTGGTGCTCACCCATATTTCGTCCGGGCACTCGCTATCGTTAGCGGGACTCCATCTTGACACACTGGACATCGATCGGTTGCAAATAACTCGATAAACAACATGATTTGGACGTATATACTATTATACAACCTGGAAATGGATCGGATATTTCTACATCCCATAATAGGAATATTTCAGTTCCACGCTCATCGTCCAACGGCGCGAGGAAGATACGGTAAGATCCAGTGTTATTTTTCAACGTATTCGATACTAACTGCTCTAATGATCATATCACCCACACTAGATGAATGATATAACGTTGGCCACAGAATTATAAACGACCCCCCGCCCATCCGGTCAACATCAGATCATACTTAGTAACTCCTAGAAGCACGTCCAGTTGAAATTTTTTATCTCGCACAGATTCCTATCAAACTGTATTTCATCATCAATATAATGCATTTGGGGCTATAAATCAAGTTCTGGAGAAAGCTGCAGAAAACGATAAAAACATACTTATACTTTAGACCGTATTTTAGTATGAATATGTGAATGAAAAAGTATAACATTGCTACACCCTGAACAATAGATATAGGACGTTGAATGGGCCATAGTAATGTCAATTTAGCAATACAATTTAAAAAGTTATAGCCCTGCAAAGAAGGGGAACTTCTCCATGTTAAATAGGGCTGGCGAGGGATGGTAAATTATGAATTTAACCCTGGCGATCAATTAATGTCAAATGAGCAACACAGGAATTGGGGGGGATAGAACAGGGTTATGTTCTGTCTTGTGGCTGCCGTGGCGGCAGTGAGCGAGCAAGCGGTCCTGGTGCTTGGCTTGGAAGCTGCTGGGTTGCAGCGGGAGAACAAGTGTTCCTCTTCGGGGACAGGTGACGTCCAGGCAGGGACGGCGGTCCTTTGGGGCACAGGAGAGAAACAGGTTAGAGTAGGCAAATACACGGTTGGTATCTAGCAGAGCTTTCGGCAGAGACGTCGTACCTGGGCAGTGGTAATTGTAGGAAAGCCCGTTAAAAGACTACTTTGTTCTGTAATAGCCCTTTAATATGTTGTTGTTGACAGGAAAGGGTCATTGATTTATGCCAGTGTAATCGTTCAGCGTGACGTGCTAGTGTTGCACTCTAGTCTTCTGATAACGTTACTGGCCCTTTAAGAGTTTCCCTTTGAGGAACGTGTGCACAAGCTTTTCTCCGTGTTGCTGCCTGATGGTGCGGCTGTCGCAGCAGTAACATCTTTCCCTTTGAGGAACGTGTGCGTAAATGACACGTGAGTACGGTACCCAGTTTAATCCTGCCTAATTCACCCTTCAGTTTACTCTACCTTTATAGTGTGTCTCCGCTGTTCTATTCCTGTCGACGTTGTTCCCTCTGTTATTGAAACCCTGCGCCGCTAGCTTAGCTACACGTTAGCCAACCTAGGCTCTGCCTGCTTGTGATGCTGCGTGGTAGCTTAGCCGCACGTGAGCTAGCTTAGGCTATATAACTCACTCACTACCTCTAGTGAATAGAATGTACCTTAAACACCTGGTTTACAGTCCGCCTACATATATTGTCTACATGCACTGCATGAGTAATCCCCCTGCATAGGCTATGTAGGTTATCTATAATAACTCCGGTTAAGTGAATGTCTTGGTGGCTAATAGTTGCACCGTATTGCTAATGAATATTATTGCAGCTATAGACCACATGTTTATGACATTATGTTTATATGCGCCACTACTGTGTTTACTAATGTATACTGTATTGTATTCCTTTGTGTTTACTAATGTGTACTGTATTGTATTCCCTTGTAGACAACCACACACACCTTTAGTTCCCAAATAAAAGACAATACCTGCAGCACGCCTCTGTGTGACTCTCTAATAGGAGTTACAACACCATAGTGTCCGCCAGCTCTATTAAACGCAACCCGTGGAGGCCCTAGCCCTCCGTTTCATGGTCCTTCGAAGCCGGATAGAGCTCCTCCAAGACGCTATGACAGACCAGGACACCACAGAGACCACCGCTCACCCGCAGAGAGAGCGCCACCTACCAAGCCACCTACGTGACCTCGAAGTGGGACATGAACCCGAACTCAGTTCTCGGATCAGTCAGTACTCGGATCAGTCAGTACTCGGATCAGTCAATACTCGGATCAGCCAGTACTCAGATCAGTCAGTACTCGGATCAGTCAGTACTCGGATCAGTCAGTACTCAGATCAGTCAATTCCTAGACCCACCATAAGGTCAGGTGTCGGCTCCCATCGTTCATACCCGGCGAGTACCACAAGGGCCCCGTATGAAGGTAGTAGGTCCTCACGTCTGTCAATTCCTAGACCCACCATAAGGTCAGGTGTTGGCTCCCATCGTTCATCTGGGAGTGTACACCGACAACATGCTCTCTCACCAGCCCAGGAAGCTATCCTCCAGGAGTACATCCACTCCCTGGAGCTTGAGGAGCTACAGCGCCACGTACAAGAAGACTACGACGCCAACCTGGAGTGTAAACGTTTACAACGCATAGAGCAGGAAGCACAAGATGCACGGGAACGCCTAGAGCAGGAAGCACAAGATGCACGGGAAGCTATCGTTAAACGCCTGGACAGGCAGAGGCGGCTTAAGAAGAAGGAGAAGGAACTTCAAGTAGCCAAACTGGTCACCTCACTTCAAGAGTCAAAGATGAGGGCTCTTGTACGTGCAGCAGCATCTGAGCCGACCTATCCACCACCTGGACAACAGCACCACGTAGTGGCACCTGTGCCTCTAGCCCTTCCTACCGTACCACAGTACATGCATCCCCTGCCGGCTACTCCAGCCGCCATCACTCCAGTGATACACCATCCAGCACAGGCGACGCCTCGCCCTGCTGCTCCCCCTGTGTCGCCAACCCAGCTCCCAACATGCCTGGTTCACTTGAGCAACCTACAATCTCACACAGGGCCCCCTGTAGCTACTCACAGCACCCAGAGTCCTACCTATGGTGCGACCATCCCTAGTACTCAACTCAGTACCCAACCTAGTACTCAACTCAGTACCCAACCTAGTACTCAACTCAGTACCCAACCTAGTACTCAACCCAGTACTCAACTCAGTACTCAACTCAGTACCCAACCTAGTACTCAACTCAGTACCCAACCTAGTACTCAACTCAGTACCCAACCTAGTACTCAACCCAGTACTCAACTCAGTACTCAACTCAGTACCCAACCTAGTACTCAACTCAGTACCCAACCTAGTACTCAACTCAGTACCCAACCTAGTACTCAACTCAGTACCCAACCTAGTACTCAACCCAGTACTCAACTCAGTACTCAACTCAGTACCCAACCTAGTACTCAACTCAGTACCCAACCTAGTACTCAACTCAGTACCCAACCTAGTACTCAACTCAGTACCCAACCTAGTACTCAACTCAGTACCCAACCTAGTACTCAACTCAGTACCCAACCCAGTACTCAACTCAGTACCCAACCTAGTACTCAACTCAGTACCCAACCTAGTACTCAACTCAGTACCCAACCTAGTACTCAGCCTAGTACTCAACCTAGCACCCAGCCTAGTACTCAACCTAGTACTCAGCCTAGTACTCAATCTAGCACCCAACCTAGTACTCAACCCAGTACTCAGCCTAGTACTCAACCTAGTACTCAACCTAGTACTCAACCTAGTACTCAACCCAGTACTCAACCTAGTACTCAACCTAGTACTCAACCTAGTACTCAACCTAGTACTCAACCTAGTACTCAGCCTAGTACTCAACCTAGCACCCAGCCTAGTACTCAACCTAGTACTCAGCCTAGCACCCAGCCTAGTACTCAACCTAGTACTCAACCTAGTACTCAACCTAGTACTCAACCTAGTACTCAGCCTAGTACTCAACCTAGTACTCAACCTAGCACCCAGCCCAGTACTCAACCCAGTACTCGACTAACTCAACCTAGGAACTCTCCCAGTCCTCCGCTCCCTGCCGTTGAAGACGATCTTGTCCAAGCAACAGTCAGGTCCCTTCACGGTGCGGCTGATGCCCAGACCACTGATCAGCCTTATGAAGCGGCCGACTTCCTCAACGCTGAGAAGGTCCTCCTTAAACGAACCCAGCTGGACTCATTCCCAGAGGAGATCAAGGCCCTCAAGCCTGACCGACCTCTTCCCCCAGACAGTCGTTTGGGCTCTCTATCTCCAGAGTATGACAAGGCTACCTGTCTCCTCAGAGTAGGCGGTAGGCCGCACAGGGCCGAGAACTTGGAGATGGATGACATTCACCACATCACCCCCTGACAAAGCTGATCATTCAAGATTATGATCAAACTCTTCTCCACCCCGGGCCTGAGAGGGTATTCGCTGATCTTCAATCCCGATTCTGGGTTCTACGTGGAAGAGAAGCAATCCGCAAGCATCAGCACACCTGCCGAGAACGACATCTGCGGCGAGCAAAGCCCGACATGCCTAAAATGGCCGCCCTTCCGCCCTGTCGCCCGCGTCTCTACAAGCCCCCATTCTATTCCACCAGAGTAGACTGTTTTGGGCCATTTCACACCAAGATAGGGCTCCGGAGAGGCAGAAGTGGAGGAAGGACGGCAAGAAAGTCGCTCGGCCAGGTGGCCCTCATCGTTGACCCGCGGCTTCCTCGGGCGCTCTGGCAGCCAGGGAAGGTCACTCAGACGTACCCTGGAACTGACGGGCGCATCCGCACCGCAGCTGTCCAGGTGAAGGACAGAATATACCTGCGCCCTGTGTCCCGGCCGGTGCAGCTCCCGAGTCTCCCGGATACAGAGGACCACTGAGACTTTCCTGTTTAGTTCAAAAGGTCTAAGTAGACTTTTGGGTGCGGCTGTGTAGGAAAGCCCGTTAAAAGACTACTTTGTTCTGTAATAGCCCTTTAATATGTTGTTGTTGACAGGAAAGGGTAATTGATTTATGCCAGTGTAATCGTTCAGCGTGACGTGCTAGTGTTGCACTCTAGTCTTCTGATAACGTTACTGGCCCTTTAAGAGTTTCCCTTTGAGGAACGTGTGCACAAGCTTTTCTCCGTGTTGCTGCCTGATGGTGCGGCTGTCGCAGCAGTAACATCTTTCCCTTTGAGGAACGTGTGCGTAAATGACACGTGAGTACGGTACCCAGTTTAATCCTGCCTAATTCACCCTTCAGCTTACTCTACCTTTATAGTGTGTCTCCGCTGTTCTATTCCTGTCGACGTTGTTCCCTCTGTTATTGAAACCCTGCGCCGCTAGCTTAGCTACACGTTAGCCAACCTAGGCTCTGCCTGCTTGTGATGCTGCGTGGTAGCTTAGCCGCATGTGAGCTAGCTTAGGCTATATAACTCACTCACTACCTCTAGTGAATAGAATGTACCTTAAACACCTGGTTTACAGTCCGCCTACATATATTGTCTACATGCACTGCATGAGTAATCTCCCTGCATAGGCTATGTAGGTTATCTATAATAACTCCGGTTAAGTGAATGTCTTGGTGGCTAATAGTTGCACCGTATTGCTAATGAATATTATTGCAGCTATAGACCACATGTTTATGACATTATGTTTATATGCGCCACTACTGTGTTTACTAATGTATACTGTATTGTATTCCTTTGTGTTTACTAATGTATACTGTATTGTATTCCCTTGTAGACAACCACACACACCTTTAGTTCCCAAATAAAAGACAATACCTGCAGCACGCCTCTGTGTGACTCTCTAATAGGAGTTACAATGCCATAGTGTCCGCCAGCTCTATTAAACGCAACCCGTGGAGGCCCTAGCCCTCCGTTTCAGTAATTAATACCACAACAGCTTCTGGTCAGCATCGAGGTGTAGAAGTAGTCCCCCCATCAGGGAAGGATTGAGTGCAGCTGTGGAGAGTGGGGTGCTTGACCGTGTGCGAATTAGGGGGATGAAATACAGCTGGGCGTATGAGGGTAAAGGAAGGGGTGACTGGAGAAGGAGAGGATGAGGAGGAGTGTGCAGTGGATGGAGAGGGGGATGAAGAGGAGAGTGTGGAGGACGTGAGGGGAAAAGGAAGGGGAGTGAAGTAGGCCCGTGCTGTGATTATGACAGGACTTGTAAGAGACAGTAGAGAGAGAGTAAAGAAAAGTGACATTCCTGCAATAGAATGAAAGAGGTTTATCGTTAAGCTATGTTTCATTATATATATATATATTCGTTTAGATATAGTGTTCAAAAGAAAGCAATTGCTATGTTTAATATAGCCTATGGTTTATATGGCGTTAAAGAAAATGTTTAGATCAGTTCAGATAGGAACAGACCTTTTAGATATAGAGGCAGAATAATCCTCTAAGGTCTGGGGAATCAATGGCAGTCTACCCATTGATTCTAGAAAGATAAGATATTCCTTTTATTGATCCCCTTGGGGAAATTCAGGCATCATAGCAGCATGGGGGGGAGGGGGGAGGGGTACAGGTAGTAAAACAACACAGTATACAGGTAGTAAAAGACAACACAGGCAGTGTAAACAATTTGATCAATATGGTCAAAATAATTTACTATCTGACTAGCTGAAAAATATTCACATTATTCACAGTGTCACATAAGGTGCAGTATGCATGAGGTAGTGTTATAATTTACTATCTACTGAGTATACATTAATCAAAGTACCAGGGTAGTCTACTTTGTCCCCCTTGGGTTCCTATAAGTCCCAGGTCAATGTCTGGTAGCAGTCGCTGTCGCTGCCCCCTGTTGTGGGGCCTGGAGGCTGCTAGTCGCTGCCCACTGTTGTGGAGCCTGATGGCCGCTGGTATGAAGGACTGTCCGAGGCGGTTAGTTGAGTGTCGGGGGGGGATGAGTCTGTGGCTGAACGAGCTTCTCATCTTGACTAGCTCGTCGTAGAGGGGGTGGTAGGGGTTCTCCATGATGGCATCCAGCTTCCTTATCATCCCCCTCTCTACCATCACCTCAAGTCTAGGTAGCTCGACTCCCACCACGGAGCTAGCCTTCCTCACCAGCTTGTTGAGCTTGTTGGTGTCCCTTGAGTTGATGTAGCCTCCCCAGCATGCCACAGCATAGAAGAGGATGCTGGCCACAACAGACTGGTAAAAAGACTGCAGCAGTTTGTTGCACACATTGAAGGACCTGAGTCTCCTCAGGAAGAACAGCCTGCTCTGTCCCTTCCTGTAGAGGGCCTCTGTGTTGTCCGACCAGTCCAGTTTATTGTTCAGGTGTACCCCAAGGAACTTGTATGAGTCCACCATCTCCACATCCACCCCTCGGATGGAGATGGGAATCGGGGGGGGCCTCTTCTTGCCCCTCCGGAAGTCCACCACCAGCTCCTTGGTCTTACTGGTGTTGAGTTGGAGGTGGTTGCTGTCGCTCCACCCCACGAAGCTCTCCACCAGGGCTCTGTACTCCTCCTCATCATCGTCGGTGATGTAGCTTACGATGGAGGAGTCGTCTGAGAACTTCTGCAGGTGGCACCCGCTGGAGTTGCGGCAGAAGTCTGAGGTGTAGAGGGTGAAGAGGAAGGGTGACAGCACAGTTCCCTGGGGGGCGCCGGTGTTGCTCACCAGTACGTCAGACTGACTGTCCTTTAGTCTGACGTACTGTGGCCTCTCAGTGAGGTAGTCCTTGATCCAGGCCACCAAGCCGTGCTCCAGCTGCATCGCAGAGAGCTTCTCCGCTAGCAGTGACGGCTGGATGGTGTTGAAGGCGCTGGAGAAATCAAAGAACATAATCCTCACTGAGCTGCGCGGCTTCTCCAGGTGCGTGTACGCTCTGTGGAGCATGTAGATGATGGCATCCTCCACCCCGATGTTTGCCTGGTATGCAAACTGCAGGGGGTCGAGGGAGTCACGCACCAGGGGCTTGAGGTGTTGCAGGACCAGTCTCTCAAACGTCTTCATGACGTGTGACGTCAGAGCGACTGGCCTGTAGTCGTTGGGGGTGCTGGGACGTCCCTTCTTGGGCACCGGGACAATGCAGGAGGTCTTCCAGAGCTGGGGCACCCTCTCCAGCCTCAGGGAGAGGTTGAAAAGATGCTGGAGCGGTGCTGCCAGCTGCTCTGCACATACCTTGAGCACCCTGGGATTGGTGTTGTCCGGTCCTCTGGCCTTGTTTACGTTAATTCTGGAGAGCTGCCTACTGACCTGACTGGTTGTGATCGTCAGGGTTGGGGGTGGTGGGCAGTCTGCTGGTGTTGGGGGTGGGGTGCCGTTGCTGATGGGTGTGGGTGGGTGGGGGATGGGGGGGCTGCTTTGTAGGTGTGATCTGGTGCTGGTGTCGATGGGTGGGGGGAGGGGTGTGGGGAGGCCACTCTGGTCAAAGCGGTTGAAAAACGAGTTGAACTCGTTTGCACGCTCTGGAGGGCCCTCCACAGCTGTGCCCTGCTGTTTGAAACCAGTGATCTTCCTGACCCCCGCCCACACCTCCCTGGTGTTGTTGGCCTGTAGTCTGCCCTCCAGCCTGTCCTTGTAGCTGACCTTGGCTGCCCTTAGCTCTTTTTTGAGCTCCCTTTGGACAGCCCTGGCCTGCTCAGTGTCCCCTGCCATGAAGGCCCTCTTTTTCCTGTTTAGCAGGTGTTTAATGTCCTTGCTAATCCAGGGTTTATTGTTTGAGAAGCAGCGTACCCTCTTTGTGGGTACGATGCTCTCCTCACAGAACCTGATGTAGTCTGTGATGCAGTGGGATAGTCCATCAATGTCATCACCGTGGGCCCTCTCAAACATATCCCAGTCTGTCGACCTGAAACACTCCTGTAGCTCCTCCTCGACGTCGTCAGACCACTGTGAGACAGACATGGTGGTCGGAGGCTGTCTCTTAATGAGAGGCGTGTATGTGGATACAAGCCTCACAAGGTTGTGGTCTGACTGGCCGAGGGGGGGCAGGGAAGTCGCACTGAAAGCCTCCTTCACGTTAGCATACAGGAGGTCCAGAGTTTTGTCTCCCCTGGTTTTGCAGGTGACATACTGGGTGAAGTTTGTCAGGGTCTTGTTCAGTCTGACATGGTTGAAGTCCCCATTGATAAAAATAAATGCATCCGGGTGTTTTGTCTGAAGCGCCGCGACGGTGGAGTGTATGACGTCACTCGCATGCGCCGCCGCCGCGCTGGGTGGGATGTAAACAGTGAGAGCCAGGACGTGTGTTATTTCTCGCGGTAAATAGTATGGCCGCAGACTCAGTACCAATAGTTCAATGTCGGGGGAACAGATACGTTCCTTAATGGTGATGTGCCCCGGGTGGCACCATTTGGAGTTAACAAAGACAACAAGCCCTCCGCCTCTCCGCTTGCCGCTCTGTTTACTCCGGTCGGCCGCACCACCGTGAAGCCCTCCTGTTCTATTGCACTGTCCGGGATGTTCTCGTTCAGCCAGGATTCGGTGAAGCACAGTAGGCTTGCCTCCTTGTACTCACGCTGGTTGATCATCAGGGCTGAGAGCTCGTCGGTCTTGTTGGCCAGCGATCGCACGTTCCCCATGACGACAGCGGGCAGGTAAGGCTTGAATCTCCTGCTGTCCTTTATCCTGTCCTTCACGCTCGTGCCAGCTCGATTTCCCCGTCTGCGAATCCTTATTTCGGCTGGTAGATTCCTCTGTGGTTCTGCAACTCTGTTTCGAAAGCAGAGGAGAGCCTCCCTCGGGTAAACCAGCCCGCCGTTGTTGCTGTTGTTGTTGTTGTTGTTGTTGTTGTTGTTGTTGTTGTTCTGCCGCGGGTAAACCAGCCCGCCGGTGTCCATTGTTCAGAGCTGTGCTCGACCGAACTTGCCTAACTCAGCTAACTAAGGGAGATGTGGTGTTATGTTAATGTGTGTGCGCTATACGAGACAGTGTACAGGCCACCGTACTCGGGGTCAGGCAGAGTACGACAGGAACTTGGAATGGACACCTGGGTAATGTAGCTACGGATTAGCTAATACAGATACTAACAACCAAAGCAGAGGACTCACGTATTTGTTACCGTGTGAAGTAACACAACAGCATCCAGCTCACTGATAGACTATCAAAACCAATTGCTTTTAGCTTGTCAATCAGAATAGAGTGATTGACAGTGTCGAAGGCCTTTTGTAGGTCCAGCATGACCATGCCGCAGTCAGGGACGCGGGAAGTCCGCGGGAAGTGGGGGTGCTGAGATATAGATTGTTGTTGATTAAAAATTTAAATTTTTTTATATATCATTTTTTTTTATAAAATATATATATTATATAATTATACTTGTAGTTGTATTGTCTGCGAGACATCGCCACCACGCAACACGTCAAAATGCTCGCTATCTGCAAACAGCTCCACTGTCTGTGTGTATACTCTGCTTTGGTCAAATCACATTCAGCGTGGGTGGGGCCTGAGAGTGCTGGGGCTGACGTTCTGCAGATGGATACTATTGGGTCAGAGGCTAGAGCGATAGTTCAACAGGGTCTGAAATGTGTTATGAGGGGGTGCTGAATGAATGAAAACTTTATTTAACAGATTGCAGAATGGGTACAATACAGTACGGCTCAATACACACAATTGTTAAGGGGATGCAGACCAGAGAAAGACGTTTGTCTTGTTTCCATCAGGGTCCCCCATTTCCAATTCATATAGATATTTATGACATACACAACATACATGACATTTATGGCATAGGGACATAATGGTATTTAGTACTGATACATTTGTGACATAAACGGTATTCAAATATACAGTACTGTTACCCCTAGATCCTGACAGAGTATATACATATGATGGGGAGGGGACTGTACATAAGTGATATGTACAGTCCCAATATAATAGTGATATAATAATAACATCATAGGTTTACCACTCTGGTAAACCAACACTCAGGGGCGGACCTAGCACATGTGGCGCCCTTGGCTTTTGCCTCTTCATAGTTCTCTAACGTTAGTCTGTCTTTCCTCAACGCTCAATTCTATAAACACTTGACCGATACCCATCAATGCACAGCGCTCTAGCATGTTCTGACTGTGAACACCTAAAGCTGAGGCTCAGACCGACCGACCGTTTTAGATTTTTGGCTCATTTTCCCTTATGTTAGAATTTTTTTTATGTAAAAATAATGGTTGCAGATATAGAGGGGGGCGCCAAAACTGGGTGGCGCTCTAGGCGACCGCCTATATCGCCTGTAGGAAGGTCCGCCCCGCAACACTCTCGTTCACTAGAGGAGACCACGGCCCAACTCCACGCTCTCACACTCAGCTCTGCGGAGCGTGCGAGACAAATAATGTAACCGTTTTGATGCACACATCACAGCCCAGCTTACCCCACCTGTTGCGCCCTCCCTCTGCAATTCGTTCCCCGCATACATGCAAAAGGTCTTCGACCACCCTCCCGGGGGCTCGGATAGTTCTGCTGGCTTGTTCACGCCAGGGAAACCGCAGATATATATTCCTTTACTGCGAATTCAGCGTCCCAAAACTATTCCAGGCTGCGTCTATTTTTTTACCAACGGATTTCCAGTTAAGCGTTGACGCTCCCAGGCCGCGTCTATTCGAATCCCAACCGGTTCATGCGTCGACTACACGCTGTTAATAACACTGCATTATTGAGACAGCGCCCCTATGAGGATCTGGCAATGAATTCCAAGAGTAGGGTAAATCTGCAGTGCCGCTCCGCTCTGTGACATTGAGTAGCCTCGGTTACAATGGAATAAAAGCCAAAACAACCTTGCAGTTGCAGTTACACTCCCCGCCAGCAGGGGGTGCTGCAGCCCCCGCCGCACCCCTACTTGCCGCGTCCCTGGCCGCAGTATTTGCCCGTGTCCACCTCTTGTTTGATGTGGTCGTTCAAATAGAGAAGGCATGTGTCACTGGAGTGGGATGTTCTGAAGCCAGATTGGAATTCGTAGATTCGATTTTTTTTACGCAAGGTACTTTTTTTCGTATACATTTTTTTCCATGACTTTAATAATAAAAAATAATTTAATTTAGGACCTGCTCCGAGGTCATCAATTGGCACACATGCGATGCATGCATGCAATTCGTATCTGCGATTAACCCATCCCGTCGTCCTTCCCCCCCAAGGGCAGCCGGGAGCAGACAGGCGTCAACGTGAGCCGCGCCAGGGGACCAATCCAAGTGCTCCTGTCCGTCTTCGTCAAGGACGCCACAGCGAGAGATGGAGGTAAGAATAGAAACAGGGCGGTAGTTACCTGGGTCCAATTTGCTGCCCTTTTTGTGCAGGGGGGTTACTCTCGCAATTTTGAAATCTTTGGGTACGTGTCCCTGTTTTATGGAGAGGTTTATTATGTGTGTGATGACTGGGGCGATGGCGGCTGCTGAGTCTCTGAGGAATTTGGAGGGGATGTTGTCATGGCCAGTGGCCTTGTTAGCTTGGAGGGCGCTCCGTTTTTTGTGTACCTCAGCTGTAGTACATGTTCAAAACCAATTAAAACAACAGCACAGGAAGGAACACAAACCAAAATATACAAGAAAGTTCAACAAAACATAACAAAAAAGGTTGACGATACATTCAGGAATCAAATGACAAGACAATAAGGTGTCCTCCTCTACTGGATCAATATCCAACTGCTGTTGCCATCTGGTGAGAGCATTTATAAAACAGGTATCTCAAATCAAGCAATATGATTGGTTCATAATCATCATAGCCATGGTATAATGAGTGTATATCCATATGATTCTAATTCCTTTTCACAAAATCATGGTTTAATCAGTATCACCGCGTCTGAGGAAAACTGTTAGCCTTGTTAAATGAGACGGTCTGGTCTACGGAGGAGACTTGGGTTGACAAATGTAGATTGGTGAATCCCACGTGTCACGGCACGCACATATGCCCATATATTGACCAAGATGGGTTAACATTTTCCGTTAGCGTCATCTGAATCAGACGGATAAAGGGATGGTTTTATCCAGATTATTTGATTATTGACACTTCCACTAAATGTCCTGTCACAGCCGCTCAATCTCCAAAAACGTTGGATCAAATTTCTAAACAGGCGTTATTTGGATAAACTGACTACACATTTGGAATCTAAATGGGTACATTCTTGCCTGAAAAATATTAAAACGGTATAATAATGGTCCTAGGTCGTACGTTAAAACAGCGTTCAGCCTTGGTAAATACCGGTAGTCGGCATATCTGAACATTATTATTTACTAATACAAATTTACTCATAATAACATAAACATTTTAATTTAAGTGTGTCTTACTTTCATATAATTTTCATGATCAAAATGTGGATAGTATCCCATATTCCAGGAAGTATTATATGCAGCTCAGTGAATTATGATCATTTATATCAAAACTCTCAAACCAAATAGATTTATAGTTTTGGGATGTGTGTAAGATTATGGGAAGTATTCCTTTAAATGGGAACTTCACCAAAAAACAATGCTGATTTATTTTGCACATAATCTAAGTGTTTTGCACACATTCATTGTTTGACAGTTATTGAGAGTAAATTCGTTTGAATATGTCCACCAATGATGCCATCGGGGACATTGAATCCTTGTAGGGCTGTCCCCGACTAAGGATTTGGATGGTCGACTAGGATTGGCCAAAATTTGCCGTTAGACTTACAAAAAAAAAAAAAAAAAAAAAAAATGTATCATTCCATTTGGGCTGTGGGGGTGCTTAATGTCTGAAGGAGTCGACTGAAGGCTTCTTGTCCTCTGCAAAAGCATGCAATTGGTCCACTGATGGATACATCTTGATTTTTGTCTAGTCTAGTGTGTTCATTAGATGGGTGAAATCCTCTTTCAGTGCCTCTGTGCCTGTTTTCGTAGGCAGTTAGCCTCTGGTATGCGTGCCATTAGCGTTAGCCACGCTTCTAGGCCTCTTCTATTGGAAAAAATGATAAAAAAAAAAAAAAAAAAAAAAATAATATGAATATTTTTTTATTTTTTATTATATTCGACTAAGAGGTTTCGACCGATTAGTCGACTAATCGATTAATAGGGGTCAGCCCTAAATCCTTGTGTTAATTACAGCTCCATGAAATTATGTAGATGATAAAATAGTAATACCTTGTCTTATAGGGACTATTACCTTATCATTTAATTGACCTGTAATTAACACAACACAGGGATTCAGCTTGAACAGTTAATAAAAGTAACTTTGTGTGCCAGTGATTTCCTCAAAATTTAATCAACATCTCAAGGTAGACACGTCTACATGGGTTCCAGTAAATCCCAGAGACCTTGTAAAGAGTTTTTCCACTATATCAGGGGTCTCAAACTCAATTTACCTGGGGGCCGCTGGAGGTAGAGTCTGGGTGAGGCTGGGCCGCATCAAATATTCCACAAAAAAAGGGTTTTAAGTATTCAAAAAAAAAGTACAACTGATCCAATCTTCTCAATCTTTAGCAATAACATTTCAGAACATGAACAGTTCTTCAGAACATGAATGGTTCTTCAGAACATAGGCTTCTCAGTGGTGTCAGTGGACTCATCCACAGCTATGGAAATGCACTGTGCATTTTTATTTATTCTATCACAAAGCTGTTTAATCCAATCACCAGCCAGTATTTCAGTTATTCTGGTTGCTGTGCTATCTGAGGGGGATTTGCTTTTGTTTGCCTTCAAACATGGTCTCCATCACTTCAGTCATTTTCAAATTGCCACCCTTCACAAGAGCTACCGTTTCTTGGCATATAGTCACATTGGTTTGGTGCTGGCGGGACTCAGGATGAACGCATATTTTTCAGTCCATTCACCTTTGAATTGCAGTCGACTTTTCTTTTACTGACCATCTTTGAAAATGCCATATTTTTCTGCTGGCTGCCTGCTGGCGAAACTAGGCTAATAGCTACATTTATCTCACGGAGATAAAACTGGGAGCGAGTTTACTGTAGATGCGCTGTCAACTCTGCTCTGACTCAGACTGTTTATGACCCGCTATGATGAATTGAAAATGGGGGACCCTGATGTAAACAAGACGAAAGTCTTTCTCTGGTCTGCATCCCCTTAACAATTGTATGTATTGAGCTGCACTGTACTGTACCCATTCTGCAATCTGTTAATAAAGTTTTCAATCAATCAATCAAGCCCTACTCTGCCTCTGATTCACAGAATGTGGGTGAGGGGGGGAAACACTGACGGGACGCTGAATGTGATTGGACCAGACCCGTACACAGACACAGACAGACAGTGGCAGTGCAGCCGGACATGCAGAGCACTGCTCGCAGTCAGAGGAGATAGCGAGGATGCATTTGCCTTCCACTTTACTTGATATCACTCCGGAATCACGTTTCAACCAAGTCACTAACGTAACGTTGCTGTCATGAGCCTGCGCTATGGTAGCCTACAAGTGATAAAATAAATAAAACGTCCAACTCTCGCGCAACGACTCGGCAAACAGTTGCGCGCGGGCCGCATTAACACTAAACTTTGATGTCAAGTAGGGGGCCGCAAAATATCATCCCTCGGGCCGCAATTGGCCCGCGGGCCGCGAGTTTGAGACCCCTGCGTGACTATATCATAGGTGCTGTAAGTGTTGTTGTTTTTGTTCAAATTATTAGATTACATTACATTCAAATGTATTGTCATTATACAGCATACTATTACACATGTAACAGTAAAGTACAATAGTAATATACAATGTACAAGTGATTAAACTGGGTATAAAATATATAAATAAGTACTACTGAGTGTAGTGCTAATCAGATGTATGTACAGAGTTGTAATATTAATATGTATAGTGTAGCAGAGTGGCCTATTAGTACTTGCCATATAAGCCATCATCTGAGTTGATTGAGAGAGCACATCATGATAGAAGTGGGGAGTGAGAGCAAGAAAAGACAGAGACAAAACTTGAGTTAAGGAAACAAAGAAAGCAGGCGGCTG
Source organism: Notolepis coatsorum (assembly GCF_963971535.1). Lineage (NCBI taxonomy): Eukaryota > Metazoa > Chordata > Actinopteri > Aulopiformes > Paralepididae > Notolepis > Notolepis coatsorum. The sequence goes on along the minus strand of NC_140174.1, from coordinate 133,249,601 downwards.
AGTGGCGCAGTGGGCAAGGCGCTCGCCCACTAATGCAGGATATACTGGTATCGAGCCCAGCTCTCTCGGCGTTGCTACCGGCTTGGCCGGTCGTCATACTAACACAATTGGCAGTGTTAGAGGGTGGGAAAGCCGGTGGGTGGGGATTGGACATTGTGGACAGCGACTCCTACAGGTCGGTTGGGTGACGCCTGTACAGCAGAAACAGGAAGTATCGGGGGCAGCGTGAGCCTCCCACACGTTACTCCTCGCCACTGAGAGTTCGAGCTGTCTGGTGAAAAGATGCGACAGGCTGCCTCCTCGTGTACCGGAGGGGACACGTGATGCAAGGCTTCTATCCTCACTACAGCCGACCAGTGGGAGGCATAGTCTAGCAACGTTCAAGACAGGGGAGGGAAGAATTGGAATATACGAAATTGGGATGGGAGAAAGAAATTCAAAAATAAGGAGAAAAAGTGGATAAAAAAAAAGGAAACAAAGAAAGCAACATTAACAAGTCGGTTTGGAGGAATCAGTAACAGAGTTCTCAATGTATCCAGTGGCACATGATATGGTAACAGAGTTCTCAATGTATCCAGTGGCACATGATATGGTAACATAGTTCTCAATGTATCCAGTGGCACATGATATGGTAACCAGTGATGCCAGTAACGCGTTACTAAGTAACGCGTTATTGTAATCTGATTACTTTTCCCCGAAAATAGTAATCTAACGCGTTAATCTTTAAAAGCCAGTAATCTGATTGCAGTTACTTGTCCAAGTGGCTGTGCATTACTATTTCGTTACTATCTCATCATAAATTCATAATGCAGGCGGAATGCAGTATTTTATTTCGTTTTCGACAGTCAAAAATACATTTTGAGCTGTTTTTCTTATTTGGGAGTGACGTGGTGTGGCAGTGAAAGGGTTAAATACAAGAATGTGTCCCGCGGCGTGACTGGTCCCTCTGTCTGTGAGTGACTCTGCTTTGGTCCAATCACATTCCCCATACACAGTCTGCGAATCAGAGGCAGAGTAGGGCGGGTCTTCACAGCACGTCATGTGACATATGCGCCAATCGTGTGACAGCAGGGCTCCGTCGTCGGAGAATTCCACCCCAAAACGCTTGGCAAAATTAAAAGTGAAACCGCAAGATGACTTTTGCGGTTTCTGTTCAGAATTCCACCCCAAAACGCTCGTCTAAATGTAGCCTCAGTCACTACTTCACGGCGGAGGAAACAAAATACTGTCTACCGCTAAAAACAGCACATCCAATTGCATTGAAAGCATCTGGAATCACAACACTAGCCGACGCTTCGACTAGGTACAGGAGGGTTGATGGTGGCAGAGCAAAAGCTCTTATTTGCCAGATTTACAGTTAATTTACATGTTAAAGAGAGACTGATTGTATGTTTATAGAGAGACATTTATAAAAACAATTTAATAGTTACAGTTGATATAATTGAATAGTTCAGCCTGCATTTGTTAGATGTGATACACTGGTTTTGTAAAACCACTGGCTGGCTGCTCTAATGCTGTGAGCATCATAGACTGTTGCTTTACCATACTTGATGGTACAGAAGCTGAAGCACTAGTTTAACAATTTACGTTATGTGCAGAGAAACAAGTTAAAAACAATTTATGCACTTTCAATAAAGCGTTTAAAAAAAAACTGTTGGGGGAACGACGACGACTTCGTAACCTAGTTACTTTCAAAGTAACTAAGTTACTCTGATAATCAAGTAATCAGTAAAGTAACTTAGATTACTTTTTAAAGGAGTAATCAGTAATCAGATTACTTTTACAAGTAATCTGTGGCATCACTGATGGTAACAGAGTTCTCAATGTATCCAGTGGCACATGATATGGTAACAGAGTTCTCATGTCAGTGGCACATGATATGGTAACAGAATTCTCATGTCAGTGGCACATGATATGGTAACAGAATTCTCAATGTATCCAGTGGCACATGGTATGGTAACAGAGTTCTCAATGTATCCAGTGGCACATGATATGGTAACAGAATTCTCAATGTATCCAGTGGCACATGGTATGGTAACAGAGTTCTCAATGTATCCAGTGGCACATGATATGGTAACAGAGTTATCAATGTATCCAGTGGCACATGATATGGTAACAGAGTTCTCAATGTATCCAGTGGCACATGATATGGTAACAGAGTTCTCAATGTATCCAGTGGCACATGGTAACAGAGTTCTCAATGTATCCAGTGGCACATGATATGGTAACATAGTTCTCAATGTATCCAGTCAGTGGCACATGATATGGTAACATAGTTCTCAATGTATCCAGTGGCACATGATATGGTAACAGAGTTCTCAATGTATCCAGTGTGGCACATGATATGGTAACAGAGTTCTCATGTATGCAGCCAGTGACACATGATATGGTAACAGAGTTCTCATGTATGCAGTGACACATGATATGGAAGAGAGTTATCAATGTATCCAGTGGCACATGATATGGTAACAGCGTTCTCAATGTATCCAGTGGCACATGATATGGTAACAGCATTCTCAACGTATCCAGTGGCACATGATATGTTGCAACACTGTACTTATTTTATGCCTATTCTTATGTCTGCACATTCTACATTGCACTACTTTTATTGTATTTTTATACCTATTTTTATGTCTGCACTTTCTACATTGCACTACTTTTATTGTATTTTTATACCTATTCTTATGTCTGCACTTTATGCATTGCTTTTATTCTGTCAACTGTATGCACATTTTATGCCTATGTTTTTGCTGTGAAGCATTGAGCTGCAATCCATGTATGAAAGGTGCTATATAAATAAAGTTATTATTATTATTATTATTATTATTATTATTATTATTATTATTATTATTATTATTATTATTATTATTATTATTATTATTATTATTATATTATTATATTATTATATTATTATTATTATTATTATTATTATTATTATTATTATTATTATTATTATTATTATTATTATTATTATTATTATTATTATTATTATTATTATTATTATTATTATTATTATTATTATTATTATTATTATTATTATTATTATTATTATTATATACTGTATGTTGCATGCATGTATCCCCTTGATACTTCCATTTCCCCATTTGGTACCTATGGAACTCGTTATAGTGACCTTTTGCTCAGAACAGGGTAAATCTGCATTTAGCTATGATGCCCTCTAGCTCATGGAATGAACTCCAACAGTCCTTAATGCTCGACATTCTCCCCTCTGTTTGGCTAAATATGCCTCGTTTTATAAATGTGTATTGATAACATAGTGCTGTAATTAAATGTTCTAATAAATATGCATGATCAAGTTCAACAACGTGTGCTTTTATTTTGATATTCCTTAATTCCATGTTGAAATTGTCACCAAAAAAGATCCTAAATAAAATGTGGTTGTGGTATAAAATAGTTTGAGAACCCCTGTTGTAGAGAGTTGTGAGTCTATAGTCAGTGGCCACATTAGATCCAAAGGCAAGTCTTACATGATGTGAAAAAAAACCCAAATAAGACTACTCTAGTTTTTAATTGAGATTATTTTAAGTCACACAAATCTTTTGAACATTTAAATTTAAGTAAAGTAGCTTTTACTTAATTTAGCACTAGATCAACCTTAGCTGTCCAACACTAATACCCAGCACTAGATCAACATTAGCTGTCCAACACTAATACCCAGCACTAGATCAACCTTAGCTGTTCAACACTAATACCCAGCACGGCAGCACTAGATCAACCTTAGCTGTCCAACACTAATACCCAGCACTAGATCAACATTAGCTGTCCAACACTAATACCCAGCACTAGATCAACATTAGCTGTCCAACACTAATACCCAGCACTAGATCAACCTTAGCTGTTCAACACTAATACCCAGCACGGCAGCACTAGATCAACCTTAGCTGTCCAACACTAATACCCAGCACTAGATCAACCTTAGCTGTCTAACACTAATACCCAGCACTAGATCAACCTTAGCTGTCTAACACTAATACCCAGCACTAGATCAACCTTAGCTGTCTAACACTAATACCCAGCACTAGATCAACCATAGCTGTCTAGCACTAATACCCAGCACTAGATCAACCTTAGCTGTCCAACACTAATACCCAGCACTAGATCAACCGTAGCTGTCTAACACTGATACCCAGCACTCAGGGAACAAAATAACTGGTCGCCCATCGCCAAATGCGTGTAGATTTACCGTCTGGCATCTAAAAATAATAGTCTGCCCGCCAGCTGGCGTGTAATTCATATCGATACTCTTATTTTGAAAATCCTGTGCGGGTCTCATTGCCGCCCCAAGCGCAGCTCCAGTCATAATATCTGGGCTCCGGCAGCTAGCAACGTTCAGGTTAACACTTTGGGTGCCGGGAAACGTCTTTTCACGTCTTTCCCGGCCATGCTCAAGGTGCTGAAGACGCTTTACAGCGTCTTTGATCTGTTTACATCTTTTTTCGATTTTCCCCGTCTGAACTTCACCGCCGAGCTTTTGGCAGAAAATTTGAACCGGAAACTGCATTTCCTCTCAAATTTCACTAGGTGGCAGTGTCCCCCTATTTTCTAACACTATCACAATAGGGGGAATATTGTACCCCACAATGAATCTGGCATTTGATTGGCCAGCATACCTGGCCAATGTAACCACAGGTATAAAACGTTAGCGCGATCCCAGAATCGACGAGGTTTTGGAGGAGAGAGAGAGAGAGAGATAGATAGAGCGATAGAGAGAGAGAGATTGAGAGAGATATTTGAATTGAGATCAGCCTATAGTCTATATTTATAGTGTTATACAGTATAGTGGTAGTATCAGACTAATTGTAAGGTTTCAGCTGTGCTTTAGAAAGTACTTAGTCGTGCTAAGTAGTAGTACTATTCGAGGGATTAGTGTGTAGTCTAGGTAGTATATTTCAGTAGTAGTAATAGTAGTTTGATCAGTTAGTAGTTTCATTTAGATTATTAGATCAGTATGAAGAGACGTAGTGTAGGTAAGCGAGGGGACAATCCGGCGGCGGGTCGCTTTGTTCAGACGAAGCTGGCGTTTGGACCCGCGGTTGTTCGAGCAGCAGCAGCACCAACGACTTTGGTAGCTCCAATCGGAGAGAGCCGTGAGACCGTTGCTGGGCCCAGTAACGCGTCTCGCCCCGGGACCGGGAGCGGCTCTCCCCGACGCAGTTCGAGGAAGAGGAAGGCTGCCGCTGTGGTCATAGCTTCTTCATCTGAGTCAGGGGACAGCGATTCGACCGCCCACGAATCTGATGGGAGCGCCGATTGGGAACCACCAGGTAATTACACGGTCTTATATATATATATATATATGTGTGTGTGTGAAACGTGTATTTGATGATTTACATACTGTGACTATGTAACGTTAGTTCGCCAAACCAACGCCGATATGCATGTGATTGTGTGTGTGTGTGAAACGTGTATTTGATGATTTACATACTGTGACTATGTAACGTTAGTTCGCCAAACCAACGCCGATATGCATGTGATTGTGTGTGTGTGTGAAACGTGTATTTGATGATTTACCTAACGCTTATTCTGTGACTATGTAACGTTAGTTCGCCAAACCAACGCTGATATGCATTTATTATATTCTAGCTCCGGAATCATCTGACGATGATCTCGGCTTGGGTCGGAGGTGTTATGAGTCTGATTCATCGCACGATTCAGACGTGGGACGCGGTGGTGGTCGACGGGGCAACGGTACGTCATGTTTACTAATGCAATGTGAATATTGTTTTACGTGCATGTTCAAATCGATAGTTGAATGATATAGGATATAGGCATGTACAGGCCACCATGTGCTACACGTTAGGTTGCAATGGTCTTGTGTGTGTGTGTGTGTGTGTGTGTGTGTGCATGTGCACGCCCTTTGAAGTGGCCCTTTGAAGTGTGTAGCTATCAATGTAAGTGATAATAGTTGCATGCTGGACATGGGACGACGTGGTGGTGGTCGACGTGGTAATTGGTATCATGTTGCAATGTGAATATTGTTTTATGTTCAAATCGATATAGTTGATGGCCATGTGCTGCTACCCGTTGGGTTGCATGGATGTGTGTGTGTGTGTGTGTGTGTAGATGCCAGCCCTTTGAAGTTGTCTACCTTTAGGTTACATGGATGTGTGTGTGTGTGTGTGTAGATGCAGGCCTCACCCCATGCCATTTGATGTGTGTGTGTATGTGTGTGTGTGTGTGTGCATGTGCACGCCATTTGAAGTGTGTAGCTATCAATGTGGTATCATGTTGCAATGTGAATATTGTTTTATGTTCAAATCGATATAGTTGATGGCCATGTGCTGCTACCCGTTGGGTTGCATGGATGTGTGTGTGTGTGTGTGTAGATGCCAGCCCTTTGAAGTTGTCTACCTTTAGGTTACATGGATGTGTGTGTGTGTGTGTGTAGATGCAGGCCTCACCATGTGCCCATGCCATTTGATGTGTGTGTATGTGTGTGTGTGTGTGTGTGTGTGTGCAGTGTGTGTACACACACAAGATCAAAAGGCATGAATCCTCTCCAACACATTTGAACTTCGCAGTACATGGTGAGGCCTCTATAGGCCTATATTTAAATGCATGGTTTAAGTTGCATGGATGTGTGTGTGTGTGTAGATGCCAGCCCTTTGATGTTGTCTACATTTAGGTTACATGGATGTGTGTGTGTGTGTGTAGATGCAGGCCTCACCATGTGTCCATGCCCTTTGATGTGTGTGTATGTGTGTGTGTGTGTGCAGTGTGTGTACACACACACACACAAGATCAAAAGGCATGAATCCTCTCCAACACCTTTGAACTTCGCAGTACATGGTGAGGCCTCTATATGCAAATTCCATTGATTACAGCACACACATACACACACACAATGGCATGGGCACATGGTGAGGCCTATATTTAAATGCATGGTTGTGTAGCATATGTAAAATTCCATTGATTACAACACACACACATGTACATGCTTTGATGTACAATGGCCGCTGATTTATTTTGTGTTCATACAGGCTCCGAAACCGAATCCGGGGCCAATACACCAACATGCTTGGGTATGTACTAACTACATTTATGTATGTGTAAATGTATTACTATTGTGTTTTATGAGACTTACTTACTGAATGAATTTAATCCAATTCAGATTCTGGCGCAGACCCTGCAGATAGTGACGCTGAGACTGGCAACGACATAGGATCACATTCTACTCCTGCAGGTAATTGTACATGGTGGTGACTGGCTGCTGCTAGAGCCTGGGCCTGGTGGTAGCTGGCTGCTGCTAGAGCCTGGGCCTGGTGGTGACTGGCTGCTGCTAGAGCCTGGGCCTGGTGGTGACTGGCTGCTGCAGGGCCTGGGCCTGGTGGTGACTGGCTGCTGCAGGGCCTGGGCCTGGTGGTGACTGGCTGCTGCAGGGCCTGGTCTGGTGGTGATGGTGGTAAATACAATGACAATACGTTGCCCTAGTGTAATGTATTACATCATGTGATTCTAGAACTGGATGCTAGTCTGGACATGCCGGAACCCGTTGCAGGGCGGAAACGCACATCTAAGAGCGGTAAGTTGGCCTCACTCTGCACACCACTTCCAGCTCTGACCTCTGACCCCCACACCACGTCCAGCTCTGACATCTGAACCACACACACACTCACTCATTCACTCACACAGTTTGTAACTACGTGGCATATGAATGTCTACAGTAGGGGTGTTATAGTATATTTGTATAATTGACAGGTCGTGGAGGAGCGAAGAGCAGGGCTGCGATCCGCCAGGAAGAGGAGAATGCCTGGTCTCGTGAGGGCTGGGTGCCTCAAAGGATCCCCTTCACAGCCCAACCGGGGTTGCTCCAGGACGCCAAGGCACTCAGATCTTACCGGCCTGCGAAATGGATGGATCTGTTCCTGACAGATGCTTTTCTGAACTCTATTGTTGCCCAGTCCAACCTCTACGCTGAGCAGTCCATTGCCCGGCTGGACCCCACGCTAACCAGTAGCAGGGCACTGCTTTGGAAGCCCCTCACATTGAAGGAGCTGAAGAAGTTCCTCGGACTCAATTTCCTTAGCAGTGTCCTGCGGAAGCCTCGCGTGGACCAGATGTGGACCACTGACGACATGATGTACACACCGTACTACTCTGAGACCATGCCACGCAACAGGTTTCAATTGATCTGGCGATTCCTCCACTTTGCGGACAATACTTCCCTGGAAGTTAGAGACAAATTGTGCAAAGTACGCAGTGTTGTTGACCATGTAAACGCGAGGTGCAAGGAGCTGTACCAGCCTGAACGCGAGCTCGCCATTGACGAGGGGGTGATGGCATGGCGAGGCCGCCTGACCTTCCGGGTCTACAACCCAAACAAGCCCACCCGCTATGGTATCAAGTCTTACTTCCTGTGCGAATCTCGCACAGGATATTGCTTTTCATTTAAGCCATATTGTCGGGAAGGCTCGCTCCTGGGGGACACGGTCGTCGGTCTGCTTGGACGTCTGTCTGGGGCCGGCTATACGCTCTTTATGGACAACTTCTACAACTCCGTACGTATGTCCGCCAGGCTCCGACAGTTGAGGACCGACGTCTGTGGTACCCTCAGGAAGCACCGGGGCGAGAACATGACCAAACGTGACATCGGTGTGGGGGAGCGCATTGCGGTCAACAACAAGGAGGTCCTGATCGTGGCATGGCGCGATAAAAGAATCGTGAAGACCATCAGCAGCTTCCACGAGGACACCATGGAAAAGGCGATGGTGTGGCAGAAGCAGAAGAAGGGCAAAGCGCTGAGGGTGGAGATGCTCAAGCCATCATCAATCATGGAGTACAATAAATTCATGAACGGCGTCGATCAGCTGGATCAGAATATATCGTACTATCCGGTTACACGTAAGACTGGAAAGTGGACCAAAAAGTTTGTGATGTATCTGATCCAAATATGTATCTTCAACGCTTTTGTCTTGTACAAAAAAAAGCACCCACAAGGGCATTACTCCAACCTCTTCCGGTTCACCAGGGCTGTGGCGCGGACCTACACAGACGGTAAGGAGAAGAAGATTCCTGGGGTGACAGCGGAGATGGAGGCGGAGGCAGGGGAGGAGGAGGGGGAGGAGGCAGGGGGTGGGGATGAGGAGGAGGCAGGGGCTGAGCAGGTGGGGCGTGTCGACCCTAGGGCCCCACTGGGGGACCCGCAGAGCAGATTAGTGGGTGGCAGCAGTGAAGCATGTAATGGTTGCATACAAAGCCACCCCGAAGAAAAAGCTACCGTGTAGGAAATGTCGTGTCTGCAGTAGGCGTGGCATCAGGAGTGAGACCAGATATTTTTGCACATCGTGCAAAGTCCCCCTGCATCGTGACAAATGCTTCACTCTGTACCACACAAAGAGGGATTTCTCTAAATAGTTTCTTTATTAGTTGTCATACAGAAGTACAGACTACTTCTAAATAATCCGGCACACAGAAGTACAGATTACTTCTAAATAATCCATCATTGTGTGATACAGACAGAACCATGTGTACCGGTACATAGTATAGCTAGCTGAGTGTAGTATAGTATAGTGTAGTATAGTATAGTATATTGTAGTATAGTATAGTATAGTATAGTGTATGGGTAGTTGCACTGTTTTCTGTACAAGACAAATGCGTTGAACACATGTATTTGGGCCACGGTTGTCGATATTGCATAGGCATGTTTGGACCACTTGCAGATGAGACGTTATGTTAGCGATCTAGCTGTATCGACTCCATTCATAATTTGCATTGTGTGTGTATATAGTTTTTTTTTTTTTTATCTTTTTCCCCCCTCATTTTTACCGTTTGCACAGAACCAATGGTTGCTGACAGTCACCCAGTTTATAAAAGTATATACTGTAGGTAACATACCACACTTTTCTAATGCAGTCCATTGGCCTATTATTTATATACTTTGGAAGCATGTATTGGATATTTTTTGGTCCACAGATCATCTGGCGCTTCATCCATTTATCAATGGACAATGCAGTCATCGATGCGAGAGACCAAGTAAGATATGCCCTGTAGTTCATGTGACGTGAATGTTACCAGCAAACTTCTAAATGCACTGAAACAATGGTTGGTTATCCTCCAGTGTTCACTTTTTATAAGGTATTGTCTTGGTAAATTACCATAATCCTATACTGTGAATGTTACCAACAAACTCCTAAATGCACTGACACAATGGTTGGTTATCATCAGCCAGTGTTCACTTTTTATAAGGTATTGTCTTGGTAAATTACCATAATCCTATACTGTGAATGTTACCAACAAACTCCTAAATGCACTGAAACAATGGTTGATTATCCTCCAGTGTTCACTTTTTATAAGGTATTGTATTGGTAAATTACCATAATCCTATACTGTGAATGTTACCAACAAACTCCTAAATGCACTGAAACAATGGCTGATTATCCTCCAGTGTTCACTTTTTATAAGGTATTGTCTTGGTAAATTACCATAATCCTATACTGTGAATGTTACCAACAAACTCCTAAATGCACTGAAACAATGGTTGATTATCCTCCAGTGTTCACTCTTTATAAGGTATTGTATTGGTAAATTACCATAATCCTATACTGTGAATGTTACCAACAAACTCCTAAATGCACTGAAACAATGGTTGATTATCCTCCAGTGTTCACTTTTTATAAGGTATTGTCTTGGTAAATTACCATAATCCTATACTGTGAATGTTACCAACAAACTCCTAAATGCACTGAAACAATGGTTGATTATCCTCCAGTGTTCACTTTTTATAAGGTATTGTCTTGGTAAATTACCATAATCCTATACTGTGAATGTTACCAACAAACTCCTAAATGCACTGAAACAATGGTTGGTTATCATCACAGTGTTCACTTTTTATAAGGTATTGTCTTGGTAAATTACCATAATCCTATACTGTGAATGTTACCAACAAACTCCTAAATGCACTGAAACAATGGTTGGTTATCATCACAGTGTTCACTTTTTATAAGGTATTGTCTTGGTAAATTACCATAATCCTATACTGTGAATGTTACCAACAAACTCCTAAATGCACTGAAACAATGGTTGGTTATCATCACAGTGTTCACTTTTTATAAGGTATTGTCTTGGTAAATTACCATAATCCTATACTGTGAATGTTACCAGCATATAATGCACAGCAACAATGGTTGGTACTGATGACTTGTCACCCAGTTTATTGAACATATTTTACAATAAAAATTTTCATGGCATCAAAGTTTCAAGTTTTCTGCATTGTAAAGTATTCTGTATTTTATAATAATGTTTTCTGGACCTACACCAGTAGTTATAACTTACTTGTTCATTAGCGCCAGGCATGGTGGTTGATGAGGTAGTAGTATTTCCAGGTGAAACTAATTGATATATTATCAATACAAGATATTATTACTTTATGAATGTGTTTATCATGTATGGACGAATAAATTGGAAAACAGGTAGGTACAGAGCAACACAGTGTCTACAACACAGGAGCAGATTATGCACAGTACATGAATGAGAAACAGTCAAAATGTTTTTTTGTTTAGTTTATTGCATGCACATGATCTATAATACCTGATCGGTACAATATCTACTAACCTGATCAATACAATATATTCTCACCTGATCGATATAATAGTATTACTGCATTTCAAGTTTGTCAGTCAGTCGGACTGTCAATCAATCAATCAATCAATCAAACAATCTATGAATCAAACAATCAATAAAACAATCAAACATTCTATCAATCAAACGACCAACAAAGTAATCAATCAATCAAACAAATCAATCTATGAATCAAACGATCAACAAAACAATCAAACATTCTATCAAGCAAATTACCAACAAAACAATCAAACATTCTATCAATCAAACGACCAACAAAGTAATCAATCAATCAAACAAATCAATCTATGAATCAAACGATCAACAAAACAATCAAACATTCTATCAATCAAACGACCAACAAAGTAATCAATCAATCAAACAAATCAATCTATGAATCAAACGATCAACAAAACAATCAAACATTCTATCAATTAAACGACCAACAAAGTAATCAATCAATCAAACAAATCAATCTATGAATCAAACGATCAACAAAACAATCAAACATTCTATCAATCAAACGACCAACAAAGTAATCAATCAATCAAACAAATCAATCTATGAATCAAATGCGGCACGGTGGTGTAGTGGTTAACACTGTCGCCTCACAGCAAGAAGGTCCAGGGTTCGATTCCCGCTTGGGGACCAGGTTTCCATGATGCCAGTTACCCAGGTGGGGTATCTCCCAGGCCTTTCTGTGTGGAGTTTGCATGTTCTCCCCGTGCTCGCAAGGGTTTCCCCCCCGATAAGATAAACCCAATGGAAAAACATGCACAACAACAAGATCGCTAACGCTGTGGTGTCCTTGACGAAGACGGACAGGAGCACTTGGATTGGTCCCCTGGCGCGGCTCACGTTGACGCCTGTCTGCTCCCGGCTGCCCTTGGGGGGGAAGGACGACGGGATGGGTTAATCGCAGATACGAATTGCATGCATGCATCGCATGTGTGCCAATTGATGACCTCGGAGCAGGTCCTAAATTAATTAATTAATTAATTAATTAATAATTAATTAAACGATCAACAAAACAATCAAACATTCTATCAAGCAAATTACCAACAAAACAATCAAACATTCTATCAATCAAACGACCAACAAAGTAATCAATCAATCAAACAAATCAATCTATGAATCAAACGATCAACAAAACAATCAAACATTCTATCAATCAAACGACCAACAAAGTAATCAATCAATCAAACAAATCAATCTATGAATCAAACGATCAACAAAACAATCAAACATTCTATCAAGCAAATTACCAACAAAACAATCAAACATTCTATCAATCAAACGACCAACAAAGTAATCAATCAATCAAACAAATCAATCTATGAATCAAACGATCAACAAAACAATCAAACATTCTATCAATCAATCAAACAAATCAATCTATGAATCAAACGATCAACAAAACAATCAAACATTCTATCAATCAAACGACCAACAAAGTAATCAATCAATCAAACAAATCAATCTATGAATCAAACGATCAACGAAACAATAAAACATTCTATCAATCAAACCAATAAAACAATCTGTCAAACAATCAATCAATCAAACCATCCATCCATCCATCCCAGTCTAAATTGCTTTATAACACGTTCAGTACCTATTATCACCCCGCCGGCACACCTTTCATAAAAGTGCCTGTAAGGGCCCGCGTCCACCTAGCGCATATTTAGGACCGCACGCGTCTGTTTTCAATGTATTACAATGGGGAGGGAGCGCATGCGGCCCCATGCGGCCGCCTCTAGGAAGTGCGCTGCCGTCGGCTTCTTTTTTCAGCGCCTTTATGCGGCCGCACAAGCCAGAGAGTTGAAACTGGCTGAACTTTTCTAGAGCGGTGCGCCGAGCGCATATTCAAACAACCAATCACAGCCAGTCATCTACCACTCTGCTTGTAACCTGACACCGGAGCTGCCTGCCTATCTGGCTGTCTCCACACAGACCATTGAGATTCGCGACAAAACTAATAATAATAACTACACGAATACACTACTAAAAAGCTAATAAAAAGCAAAGGGCGAACTGTGGTGTCAGGCAATAACTATATATATAATTAATATACAATAAAGTTATTCAAATATGCTATAATATGTGCAAAACCGCGGCATGGCTGTAGATTTCTTTCTGTCATCTACAAGATGCGCGTCAAGCCAGCTCTGCCGGCGCACTCCCAGCATGTTTCACGGAGAAATATGCGCTAGGTGGACGCGGGCCCTAACTCCTGTTCTAAATAATTTACCTCCACTTTTATCTTTTGTTGACGTTTTTTAACTTGTAATTGTGAACGAACGAAGACATGCAGAAACAAACGGTTTTTTGCATTGTGTACATCAACTTGTCGTCTTCAAATGAGCCCAACCATTTCCCCATAGTTATAATATAAAATATAGAAATAGCTCCGCTAAGATCATGAGATATGCTAGAATCGTTCAGGAATCCTGGCAACCCACAGTCATTTTCCGGATTTTTGGCCGGCACCCAAAGTGTTAATATGATACTCTTATTTTGAAAACCCTCTAGCAACTCCGCGAGTCATATGATATCCGCCCAGTCCGTGTTGTTTCTTGAAAACAGAGCAGCGTTGTAAACAGAGCAGCGTCAACACAGCAGTGCGCCTACAGAAGCGAAATAAGTCCGTGATGTTTTTTTTCTTCTCACAACGAGTCCAATGCAGCTACATGCTTTGCACCGTCGCCATTCCTTTATGCCCACATCGCCCGAAATTAACGTTTATGTACCAATCACTACAACGTTAACGTCAGCTAACAAGCTAATCCTGATGATCAGACGAGGCAGAGCCACAGTAAACACCACTGAGGAAAGGGAAATGGGGGGGGGGGGGGCACTCTCCCCTTCCCTGTGTGCGTGTGTGTGTGTGCGTGCGTTTGGAAAGACGACGGAGTCACTAGTCAGGACTCAGGACAGGAGTATATTATAGTAAACTGAGGATTACTGAGGATGGACAGATAATGTTGATATTCAAATATACATTTTTTTGAGAGGAGTGGAAGTTTGAAGACAGACTACAATATGTGGGGGTGGTGAGTTGAAACACAGTGTGTGTGTGTGTGTCCCGACCCCACTTCTATGTTTCAATAAATTATTTGCATTTAAAACTATTAAGTCCACTCAACTATTCAGTCCACTCAAAATTATGCTAATATTCCTTATGTTGTTTATTATATTAATTGAAAATAGCATATGAGAGTATTATATGTAATAATAACACATGGCGATATACTAAAAAGCTATTTATAATTTTTGGCTAGTAAAAAATCTTCCCGGCTGGTACTTTTAAAAATCTACCAGCCAAATGGCTGGTAAGTCAAAAAGTTAAGTTTGTTCCCTGCCAGCACTAGATCAACCTTAGCTGTCTAACACTAATACCCAGCACTAGATCAACCTTAGTCACACGCGTGTCAAGATCGCCTATTTCCTCATATTCATCCTACTTCATTAATTAGCCAAGCATAGTTTTAATAATGAAAATCACATATTATTTAAATATTATTATATTATGGTGTGGTGTCTCACTCAGTGGCGGCCGGTGTGAACTACATTTGGGTGGTCGCGATCATCTGACCAAGCTGGCCAAGCGAATACTGACTCATAACGTTACCAACATTAAGTCGAGTTAATTGATTCATACTACACTAGTACACGTATGATCATCAAATCAATAATGAACACATATAGGCCTATCTTGTCATTTTAAACAAGTTACCATTCATTCATTCAGCCATTATGCAATACCCACAGCAAAATTAACTTGCTGTGTTGAGAGAGCGAGAGAGAGAGAGAGAGAGAGAGAGAGAGAGAAAGAGAGAGAGCGAGAGAGAGAGAGAGAGAGAGAGAGAGAGAGAGAGAGAGAGAGAGAGAGAGAGAGAGAGAGAGAGAGAGAGAGAGAGAGAGAGAGAGAGAGAGAGAGAGAGAGAGAGAGAGAGAGAGAGAGAGAGAGACAGACCGCATTAACTCATTAACTCACTGTGTTTAGTTGAAACGTGGTCCGGAGGGCTTGATAAAGTGTATAATGTCCAGTGTCCCAGACTGTTGTTGTCGATATCCACTGTCCAGAGTGACTGCATCACAACACAACAGCATCGAGTAACTAACTAACGTTAGGTTATGACTATAACCAAGTTCTGTTAGTATAGCGACGCTCGGCGTCACTCTCTGCACTGTCCTCGCACACGTGCACGCGCACTGAATAAAGACCACAATGTACCTTTAATCCCAATATTTGTCTGACCACACCCCTATCAGCTTACCCATATAAGCAGGGGTGGGGCCACCCACTCGCCTCCTTCCCAAGCTTTCACCACAAGGCGAGATCAAGGGCTGCAGCGGCGTCGGACGCCGAGCGTCGGACGCCGAGCGTCGCTATACTAGCAGAACTTGGTTATAGTCATAACCTAACGTTCTGTATCGTATAGCTCTCGCTCGGCGTCACTCTCTGCACAAGGGAGGCCGAGCAAGAGCCATCGGCCGACAAATACACCCCGCTGAAAGCCCCCCACAACCATCAGAACAGGGAGGGCCGAGCCCCCCCGACCCACCCTAATGGAGGGCACCCCCCCTATTGGGGGCTTCACGGGAGGGCGACGGACCCGACCGTGCGAAGAGGCACTCAAGCAACTCAACGCACAGGGTGAGCAGACCGTGGCTTGACCCCACGACTACACACACGCACAACCCGCATGCCACCCGGGAACGAACGGAGGAAACCACCTCGTTACTGCCCCCAGAATCACAGGGTCAAGGGCAAACCCAACCCCGTGGCAAGGCCATAGCAGCGGAGCGCGAAGGAAGACCCAGACCCACCAAAGGGACTGGACCCCCTGGAACGGGGGCCCGGAAAAGTCCATGATGCCAGCATCAAGACCCCACCAGGTGGGCACTTAGTGACCCCGCCCCCCACATCGCCAGCGTATTCGGACAAAGGCCCCTCAGCCGAGCGGGCCCTGTCCCCCCAACAGTACACCGCCTGGCACACTGACCCTGCAGAACAGGCAGTCAGCATGGCCGTAAGCACACAAAAAAGGTTAACCAACGGACGCAGGCAGCGCACCGGGGAAAAACCAGGCAACAGGCTGTTAACCCTAGCCTGGAGACTGCGGACGAGACAGGCGCCAGAGGGGACAGCTGAACACAGCCGCCCCGGCGGAAGGGGCGTATGCTGGCGTTGTTGCATGACCAAGCCTCCATTTAAAAAAAACCCACCCAGAGGGGTTGAGGCAGAGAAGGCTGACACGATTGGCAGACGTCATGAACGTGCAGGGGCACCCTCAACCGGGTAACCCGGGAGTTGACACTGCTCCAACACACCAGGGAATCAACCACCTTGGTGTTACCCAATGCGGTGGTTGTTCCTATAACCCCTCAAGAAAAAACTCCAAAACACACCTGCGGGTATACACCGGCTATACCGCAGTACAAGTGTTTCAGTTTTCAAAAAAGGGTTAACCCAGGCCTACGGGTCGACGAAACATGACTTCGGACCGGGCCCGGCGATACGGGAAGCACAGGGTCACCAGAGGAGGTCAAAAGACCACCCCAACAGGCCCCTCTTCGCCATGCGTGAGAGAGGAGCGAAAAAGAATGGAGAACCAGCCCCAAGCACACGTACTTGGTATTCCCAGGCGGTCTCCCAACCAAGTACTAACCAGGACCAACCTGTGTAGCGGCCGAGATCTGACGAGATCGAGCGTGTACAGGTTGGCATGGCCGTAAGCCATTACGACAGTGCTGAGTAAAAAATTTACCCAACCAGGGTCTCCATAGCGCTTAACCCTGTGACACCCGGACCGACCTGGCATTTTTCCCCCTGAAAAAAGCCCAAGTCCCTCAGGGTACCAGAACAGCAGATCTGCATCCCCGGCGGACAACGGGTTCAACTGATCCGGACCAGCGTGACCAGAACCAGTCCCGTGCCCTAACCACGCCGACATGCCTACTCCAGGAGAAGGGGCAGATATGCGTGTTGATCTTAAACATGAAAAGAAGGCGCCACCCAGACGTTCGGGCGAACCGCGCCCGGTGGCCCACCCCCAGGGCGTGAGACCCCTCTACATATGTTCAGATCCATTCCGTCATCATCCCCCAGATATGAACGAGAATCCGTCGATAACCAAACCAGGTCGTCGGATTTGGTCATCGGAAGAGGAAAAACCTCCATCCCAGTTGCTTTATAAAAACGCTGTTTTAACCTCAAGCAACCAAGGCGTGCCAGTCAGTCGCCTGTTTACAGAACACCCCAAGCTAGCACTATACGTGCGTCGGGACACACCCACATCAATGAACAGGCTATTTAGACCTGTCATTGAATCCCCAAGGCGCCCAGGGGAACGACAAGAGGGGTGTGACACTTCCTAACTTCAACTCTTTTTAATAGAAAAGCAGGAAGCACCAACAGTATGTATCCCAGTCTACACAGCCGGGGGTAAATTTTGTTCACATTTTTACATCCCACCACCCTCCCATAGGAAGGAGACGGGAATCCCCAGAGAGACTTCCCACGCGAGCTGTACAGATTGAAAAGAATATATTGCACCTTGAGCCATGTAAAAAATTGGTTTTAGGGCTCTCCGGGGAGGAGGCACTGAACCCATACACACTCAATAATCGAATTGAATCGAATACATACACAATAGAGTAGGACTCCTTCTTGAGGGTCCACTCACCTTGACAATCTGAGGAGGAGGCTCTGTACTCTGAAGGAGGCTACCTCACATGGAAGGAGGAGTCCCAACTCACAGAAGGCCCGAATAGGAGCTTGGTGAGGAGGAGCCCTGACCACCCCCCGAAACAGATCCATCACATGGACCTGAACAGCACACGGAAGTCCTACCAACAGAGACGCGCATGGTGACGTACTCTATGGCGGGGGAATTTCTGCGGTGCACACGCCCAATATTCCAGGCCGTGGGACCAGGAAACTCCCCCCCCCCCCCCCTCACCCTGTAACGTGCCGAACCGCAACGTGACAGGAACCTTGAAGGACAGGTGGGTTTACCCCTGACCAACAGAAAAAAGGGGGAGGAAAGGTTACCAGTTCACCCCTTTACGACCCCACACCCATGATACGATGTAATGACAAAAAGAGAGTATAGTCAGCTCTATGAAGCGTCTGACAGCTTCACACAGCGCATGAGCTAACCTGCTATCTGATTTTTACTAAGGAAAAAACACAGAATAGAGAGGGCTCTCCAAGAGCCCTGGTACCAAACTTACACATGTGCTTCTGTGGCCAGTCCAACCCAGTTGTAGGTCACATGACACACACAACCCATCATCACCTACAAAAAATGGCAAAAACACTCTACAGAGGAACGCCGTTTTTCATAATGAGAGAATACATAATTCTCGATTAGTATCGGCCACAGGCCTTGCTAAGCACACACGAAAGCGACCAAACAATCTTTCCTTTTAGGAAAATAAAGTTTCTCCAGCTGTTTTAGCACAACCTCAGCAATCAAGCTAAGGGTTACATCGTATCCCTACCACACAGTGACACAATGTAGTGCAACAACATGTCTGAGAGGAGGATGAAGAAGTCCCCAGGGAACCGGGGGGAAACACAATCCTCCTACTTTACCCTTAATACGGCCAGTTAAAACAGGAAAACCTGTTAATATGTGAACACACTGTTCATTGTCATTACAGGCTGAGAAGAGAATCATTCTTTACTCATTTGTCACTAAGCATAGCTTTATAGGTTAGTTAACCCCCTTAGTTGTGAGTACACGGTACATATAAACACACATGATGTTTCTCAACACAACAAACCAGATAATTTTCACATCTGTAACAACAACCCGATTTGCATGGAGAAGCTAAATACCAGTGACAAGACAATTCACACATAACTCGCGTCGTATCCTAAATGTAGTGCAGCAACACTCGTTTTTGGAAAACATCGTTATTTACAAAACATTTAGAAGGGAAAGCCAGAAGAAGTGTACAAGGTCTGGCCAAACCTTGCCTACCCGGAGCGTAGATCAAGCGAAGTGCAGTCTCAAGGCACCGTAGTAAACACAGCCGTCCTGTGTTGTCGATCTGGGCAGCGTCGCCGCTCCCTCCCGTCGCTACGGTCCCTCTTGTTGACGCAGTCCTTGCCGTCCTGGCCCAGGGCAGATTTGACGAACATCCTCTGCCAAAGATGACGTCGTAGTCAAGAGTGTTTAAAACATGTTATAATCAAAGCACGTTCAACAGAGTAGCATTAAGCTAACGGCCGCTCCAACCGTCGGTCGCTACCGCCCCTGCCCGCGAGACGCCGAGCGAACGGCGCACGCGACCAGAGGGGAGCTTCGAATCCCCCCCGCCTCTCCCCGTGAGGGAGAGGGGAGTTGGGAACCGCGGCGGCGCGCGAGGGGCCGGAGCCACCCCGCGCTGGGCCTCGGCCGATAGCAGCAAGCCAACGTTTCCTAGCCTAGCCAGGTAGGCCACCTAGTGATCACAGCAGGCTAGCGCCGCAGCTAACAGCTGACTGGCTAACAGTAGGCCACCACTAGCACGTAAGCTAAGCAGCGACAGCAGCAAGCTAACGTTTCCTAGCCTAGCCAGGTAGGCCACCTAGTGATCACAGCAGGCTAGCACCGCAGCTAACAGCTGACTGGCTAACAGTAGGCCACCACCAGCACGTAAGCTAAGCAGCTATCACCTGAACTTGTACACAATGATATAACACTCACCCAGACAGGCCGCCGTTCTGAAACCCTCCTCACTTTTTAAGAGAAAAGAGAAACAAGATGTCAACACAGTTTTACAACAGTGATTTTACCAACACCCGACGGAGCCAGCACAATACCCAACTGGCCTGTGTAGCTGACTTTGAACACAGATCTTCCGCTAATGAACATCTATGCCCATATCTCCTCGTGAGGGAATACTCTCATTTGGATATGAAAGATGGGGCCTAACACGGTGACAGAGAGACATACACTCGTCCAGAAAACACAGGGATCACCAGTGTTAATGGTCGTGGCCCACTAGTTAAACTATAATGGGTTTCAGACCAAGGTCTTCTGTCGCCTAGGAGGCTGAACAAAGGACCCTAGTCTGGGGCCGGTTTTCATAAACATTGTCAACTAGCCCCCATAGCACTAACAGACAAGTGGAGCTTGCCAGCAAACATAACTCACCAAACCTGGAACCCACCGCTCCTCACAACAGCGGCGCGTCCTACAGCCCAGCTGTGTCTTTACCGCAACCAGCACACAGCAAGGACTGCAGTTGGAAAAGCATGTAGCGGCGCGAACTCCCAATACGAAAACCGGTGGAGGATTTTTAGAATGATCATCATCTTCCAGACACTCCAGTACAAAGACAATATCGCCGTATTTTCTCGAAAATAGTGAGAGAGAAAATAAAGATATGATGTCAACGTATCCTTGTTTTCCAACTCTTCTCCTACCATCACATCACTTCAAGTGGGGATCTACCGAGGCACTTCCTTGTGGTGAAAGCGAGAAGGAGGCGAGTGGGTGGCCCCACCCCTGCTTATATGGGTAAGCTGATAGGGGTGTGGTCAGACAAATATTGGGATTAAAGGTACATTGTGGTCTTTATTCAGTGCGCGTGCACGTGTGCGAGGACAGTGCAGAGAGTGACGCCGAGCGAGAGCTATACGATACAGAACTTAACTTCCTAACCAAAAACTGTCATCGGCCAATCAGAGAGAACGACTCCGAGAAATGCGGCTACGGAAAGTCTCGACGCTGCTTGCTTAGATGATAATAGATCGCTTGGAAAAGCGCCCGGCTTCCATCATAATACATCATATTTCAGCGCACAGCGCGTTACGCACTGATTGGCTGCGACGGATACAGCGATGAAACCAGTGCACGGCGTGCACGCCCACTGTAAGCGCTATTGCGTCTAGCCCGAGAGAAAATCGGCTACGGCTAGCCCGAGAGAAATGCGGCTACGGAACGTATTCTCTATCAGACAGTCACTTCCTGTTCATGAAAACAATTATTTATATTTGATATATTAACGTTATATTGTGCATTGGAAACACAAACACTTAAAATTAGTAAATATTATTCATTTTAAACATGTTTATATTATTTATAGGGCTATAAAAAAAAATATATATATATATATATTTCTTCTTCTTCTCTCTTTTAACCAGGGAGGGCGGCGCTCTAGCGCCCCCATTGACCCGCCGCCACTGGTCTCACTAGTGAATGTTAAACTGCAAATTGCCACCTTCAGTCTGAGGGGATTTTCAACCATTTGAGTTTGAACAATTCTACACTTACAGCCCTTTTGTGGATCAGTCCACTCTTTCTAGGTGCCGATGTACCTGGAGTCAACAGATGATTTAATGTAATAACCTTACCTCAAAGTTTTGTACCTCCTTTTCTGCATTGTACCTCACTGTTTACTCATTTGTACTCACTTTACTTGGACTGTACCTAGGTTGTACTTTAGATTGTATATTGTACTGTATATTGTATATATGTATATTGTATATTTCTCTTTACTTACTTTTTACTTACTTGTTTTACTGTATGAAGCACACTCTCAGGGGCTCATACAGAACCAAGCATTTCACCGTAAAGTATGTGTATTGTGATATTTAATCAAACTTTAAACAAACTTGAACTTGATTAACTACCAGATTCTTTGTTATCAGGTTCTCTTTTTCAGCTTTCTATTTGTAGCATGTCACTGTATCCATGTATACTACTCTAAATGACTCCGGCAGTAAGGATGCACCAGTGGACAAGGGTCACAGTTTGCAAATGGCCATTGACCACGGTGCATGACACCCGTATGAGATACCAAGTTTTTAGTGATTTGAAATTATCATGATCCTGGGGAGGCTGGGTAGCGCAGCGGACTAAGCGCTCGCCTACCACCGCAGAGACTCTGGGATCGAATCCAGCTGTCAGCGGTACCTCCGGCTTGGTACCGGTGGGGTATGTGTCCTGGTTGTTGTAAACAGCGACTCCTACTGGTCGGTCGGGGCGCCTGTTCAGCAGGGAAGGGATCTGGGGGAGATAGTGTGATCCTCCCACGCGTTACACTCCCCCAATGAGAGTCCTCGCTGTCAGGTGAAAAGAAGCGGCTGGCTGACTCCACATGTATCGGAGGAAGGCATGTGGTAGTCTTCTCCCTCCCCAGGCCGACAGTAGGGGGCAAAAGCGCGCAACGACCAGGAAGGGAATTGGCATAATGACTAAATTGGGATGGGAGAAAAATACGGAAAATAGGGGGAGAAAAAAATAGATTAAAAAAAAAATGATCATGATCCTGCATCATACCTTCAGGTTTGCTTCTTGCTACAGAGATGAGGAGCAGAGAGATAGGCATATTTGTGTAAATTGACTATCCTACTGGCTGTACCTGCTGTCACTCACCATCCTGTAGGCGGGATCAATTTAAAGCTTAAAGCAATTTAAAGATTACATAAAGTACAGAAGAAAAATGCTGGAGGATTAGACTTTGAAGTCATTTTATTATAAAATGACAGGCAAATATGTTGTCCTTTCATGCCAATATAATGGCTGTCACTTGTTCTTGTACAGAGAGGGTTATGGTCTTTACTCTTGGCTACAAAAAAAGAAATAAAAAAAACATAATCCTTTTAACATCGGCCCACATGTGGGCCCTCATGAGGACGATTCGCGATGCCACTTTGCCGACCTCTAGTGGCTCGGGTGTGCATTTCTTTTAATACAATATATAGATGGAATTAAAGCCCTATTTGTTGCCTGTCGATTGCCCTTTCAGGTGACAAAATCCGTTCAGCGGTTCTCGAGTTACATGCCGATATGTGAGGCGTGCCCCAAAGTACGCAAAAGTACACATTACCACCCCCGACTCCCGGGGCTCTACTCCCTGTAGCTCCGTCAATCATTTGGCAATCTCGAAATCTCTTTGCACAGGCTTGTAGCCAATGAGTGTGGCTTTCCAATGATACCCCATGATATGATAATTGGGGATCTAATACGGTCTCTATTGGTCGATTTATGATAAAGAAAAGCAGGGTCAGGGGGACCTTACGGCTTAGGGATGTAATAGTGTTTGTCAATTAAAAAAGAATTATAAAAAAAAAAAAATTTAGTCAGTATGAAAGTCAAATGTGATCTGAATAGTGAGATGATTTCTTTTTTTTCCTTTTATTCTTTACTATTATTACCATTACTGTACGGGGGCTTAGAGGACTGTATATAATTGTCACCTTAGGGGGTGTGGTAGGATGCCTTAACCAGTGGTGCAGTGGCAAATTGACAGTAGGTCAAACGCTCCACGCGCGTGCGTGCGCATGTGCACGCGCGTGCGCGCGCGCATGCACAGTTTTTTTTGGCACAGATTTTTAATTTTTTTTTCCTTGAAATAGAGAAGCTGAAAAAGGTAGCAACGTATGAAACTTTTGTATCACAAACAGTACTGTATTTGCAAATCTGGTATATGTCATAAATGTATAGATGTAGCAGTACTGTCTATCTGTATGTCGTGTGTGATATGTTATGATGAATTGAAAATGGGGGACCCTGATGTAAACAAGACGAAAGTCTTTCTCTGGTCTGCATCCACTTAACAATTGTATGTATTTAGCTGTACTGTACCCATTCTGCAATCTGTTAATAAAGTTTTCAATCAATCAATCAATCAATCAATCAATCAATCCCGCAGTGCAATACTCCAATTCAGCCATTGGGTGGGACGGTCATGTGACCCAAATCAGCCAATGGAAGCGAGGGTCCTTAAAGTGTGGGTCCTTAAAGTGTTGCGGTCCTGAGAGTGTTGGTGCTCTCGTCCTGCAGCTGGATACTATTGCCTCACAGCGCGGCCGTCAGCGCGTGGCCCAGAGAGCGCCGCTGGCTCTGCGGCTCTGCAGCTGCATGCTTCTCCGGGAGTCCGGTTGGATAATGCCATGCAAAAAGTCGCATGCCTGACATATCGGCATGTAACTCGAGAACCGAGGCACGGATTTTGGCGATCCAGATGGCATTCGAACGGCAACGAATAGCGCTTTATTCGGTAATTTATATGTTCGGCGAAAAATGCAGCCCCGAGCCTTCAGATGCTCGCAAAGGGCCGTGAAACTGAAACTGAAACTAAAAAACAGTGAAACCCCGGACATTTCGATGAATTAATAAACCCCCCCCGGACAGGGCGTGAAAAGAGGACATGTCCGGGCAAAAGAGGACGTTTGGTCAGCCTACTCTACCTGTGCTTTTGTTATGTAAAAACGGTGGCCGCGGGCCGAGCCGGTACTTAGTTACAACGAATGGGAACAGCGGATTTTTGTGTGCGTGACTGCGCGTACACGCGGGAACATATCCGTGCGCGATTGCGCGTACTTCAGCCTCAGTGACCGAGGTAAAACGCCGTTATACCGCGTTATACCAGCACTGCACCACTGGCCTTAACTCTTAAACTAATTGTACCAAATACACAACTGAGTGAATAACTTAGAATGGAGTCACCTAAACTAGAAAGAGCGAGGAAACTGTTTGAATCATAATGCCATTTATATAAGCAAAAAAGGGGAAAAAAGATACATACAAAATATTGTTATCACTTTACACAATGCCTAATTAAATACTATCACTAAATTTAGATGGGCGCCCAAATAGTTCTATTAAAGTGTTCTGGCCAAACGTTGCCGCGGTTACCACTGTGTCAGAGGAACAATTCCCTCTGCAGTATGAGAGAGGTGGAGAGAGTTAGTAATCCTTGTGGTGAGAAAGAACCCCGACGGGTTCTGTAACGAGGAGTAGTGGACCGCTGCGTGGTGATGAGGGCGGAAAGACGCTGCCTGGTCCGATAGGCGCCACCAGTCTGCTCCTGCAGACCAGATGCTCCGCTGTGGTGGATCCGAGTGTCTCGCTCCGCTCCGTGGTGCTGCACTGCACACGCTGGTCCCCTCTGTACCACAGGCTACTGCTAGTGGCTACTACATAGGACTAGTTGTGTCCTTTTACAGCGTCCCTTCGACACAGACCCTATCTAAATGTCCTCTGGTCTGTGTTATTATCGTCTGATATGTCCCAGTATAGTGCAGCTATCAACGCATGGGCTGGAGCTACTTTAGGTATTAGCACCGAGCTAGCTAGCTTCGGCTAACTGTTCACGATAAATGGGGAATACTATAGTCCGCTGTAATGTGCTAATCCCAGACGTTTACTAAACATCGAATTAGCTGGTTACTAAAAACTCACTCTCTCTTGGTGGTATAATGTCCGCTTGGTAAGCAACTTTACATCCTTGGTCACCGTCAAACTATAACGTTACGAGGGCAACGCTGGATGCACGTCTGTTCTCTAATATGTCCGGGCAAGTTCAACGTCAATACCACGTATCCTAGAGGAAGTGACGCACTTACGAGGGAACACTACCACCTCTGGCCCACTAGATGGCAGCACCGTCATATAACCTGAGATGCCATCAGTAGGCAGACAGTGTAACATTATGTGGTAAATAATAACTTAACTCCCACATATTAAACAGGTTGGTGAACTTAAAGGGGGATAATCTTAGGTCTAATTTTACCTAATTGCAGACCCTTCAGCACAATTACATTTTTTCTTGTTTAAACTGTGGATTGTTTGTTTCTTTGTATATGGTATAAATGATTATTTTGTGTAAATTAGGTTGTACGCCGACCATCAAGTAATACTTGTTTAGTTTAGGAATAAGGGGCAGGTTAAGATTTATTCTTCTTCCTGCTCCTTTTGTCCATGGTATGGTATTTATGATTTTGTATGAAAAACTCTATGATTGTATTGTTTCCATGTGGCAAATAAAAACTCTGAATCTGAATTTGAATCTGAGAATACATATAAAAGGCACATTTGCATGAATAGGACAAAGACACAGATGAAAAAAACTCAAACATTATGTGTTTTTTTTTTATGGAAAAACCGATACATATTGAGGTAGGGAGGTTTGTGATCATGTTTTTAAATTAAAAACCATTGCATACTGAGGTAGGGAGGTTTGTGATCATGTTTTTAAATTAAAAATGTTACATACTGAGGTAGGTTTGTGATCATGTCTAGTATTGGTTTTTAGTGTGAGTTGAAGATATTTCCGGGAAGCCATGCATCAAATAAAAGGCAGACTTACCAAGTTCAGACTGAACTTGTGGGACCTCAAGTGTAAGCCAATCATTTGAGCGGGTCATATAATGTCCATAATTAGAATCAAGCATCATTGTGATATATATAATTTCCCATCAATGACCTTTAAAGATAAATAAATGGCCTCACAGTATGGTACGCTGCAGCCACGTCCAAGGACAAAGGCAGGCTGTAGCGTGTCATTCACTCTGCTGAGAAGGTGATCGGCTGCAATCTGCCATCTCTCCAGGACCTGTACACCTCCACAAACCTGAATCGTGCAGGTAAGATTGTGGCCGACCCCTACTACCCCGGTCACAATCTGTTTGAGACCCTCCCCTCTAGCAGGAGGCTGCGGTCCATCAGGGCCAAAACCTCACGCCACAAGAACAGCTTCTACCCCTCTGCAGTGAGCCTCATCAACAAGATAAACAATACAATATTGTAGATGAACAATATTTATAGATATGGTATGTCATAAATGTCTAGATGCAACAGTACTGTCTACCTGTATGTCATATATGTTATGATTAATTGAAAATGGGGGACCCTGATGTAAACAAGACGAAAGTCTGCATCCCCTTAACAATTGTGTATTGAGCCGTACTGTATTGTACCCATTCTGCAATCTGTTACAATTTTCAATCAATTGATTGATTGATTGAACATTTTATTAACAGATTGCAGAATGGTTAATAATGGCACAATCAATCAAAGAACAGCCTTCTACCAGTGAGCCTCATCAACAAGAACAGCTTCTACCCCTCTGCAGTGAGCCTAGAGCCATATGAAATCCGCGATCACGGAATCGCGGCCGGAATCGCGGAATTGAGCAATAAAAATGGAATCAACTGTAAATAAAAAAAATAATTATAATTTTTTTTTTTTTTTATGTTGTGGGACTTGTACAGCACTTTGTTCAACTTTGTCAGTGCTGTAAAGTTTAAACCTTTTTAAATCTTAGACAAACAAAACACTTTGCTTTCATGAAATATTGTAAGCGTCATTTGAGGCTTTATAAAAGCAGCACAATGAACACAAATCTGTCAGTGCCGAGTCCGACCTCATCTTAAATAACAAACAGCATTGCTTGTTGTAGTTAACAAAGAGAGGCAGAGTTGATTTTGCAAAAAAAAATATATATATCATTTATATTTTTATATTTTTTAATAATCAAATTTTATTTTCATATTCATTTACATGAATATTCGAATCCCATGCCCATCGAACGAAGCTTCGAAGTATTTAAGACAGCCCTATTAAATGGACTGTTTGTTATATCTTATTAAATTGTGGACATTTATTCATTTCCACTTATTAGACACTATTTCTGATGGTAAAATGAGCGTACAAAGCAAAATACAGAATTCTGAAATATTAAAACGGAAAAAACGGAATTTGGGAAAAAATTAAATGGAATTTGGAAAAAAATAAAACGGATTTAATATGGCTCTAAGTGAGCCTCATCAACAAGAACAGCTTCTACCCCTCTGCAGTGAGCCTCATCAACAAGAACAGCTTCTACCTCTCTGCAGTGAGCCTCATCAACAAGAACAGCTTCCTCTGCAGTGAGCCTCATCAACAAGAACAGCTTCTACCTCTCTGCAGTGAGCCTCATCAACAAGAACAGCTTCTACCTCTCTGCAGTGAGCCTCATCAACAAGAACAGCTTCTACCTCTCTGCAGTGAGCCTCATAAACAAGAACAGCTTCCTCTGCAGTGAGCCTCATCAACAAGAACAGCTTCTACCTCTCTGCAGTGAGCCTCATCAACAAGAACAGCTTCTACCTCTCTGCAGTGAGCCTCATCAACAAGAACAGCTTCCTCTGCAGTGAGCCTCATCAACAAGAACAGCTTCCTCAGCAGTGAGCCTAATCAACAAGAACAGCTTCTACCTCTCTGCAGTGAGCCTCATCAACAAGAACAGCTTCCTCTGCAGTGAGCCTCATCAACAAGAACAGCTTCTACCCCTCTGCAGTGAGCCTCATCAACAAGAACAGCTTCCTCTGCAGTGAGCCTCATCAACAAGAACAGCTTCCTCTGCAGTGAGCCTCATCAACAAGAACAGCTTCATCTGCAGTGAGCCTCATCAACAAGAACAGCTTCCTCTGCAGTGAGCCTCATCAACAAGAACAGCTTCTACCTCTCTGCAGTGAGCCGCATCAACAAGAACAGCTTCCTCTGCAGTGAGCCTCATCAACAAGAACAGCTTCTACCCCTCTGCAGTGAGTAGAGCTGCCGCGGTATTGATGTTTTCCTTACCGCACACATTTGCAAAATATTTCCTACCGCCGCGGTTATTACCGCACGCACACAAAAAATTAAAAAAAAAAAGTTTGAATGCATTTTTTTTTTAGTAGTAGTCTACTCTTTATAGCATATAGCCTGCCTCTAGTCTAAATGTCTATCTTTAGAGGATGACTTTGCAGCATGAATATTGTTTGGGATTCGGCAAGCACGCATTAGTTATTGAAAGTGAAACACGGATTCGAAGTTTCCCCTCTGGTCGTGCGCAGTTCACTCGGTGTCGCGGGCAGGGGTGGTTACCCCTAACCCCCCCGACCCTTTCTTATTATTATTACTATAAAGTTACTACTTTATAATAAAGGCATTCGTTTTGTGGCATTAACATTATATAGTTATACGTTCAATAACATCAGCGTATTTACCGCACCATAGCAAGGCAAGCAATACTCTATTACATATCTCAGTTCCTTTCTTTGCTCAGAGCGTGCTGAGTTGTCCCATTCTGCGGTCTGTTAATAAAGTTTTCAATCAGACAAGTGTATAGAACGAAGGGCTTTTATTATAACATTCGTTGCAGACAGTAAAATCATTATGTCTCGTTTAGTACTCCTGAGGAGCGATGGTAGTCCACTCCGGCGGAGAGTTAAAGCTAACGTTATTAGCCGTGTTGTGATGAGCTGACATTCAGGACGTAAAAAACGTGTGACGCGTCTCTCTTCTGACCAATCAGTGGTCTGCAATGTTTCACGTGACTTTTCTGGTACCCAATAGGGTAGGGGTGGACGGTATAAACGGTATACGGTATAAACGGTATGAATTTGCTCTACGGTATGGATTTTGAGTATACCGTGTAACCGGTAGTGCAGCTCTAAAATAGCAATGACGTCATGTAACCACAGCGCGACTATTTCACTGGCATTTGCCCCTAAAAATAGATAGAATTAGTCATAGATAATAGATATGTGCGAACTGGAAAAAGTTATTTAGGAGGCTTCGCGCAGTGGGCGTGCCAGCCCCTACCGCACGCATGTAAACACGGGTCTAGTAGTCTAGTGGGACGGGACACGGGAGCTGTCGGCGTCTCCCTGAGCTAACGTTAGCTTAGCTACCGTTACAAAATGACCCAGTCAACTATTCACTTTTAGTTTAATACATGATGGGGCATTGTCTAACCGAACGGTATCTAGTCGGCCAGCTACCGATAGCTCCTGACATCAACAAACGCTCCACAAAGTCTAGTACTAGAGACGTGTATGCTACCTGTTAGCTCACGTTAACACAAGTTAGTTCACCGTTCAAAACGAAATGTCCCATTGAACTAAATAATTCACTGAGGCGTTGTATTAACGTTATATATGCAGTAGCTACAGATAGCTCATGATATCAATGTCTTATAACACTGATTCGATGCGTATTCGAGCTGAGGGCTTGCTAACGTTATAATACCAATACAATAGGGTCCAGGTGCAGCGCCGGAGAATCCTGGCCGTAGCTCTGCTCGAGGCTACTCGAGTATAGGTCCAGGTGCAGCTCCGGAGAATTCTGGCCGTAGCTGGAGGCTACTAGAGTACACACAGACAGTGGAGCTTGTTGCGTGGTGGCGATGTCTCGCAGATAATACCAGTACAAGTCTAATTATATAATATATATATTTTATAAAAAAAAAAAAATTATATAAAATAAAAATTTTTTTTTTATCAAAAACGATGATACCGTGATATATACCGTTACCGTCTATGCTTCAAATTATACCGTGATATAAATTTTAGACCATACCGTCCACCCCTACAATAGGGTCGCTTGGAACCTCGATAGAGGAGTAGGGTATATCTGCAGAGCCGCAAGCCCAACGAGAGGAGGGTAATTTATTATTATTATTATAAAAAACAGCGGTGACGCGGTATTCAGCCTACTCTGCGGTGGCCGTGATGTAACAGCGATACCGCGGTAATGCGGTAATCGCGGCAGCTCTAGAGTGAGCCTCATCAACAAGAACAGCTTCTACCCCTCTGCAGTGAGCCTCATCAACAAGAACAGCTTCTACCTCTCTGCAGTGAGCCTCATCAACAAGAACAGCTTCCTCTGCAGTGAGCCTCATCAACAAGAACAGCTTCTACCTCTCTGCAGTGAGCCTCATCAACAAGAACAGCTTCTACCTCTCTGCAGTGAGCCTCATCAACAAGAACAACTTCTACCTCTCTGCAGTGAGCCTCATAAACAAGAACAGCTTCCTCTGCAGTGAGCCTCATCAACAAGAACAGCTTCTACCTCTCTGCAGTGAGCCTCATCAACAAGAACAGCTTCCTCTGCAGTGAGCCTCATCAACAAGAACAGCTTCCTCGGCAGTGAGCCTCATCAACAAGAACAGCTTCTACCTCTCTGCAGTGAGCCTCATCAACAAGAACAGCTTCCTCTGCAGTGAGCCTCATCAACAAGAACAGCTTCATCTGCAGTGAGCCTCATCAACAAGAACAGCTTCCTCTGCAGTGAGCCTCATCAACAAGAACAGCTTCTACCTCTCTGCAGTGAGCCTCATCAACAAGAACAGCTTCCTCTGCAGTGAGCCTCATCAACAAGAACAGCTTCATCTGCAGTGAGCCTCATCAACAAGAACAGCTTCCTCTGCAGTGAGCCTCATCAACAAGAACAGCTTCCTCTGCAGTGAGCCTCATCAACAAGAACAGCTTCTACCCCTCTGCAGTGAGCCTCATCAACAAGAACAGCTTCTACCCCTCTGCAGTGAGCCTCATCAACAAGAACAGCTTCTACCTCTCTGCAGTGAGCCTCATCAACAAGAACAGCTTCCTCAGCAGTGAGCCTAATCAACAAGAACAGCTTCTACCTCTCTGCAGTGAGCCTCATCAACAAGAACAGCTTCCTCTGCAGTGAGCCTCATCAACAAGAACAGCTTCTACCCCTCTGCAGTGAGCCTCATCAACAAGAACAGCTTCCTCTGCAGTGAGCCTCATCAACAAGAACAGCTTCCTCTGCAGTGAGCCTCATCAACAAGAACAGCTTCATCTGCAGTGAGCCTCATCAACAAGAACAGCTTCCTCTGCAGTGAGCCTCATCAACAAGAACAGCTTCTACCTCTCTGCAGTGAGCCGCATCAACAAGAACAGCTTCCTCTGCAGTGAGCCTCATCAACAAGAACAGCTTCTACCCCTCTGCAGTGAGTAGAGCTGCCGCGGTATTGATGTTTTCCTTACCGCACACATTTGCAAAATATTTCCTACCGCCGCGGTTATTACCGCACGCACACAAAAAATTTAAAAAAAAAAGTTTGAATGCATTTTTTTTTTAGTAGTAGTCTACTCTTTATAGCATATAGCCTGCCTCTAGTCTAAATGTCTATCTTTAGAGGATGACTTTGCAGCATGAATATTGTTTGGGATTCGGCAAGCACGCATTAGTTATTGAAAGTGAAACACAGATTCGAAGTTTCCCCTCTGGTCGTGCGCAGTTCACTCGGTGTCGCGGGCAGGGGTGGTTACCCCTAACCCCCCCGACCCTTTCTTATTATTATTACTATAAAGTTACTACTTTATAATAAAGGCATTCGTTTTGTGGCATTAACATTATATAGTTATACGTTCAATAACATCAGCGTATTTACCGCACCATAGCAAGGCAAGCAATACTCTATTACATATCTCAGTTCCTTTCTTTGCTCAGAGCGTGCTGAGTTGTCCCATTCTGCGGTCTGTTAATAAAGTTTTCAATCAGACAAGTGTATAGAACGAAGGGCTTTTATTATAACATTCGTTGCAGACAGTAAAATCATTATGTCTCGTTTAGTACTCCTGAGGAGCGATGGTAGTCCACTCCGGCGGAGAGTTAAAGCTAACGTTATTAGCCGTGTTGTGATGAGCTGACATTCAGGACGTAAAAAACGTGTGACGCGTCTCTCTTCTGACCAATCAGTGGTCTGCAATGTTTCACGTGACTTTTCTGGTACCCAATAGGGTAGGGGTGGACGGTATAAACGGTATACGGTATAAACGGTATGAATTTGCTCTACGGTATGGATTTTGAGTATACCGTGTAACCGGTAGTGCAGCTCTAAAATAGCAATGACGTCATGTAACCACAGCGCGACTATTTCACTGGCATTTGCCCCTAAAAATAGATAGAATTAGTCATAGATAATAGATATGTGCGAACTGGAAAAAGTTATTTAGGAGGCTTCGCGCAGTGGGCGTGCCAGCCCCTACCGCACGCATGTAAACACGGGTCTAGTAGTCTAGTGGGACGGGACACGGGAGCTGTCGGCGTCTCCCTGAGCTAACGTTAGCTTAGCTACCGTTACAAAATGACCCAGTCAACTATTCACTTTTAGTTTAATACATGATGGGGCATTGTCTAACCGAACGGTATCTAGTCGGCCAGCTACCGATAGCTCCTGACATCAACAAACGCTCCACAAAGTCTAGTACTAGAGACGTGTATGCTACCTGTTAGCTCACGTTAACACAAGTTAGTTCACCGTTCAAAACGAAATGTCCCATTGAACTAAATAATTCACTGAGGCGTTGTATTAACGTTATATATGCAGTAGCTACAGATAGCTCATGATATCAATGTCTTATAACACTGATTCGATGCGTATTCGAGCTGAGGGCTTGCTAACGTTATAATACCAATACAATAGGGTCCAGGTGCAGCGCCGGAGAATCCTGGCCGTAGCTCTGCTCGAGGCTACTCGAGTATAGGTCCAGGTGCAGCTCCGGAGAATTCTGGCCGTAGCTGGAGGCTACTAGAGTACACACAGACAGTGGAGCTTGTTGCGTGGTGGCGATGTCTCGCAGATAATACCAGTACAAGTCTAATTATATAATATATATATTTTATAAAAAAAAAAAAATTATATAAAATAAAAAAATTTTTTTTATCAAAAACGATGATACCGTGATATATACCGTTACCGTCTATGCTTCAAATTATACCGTGATATAAATTTTAGACCATACCGTCCACCCCTACAATAGGGTCGCTTGGAACCTCGATAGAGGAGTAGGGTATATCTGCAGAGCCGCAAGCCCAACGAGAGGAGGGTAATTTATTATTATTATTATAAAAAACAGCGGTGACGCGGTATTCAGCCTACTCTGCGGTGGCCGTGATGTAACAGCGATACCGCGGTAATGCGGTAATCGCGGCAGCTCTAGAGTGAGCCTCATCAACAAGAACAGCTTCTACCCCTCTGCAGTGAGCCTCATCAACAAGAACAGCTTCTACCTCTCTGCAGTGAGCCTCATCAACAAGAACAGCTTCCTCTGCAGTGAGCCTCATCAACAAGAACAGCTTCTACCTCTCTGCAGTGAGCCTCATCAACAAGAACAGCTTCTACCTCTCTGCAGTGAGCCTCATCAACAAGAACAACTTCTACCTCTCTGCAGTGAGCCTCATAAACAAGAACAGCTTCCTCTGCAGTGAGCCTCATCAACAAGAACAGCTTCTACCTCTCTGCAGTGAGCCTCATCAACAAGAACAGCTTCCTCTGCAGTGAGCCTCATCAACAAGAACAGCTTCCTCGGCAGTGAGCCTCATCAACAAGAACAGCTTCTACCTCTCTGCAGTGAGCCTCATCAACAAGAACAGCTTCCTCTGCAGTGAGCCTCATCAACAAGAACAGCTTCATCTGCAGTGAGCCTCATCAACAAGAACAGCTTCCTCTGCAGTGAGCCTCATCAACAAGAACAGCTTCTACCTCTCTGCAGTGAGCCTCATCAACAAGAACAGCTTCCTCTGCAGTGAGCCTCATCAACAAGAACAGCTTCATCTGCAGTGAGCCTCATCAACAAGAACAGCTTCCTCTGCAGTGAGCCTCATCAACAAGAACAGCTTCCTCTGCAGTGAGCCTCATCAACAAGAACAGCTTCTACCCCTCTGCAGTGAGCCTCATCAACAACAGCTTCTACCCCTCTGCAGTGAGCCTCATCAACAAGAACAGCTTCTACCTCTCTGCAGTGAGCCTCATCAACAAGAACAGCTTCCTCAGCAGTGAGCCTAATCAACAAGAACAGCTTCTACCTCTCTGCAGTGAGCCTCATCAACAAGAACAGCTTCCTCTGCAGTGAGCCTCATCAACAAGAACAGCTTCTACCCCTCTGCAGTGAGCCTCATCAACAAGAACAGCTTCCTCTGCAGTGAGCCTCATCAACAAGAACAGCTTCCTCTGCAGTGAGCCTCATCAACAAGAACAGCTTCATCTGCAGTGAGCCTCATCAACAAGAACAGCTTCCTCTGCAGTGAGCCTCATCAACAAGAACAGCTTCTACCTCTCTGCAGTGAGCCGCATCAACAAGAACAGCTTCCTCTGCAGTGAGCCTCATCAACAAGAACAGCTTCTACCCCTCTGCAGTGAGTAGAGCTGCCGCGGTATTGATGTTTTCCTTACCGCACACATTTGCAAAATATTTCCTACCGCCGCGGTTATTACCGCACGCACACAAAAAATTTAAAAAAAAAAGTTTGAATGCATTTTTTTTTTAGTAGTAGTCTACTCTTTATAGCATATAGCCTGCCTCTAGTCTAAATGTCTATCTTTAGAGGATGACTTTGCAGCATGAATATTGTTTGGGATTCGGCAAGCACGCATTAGTTATTGAAAGTGAAACACAGATTCGAAGTTTCCCCTCTGGTCGTGCGCAGTTCACTCGGTGTCGCGGGCAGGGGTGGTTACCCCTAACCCCCCCGACCCTTTCTTATTATTATTACTATAAAGTTACTACTTTATAATAAAGGCATTCGTTTTGTGGCATTAACATTATATAGTTATACGTTCAATAACATCAGCGTATTTACCGCACCATAGCAAGGCAAGCAATACTCTATTACATATCTCAGTTCCTTTCTTTGCTCAGAGCGTGCTGAGTTGTCCCATTCTGCGGTCTGTTAATAAAGTTTTCAATCAGACAAGTGTATAGAACGAAGGGCTTTTATTATAACATTCGTTGCAGACAGTAAAATCATTATGTCTCGTTTAGTACTCCTGAGGAGCGATGGTAGTCCACTCCGGCGGAGAGTTAAAGCTAACGTTATTAGCCGTGTTGTGATGAGCTGACATTCAGGACGTAAAAAACGTGTGACGCGTCTCTCTTCTGACCAATCAGTGGTCTGCAATGTTTCACGTGACTTTTCTGGTACCCAATAGGGTAGGGGTGGACGGTATAAACGGTATACGGTATAAACGGTATGAATTTGCTCTACGGTATGGATTTTGAGTATACCGTGTAACCGGTAGTGCAGCTCTAAAATAGCAATGACGTCATGTAACCACAGCGCGACTATTTCACTGGCATTTGCCCCTAAAAATAGATAGAATTAGTCATAGATAATAGATATGTGCGAACTGGAAAAAGTTATTTAGGAGGCTTCGCGCAGTGGGCGTGCCAGCCCCTACCGCACGCATGTAAACACGGGTCTAGTAGTCTAGTGGGACGGGACACGGGAGCTGTCGGCGTCTCCCTGAGCTAACGTTAGCTTAGCTACCGTTACAAAATGACCCAGTCAACTATTCACTTTTAGTTTAATACATGATGGGGCATTGTCTAACCGAACGGTATCTAGTCGGCCAGCTACCGATAGCTCCTGACATCAACAAACGCTCCACAAAGTCTAGTACTAGAGACGTGTATGCTACCTGTTAGCTCACGTTAACACAAGTTAGTTCACCGTTCAAAACGAAATGTCCCATTGAACTAAATAATTCACTGAGGCGTTGTATTAACGTTATATATGCAGTAGCTACAGATAGCTCATGATATCAATGTCTTATAACACTGATTCGATGCGTATTCGAGCTGAGGGCTTGCTAACGTTATAATACCAATACAATAGGGTCCAGGTGCAGCGCCGGAGAATCCTGGCCGTAGCTCTGCTCGAGGCTACTCGAGTATAGGTCCAGGTGCAGCTCCGGAGAATTCTGGCCGTAGCTGGAGGCTACTAGAGTACACACAGACAGTGGAGCTTGTTGCGTGGTGGCGATGTCTCGCAGATAATACCAGTACAAGTCTAATTATATAATATATATATTTTATAAAAAAAAATAAATTATATAAAATAAAATTTTTTTTTTTATCAAAAACGATGATACCGTGATATATACCGTTACCGTCTATGCTTCAAATTATACCGTGATATAAATTTTAGACCATACCGTCCACCCCTACAATAGGGTCGCTTGGAACCTCGATAGAGGAGTAGGGTATATCTGCAGAGCCGCAAGCCCAACGAGAGGAGGGTAATTTATTATTATTATTATAAAAAACAGCGGTGACGCGGTATTCAGCCTACTCTGCGGTGGCCGTGATGTAACAGCGATACCGCGGTAATGCGGTAATCGCGGCAGCTCTAGAGTGAGCCTCATCAACAAGAACAGCTTCTACCCCTCTGCAGTGAGCCTCATCAACAAGAACAGCTTCTACCTCTCTGCAGTGAGCCTCATCAACAAGAACAGCTTCCTCTGCAGTGAGCCTCATCAACAAGAACAGCTTCTACCTCTCTGCAGTGAGCCTCATCAACAAGAACAGCTTCTACCTCTCTGCAGTGAGCCTCATCAACAAGAACAACTTCTACCTCTCTGCAGTGAGCCTCATAAACAAGAACAGCTTCCTCTGCAGTGAGCCTCATCAACAAGAACAGCTTCTACCTCTCTGCAGTGAGCCTCATCAACAAGAACAGCTTCCTCTGCAGTGAGCCTCATCAACAAGAACAGCTTCCTCGGCAGTGAGCCTCATCAACAAGAACAGCTTCTACCTCTCTGCAGTGAGCCTCATCAACAAGAACAGCTTCCTCTGCAGTGAGCCTCATCAACAAGAACAGCTTCATCTGCAGTGAGCCTCATCAACAAGAACAGCTTCCTCTGCAGTGAGCCTCATCAACAAGAACAGCTTCTACCTCTCTGCAGTGAGCCTCATCAACAAGAACAGCTTCCTCTGCAGTGAGCCTCATCAACAAGAACAGCTTCATCTGCAGTGAGCCTCATCAACAAGAACAGCTTCCTCTGCAGTGAGCCTCATCAACAAGAACAGCTTCCTCTGCAGTGAGCCTCATCAACAAGAACAGCTTCTACCCCTCTGCAGTGAGCCTCATCAACAAGAACAGCTTCTACCCCTCTGCAGTGAGCCTCATCAACAAGAACAGCTTCTACCCCTCTGCAGTGAGCCTCATCAACAAGAACAGCTTCCTCTGCAGTGAGCCTCATCAACAAGAACAGCTTCTACCCCTCTGCAGTGAGCCTCATCAACAAGAACAGCTTCTACCACTCTGCAGTGAGCCTCATCAACAAAGGCTCGAGACCCTCACCCCCCCCCCCCCCCCCCCCCACTGTGTTACATTAACACACCCCTACTGGACTATATACTTGTATATACAATCAAAAAATACTTGTTCATATTTCACTGTTCATACTTTTTGCACATAACTGCTCAATTGCACAGCCCTGCTAAATATCCCATCCCACTGTAGTTATTTGTATTATATTTAGTGTATATACTTGACTACATCTTGCACAGTTGTACAGCCCTGGCCTATTTTTATTTAATTTAAATACATTTTTTTTTTTTTACTTATACTATATTCTATTGTGCTTATATTTAATTTAGTTTATATCCCATTTTATTTTATTCCACCTCTTTATTTTACAGTTGTACAGCCCTGTCCTATTTTTTATTATTATTTCATAATTCTATTCTATTCTATTGTGCTTCTATCTTAATAATTTAGTTCATATTTCATTTTATTTTGTTCCACCTTTTTAATTTATAATCTGTCCATTAATGTCGCACCGAAAAACGACCAAATCAAATTCCTCCTTGTGGTATGTGAAAACCACTTCGGCAATAAAGACCTTTCTGATTCTGATTCTGGTTGGCTGTGTAACTCCAGGGGTATTTCCATATAGAGGACACTAGGGGGAACCAGATGGCAAAACAATGAGCCTTGAATACACACACTGTATACAAATAACATTTTGCTTAGAGGCACTGCTCAAATGTAGCGTGGACAACTTGCAATACAGCATGCATATGACAACATATATAACGATAGACTGAAACGTAGGCAACGCTCATAATTCCCCCAGTG
This sequence comes from Notolepis coatsorum, assembly GCF_963971535.1. Classification (NCBI taxonomy): domain Eukaryota; kingdom Metazoa; phylum Chordata; class Actinopteri; order Aulopiformes; family Paralepididae; genus Notolepis; species Notolepis coatsorum. The sequence continues at coordinate 133,210,596 of NC_140174.1, read as the reverse complement.
TTTACACTGTCCGGCGAGTGTCCGCTCGCTCTGCTGTTCATACCTGATTGGGTAGGATGTCCCTCTCCCTGACAGTGACACCCTCCCCCTTACAAGTAACTACATCTGCCTGCGCTGCCACAGTGCCGCAGTTCCTCTCAGGTCTTCCATCTCAAGTCCTATAGTGCAGGAGCGTGTGCCCGACCAGGAGCGCACACGCTACTATGAGCTCCACGCTGCATGCTGCGCGCCCGGGATCCTGAACGCACAACGCTGGATCTGTCAAGGAAGGACACCAATTCAGATTTGAACGAGGTCCATTTGACGGGACGTTTCAATATTTCATATGGATGTAATAATAAACTGCAAAACAAAAAGTTGGCAGAGGACACCCGCCGCGGGGCGCTCCCGTGCGTAATTACCGACTCGCAACATTGATTGCGCACAATCTCTCATCACTTGCAAGTGATTTCCAGAGAGAGAAAGAGAGACGAGTCTCACGGTCTCTCACCTAATGCAAGTGGGTTCAATGTTAGTGCATCGTTGTTTGGATAGGGGTTGCAAAAGTTTGCGTAAAGGGTCGCCCTAACCGGATCCGCACAATCATCCACCATGTCTGCGATACGGAGGAAATTCGGCGAGGACTACCAGGTGGTGAACACCAACACCAGGGACATGACTTTCTCTGCGCCCGTGAAGAGGAAGAGGCAGCGCTTCGTGGAGAAGAACGGCCGCTGCAACGTCCAGCACGGTAACCTGGGCGGCGAGACGAGCCGGTATCTCTCCGACATCTTCACCACGCTGGTCGACCTCAAGTGGCGGTGGAACATGCTCATCTTCATCCTCACCTACACCGTGGCGTGGCTGGTCATGGCTTCCATGTGGTGGATCATCGCCTACATCCGCGGTGACCTGAGCCACAACGGCCACGCCGACTCGTACACGCCGTGCGTCGCCAACGTGTACAATTTTCCCTCCGCGTTCCTGTTCTTCATCGAGACGGAGGCGACCATCGGGTATGGCTACCGCTACATCACGGAGAAGTGTCCCGAGGGCATCATATTGTTCCTCTTCCAGTCGCTGCTGGGCTCCATCGTGGACGCGTTCCTCATCGGCTGCATGTTCATCAAGATGTCGCAGCCCAAGAAGCGCGCCGAGACGCTGATGTTCAGCCAGTACGCGGTGATCTCGCAGCGGGACGGGAAGCTGTGTCTCATGTTCCGTGTGGGGAACCTGCGGAACAGCCACATGGTGTCGGCGCAGATCAGGTGCAAACTCATCAAGGTAACGGCGCTGTGTGTTGTGTGTTGGAGCAGTAGTTTCGGAGCGTAATATAATGGGGCCAATACAAAAAAATAAAAATCACGTTTACATAATTCATGTTCGTTTAGCCAAGGTGGAAATGTCTGGCACGTTGCCAAAAATCCAGTTAATTTCAGTTCAGATTTTTATTCAAATGTATGTCATTATAAAGCACACGTACAACGAAAATAAGTTTGGCATCCAACCAGAGTGCAAATGTAACAGTATGAAGTGCAAAAGTTATATACAATGTACAGGTGATTAAACTGGATATAAAATATATACGGTTCAGATGTGTATTGTCATACAGGGAGCATTTGGCACAATGTACAATACAAATAAAAAAAAACGTGGGGGAAAGTAATTAAGTATTTTTTACTCAAGTACAGTACTTAAGTGCAAAAACTGGATTACTTAAATACTTTGAGTGGAGGACTGTGTATAATCAAGGTGTCTGTCACAACTTGTTCATTTAAGCATGAGAGATGATTAGAGAGGAACACCACTCAAAGGGAAAATTGTAATATGTTATTGCCAATTTGCCATGGCTCGAGACGATTCAGTCAATATCTGAACATGAGCTACTCTCACTCAAAGCCAGAAACCAGAGAAGAAGACTCAAACGTGTGATCAAGTATAACGTCTGGAGCTGCTCTATTGACAATGAATGGACCCGCGGAATGTTTTTTTTTAATTATTTTTTAATATATATATATATATATATATATATATATATATATATATATATATATAATATATATATATACAAATGTATTCTATAGTAGTGTTCTCAGTTCTGAATGTACCTATGAACTCAGAACATTACCCTGGGTGCTCAAAGTGTCATCTGACTATACAATATTTCCCAATTCATTGTCTATGGAGCAGCTTCAGACTTTATACTTGAAGTTAGAATTTTAGCACTCAGGCTTTTGGATTTGGGAGAGAGTTGCTCATTTTCATTAATGCGTGTACTGTCTTTAGACCAGAGGAACAACATGTATGAATTCAGAAATTTAGCATACTGTAGTTCCCCTTTTAAGTGACATTCAGTTAATTTGTGCTGAAATGGCTCATTATGCCTTTATGGCTGCGTTCCAACTCATGCATTGAATTTCCATTCATCTCCAGAATTGAATTGACATTCCCTCAGGGCCACAAATATACAAAAGGTTATGTCTGAAGGTCCCAGTGGAAGATGTGTTGCAAACTGGCTGTGACTATTTAAGATTTACCTCCTGCACTTCAGCCCAAAGCTGTCGTCTACTTTATTCAATACCTCATCATCTCTGATGTGCTGAGTCTGTTTTCAGGTACAAGGGGGGGCGGGGGGTCATCACAAACGGTCCCGCAGTCAGCAGAATGGCTGTCAGTGCCCCTCTACCTCTGTAGTAACTGACTGGGGATCAGATTAATGTCCCCCAAGGGGGACAGAGTGCCCAGGAAATCGGTCTCATTGACTGGAAGTTACATTGAACCAATTCTCCTCCGCTCCATCGATATCGAGTGGACCACAATGAAAAGGGGGACAGTATTTCCCATGTCCACTCCCCCCTAAAGGCACAAATGCCATTATCCCGGAAGAGCCAGTGGTCGAAAGTGAAATAAATCAAATCAAATGTATTTGTAAGGTCCGACAACACACGTTAATGTCCCCATGGGCCGGACACGTCTTCTTTAAACAAGTCAAGAAGAAACATCACAATAAATCAAGAACAACACAAAAACACCATAAAGTCCAAACAATTTAAAATAAATGCAACACTCTCAGACATACCCCACGCGAAGGTAAGGAAAAACTCACTAAAACCTAGCAATAGGAAAAAATGCACCACAGGCAATGTGGAGGAGACAAACCTTAGAAGGGCCGTTCAAGGGGGGGGGTCTCCCTTCTTAGATGTCGGTTGTTGGAGCCAAATGTATGATTTTGAAAGTGACTATTATGAATTATAAATTTGTATTATTGTTATGAATGAAGTCATGACTTATGTAAATAATGGGTTTTGTGATCATGTATTGTTGTGATTATTATATTGTGATGATGCAATGTAGGCCTATAGGCTATTGGTACTATATGAAGGTAGACTACTAATTTGCTTTGCTTTTATGGGACAATTGAATTATGGAGATGCCAATTGGGCAGGGTACAAAATAGTTACACGCCCAGCGCCATTGGCTTGTAGATTTATTCTTTGGCGATTAGAATTTAAGGTCTGCCCGCCACCTGGCGGCTAACAAAATACACTGCATCTACCGCTTCTCCTCCGCTCCAATCCACTCCCTCCAGGCCGCTCACAGTGGTTTAACACTGATGTAATATACAGGGCTCTACAGTGCGACCAAATTGCTCGCATATGTCCCTAAAAATATTTGTATGCGAACCGTAAAAATCAATTACGCGCACGCTGTGCGAATACAGATTATAGCCTCTCTCGTCTTTTTTTTCCTCCGCTGCGAGATCGTTAAAAAACTACAAGTCCCACATTGCACTCAAGCCAACGGTCCAATCACAGTAGAGTGAAGTGACTGGTTTCATGGGAAATAAAGCAAATGACCAATCGGAAGCTCTCATTTTGCTTGTTTACTTCCTGAAACTCCGCGATCAGGGCTCTCGTTTTCCGAGACACCAATTTATTATAATCTCTCTCTTACCAATAGATTTTAGAACACCTAGATTTATCGATGGCAATAGTAATATAACGTTAATGCAACCAAACGAATGCCTTGCTTTGTTAATCATAACGTTGATGCAGTAGCGTATGTCGGTGTGTTGGCTGTAACGGACATGACAATAACATAACGTGTACACATTAAAATTGCGATAATCTATTCTAACATTTTCAAATCGATGCAGTTGAATTTCCCCCTTAGGATCGATGCATTGTTACACCCCTACACCAAAGTCACTGGCCCACTGTGTATCTGTGTGTATAATAACTTGGCTAGCGTTATCAACAGCAGAGGTGGGCAATGGGTCCAGCTGCAGCGCCGGAGTGCAAGCGATGTGATGTAATTGGCAGACTCGACTGTCAATCAATGGTCTACCTGACACGCAAACTCAAACAATGTTTCTGTACTGGAGGTGTGATTGATTGATTGAAAACTTTATTAACAGATTGCAGAATGGGTACAATACAGTACAGCTCAATACACACAATTGTTAAGGGGATGCAGACCAGAGAAAGACTTTCGTCTTGTTTACATCAGGGTCCCCCATTTCAATTAATCAGGAAAGTGTACAGTAGGAAAGTGTACAGTATTTCAATAGGCAACCCTGAAAGGATTATTTTTCTAGAAGAGCAACACAGCCAAAACATAAGCATTGTATGCATAAAAGGGGCTAAAGTTAAGTGACTGAACCTTTTGTAGCAGTAGTTTGATTTGATAAGTTTATTTGATAGGGACAGTACATGTTAATGAACATCAAGTACAAAATACAAAATGTAAACATGCAGGGTTGTAGCAAGAGCTAATTTACACACATGCACAGTACAAATATACATTTATTTTTGAAAAAAAAAATAAACTCTGTTACTTGAAATATTTCCACTGTGCTCCTAAATATTTCTGGGTGCTCCTAAATTTCTTTGTGTGCTCCTAAATTTTTTCATTTAGGAGCACCTGTGCCCCTAGTGAAAAAGGTTAGCGTAGAGCCCTGATATACATGTAGTACAATGCTAAAGCAACAGATGGCGATGTACAAACATGAAGGCCATTTTCAACCAATGAGAAGGGTGAACCTGTGATATCCTGTTCAGGCTTTGTCACTCACATTCTGTTAGAGAAAGATTTGACGCCATTGTTGTTGTCGTTAGCTTACATGCTAACGTTAATGGCAGCGACCATGGCATTGTGGCTAGGCTAGCTATCATCGCTTAATAGAGCTAGTGAATGGATAAACAATGTTATTTAACATTGCAGAATGGGTACAATTACAATGCGGCTCAATACAAACAATTGTTAAGGGGCCCAGGGGGTGTATACTGTTGTAGTTTGAGCTAATTTACACCATGCTCCAAAAAAAAAAAAAAAAAATCTGCCGAGTGATGTGGCGCGGGGAGCGGGGAGCGCTCGATTCAAGGTGAGCGGTGAGCGACTTGGGGGCGGGGTCAACATGAGCGATTAGCGGAGCAATTCGTTTCCTTATATCGCTTCCTCCAGGGTTCCAACTTGTGTTGACAAAATGCAACCCTGTTCAGCTACGGGGAATCAGCGCTCTCTCTCTAGACTAGAAAGGTGCACTCAGTAGAGCACAGATGTCCGCCAGGGCGGCAGCCACACATAATAATAATAATAATAATAGATTGGATTTGTAATGCACTTTTTGTTCACTGGGATCCCAAAGTGCTACACTACATGGTTAAAACAGTTAAAAAAATAGAAATAAAATAGTTATTACTTGTGTCCCGACCCCACTTCTATGTTTCAATAAATTATTTGCATTTAAAACTATTAACGCTGACTCATTCCTTCAGTCCACTCAAAATTATGCTAATATTCCTTATGTTGTTTATGATATTAATTGAAAATAGCATATGAGAGTATTATATGTAATAATAACACATGGCGATATACTAAAAAGCTATTTATAATTTTTGGCTAGTAAAAAATCTGCCCGGCTGGTACTTTTAAAAATCTACCAGCCAAATGGCTGGTAAGTCAAAAAGTTAAGTTTGTTCCCTGCAATTGGGATGCATGTGGCCAATTTGGGGAAACCGGCATCAGGTGTTAAGATGGGTTGGCCGTCACACAGCCAGTGTTCTAAAATGTTTGGTATGTGGCGACATGTTTTTTTGACCGCTGCAGAGCAGCCTATGTTTTGATTTATTCTACACTATGATTTCTCTGTCAAATGGTAAGACAAGCATTTCCTAAATTTCATTGTGGGGATTATTGGAATCCGAAGATCTGAAAGGAAAATCTGAAAGGAAAATAAATGTCAAATGTAAAATCCGATCTCCCGAGTGCTGATATTTAAGCGCGTCAACCAAGTGCATACCAGTAGAACCAGAAGGCGCATTTACGTTGAACAAAGTCTGCACCTTTATCTGTGATAGTAGTGTTGCAATAAAACAGGCAAAGCAGTTGGTAAGCATGCACTCATATGCGTAATGAAACACTGATAAGTGCATGCAATAGCAACTGAACATTTTGAAAGATAAAAAATAGAGCTGATGGCGGATCTATTTGAGGCAAGGGGGCGGCGCAGAGAGGGTCTCATCCTCCCGGGTCATCATCACGGGACGTCCAATACTCCGGACGGGACAGGCGTTAGAGAGTTTGTGTGATTGTGATGGGCGGACATAGCAATAGATACAAGAGGTAAGCATATACCGTATGTGAATAGAATAGATATATGTAGTGAGCATATTATGTGAATAGAATAGAAGTACTTAACCCAGCAATGAACTCTAAAACCACGTTGACAGACCACGGACAGAAGACAGTAAGAAGCTGATCCATGGCCTTTGTGGTGTACGTAGAACAGTCACTGCAATCTTGGCCAAGACCTCGAGACATCCACCACCTTGGTCAACACTATGAGACAACCACTCAGAGAGATGGGGGGGGGGGGGGGGGGTTAGAGAGTTCCCATGTTTGTAGTGGACGGAGATGGAGCAATAAATACATGTAGTGAGCATATGCATACATGGTGACAGTAGAACCACAGCATAAGAAAATTGTGAAATTGAGCAATAGATAGAACCACAAAAAGCATATGTATACAAGGACGCGGGAAGTCGGTCAGACTTGGGGGTGCGGGAGTCGGAGATAAATAATAATAATGTCATATTAAATGCATGCGCGAAGCGCATCATTCGTGATTTTCCATTCATTTGAAAGATCAATATTTTACACTACAACAAACAAACTTGAACACCAACATGTGGACAGTTCACACACGAAATGCAGCAGTTTTTTCTCTAATCAGAAGACGATTTATTGTCGATAGACGCAAGCGGCAACAACTAGCGTTTGGACTTTCGTTTCGCACACCGCACAGGATCTGTGTGTGTGTGTGTGTGTGTGTGTGTGTGTGTGTGTCACTGTCACAACAACAATCGCTGCAGGAGCGATAATAAACACACATTACCTATTCCGAAGACGGTAAAACACAGAGGGTGGTCTTGCATTCAGGAGTGGTGGAAATAAACTCCTTCATGACAACATGAATGTCCAGTGAGTCCAGAATATCCTGCTGCAGCAAGTCCAGGTTATTATTATTAAAGAAATCAGATATCGTTTTTGAGACATTTCTTTTCTGAGACACAAGTAAACACACTCTCCACTTCAGTCAGTCCTCCCTCTCTGCAATTCGTTCCCGCTTACAACATCGCAGACAGATATATTCCTTTACTGCGAATTGTCCCAAAAACTATTCCAGGCCGCTATTTATTTTACCAACGGATTTCTAGTTCCGCGTTGACGCTTCCAGGCCGCGTCTATTCGAATCCCAACTGGTTCATGAGTCGGCTACACGCTGCTTTAATAACACTGCATTATCGAGACAGCGCCCCTATGGATCTGGCAATGAATTCCAAGAATAGGGTAAATCTGCAGTGCCGCTCCGCTCTATGACATTGAGTAGCCTCGGTATTCCAATGGAATAAAGGCCAAAACAACCTTGCAGTTGCAGTTACACTCCCCGCCAGCAGGGGGTGCTGGAGCACCCGCCGCACCCCCACTTCCCACGCCCCTGTATGTATACAGGATGAGATACAAGACAATAGCTCAGGGCCGCACGCCCTGCTCCGCATTCCAATTCGGATCAACTCTGTTTCGAAGTTGTAAAACATCCGTTCCTAGGATGAAATGAGAGCCGAGACAGCAGCTGCTGCTGGACGCGGTACCGTAACCTGGATGAAAGGCAGAGCGGCTCGGCGCGCCATTCGGTTTATTGTAGCTAAAGCGTCGCCTTCACATGACATCTACGACAATTATAAATTTGTATTATTGTTATGAATGAAGTCATGACTTATGTAAATAATGGGTTTTGTGATCATGTATTGTTGTGATTATTATATTGTGATGATGCAATGTAGGCCTATAGGCTATTGGTACTATATGACGGTAGACTACTAATTTGCTTTGCTTTTATGGGACAATTGAATTATGGAGATGCCAATTGGGCAGGGTACAAAATAGTTACACGCCCAGCGCCATTGGCTTGTAGATTTATTCTTTGGCGATTAGAATTTAAGGTCTGCCCGCCACCTGGCGGCTAACAAAATACACTGCATCTACCGCTTCTCCTCCGCTCCAATCCACTCCCTCCAGGCCGCTCACAGTGGTTTAACACTGATGTAATATACAGGGCTCTACAGTGCGACCAAATTGCTCGCATATGTCCCTAAAAATATTTGTATGCGAACCGTAATTCGCACGCTGTGCGAATACAGATTATAGCCTCTCTTGTCTTTTTTTTCCTCCGCTGCGAGATCGTTAAAAAACTACAAGTCCCACATTGCACTCAAGCCAACGGTCCAATCACAGTAGAGTGAAGTGACTGGTTTCATGGGAAATAAAGCAAATGACCAATCGGAAGCTCTCATTTTGCTTGTTTACTTCCTGAAACTCCACGATCAGGGCTCTCGTTTTCCGAGACACCAACTTATTATAATCTCTCTCTTACCAATATATTTTAGAACACCTAGATTTATCGATGGCAATAGTAATATAACGTTAATGCAACCAAACGAATGCCTTGCTTTGTTAATCATAACGTTGATGCAGTAGCGTATGTCGGTGTGTTGGCTGTAACGGACATGACAATAACATAACGTGTACACATTAAAATTGCGATAATCTATTCTAACATTTTCAAATCGATGCAGTTGAATTTCCCCCTTAGGATCGATGCATTGTTACACCCCTACACCAAAGTCACTGGCCCACTGTGTATCTGTGTGTATAATAACTTGGCTAGCGTTATCAACAGCAGAGGTGGGCAATGGGTCCAGCTGCAGCGCCGGAGTGCAAGCGATGTGATGTAATTGGCAGACTCGACTGTCAATCAATGGTCTACCTGACACGCAAACTCAAACAATGTTTCTGTACTGGAGGTGTGATTGATTGATTGAAAACTTTATTAACAGATTGCAGAATGGGTACAATACAGTACAGCTCAATACACACAATTGTTAAGGGGATGCAGACCAGAGAAAGACTTTCGTCTTGTTTACATCAGGGTCCCCCATTTCAATTAATCAGGAAAGTGTACAGTAGGAAAGTGTACAGTATTTCAATAGGCAACCCTGAAAGGATTATTTTTCTAGAAGAGCAACACAGCCAAAACATAAGCATTGTATGCATAAAAGGGGCTAAAGTTAAGTGACTGAACCTTTTGTAGCAGTAGTTTGATTTGATAAGTTTATTTGATAGGGACAGTACATGTTAATGAACATCAAGTACAAAATACAAAATGTAAACATGCAGGGCTGTAGCAAGAGCTAATTTACACACATGCACAGTACAAATATACATTTATTTTTGAAAAAAAAATAAACTCTGTTACTTGAAATATTTCCACTGTGCTCCTAAATATTTTTGGGTGCTCCTAAATTTCTTTGTGTGCTCCTAAATTTTTTCATTTAGGAGCACCTGTGCCCCTAGTGAAAAAGGTTAGCGTAGAGCCCTGATATACATGTAGTACAATGCTAAAGCAACAGATGGCGATGTACAAACATGAAGGCCATTTTCAACCAATGAGAAGGGTGAACCTGTGATATCCTGTTCAGGCTTTGTCACTCACATTCTGTTAGAAAAAGATTTGACGCCATTGTTGTTGTCGTTAGCTTACATGCTAACGTTAATGGCAGCGACCATAGCATTGTGGCTAGGCTAGCTATCATCGCTTAATAGAGCTAGTGAATGGATAAACAACGTTATTTAACATTGCAGAATGGGTACAATTACAATGCGGCTCAATACAAACAATTGTTAAGGGGCCCAGGGGGTGTATACTGTAGTAGTTTGAGCTAATTTACACCATGCTCCAAAAAAAAAAAAAAAATCTGCCGAGTGATGTGGCGCGGAGCGCTCGATTCAAGGTGAGCGGTGAGCGACTTGGGGGCGGGGTCAACATGAGCGATTAGCGGAGCAATTCGTTTCCTTATATCGCTTCCTCCAGGGTTCCAACTTGTGTTGACAAAATGCAACCCTGTTCAGCTACGGGGAATCAGCGCTCTCTCTCTAGACTAGAAAGGTGCACTCAGTAGAGCACAGATGTCCGCCAGGGCGGCAGCCACACATAATAATAATAATAATAATAGATTGGATTTGTAATGCACTTTTTGTTCACTGGGATCCCAAAGTGCTACACTACATGGTTAAAACAGTTAAAAAAATAGAAATAAAATAGTTATTACTTGTGTCCCGACCCCACTTCTATGTTTCAATAAATTATTTGCATTTAAAACTATTAACGCTGACTCATTCCTTCAGTCCACTCAAAATTATGCTAATATTCCTTATGTTGTTTATGATATTAATTGAAAATAGCATATGAGAGTATTATATGTAATAATAACACATGGCGATATACTAAAAAGCTATTTATAATTTTTGGCTAGTAAAAAATCTGCCCGGCTGGTACTTTTAAAAATCTACCAGCCAAATGGCTGGTAAGTCAAAAAGTTAAGTTTGTTCCCTGCAATTGGGATGCATGTGGCCAATTTGGGGAAACCGGCATCAGGTGTTAAGATGGGTTGGCCGTCACACAGCCAGTGTTCTAAAATGTTTGGTATGTGGCGACATGTTTTTTTGACCGCTGCAGAGCAGCCTATGTTTTGATTTATTCTACACTATGATTTCTCTGTCAAATGGTAAGACAAGCATTTCCTAAATTTCATTGTGGGGATTATTGGAATCCGAAGATCTGAAAGGAAAATCTGAAAGGAAAATAAATGTCAAATGTAAAATCCGATCTCCCGAGTGCTGATATTTAAGCGCGTCAACCAAGTGCATACCAGTAGAACCAGAAGGCGCATTTACGTTGAACAAAGTCTGCACCTTTATCTGTGATAGTAGTGTTGCAATAAAACAGGCAAAGCAGTTGGTAAGCATGCACTCATATGCGTAATGAAACACTGATAAGTGCATGCAATAGCAACTGAACATTTTGAAAGATAAAAAATAGAGCTGATGGCGGATCTATTTGAGGCAAGGGGGCGGCGCAGAGAGGGTCTCATCCTCCCGGGTCATCATCACGGGACGTCCAATACTCCGGACGGGACAGGCGTTAGAGAGTTTGTGTGATTGTGATGGGCGGACATAGCAATAGATACAAGAGGTAAGCATATACCGTATGTGAATAGAATAGATATATGTAGTGAGCATATTATGTGAATAGAATAGAAGTACTTAACCCAGCAATGAACTCTAAAACCACGTTGACAGACCACGGACAGAAGACAGTAAGAAGCTGATCCATGGCCTTTGTGGTGTACGTAGAACAGTCACTGCAATCTTGGCCAAGACCCCGAGACATCCACCACCTTGGTCAACACTATGAGACAACCACTCAGAGAGATGGGGGGGGGGGGGGGGGGTTAGAGAGTTCCCATGTTTGTAGTGGACGGAGATGGAGCAATAAATACATGTAGTGAGCATATGCATACATGGTGACAGTTAGGCCTGCCACGATAACACATTTTGCTGGGCGATTAATTGCCCCCGAAAATATCGCGATAAGCGATATTATTGCGACCGGTTAGAGATTTTTTTTTTTGAAATTTATTTCCCCAAACTTTTATTTTGAAGCCCACCGCTCCGTCTTTTCCGGTGTTTAGACTTTTATTTTGAAGCCCACCGACCGGACCGGAAGTATTTTGTGATTATCCTAAGCAGAAACTATGAGCCGACAACTTGGGCTAATGATATGATGTTTTTGAGCTAATGATAAAACAAATTGTTGGTGAACAACTAACTTTAGGTTAGTTTTAACGTTAGCTACTAACGTTAGATGCAGCTACTACAGGCAATCAACGATGAGGAGGAAGCGTCAAAGCAGTATATAATATAATAGCTGTGGTGCGTAAGCACTGCAGCACGACTCGAAACTACCGGAGTGTTATAATAAATTAATTCATGTTTAACTTGTCCCCGTGTCCAGTCCTTTGACTAGCCCCACCCGTTAATTGTAAACAATGATGCATGTAATTGTATTAACGTTATTCTGTGTTGTACTTGTAGCTATGCTATACGTTGTATTTCGTTTGTAGCTAATGTTGTTAGCATTGAATGAGCATCAACGAACGCTAGATCTTTAATCTTTATTTAGCAGTCCAGTTTCTCCGGGCAGTAGCGAGTAACTACTTGGGTCTAAAAATAGCTAACGTTACACTACAAATAATGCTACTTGGTTAAAAGGAGCAACACTATTGAGAAATGTCTATGTGGCGTTGCCCCACGGAGCTCCCGTGCTGTACTCTAGTAACGTCAGCGGCCCGCCTCCCAACACGGACAGTGACTGAGGGGCACTGGTTCCGCCTCATTAAAACAAACGCGCAAATAGCAATTAATCGCGCCCGTCAAAATCATTGCATTCATTTTAATTATCGCAGCAATTAATCGATTTATTGCTTATCGCGGCAGGCCTAGTGACAGTAGAACCACAGCATAAGAAAATTGTGAAATTGAGCAATAGATAGAACCACTAAAAGCATATGTATACAAGGACGCGGGAAGTCGGTCAGACTTGGGGGTGCGGGAGTCGGAGATAAATAATAATAATGTCATATTAAATGCATGCGCGAAGCGCATCATTCGTGATTTTCCATTCATTTGAAAGATCAATATTTTACACTACAACAAACAAACTTGAACACCAACATGTGGACAGTTCACACACGAAATGCAGCAGTTTTTTCTCTAATCAGAAGACGATTTATTGTCGATAGACGCAAGCGGCAACAACTAGCGTTTGGACTTTCATTTCGCACACCGCACAGGATCTGTGTGTGTGTGTGTGTGTGTGTGTGTGTGTGTGTGTGTGTCACTGTCACAACAACAATCGCTGCAGGAGCGATAATAAACACACATTACCTATTCCGAAGACGGTAAAACACAGAGGGTGGTCTTGCATTCAGGAGTGGTGGAAATAAACTCCTTCATGACAACATGAATGTCCAGTGAGTCCAGAATATCCTGATGCATATGCTGCAGCAAGTCCAGGTTATTATTATTAAAGAAATCAGATATCGTTTTTGAGACATTTCTTTTCTGAGACACAAGTAAACACACTCTCCACTTCAGTCAGTCCTCCCTCTCTGCAATTCGTTCCCGCTTACAACATCGCAGACAGATATATTCCTTTACTGCGAATTGTCCCAAAAACTATTCCAGGCCGCTATTTATTTTACCAACGGATTTCTAGTTCCGCGTTGACGCTTCCAGGCCGCGTCTATTCGAATCCCAACTGGTTCATGAGTCGGCTACACGCTGCTTTAATAACACTGCATTATCGAGACAGCGCCCCTATGGATCTGGCAATGAATTCCAAGAATAGGGTAAATCTGCAGTGCCGCTCCGCTCTATGACATTGAGTAGCCTCGGTATTCCAATGGAATAAAGGCCAAAACAACCTTGCAGTTGCAGTTACACTCCCCGCCAGCAGGGGGTGCTGGAGCACCCGCCGCACCCCCACTTCCCACGCCCCTGTATGTATACAGGATGAGATACAAGACAATAGCTCAGGGCCGCACGCCCTGCTCCGCATTCCAATTCGGATCAACTCTGTTTCGAAGTTGTAAAACATCCGTTCCTAGGATGAAATGAGAGCCGAGACAGCAGCTGCTGCTGGACGCGGTACCGTAACCTGGATGAAAGGCAGAGCGGCTCGGCGCGCCATTCGGTTTATTGTAGCTAAAGCGTCGCCTTCACATGACATCTCTTTCTCTCGTCCAAAACGCAGCTGACTGTCGGCTCTGACAAACGGACAGGAGTGCTTTGTTGTGACAGAGAAGGTTAGCGGGGCTTTTATCCCCTCTGTGGAATAGCGCGATAAGCTAAAGTGACAGCTGATATAAGCCCCCCCAGGGAATAGACTTACAAAGTATAGGGGAGGGAGTCAGAGAGAGCCTCCAGTTATAATCATGTCACAAATCCTGTCATGATGTTTTTTTTGTTTGTTTTTGTCACATCGAATGATTTGATACAGCCATATGTTATGATTCACTGCAGCCACGCTGTTCTGGAAATGTCATCTTTCATCAGACTTGACATTTCCAGAATGAAATCTCAAATAATATCCCCATGGCAATAAAATGTCAACATCAATTGTACAATTAAATAAATAACGGCACGTTTTAATGACCCTATATCTTTCAGACAGCGTGCAATAAGGATAAGTAGCATATCTCTTCTATTTCCACAACATAACTTGTTAGAATATCAAGGTAGGCTTTTTTATTTTATTTTTTCTATATATATATTTAATTTGTATTTGTTTTAAAGCGATATATTTTTAAACGGTACCAAATAAAAAGCTGGGGTGAGCTCCTGTTCCGCGGTGTCCCGCGGTTTATTCTGGACAGTGGACAGCCGACAAACCTATGTTTTTTTCCCACCTGAGGACCCCAAGGTCAAGGAACCGCCTGGGGTCCCCAGCCTAGTCAGCTCTATACTCCACACCACTCCAATAGGCTGCCACCACTGCTGCAGTGCAGGAAGGATGAACAATAGAAGCAGGATGAAGGAAAGTCTTCTCGCATTGTTGTGCTTTCTCTTCTACTGCAATAGAATCAGCGGCGGCGATGTCTCACTACCTCTCGTTCTCACGTCACCATGGCGACCGATTAGTAGAATTAAAAGTGATGGCGTCGTGGCATATGGTAGATTGATGACGTGTCGCCCACCCGCTATCACTGTACTTTCACTGTGGGATCTCTGCCAAGCCTTGTGTTCAGGTGACGGGACAACTCAAGTTCACTGCCAGGCCGGGGGGTTGCCAGTGCGGCTGGCGGGAGAGATGAGGCATGTTGCTGTAACAAACGCTGCAACATGGCAACCGCAGTCAAAAGGCTTGGTTATGTGTGGGTTGTAAATTCTCATGGGACCTGGATACTCTCGACTTGGAATTGTGCTTTATTGCGTTCTTTTATTGACTCTCGCCTTAAAACGTAAGCGGTGCACTTGCGGAAACGCCGTCCGTGTTTGTCAAAGCAAACCGTGAGACAAGCTCATTTTTTCACCCCTTTTGAAAGAACAGGCAAAACAAGTGACTTGTGCACTTTTCATGCGTTCTCGTTAAATGGTGAACACGTCTTTCGATGTTTATCTCGTCGGGAAGTTGAACTGGTTCCCGGCCAACCACGGACATGTCCGTGTTTCGGATCCAACGGTAGAGGGCCAACCACGGACATGTCCGTGGCAAGGTTGTTTTGGCTTTTATTCCATTTTAATAACCTACCCAATGTCACAGAGCGGCACTGCAGATTTACCCCACTCTTCTGAAAAGTGCATTACCGGCCAGATCCTCGTAGGGGCGCTGTCTCGATAATGCAGTGTTCCCTGTGGCAGAACGGTGCTTTCTTTTTTTTTTTTTTACTTTGAATGGAGTTTACTGTTAGCTGGAATCTATGCGTGATTACGAAACCAAGCCGCATTTCTCGGAGACGCTCTCTGATTGGCCGACGCCCGTTTCTACACTGGTTAAGCTTAGGCACTCTTCGAAGTTGGTTAAGGTTAGAGTTTGTCTTAGAGCATGGCGATAGAACGCCAGGTAGTTTGCAGGCTGTTTGACATGGAAATGGGCAAAGACACAGCTCGTCACGGATTGGGCAAACGCGTCAGTGGCCAATCAGAGAGCGTCTCCGAGAAATGCGGCTAGGTTTCGTAATCACGCGGAATCTATACGTGTATCCCAGGGGTCGGCAATAGGCGGCCCGTGGGCCGAAATTGGCCCACCAGCAATCATTTCTGGCCCGTCAGTTTATTTTGAGAATATGATATTTATTTTATTTTCATCATATTATTTTTATTATATGCATACTTTATGTTTTATCCATGTTGAGAGTGAATAACAGGTATAGGCAGTGAGGTGCAATGTACCGTGTATATATAGGCTTGCTCAAAGTGAGGTGGACAGCGCGTGGTGCTGAAATGGGAAACATGAGTCCATGAAATAAAAACACCAGTTCAGTAAGTCATTCAAGCTTTATCTTTACTCATGACTGACGGCACCACACATGCATGTGAACAGTAATGCAATTAAAAACAATGCAAAAACAATGCAATTAACTTTAAACAAAAAGAGTGCTTGAAGAAGCTCCTGAAATGACGGCACTATAGGTATTTGAATTACGAGACATTCGGAAGTCCATTAGCTCCATTTCCAGTGCAGCCTCATCATCTAACAAGGTTAACTATCATAATCGATCGTCCAACTATATTCCTTTATCCGTAATTGATCAGTCTCCCCAGTTAGTAGCTAGATTAATATATTTAGCGGAAGTGTCAATCGATCGCGGGGGATTCCCCAATCTGGAATGTGTCAGCCCCAGTCTCCTCCGTAGACCAGACCGTCTCATTTAACAAGACGAGGCTTGTTTGAGATTCAATAAGTATAATAAGTAAGACAACGGATACGTTTAATGAATTCCATATAAATCGATAGTTTTAACACATCCTGCGCCAAAAACATCCTACAACGTGATTCAAGTTCATGCTAATTCTGCCATTCCACGGCGTACAACATTATTGAGATCATATTTAATTTTTTCGCCATGGTATTCAGAATGCCCTCACGGAGCCCGATCTGATACAGTGGGAGCCTGCACAACTCTGCAACGCTTCAATACTGCCGCCTGGTGGATGATCGGCGAGTTGCAACCAGAAATGGATCTCTGGAGATCTCCGTGCATCTGGCAAATGCGTCCGCCACTCACATATTGTTGCGGGACTGTAGACACACGTCCGTGTGTAGCGATCGCTGCCATAACGCAATAATCGATATGATTTGGGCGTTTATTATGATTATACAAACCGGAAAAGGATCTAGGAGATCACCGTCAAATAAGTGGGATCTTTTTCCTCCAGTCTCATCGGCGAACGGTAAGAGGACGCTGACGTCATTTTCAGCGTGAGTGTTTATTATTATTCATGCGAACTGCTCTGATCAATATACATACAATGGCTTGGGGAAAAATTGGCCTGCGGCCAAACCTAATTGCCGACCCCTGGTGTAGCCTGTAGCTTGGAATACCTTTTGCGACACCAAATTCACTATGCAGTAAAGGAATATATCATCAGCCAATGGACATATCGATCTACCAGATGGTGATCGATAACTGGGAAATCCTTTTGGGGATGCAACTGGCCCACGGTAAGATCTTTTTCACGTAAATTACATGCTGATCAGGCCTTGTTATCATACTCAACCAGGTGATCAGCGAATGTGGCTACTGAAGCTAACGCCGTTATTGGTAATCAATAATCAGAAACGACGCCCCCCCCCTTTCATGCATTCATGGTGGACCATGAATACCGACAATATGCATTTTGAGTTTTAGCTCTAGCTTCTGTAGTGCCGAAACGCTGTTTGATTTAATGTTATTAGCTTAGCGCCCTGTATCTCGCCTTCCAGGAAATATACTAGAACAAATCCTATATAACGCTTATATTCAAGACGCTATAAAATGAGAACGTATTGATGAAAAAATTATTTCTTTAAGCCATTTTGAAGGGACGGTTTATGGTCTCAATTGACAATGAGAATGGACTGATAGCAATACTATAAAGTATAAATGACTATAAAGTATAAATGTACTATAAAGTATAGATTTAGCTCTACAAACAGCCTCACGCACAATGCAAGTCTGTTTTGAAATGCTGGCCTTATAGAGTGAGATTAGACGGCCCCCAATGGCCGGGAATGTGTTAAGAAAGAATAACATTACCAGTAGATTAGTTTCAGTTTCACATGTTTTTGGTCTGGGCAGCACCTGTAGAAATGGGCCACAATCACAACCCCCTCTACACATCGCAATGCCATCAACGAAATATAGCTCCATAGGCCGCAGTCTCTGGTGAAATGTAAGATTAGCCACAATCTATGCAATTAACATTGATTGAAGTCTGTGTTTCTTCCAGATAAAAATAGTTGTATAGATTGTACTGATGACTGGTTGTATTTAAACCTAGTTTTGAAGGGCTATTTATTGCCTGATTTCAACAAATGCAGAAGAAATCCAGAGGCTACAATCATAGTGAAAATACCTCTGGAGCTACTGAGGTCACTGTTAAACTATTGAGGTCACTGTTAAACTACTGAGGTCACTGTTAAACTACTGATCTCACTGTTAAACTACTGATGTCACTGTTAAACTACTGATGACACTGTTAAACTACTGATGTCACTGTTAAACTACTGAGGTCACTGTTAAACTACTGAGGTCACTGTTAAACTACTGAGGTCACTGTTAAACTACTGAGGTCACTGTTTAACGACTCACTGTATGAGTACTGGCTAAGCGTCCCGCTCTTAAGCCATACCGAGATATACCTCATCTCATGTACCTATTATACTCCATCAACGAAAAAAACAAATACACCCACCACCTGCCAGGCCCCGCCCCTATAGTGGCGTACTATAAAGTACTAGGCGTGGTCACCACTCACTCTTCCTCGGAAAAAAAAATTTCCAGGAAAAGATTCCCCAAGGGAACTCGGGGCACGCTAAGAGCGGGAGGCTTAGCCAGTACTCATATAACTAGGTTATATACATAACCTGTCGTTATATAGCGTACTTGCATCGCGTCCCGCTCTTAAGCCATACCGAGATATGGGGTAGAGCGGACGCGAGGCCCGACAGATGCACCCCCTGAGGACCCGTAAGCCCACATCAAGGGGAAAGGGGAGTCCCGTCACCCCATCCTTCCTAACGAAGAGGGGGCGCAGTCAACTCCACCCGAGTGTGAACAAGAGGGAACTAGAACCCCTTGAACACACAGCACAGGCGGAACCACGTGTGACCCAACACACTGTGGCCCATACCCACACACCCCTGCTACCCCACCAAAGGACGGGAAGCAGGAGAGGCCACAGACCCCAGAACCGCCTGGGAGACAGAACCCCCGGTCATGTCCATGAGGTAAAACCTTACGAAGGGACCCGGGGAGGACCATGAAGCTGCAGCACAGATGTCCTCCACCGAGGCCCCACCCAGCAGAGCGGCAGAGGCCGCCACCCCACGAGTGGAGTGCGCCCTGATGCCCCCAGGGGGATCCAGCCCGGCCAACATGTAGCAGAGGGCTATGCCCTCGCACAACCAATGGGACAGGCGCTGTTTCGATAGTGCCTTACCGGCACGAGAACCACAGTGACAGACAAAAAGCTGATCGGTAGCCCTGAGGCCCCGAGTACGGCTGAGGTAAATCCCCAAAGCACGGACCGGACATGACAGGGGAAGGCCCGCCTCCAACTCACTAGCGTGAGGAGGCGGATGAAACGCCTGAACCACAATATCCCTGGAGCGGAAAGAACTCCGGATATTTTTAGGCACGAAGGCAGGATTAGGCCGCAGAGTGGCACCGCAATCGGAACGAAAAGACAGGCACTCTGGTCGTACCAAAAGAGCACAGAGCTCACCCACGCGTTTAGCGGAGGTGACGGCCAGCAAGAACGCGGTCTTGAACGACAGCTGTCCCAAGGGCGCTTGCTTAAGAGGCTCAAACGGGGCCAAGCACAACCGACCGAGGACCAATTGAAGATCCCAACTTGGAGCCAAAGAGCGTTGTACCGGCTTAACGCGTCGAGCGCCAAGCAGGAAACGCTTCACAAGAGGGTGGCTGAACAAAACATCACCCTCAAATCCCTCATAAGAGGATATAGCTGCTGCATATACCTTCACCGTCGAAGCCGACAGTCAATCAAGGAGAGACTGGAGGTAACCAAGGACAGCATCCAGGGGGCAGGAGACTGGGTCCCAGCCCCCCGCCTTACACCACTCTTGGAACATACGCCATGGAAAGATCGAGAAGGCATCCACCCCCAAGGGGGGATGATCTGCCCGACTGACCGAGAACGACAAGGGGCACTTGTGAGAGCGTCGGCTCGCAAACAGATCTACTGAAGCCTCCCCGAAGCGATCCCAGATCTGCTTGACTATATCGTGGCGCAGTTCCCACTCGTCGTGACGAGGACCGCCCCGAGACATCACATCTGCGCCCACATTCTCCACACCAGGGATGTGGAGCGCCCTCAGACTGCGCAGCCTGCAAGATGCCCATAGCCAGAGTTCGACCGCCGCCCGTTGCAGGCGGATGGATCGAGTCCCACCCTGCCTGTTGATATACGCCGCTGCCGTCATACTGTCTGTTCTGACCAGAACGTGCTCGCCTACCACCAGGTGGTCGAACCGTTTGAGGACCAGGAGGACCGCCTTCAATTCCAACACATTGATGTGCAGGGTAGACGGGCCAGCATGGACCTTCGTCCAGCTGCCCCCCACTGCGTTGGTCCGACACGTCCCTCCCCAACCCGTGAGAGAAGCGTCGGTGAAGACCGTGACGTGTGAGCGCCTGCTGCCCATGGGGTCCCCAATGGCGAGGATACCCAGCCTCCTCTAATGGGCGAGATCTCCCCATATCGACAAAGGAACCATCAACCGTTTCCATTTGTCCCTCACCGGATCTATTCCCATACTGAAGAACCACCTCTGTATCCTCCTCATGAAGAGGAGGCCAAGAGGAACCACCGTGTGAGCAGATGCCATCATACCGAGCAGGCGCATCACTTGCAGCGCCGTGACCGTCCCTCCCAGACGGAAACCCCCGAGCACGTGTAGGATAGACACCCTCCGTTGCTCCGAGAGTGTTACAATCATGGGCCTTGACCTCAACGTCAAGCCCAAGTACTCCACCTGTTGACTGGGAAGAGGCGTACTCTTCTTCCAGTTCACAGCAAAACCCAGCCTGGTGAGGAATTCCACCACCAGCCTGGTATGAGACCTGGCAACCTCCTCCGACCGGCTGAGGAGTAGAATGTCGTCGAGATAGAATAGAACCCGTATTCCCCGACGACGTAGAGGCTCCAGCGCAGTCGCTACGCACTTGGTGAATGTGCGGGGAGCCAGAGAATAGCCGAACGGCAACCTCTGGTACTCGTACGCTACGCCCTGAAACAGGAACCGTAGGAACTTCCTGTGAGGAGGGAAAATCGGGATGTGAAAATACGCATCCTTCAGGTCTATGGAGGTGAACCAGTCTCCCCTTCTGACAGCAAGCAGCAGGAGTTTGACGGTCAACATTCTGAATGGTCTCGCTACAATCAGACGATTGAACGCGGACAGATCCAGTATAGGTCTGACCCCTCCCGTTTTTTTGGGCACCAGAAAATAACGGGAGTAGACGCCTGACATCGCGTCCTCTCTCGGGACAACGACTATAGCCTGCTTCGCCAACAGAGATCGAATCTCGTCGGCCAGGGCTGTCACTGCAACTGACTCTGACAATAGGGTCTGCACCAAACCTGAAAACGGAGGGTGGGGTTGTGCGAACTGCAAAACAAGCCCCTCCCTCAACGTTCTCTCTATCCACCCCTCCAAACGGCATTCTTGTCTCCATATGTGAAAATAATTCCACAGCGCACCCGCCGTCAACTGACGCTGGGCCGCAAGGAACAGTAGATAGGTGGCCCGGTCCCTCCCGCTGTGCGACGCACTCAAGGGGGGACCCCGACAGAAAGGGCCGGTTTGATACGGGAGAAGCTGCCATCAAACTGGTTGACACACACCCCCAGGGCTGTACGCTAAGCTTTTTCACTAGGGGCACACTTGCCCCTAAATGAGAAATTTTGGGGCAAAGAATATTTTTTAGGGGCAAATTTTTAAATAACTATTTTACCATTATAGTAGGGCTGGGCGATATGGCCTCTAAATGATATCGCGATATTTTTTGGCCATATCACGATACACGATATATATCGCAATATTTTGACATTTCCTCTAAAGCACTTAAAAATGCTTGATTTAACCCTTTGATGCATACAGTCACGCCAATATGATGATTATAATAAGTCCCTGCAACATATGTTTGCATTATTAAACCATGAAGATGCTTTAAAAAATAATTTAATGAAAATGTACTAAGAGTAGTCTACTGACACACTAATAAAAAATTTATTTACATCTAAGACCATTTATATAAACTTTTGGGTGCCTTTTTTTTGCACAGTACTGTGTTTTCTATCCACTTTAGCCAAACACACACACACATATATATATATATATATATATATATATATATATATATACACACACACACTACTGTGAGAAAATAATAATCACACACACAAAGGGATAATGGCTTATAGCAGACGTAATGATTTTAGAATATTTCAGATAATGAAATTAAATGTTTATCATCAACTATCCAGTTAGTATTTATACTGTCTGTAACGTTTGGCTACTTTAAATCATTGAATGTAGAGAGAGCTGTACTGTATTGTACCCATTCTGCAATCTGTTAATAAAGTTTTCAATCAATCAGAGCGAGAGAGAGAGAGGGGGCGAGAACGAATGAGAGAGCCAGCCCCCCCCCCCCCGGGTTTTGTTCTAGGTTCGCGTTTTGATCGTCTAAGCTGCCGTAGGTGATGACGTCACACTCGAATGTAAACAGGAAGCGTTTAACAGTGGAAAGTGGAAAGTGGATGATATACAGTAACAGAAACGAATAACCAATAAATATGAAGTTATGTTTAAACTTCTGTTGTCAAGCGTTGTCAATATAACCCACCCCCTTTCCTCCCGAATGGAACTAGTGTTGTGGAGTCCGCTTTGATTGGTGTCCAGGGTTAGCAGCAGCTAACGCTAGTTAGCTTAGCATAATCCTAATGGATACCGTGGATAGCAGCTAACGTTAGCCCATTGCTCGTGTCAATCAAAGTGCATGTTATTAAAGGTCCGCGCTGGTCTGTCTAATGAAATTACAACCGCAACATTATGCCCTGGTTGTAGGCTAATGTTTTATCCAATTTGTATGGATTAATTTAGGAGTGAAATGCGAATGAAGGGTTGCAATCACTACTCGCAAGCTTGCCCCCAGATGATATTTTCCACTCGCACCGGCCAGATTAGGGGGCAATTTGCGACGAGATGCTCGCAGTGTACAGCCCTGACCCCCCCCCTGAACACCCCTCTAGCGCATGCTGAGGAGCTGTTCTACAGCTAGACATGCAAGGCGTGAGGACCCCATGGGCTATCACGCTCGCCTCTTCTTTGCAGACCACTGCCGCTCTCACGGGAGTGGGAGGCATCTGCGTGATACCCCGCCTGGCGAAGGCGAGGCTGGGGTAACCCTTGCTGAGCATTCAACCGAAGAGGCCTCGAGTCCCCATGCTGACCACTGTAAATAGTGGCAGCCGTAACACCAGGCTCACCCATCACACAACGTGTGGTGCAGGAGCCACGTGACGGTACAACATTCTCACGGACAGACCCAGGCTCAGCCATCAACTGGGTGTCAGCCCCTGTCCCCATGAGAAGCGAAAAGTGGGGCCGCATGCGCTTCAAAGAAGGTTCGCGGCCCGCAGCCAAAGGAAAATGATCAGAGCCCCGCTTCCGTGGGTAACTGAGAGAGGATTGAACGGGGAGCGGGCTGCTCGCGGCAGAATGACGACGGCTTGTTTGTTCCAAGCCGAATACACCCAAAATGGCCGATCCCTTGGCCGCCAAGGCTGTCGGCCTTGTGGATCCCTGTTGACTCTCCGTCCAGGGTACCACTGGCGGGGGAAACATGGCCGCCTGTCGAGGGCCTCGCCACAGTCGTTGACGAGGCTGTGCTCCAACCTCTGGCTGCATAGCGTGAGGCGGTGTGGGACCCAGATCAACAACCGCCTGCGCCTCCACAGAACGACCAAAAAGTCCTTCTGTGGAAAAAGGAGTCGTGAGGAGAGAAAATCTATCTTCTTCCCCAAGAGGAGAGTGCTCCAACCAGATATGCCTATCAACAAACGTTGATAGCATCCTAATCCTCCCCGCAGCTATAGCTTGCGACTGAGTCAAGATCTCTATAACACCACAAACATGCAACATGTTTATAGTGTCGGCTGGACCCGTAGCCCCACTACCCGACGCCAATGTGGACAGGAAAATAGACAGCTGAGCCATAACACTGGCCGCCGCTAAATACCATTTTGCAGCAGTATACCACTCATCCGTCCATACTGCCACCCTCCGAGCCGATTCGCTCTCAAGCATCGGCCGGGTGGGACATCGTTCATCCCCGCCGGGGCACAGGATCAAAGCTACCTGGCTACTTAGCCTCGGTACACCCGGCCTGCACCCTGTTGTCAACCCTTTTACCCGTAAAAAGGGTAAATAGGACTCAGCAAAACCCCCCACATTAGCTACCGACTGACCTTCATTAATGAACCGGGCAAGAGGAGGGAAACGCGGCAACGTCCCACGGCGGGGAATATTAGAACAACGACCCATTTCAGCATTAGCATTAGCAGTAGCATTAGTGTTAGCAGCATGCTCCAGGATCGCCCAGAAACCGTCCACTTCAGGGGAACGTTCACCAAGCCATCCCGCCCCTGGCGCCGACACACACTTCACAGCATTACTAACACCAACATCAATGCCTGATGACAAGCCGGCTCGATAGCCAAACCTTGCACGCTGCTCCTCGATCTGCTGCCACAAGACGAGGAAACATCAGAATAGGCCTGACGTGTCGCTGAAACATGCCCCGAAGATTCCGGGGGTAAGCAAACCTCCGGTAAGCATTCAACATTACGCAATTTCTCTAATCTTTTCATAGCACTAGTTACATAGGGTGACTTGCAGCCGCTATGATGGAAACGAAATTAGAGGAAGAGTGAGTGGTGACCACGCCTAGTACTTTATAGTACGCCACTATAGGGGCCGGGCCTGGCAGGTGGTGGGTGTATTTGTTTTTTTTCGTTGATTACAATAGGTACATGAGATGAGGTATATCTCGGTATGGCTTAAGAGCGGGACGCGATGCAAGTACGCTATATAACTACTGATGTCACTGTTAACACTTTCCGTGCCACGGGTCCGGTGCCCCGGAACCCTGTTGCGTGCCACCACCCACTTCAATGATAGAGCTCTCATATTTGCGAACGCATAAACTATATCTTAAATTATGACTGTGTATAATATGGCCGTCGCTTATCAATGACTTGTTTGCAGTTAGGCCTGTCATGATAACACATTTTGCCGGGCGATTAATTGTCCCATAAAATTATTGCGATAAGCGATATTATTGCGGTTTTGAGATTTTTTTTTGAGAAATGTATTCCCCAAAAGTTTTCAATTAACCTTTTTATTTTTTTTACTAATATAATAATAGCATAATAATGCAAGGAAACCGTTTCAAAGTGCAATAAACCTTTATTTAACATTGGAAGACATTTTAAATATCCTAAATAAAAAAATTCTCAGTTTGATTGTTTATTATAAAACAAACTGAAACTGGAAACAAGCCCTCTGTCTGGCTTTTTGTGTCATCCTTTTAACATGTACATGTATTATTAATGTACCTTGCGGTACCATGTACAAAATGTTAATAAAGTATAAAAACTGTGGAAACGTAATAAATAAAAAGGCAGTGAAACAATAATCAAATAAACACCAAAATATATATATATGGAGACTTCAGCACAGGATAATCCAGATCGATTGATCACATGATGTACTCGAGTACTCGTGGAGGAAAACGCTGTACAAAATAAACCGTTTTAGACTTTTATTTTGAAACTCACCGACCGGTCCGGAGCGGAAGTATTGTTGTTATTATCCTAGCAGAATGTATTCAGCGGACAACTTGTCTCGTCCGGTTCTGTGTTTTTGAGCTAATGATAAAACAAATGTTGAGATTGTTGGTGAACAACTAACTTTAGGTTAGTTTTAACGTTAGCTACTAACGTTAGATGCAGCTACTACAGGCAATCAACGATGAGGAGGAAGCGTCAAAGCCGTATAGAATAGCCCTGTGGTGCGTACTTAGGCACGACTCGAAACTACCTGTTATAATAAATTAATTCATGTTTAACTTGTCCCCGTATCCAGTCCTTTGACTAGCCCCACCCATTCATTTGTAAACAATGATGCATGTAATTGTATTAACACTTTCTTTGCCACGCTTATGTACATCCTTATACCATCCTCTGCCAGCTCTATTTGTCTATGGAGAAGTTCCCTTTTTTTTGCAGGGCTATAACTTTTTAAATTGTTCTGCAAATTGACATTACTATGGCCCATTCAACGTCAATTATCTATCGTTCAGGATGTAGGAACGTTATACTTTTTCATTCACATATTCATACTAAAATACGGTCTAAAGTATAAATATGTTTTTATCGTTTTCTGCAGCATTCTGCAGAATGTGATTTATAGCCCTAAATGCATTATATTGATGATCAAATACAGTTTGATAGCGATCGGCGCCAGATAAAAAATGTCAAATGGACGTGCTTCTAGAAGTTACTACTTATCATCTGATGTTGACCGGATGGGGGGGGGGGGTCGTTTATAATTCCGTGGCCAACGTTAGATGATTCATGTAGTGTATGTGATATGATCATTAGAGCAGTTTGTATCGAACACGGTAAAAATAAACGCTGAAACTTACCCCAGTCTCCTCGGGCCGTTGGGCGATGAGCGTGGAGCAAAAATATTCCTATTATGGGATGTTGAAATATGCAATCCATCTCCAGGTTGTATAATAGTATATACGTCCAAATCATGTTGTTTATCGAGTTATTGGTAACGGATCGCTATCCATTGTGTTGAGCTCGAGTCCCGGGACGTATAGCGAGTGATCGGACCGAATTTGGATGAGCACCAGTTTCCGTTTCAGGTTTCCGGTTTGGGCGATCCGCCGATTGGCCACCAGATGGCGCTCTTGAACCGTTGGAGAGTTGAGAGGGGATCAACAGTAGATCTCAAGTCTCCGCGGGAGAAATATGATTGCGATCACAGATTTTTGAAATATTGATCTCAATGACGTGTTACGGCATCATTGGCAGAATTAG
Organism: Notolepis coatsorum; assembly: GCF_963971535.1. Lineage (NCBI taxonomy): Eukaryota > Metazoa > Chordata > Actinopteri > Aulopiformes > Paralepididae > Notolepis > Notolepis coatsorum. The sequence goes on along the minus strand of NC_140174.1, from coordinate 133,183,314 downwards.
CATGGCGGGGAATGACGAGTTAAGGCGTCCTTGGCGATTAAAGTGTTAACGTTATTGTGTGTTGTAGGCAGCTATGCTATACATTGTATTTCGTTTGTTAGCTATTTAGCTAATATTGAATAGCATCAACGCTAGATCTTTAATCTTTATTTAGCAGTCCAGTTTCTCCGGGCAGTAGCGAGTAACTACTTTGGTCTAAAAATAGCTACACTACAAAGAACGCTACTTGGTTAAAAGGAGCAACACTATTGAGAAATGTAGTTAAGCTATGTGCTCACAGGAGCTCCCGTGCTGTGCTCTAGTAAGGCCAGCGGCCCGCCTTGGCGGTCTCCCTCTCGACTTCTCGCGTGTGTCTGAACACGCTGCATGACGTACAACGTGACCGCAATATATTGTATATTCATGGGATATCACTGCGTTCTTTACGCGCACCTTACAATGAATCGTCTATTGACTGAGCAGCCTGGCTGTTGAATCTAGAGGTTGTATGTATGGTTGTAACTAACTGTAACTGTCCTCTACTGCTCCCATGACTGCATATATATATCTGTGTCCACTGGAGGGCGCTATAGGCGGAGCTTCTACTGTATAGGTTGGGAGTATATAAGCCTTGGTTCCCTCCTTCTCTTTCTTCTTCCCATATCTGACTCTCCCAGAGAGGAGATCACATGAGCTGCTGTATTATGAATCAATGTGAATGAATAAACCGCTGCCAGCAGAGCAAGGCCAAAGATAGAAACCATGCCTCTTGTACATATTATTGTCGCCCCATAGCCAATTCTGTTAACAGGTTATGGGCCCAGATCTCGCAGGGGCGAAATAATAAGGGTAGCTAGCTTAGCTGAAGTGTAGGCCAGAGTAGCACCGGGAGTACCGCGTGGCTAGATACTAGGCCAACAGAGCTTAAGCTACACCTACCACCTACCACCAAGAAGGAGGATGGCGACCAAGGGAAGGAGCAAATGGCCCTCATTTAATGGAAAAGCGGAGGGATATGAGCTCTGGGAAGAGCGCATGCTATGTTGCATACACGGTGCGGGACTCAAGGCGGTGATCTTGGCGGCCCCCGCGGGGCCACTGACAGCGGAGGACCAAGCCCAAGACGACGAGCTTAATGCGGACGCATACTGTGAGTTGGCGCCGCTGCTCGACGATACGAGCTTGGGGCTAATATTCCGTGACACGAAGGACAGGCCAAGAAAGCCTGGCAGTGTTGAGGGAGCATAACATCGGACGGGGAAGGCCCCGAGTAGTGTCCCTCTACGTAACGTTAACGGCTCTGAAGAAGGGGCACTCAGAGACGATGACAGAATACATCATCCGAGCTGAGCAGATCATGACGGCGCTCAAGAGTGCAGGAGAGGCACCAGGTGAGGGGCTAATGATGGCAATGGTGATGAGAGGACTACCGGAGTTGTACAGGCCGTTCGCGCTACTGGTTACCCACGGTTCAACGGACATGACATTGGGGCAGTTCAAAGCCAAGCTGCGGAACTTTCAGGCCTCAGAGGATATCCACCCAGACGCCGCGGAAGCGGGGGGGATAGCACTGAAAGGCCGAGCGACACCGAGGGAGAAGGCCAGGCCCACGACGGAGCTGACGTGTTGGCGATGCGGAGAGAATGGGCATCGGAGGGATAACTGCAACAAGACGGTCTGGTGCAACTTCTGCAGATCATCGGGGCACACAGACAAAGAGTGCCGAAAGAAATGAGACCAGAGCGCCCGATACGCACATGGGCAAGATGTCGGCCATAGACGAGGCGGCACCCATGGACAAGATGGCGGCGAGGGACGAGGTCGAGGCTACGGACAAGATGGCGGCGATGGACGAGATTGCGGCCACGGCCAAGATGGCGACTGTGGACGAGATGGCGACTACAGACAAGATGGCGGCGACGGAGATCGTGAGACGAGTCAAGATGACGCCCGGAGAGCGGCAGGACGAGAGGACTTCGTTTTCGGAGTGCGGACTACGGGCGTCACCCGGCCAACGCAGCACCGGCAGTTCCTGAGGAGGGGACTGATCGTGGACTCAGGTGCGTCGTCCCACATCATCAACGACAGGAACAGTTTCAAGAACTTCGATAAATCCTTCGAGCCGGAGGGACACAGCATGGAGCTGGCAGACGGGAAGCGCACCTACGGGTTGGCGCAAGGGAGAGGAGACGCACAGGTACGCCTTATAGACAGTAAGGGACGCCGGTGTACAGTGACGTTAAAGGACGCTCTATATATACCCTCGTTCCCACAAGAACTATTCTCAGTAAAATCTGCTACTGCTAACGGCGCCGAAGTGTTCTTCAGTGAAGGTAAAGATGTTCTTGTAGAACGAGATGGTACGTGGTTTAACATCGACGTATATGGGAGAATGTATTACCTACAAACGGAGTGCAATAATAATGACAAATGTAATGTGACTGTCAGTCATGACATCCAGACGTGGCATGAAATTATGGGTCATTGTAATCACGAGGATTTACTAAAGCTGCAAGCAGTGACAGACGGTATGCACAGTAAAGGTGAAAAAAGCATAGACCTGACAAAGAATGTGAAGTTTGCATAAGGGGGAAGTTTACTCAAACAAGGAACAGGGACCCCACGGAGAAGGTAAAGAGACCACTGGAGCTAGTTAACACCGACCTAGCCGGTCCAGTAAGGAACGAGTCCATAGGTGGCTTTAACTATGTACAGTCCTTTACTGATGTGGGTACAGGCGTAGTGTTCGTCTATTTCCTTAAAGCAAAGAGTGATGCACTCCAAGCCACGGAAAAGTTCCTTGCCGATGTAGCCCCCTATGGGGATGTAAAATGTTTGAGGTCAGACAACGGGACCGAGTTTACAAACGGAGAGTTCCAATCACTGCTGAGAAAGAACAGGATCAGACACGAGACGTCATGTCCCTACTCCCCACATCAGAACGGGGTAGCAGAGGGGGAATGGCGCACCCTTTTTGAAATGGCCAGGTGTAAGCTAGACGATAGTAACATACCGAAGAGCCTGTGGCATTATGCGGTACAAGAAGCCGCTTACACCAGGAACAGGTGTTTTAATAAACACACTGGCACCACCCCATATACAGCAATGACTGGGAAAAGATGTAATCTAGCCAGAATGCACAAATTCGGATCAGTGTGCTATGCTTACCAGCAGGACAGAGGCAAGCTTGAGTCCGGATGTGAAAAAGGGCTCTTTGTAGGACACGACAGAGGGAGCCCAGCACTCCTAGTCTACTATCCCGGTAAAGGGAAGGTGCAAAAGCACAGACTAGTGAAATTTGTCACCAAGACAACGTGCGAAATCGAGACACAGACAGAGGAGCCATGGCTGGACTCCGGGGTAAGGTATGGAGGGACAGAGACACCACAGCCTAGTGTACTGAGCACAGGCGTGCAAGCAGACAGCCAGCCACCCCCAGAGGGCGATGACGAGGAGCACCCGAGGGTGACGTCAAGTGCCCCAAGCAGTGGTAGGTATCCCTCAAGGGAACACAAACCCCCAAAATATCTGATAGATTATGCCCGGAGAGGAAGTGACGAGGATGACAGTACACTCGCCAATATTGATTACTGCTACAGAGTGGTGTGTGGCGTGCCTCAGTCTTTTAAGGAAGCCATAGTGTCCCCAGAGTCGAGTAAGTGGGAGAGGGCGATGGATGAGGAGATGAGGTCCTTAGAGGACAACCACACCTTTACCCTCACAAAATTGCCAGAGGGCAGACAGACAGTGGGAGGGAAATGGGTGTACTCAATCAAGGAAGGGATCGAAGGCCTACGAAAAGTACAAAGCGAGATTTGTAGCTAAGGGTCAGAGGGAGGGGATAGACTATGGTGAAACATTTTCCCCCACCGCCAACCTGACCAGTGTAAGGGTAGTGGTTCAGAAAGCAGCTGAGGACAATCTGATTTTACATCAGATGGATGTGAAGACAGCCTATCTGCACGCACCCATAGATAGGGAGATATATATGGAACAACCTGAAGGTTACGAAAAGAAAGGGGGAAAGCTAGTGTGCAAGCTAGAAAAATCCATTTACGGCCTGAAACAGTCTGGGCGAAATTGGAACGAGATGCTTCACACATGCCTCATCGAGGATCACTTCCTACAGAATCCAGTAGACCCCTGTGTTTACACAAGGGAGTTAAAAGAGTCAGGAAAAGTGATAATCGTCATTTGGGTGGATGATTTGATCATCGCAGCAGACAACACTAGGAACCTAGATCAGGTGAAAGGTATGCTCTCCACCAGATTCAAAATGAAAGACCTTGGCAGGTTAAAGCATTTCCTAGGCATGGACTTTGAGCAGTCGGCCAATTGTGTAACAGTATCCCAGAAGAGATATGTGGAAAAGATCCTGAAACGTTTTGACATGCAGGAATGTAGAACAAGGGAAACACCATGTGATCAGAAACTTGATTACCAGGAGGATGCTCAGAAACTGACAGATGTAAAAATGTACAGGGAAGCTGTGGGTAGCCTCATCTACTTAACAACATGTACCCGCCCTGACCTATGTTTTGTAGTGAGTAAGTTGTCACAGCATTTTGCTGATCCCACAGAGGAACACTGGATTACGGTAAAACATGTTTTTCGTTATCTCAAAGGTACAGTAGATAAACTACTTTGTTTCAGAAAGAGCAGCGAAGGCTTAGGGCTTAAAGCCTACAGTGATGCAGACTGGGCTGCTGACATCACAGATAGAAGGAGTACTACAGGATACTGTGTTAGTTTAAACACAAATAGCTCACTGGTTTCATAGAAAACAAAGAAGCAGCCCACAGTGGCACTGTCAACTTGTAAAGCCGAATACATGGCTCTGGCCATGACGATACAGGAGTGTATTTATCTAGAACAACTGCTCGGAGGGATGGATGACTATGTATATAAGAATACTGTTGTTTATGAGGACAACCAGGGTACTATTGCCATTGCGAGAAACCCTGTGTGCCGACAGAGGTGTAAGCATATGGATATAAAGTACCATTTCATCAGATCTGTCATCAGAGAAGAAAGGATGACACTGGTTTATTGTCCAACAGATGACATGGTAGCAGACGCTATGACGAAGCCTGCTTCAAAATTGAGGAGATTTGCAGAGGTCATGTTCGGTGTGTAAATATTGACTGCCATACTCTTTTTGATGTTCTAAGACTGTGTTATTTTTCTTTGTAAATTGTTTTGAAGAGTTCATACAGTGTGCTAAGCAACCATAAGTGGGAGTGTTGAATCTAGAGGTTGTATGTATGGTTGTAACTAACTGTAACTGTCCTCTACTGCTCCCATGACTGCATATATATCTGTGTCCACTGGAGGGCACTATAGGCGGAGCTTCTACTGTCTACGCCAGGTTGGGAGTATATAAGCCTTGGTTCCCTCCTTCTCTTTCTTCTTCCCACATCTGACTCTTCCGGAGAGGAGAGCACATGAGCTGCTGTATTATGAATCAATGTGAATGAATAAACCGCTGCCAGCAGAGCAAGGCCTAAGATAGAAACCATGCCTCTTGTACATATTATTGTCGCCCCATAGCCAATTCTGTTAACACTGGCATTCGTGTGACATGTCCGGGAATCAACAAGGAAATAGCTAACGGCTAATAGTTGTTGTCGTTGCTGTCGCTTTGTATAAATGTCCGTTCTATATACCATGAACTTTCATTAATTTGATCTTGCTCCAAGAGACGGACCCTTCTGAGAGATTGAGATAATACATTATTCTATTTGTATGCTGGTGTAGGTATGTTGATATTTATTTTGTTTAAATAAATGACCTATAGCCTACTTGTTATGTCTCCCATTCAGGGAACAAAATTTACTTTTTGACTTACCAGCCATTTGGCTGGTAGATTTAAAAAACTACCAGCCAGGCAGATTTTTTACCAGCCAAAAATTATAAATAGCTTTTTAGTATATCGCCATGTGTTATTATTACTATATAATACTCTCATATGCAATTTTCAATTAATATCATAAACAACATAAGGAATATTAGCATAATTTTGAGTGGACTGAAGGAATGAGTCAGCGTTGATAGTTTTAAATGCAAATAATGTATTGAAACATAGAAGTGGGGTCGGGACACACACACACACACACACACACACTGTTTCAACTCACCACCCCCGCATCATATTGCAGTCTAGTCTGTCTTCAAACTTCCACTCCTCTCGAAACGTTATTTTTTTTCTGAGAAAGGCGCGGTGGGTTTTCTTTTTAGCGGCAGGCTTACTCCTTCCATATGGTTCCACTTCCACATATTTGTAATTGTAACCCATTTAATAATAATAATATTTACATTTATATATTTAATTATCGCATATATAGTGACGGGGTCCTCTCAAGAGATTTATTTGTCACGGCATACACGTATACAATGAAATGCGGGTGGTCTTGCCCGCAACAATGTGCAAATAACATAATAGAATCAACATTGTGCAATAAACAAGTAACATTGTGCAATAAACAAGTAACATGTTAGGGCATATTGGTATATGTACATACGTTATTTACAGAGCATGGAGGACATACTAGGTCCTTTGGTAGTGTCTTTCTGTACATGCTAATTTATACAATCTCCGGTTATACTATACTATTTTTAAAGTGGCCCTTCCTTAGTGGCCATAAGTGTGGGCGTGTGCAGCATGAGTGTGTGCCTGCTCATGTTAAAGTGGCTGCCAGTGTGTGAGCATGTACAGTGAGTGTGTTGTGCGTGTGCTCATGTGTGCTTGTGTGTGGAGAGTTCAGTGTTCAGGGCTCTGATGGCCTGGGGGAAGAAGCTGAGCCGAAGTCTCTCTGTCCTAGCAGCTTGTGTTCGCAGGCGTCTGCCTGACCTGAGCAGCATGAACAGGCTGTTGTTGGGGTGGTGTGGGTCTTTCATTATTCTGCAGGCTCTGGATTTGCACCTCTTGTTGTATAGAACCTGCAGGGGTGGTAGTGCAATACCCGTGGTACGCTGAGCGCACCACTCTCTGTAGGGCCTTCTTGTCCTGTGCCGTGCTGTTTCCATACCAGGCAGTGATGTTTCCAGTCAAGATGCTCTCTACAGCTCCGGAGTAGAAGGACTGGAGTATCTTCCCATAGGGCTGGGCGATATGACCAAAAACGTTATCGCGATAAAATTATAAAATTATTTTCATATAATTCGATATCGATAATTATCGTCGATATAATGTCTGTCAAGTTTAATTAACTTCTTATGCTGCTGCGACTGTCTCGAGTCGAGTTGATGTCGTCATCAGTCCGTGCACGTTAGCAGTTAGCCGACAAGCGGAGTATCTCATGACAATGTAATAAATATGACACTAAAATACTCTCTTCCGCCACAATATATTGAAACGACGTCCACTGTATACCCCACACTACTATAAACGTGGCCTCAGAATTCACGCCACACACATACTCGGCACGTAAATATATAAAACAGCGCCGTGCAAGCTAGTTATCCTAGCCAGCCTGTTGTTTCTAAGCGGTGGATTCCAAGACAATGTGCTAAATATGACACTAAAATACTCTCTTCCGCCACAATATATTGAAACGACGTCCACTGTATACCCCACACTACTATAAACGTGGCCTCAGAATTCACGCCACACACATACTCGGCACGTAAATATATAAAACAGCGCCGTGCAAGCTAATTAGCCTAGCAAGCCTTGTTGTTGAGTGAGTCCTACCTCTGGGTCTCCTTCCGGGTCTCCTTCGCTCTCGGCCATCTCCTTCACTGATTGGTTGTTAGTGCATGTGCTCATATCCAAGCTTGGAAAATCGATATATGGTGTGGCAGGCAGGTGGACAAACAGGAAGGTAGGTGGATGGGTAGGCAACCAGATTATTATCACACTCAATGACTAAAACTAGGCATGGAAAAACAGGTCAGCAGGAAGGGTACAACTCTTTCAGCTAGGTAACAATGTTCGTATAACAGTGTTGAACTTGGGTGCTAAAGTCTTTAACACTTTCAGTGCCAAAAACGATATTACGCTTTTGCTCGACAAGCGTTGAGTGCCAAAAACGATTTTGGATTGTTTGATCTTTTTACTTTGATCCCCGCTCTACAGACTTGCCCGGAGCGATCTGCATCATTTTGGCGCATCCCCACACACTAGAACTGAAATCCACATTGATCGCCCCGAAATTCCGTTGCCTAAGCGTATTTGACCATCGAAACGTGTATAGACATCAGGCCACGTGAGCGGATCGGCGCGGCCGAGAAATCCGCTCTTCGCTCTTTAAAGCTTGGTCCGCTCCGCTAATCGCTCATGTTGACCCCGCCCCCAAGTCGCTCTCCGCTCGCTCCCCGCTCACCTTGAATCGAGCGCTCCCCGCGCCAGATCGCTCGGCAGTTTTTTTTTTTTTTTTTGGAGCATGGTGTAAATTAGCTCAAACTACAACAGTCTACACCCCCTGGGCCCCTTAACAATTGTTTGTATTGAGCCGCATTGTAATTGTAGCCATTCTGCAATGTGAAATAACGTTGTTTATCCATTCACTAGCTCTATTAAGCGATGATAGGCTAGCCGAGCCACAATGCTATGGTCGCTGCCATTAACGTTAGCATGTAAGCTAACGTCAACAACAATGGCGTCGATACTTTTTCTAACAGGAGTGAGTGTGGGCGTCTCTACAGTGACAAAGCCTGAACAGGATATCACAGGTTCACCCTTCTCATTGGTTGAAAATGGCCTTCATGTTTGTACATCGCCATCTGTTGCTTTGGCATTGTACTGCATGTATATATTACATCAACAGTGTTAAACCACTGTGAGCGGCCTGGAGTGGATTGGAGCGGAGGAGAACTCTCGCTCCGGACGTCGCGCAGACTCATTTTAAAACCCACTCCTCGCTCACGTCAAAACCGCCCGCTCCGCCGCTCACATGGCCTGATAGACATATACACTGGTAATCGTGAATTATTCTTCTTGGAATACCTTCTGGCTAAGGTAAGGTACATTCTATGTCTATTTTACCGAATCTGAAACGTGTTTTTTTTTTATTATTATCTTTTCCCCCCTCCTTTTTTCCGATTTTTCTCCCATCCCACTGTTAGTCGTTATGCCAATTCCCAACTCCCTTCCTGGTTGTTGCGCACCCCCCCCTGCTGTTGGTCCGGGAGGCCGGAGACTATCACATGCTATCCTCCGACACATGTGCAGCCAGCCGGCAGCCAGCCTGGCAGCGCAGATTCTCACTGGGAGAGTGTAACGTGTGGAAGGTCACACTACCTCCCTCCAGATCCTTCCTTCGCTGAGCAGGCGCCCCGACCGAACTGTAGGAGTTTTTTCTGTTTACAACGCCCAGGACCCACCAACCAGCTTTCCCACCCCTAACACTGCCAATTGTGTTAGTATGAGCGACCAGCCAAGCTGGTAGCAACGCCGTGAAACGTGTTTTTCTAACGATCACAGTTCTGTGTTTCGCCGGACGAAAAACATGCTTGGCAAACACAATCACAGTTTTGAGTTAAAACGACCCCCATTGATGATTTTGTGAAGGTACATATATACATGTCATATACCTTTTTTATTTGGGGTTTCAGGGGATCAGCCAGAATGGTTGGGCTTATTGCACATAGCGTGTTTTATCTCGCGACCTATGAAAAAAGACTGGATTATCTTGGAAATGTGCAACGTTTAGCGTGTAATAAACTACAAACTACAGCGTGTGGAAACAAACTATTATTCCCATGTTGGACTACAAGTAATGTTTGTCAAAATGAGCCACACCATGTCTCCACAGCTATAATACAGAACACACACACAGCTTCGTAAACATAGTGAAACAACCATGGAAACTACTATAAAGCTGGCATTCTAGGGGTAAAGATAAGCGATACGCATGGCAGTCAAAGTGTTAATGCGTAATACAGACATTAGCATAGTAGGTAGTAGGGCTGTCTTAAATACTTCGAAGCTTCGTTCGATGGGCATGGTATTCGAATATGAAAATAAAATTCGATTATAAAAAAATATATATATATTATTATTATTTTCTTTTTGCAAAATCAACTCTGCCTCTCTTTGTTAACTACAACAAGCAATGCTGTTTGTTATTTAAGATGAGGTCGGACTCGGCACTGACAGATTTGTGTTCATTGTGCTGCTTTTATAAAGCCTCAAATGATGGCTTACAATATTTCATGAAAGCAAAGTGTTTTGTTTGTCTAAGATTTTAAAAAGGTTTAAACTTTACAGCACTGACAAAGTTGAACAAAGTGCTGTACAAGTCCCACAACATAAACAAACAAAAAAAAATATATATATATATTTATAATTTTTCTTTGACCTTTTTTAATCTCGAAGCTTCAAATTAAAATCGAATCTCGGCCCGAAGCTTCGAATTCCAAAAAAATTATCGAAGGTCAGCCCTAGTAGGTAGTAATATAGGCAAGGTCGATTATTTAGTAGCAAAGTGCATGATGTTAAAAGACAGTACAAAGGCTTTTTTGGCGGTGAGAGGAAGTAGTTATCAGTTTGTCTCCACCTACTGGCAGAGTAGGTGAAGACAAATCACTGCTGCTTGATTTAAAACACATCACTACCAGTGCACCCATAGATATATATAGAACACTAGATAGCTTGCCCGCGCTGCCGGCCAATGGAGAGCGACATCACTGAACTGCCGCCATCTTGGGAGAGTCAGCCTTGAGTGAGAGTGAGTGAGCTGCACAGACAAAAATACTCATAACTCGCTGAAATATTGACGGATTTACAAACGGTTTGGTTTATTACAAGCATTATTAACGTGGCTATGATTCAAGCGGTTTGTAAAAAAAATCTTTAATTTTTTTTTTTATAAGTATGCAGTATCATAACTACATCTTTGATGTTTATAGCAAACCAACCCGTTTGTAAATCCGTCAATATTTCAGTGAGTTATGAGTATTTTTGTCTGTGCAGCTCACTCACTCTCACTCAAGGCTGACTCTCCCAAGATGGCGGCGGTTCAGTGACGCTGGTGACTCCGCCTTAAGCTATCTAGTGTTCTATAGATATCTATGAGTGCACCAGCATGGGAATGTCTACACAGACACTACTCGGGTATACTGAGAGAGCCCCCTGGGGGTGAGAGGCTTAATCAGTAATAGTATTCTGTAAACTCCTTTGGCAAAGGGCTTAAATGTAACAGACTTCCAATTATATGTAAAAGTTTCTTTTCACATCGCAGGTAAAAGGTTTTGATGTTCCCTACAGTTGGAATACTAAAATTGTTGGCATTTCCCATTGAAGCCATAATATAAAATTTGAGAAACTGAAGGGCAAATGTTCAGTGATAGGGCAGGGGATTTGCGATTGCGGTCAAATAATATAGAAATGCATCCTTTTTAATCCATTTAGTCACTCTCTTTGAAAGGGAATTTCTTGCAGTCTCGTGGTACATGTTATACCTTATTGTTGCCGTTGTCCATTACTTCTGTATTCCATGTTTCTCTTTGCTTCTTTCTTGCAATGGGTTCTGATTGACAACTATGCAGCCAATGAGGTATGGCCATTTCCCAGAGAGCTTCCCTGATTGCCTGGAAGCCTGAGCCACGCGAAAAGGTCCAGAAGGCAGCTGCTCAGTATTGGAGCTGTGGTGGTTACTGTTTACTGGTTACCAGGGATGCGTTGCTCATGGGACGGGGTTGCACAACGTGCAACCATGCTTTTGTGAGCAGAAACGGATGTGCATGCGCGTGCACACAGGAATGTGCTGCACTCGACTGATGCGCCAACTCACTAAGTACCCAGCAGGCTACTTTGCATATCAATAGCGCCGGTCGCCAGGTGTGTTCAAATACGTTCTCGGATACATTCACACAAAACTTGTGAATTATGAAATGTGTTACATTCATAGAGGCAATTAGGCACTGTCTTTAGTCTGTGCTCATGCGAGGGAACATTTATGCGCATGCGCGGGAGCGCGTGCACGTGGCGTCATTAGCGTGCGTGCAACCAGTTATGATATCGGCAACGCAACACTGCTGGTTACTGAAACATTACTCATCAGTGACAAGCTTTTTGTGGCATAATGCAAACAAAATGTTAATTAGAAGAACTTATTAACCTTTTTATTGAGTAAAAACTAAAATAATAAAATCCAATACTGAACATTTTATGAAAAATAAAACTTTGTACAAAACTCGCCTAACAACTTTTATGTTTATGTTTATTTAGGATCCCCATTAGCTTTTGCACTTGACAAAAGCTATTCTTCCTGACATGTGAGTGGGAAGACACATCCACAGATGTTTTGTCTCTGTGGCCTTATGGCACCACACATCTGCCCCCCTGTGTGGGTGTGTGTGTGAAGGAGAGGAAGGAGTCTTATTAAGAGATCAAGAACACTAGAACATGCCAGCCTAATGACCAGCTGGAGCATTTAGCACATGCACTGTCACACGTACACTCATCCCTTTCTCAATTTCTCTCACACATGTACTCTCTCAAACATACACACTCACTCGTATGTGTCCTTTTCTCCCTGTCTCGCTCAAACACACACACATTCTCAGTCTTTCTCTTGCACTCACTCTCACACACAGACACACACACATGCAGACACATGTTCTCAGTCTTTCTCTTGCACTCACTCTCACACACAGACACACACACATGCAGACACATGTTCTCAGTCTTTCTCTTGCACTCATTCTGTCACTAGGGCTGAGCCCGAACGTTCAGACCTTCGATCATTACGTTGGCATTCGAATTCTAAATCAACATTCGAATTTAAAATGTTTAATACATTTCATTTTAATGTGTATTCAATGGCGTTTTTCTTCACAGTTGCAGATAAAGATTAGGCTACACTAATATTATAGTATTAAAACTGATGAGTTATATAGGGGCGACAGTGGCTCTGGAGGTAGAGCTGTTGTCTGGCAATCCGGAGGTTCCCGGTTCGATTCCCGCTCCTCCCGGGCAAGACACTTAACCCCTAATTGCTCCCGATGAGCAGGTTGGCACCTTGCATTGTTGCCTCCGCCGTCGGTGTGTGAATGTGTGAGTGAATGTGTGAGTACATACTTACTTACTTATCCTCTTCGTCCCGGTTGGGGCATAAGGCCGCAATCATACACTGCCACTGAATCCTGTCTCGTGCTTTGGTGTGAATGTGTGAGTGCAGGGCCGCCTCAGGGTGTGTGCGAGCAGTGCGGTCGCACAGGGCCTCGCCGGAAGGGGGGCCTCGCAAAAAAATCAAAAAATATTATTATTATTTAAAAAAAAAATTAAATCTTTAATTTATTAAAAAAAAAAAAAAAAAAAAATCGAGGCCCCCCTTCCTGCGAGGCCCTTTTTCATCACAGACCTAAAATCTAGTTTTGCTTACATGCTTATATATTTCACATTATACGTTTGTAGAATAGTGTTCCGGTTTCTGCGGCTCTGCTGCTCTGCAGATAGACACGTTTGTACCGTACATGATCTATTCAGCGCTATCCAGAGGAGCGAGTGGATGTCGTTTGAAAAGCAGCATGGAGCAGAAGAAATAACACCGTGTGCCATAAGCTTGTTATCAATACCAAGTATGATGGTTATGCCAACTTTGCCAAGACGAAGAGGATGTTCGGCAGATGGACTGAAGATGAAAGTTGTTGCATGTTAGAACCAGGGCCGCCTGGGAGAAATGCGAGGCCCTGTGCGAGATTTTTTTTTTTTTTTATACAGTCAACATATTCTTAAATAATAGCGCTGCCCGAGGCGGGGCATGATACAGTCAACATATAGCAAAAGAGAGAGCGAGAGAGAGCTCCCGTTCTACAGTCAATATACAGTGTACAGAGAGAGAGAGAGAGAGACACATTGGAAATAAATTGAAATGCTATTTGGCCCTAAACAGAGAGTACACAGTGGCAGAATACCTGAGCACTGTGACTGAAGATCCTTGAGCACAGCCTAGCCATCGAGAAAGGCCGCCATAGGCAGACTGTGTGTGTTAGAAAGAGAGAGAGAGAGAGAGAGAACATGTGTGTTTGTCATGTGTGTGTGTGTTAGAGAGAGACTAGAGCATGTATGAGAGATCCAAAAGGACAAAGATCAACACTTAAATCCAACAAGAAGAGGGTCTATACCAGAGAAACCAAAGCAGCAAGGAGCCAATGGCCGACATCAGCTAAATAGGCTAGCCAGGTACTGTGACACCAGGCCACACACAGCTTTGGCCAACGGCCCAACGCTACCCAAGCTACACAAACGACCATTCACACACAGCACATGTCGTATCTCCAAATGTTGTGAAGTAGCATATGTTTTGCCTGGAAAAAAACATTGTTATTAACAAAACATTCGGGAGGGGAAGGAAGGAAGAGTGGGGTAATGTCATGACATCTTACCTGCACGAGGAACGCAGGGCGAAAGGCCGCAACACAGGTCTCCACGTTGACGAAAGGCCTCTCGCTGTCGGGACAAATAAGCTATGGCCAGAGCCTTGTCATGGTGCAGGCCCGACTACATCTTCTGTCAAAGATGATGTCGTAGTCAGAGTGCCAGGGCCTGCTATTCTCAAGGCTAACTGATAGCATCAAACGAACGTTCCCAGCTGACGCTAAACAGCTAACTGGCTAACAGTTAGCTCAATCAGGCACCTGGCTGTATGTAGCCGCATAGCTTGCTTCTGCGTTCTGCAAGCTATGCGGCTACATACAGCCAGGTGCTCTCACCAGGCACACACCGTTAGCTACTAGTAGTACTATATTAGCTAGTCGACCAGTTTGGCTCCAGAGAGAGAGAAAGAGAGATGGGTCAGGTCCACGGCGGGAATATAATCATAGGTTGACTCACCATAACGCAGTATCAACGCGGCGCCAATGGTAAAGTTGGAAGGAGACTTTCTTGGCCCACGGTGTAATTTCTTCTTCTTCTTCTTCGAGTACTTTCCGGCAGACTGGACACCTTTCGGCGTATTGCTGCCTAACGGATTTATCTGCTCACAAGTTCTCTTCTCCTTCTTTTGAAAAGACATCCACTCGCCTCTAGGGATGCCCCCCGGACCCCGGTTTTAAACGGGAACCGGTACTATATTAGAAAATACCGGAGTATTTATAAGCTCCGACGTCCTCGGTACTGCTATCGATACTCTAGAGAAATTATTATTATTATTATTATTATTATTATTATTTAAAAGTTGCGAACGATCTCTCCTCTCTCTGTCTCTGCACGAGAAGCGAGTCGCAGCGAGTCATTATTACACACACTCCTCGCGAGTCGCGCTACACATACATACGGGTACTCCTTAATGAAAGCGCTGTCAATAGTATGCAGCTGCAGCACGTCAGACCGCAGCGCTTACAAGCCCCGCACATACAAGCCCCGCACACCTGATGTGCTGCAGCTGGAAGCATCTCAGCGCTGTCTCCGTGCTGACGCGCGCTGCACACAGACACAGACAGCTCTGCATGGACTGAGTCGTGATGGCGGATAGAGCGAAGCGTTCACAAGTGCAACAAAACATTTGCCAGTAAGGGTGGCAATACGAGCAATCTATCAAAACATTTGTTTGCAAAACACTATTAGTTTGCAGAAATGCGCCGTATTCGACTGCCTTGCGCGCAGTGGTCCATCTGCATCCACGTCCACTGCAGCCGGTAAGCCAAGATACGGAGTTTCCTAGGCTAATAACGAATTATTACAAATAGGCTAATAAACAAAATAATTGTTTAGCTACAAATACTACAATCTAAAAACTTTTTATAGATCGTCAAGCTGAGGTCAGCCACCAATGTGTCCCAGTGAGCCCACCACACATCCTCCCTCTACCTCCACCACCCAAAGTCCTTTCTCCCTAGCAGCTAGAGGAAAGATGACAGAGGATAGGGTGAACGAGTGTCACAGGGCTGTGACAAAGTTTGTTGTCAAAGGCCTGCACCCGTTCTCTACAGTGGAGTCCAAGGACTTTAGGTAACAACTAATCATTCAGTGTATATCGTTTTTTTTGTATACATAGTTGTCTAACTTGTCTGTTGTTGTTATAAGTTATTATTGAAGCAGCTATTCCCACCACTCCACACAAATTTACAATAATTCAATCATTTCTAATCTTTACTGTAGGGAGATGACCAATGCTCTCAACTGCAAATATAAAAATCATAAAAAAATTATCAAAAAGAACCGATAAGAGTATCGATAAAGTACCGAACCGTTAAGCAGTATCGATAGGAGTAGTAGTATCGATAAAATCCTAACGATACCCATCCCTACTCGCCTCGCCTCGCTCCTCTGAATAGGTTAGCTAACGCTAGTTAGCCTTTAGCTAAGCTAGCTACTAGCCGACATCATCATGGCTATACCATGACAAGGCTCCGGCCATTTGTCCCGCTAGCGAGAGGCCTTTCGTCAACGTTCCTTGGTGACCGACCGACTGATAATGACCGACCTCTTTCTTCGTCTTGGCTGGCATAACTAAGCATAATAGTCAAAAGCTGCACGCGCGAAATAGTCAAACGCAGCTGACTCACGCCGGCGTACTACACATGATGTAAGTAAAACCACTCCCTTCGTTGAAACCAATAGTATGTCTGCTGCAGAACCCCAGAGGCTGAGCTCCAATAGTGAGTATGTCTGCAGGACTGCAGACCCAGGAACAAGTCAGACACATTCTACAAACGTGTCTAATGTGAAATATATAAGCATATAAGCAAAACTAGATTTTAGGTCTGTGATGAAAAAGGGCCTCGCGGGAAGGGGGGCCTCGCAAAAAAAATAAAAAAATAAAAAAATAAATAAAAAAGAAATAAATAAAAAATATTTTTTTTTTATTTTTTTTTATTTTTTATTTTGCGAGGCCCCCCTTCCCGCGAGGCCCTGTGCGACCGCACTGCTCGCACATCCCCTGAGGCGGCCCTGGTTAGAACCTTCAGTCAGGCTATAGCTATGTCGGCTAGTACTAGTAGCAATTAGCTAAAGGCAGGGACGCGTAACTAGCGTTAGCTAACGCTAGCTAGCGTTAGCTAACGCTAGTTACGCGTCCCTGCCTTTAGCTAATTGCTAAGTTATCGAGTGCTAACGTGTGGCAGATAAACTAGGACTCCCAAGGGACTGGTACTTTTCATCTCCACGGAAAATGCGTCGATGTCGTCTCCTTCCAACTTTGCCATTGATACTGTGTTATGGTGAGTTTTTCATGCAACCTATTCTATTCCCGCCGTTGAGCTCTCTCTCTCTCTCTCTCTCTCTCTCTCTCTCTCTCTCTCGCTCTCTCTCTCTAAAACACAGTGCTTCCCAATCCTCTCCTCGAAGCACCCCAGCCGTTCCATGTATTTGTTAAATTCCACCACCAGCACACCTGATTCAACTTAACAAGCCCTTTATTAGTTGAATCAGGTGTGCTGGTGGTGGAATTTAACAAATACATGGAACGGCTGGGATGTCTCGAGGAGAGGTTTGGGAACCACTGCTCTAACACACACACATACATGCTCTTTCTCTAACACACACACACACACACACACAGACATGCTCTCTCTCTCTAACACACAAACACACATGCTCTCTCTCTCTCTCTCTTTCTAACACACACAGACATGCTCTATATCTCTCTCTAACACACAAAATGACATGCTCTCTCTCTCTATCTTTCCCTCTCTTTCTAACACACACACATATACATGCTCTCTCTCTAACACACACACACACACACAAACAGACATGCTCTCTCTCTATCTCTCTCTTTCTAACACACACAGACATGCTCTATCTTTCTCTCTCTTCAATTCAGTAGGTATGGGAGTTTTGAGTTATTGTCCATGTTTTTAAAGTCTCTTTGGGTGTTTGCAATTTGTGGGAAGTATATGTCTTGGTATAGTGGGCAAGTTGTTAAGAAGTGGAGCTTGGTTTCCACCTCATCTTGTGTGCAGTGGGTGCATAGTCTGTCTTCGCTTGGGAGCCAGGTCTGCCTATGGCGGCCTTTCTCGATGGCTAGGCTGTGCTTGCTGAGTCTGTACCTAGTCAAGGATCTTCTTAGTATTGGGTCAGTCACAGTGCTCAGGTATTCTGCCACTGTGTACTCTCTGTTTAGGGCCAAATAGCATTTCAATTTGCTCTGGTTTTGGGTTGTCTCTCTCTCTCTCTCTCTCTCTCTCTCTCTCTCTCTCTCTCTCTCTCTCTCTCTCTCTCTCTCTCTCTCTCTCTCTCTCTCTGGCCTTGCTCTGGTGGAGGGTCAGGGGCATTGCCGGGTCTGTGCAGCGATAACACTGTATATTGACTATAGAACGGGAGCTCTCTCTTAGAGCCATATGAAATCCGTTTTATTTTTTTCCAAATTCCATTTAATTTTTTTCCAAATTCCGTTTTTTCCGTTTTAATATTTCAGAATTCTGTATTTTGCTTTGTACGCTCATTTTACCATCAGAAATAGTGTCTAATAAGTGGGAATGAATAAATGTCCACAATTTAATAAGATATAACAGTCCATTTAATAGGGCCATCTTAAATACTTTAAAGCTTCGAAGCTTCGTTCGATGGGCATGGGATTCGAATATGAAAAAAAAATTTGATTATTAAAAAAAAAAATAAAAAAATTATATATATTTTTGCAAAATCAACTCTGCCTCTCTTTGTTAACTACAACAAGCAATGCTGTTTGTTATTTAAGATGAGGTCGGACTCGGCACTGACAGATTTGTGTTCATTGTGCTGCTTTTATAAAGCCTCAAATGACGGCTTACAATATTTCATGAAAGCAAAGTGTTTTGTTTGTCTAAGATTTTAAAAGGTTTAAACTTTACAGCACTGACAAAGTTGAACAAAGTGCTGTACAAGTCCCACAACATAAAAAAAAAGTAAAAAAAAAAAAAAAAAATTGATTTTATTTTTTTATAGTGGATTCCATTTTTATTGCTCAATTCCGCGATTCCATCCGCGATTCCGTGATCGCGGATTCCATATGGCTCTACTCTCTCTCGCTCTCTCTCTTGCTATATGTTGACTGTATCATGCCCAGCCTCGGGCAGCGCTATTATTTAAGAATATGGTGACTGTATGAAAAAATTAAATAAAAAATTATATACATTTTTTTACTTTTAGGGGGGGGGGGGGGGGGGGGGGGGGCTTGCGTTTAAATCTTGCACAGGGCCTCGCATTTCTCCCAGGCGGCCCTGTGTGAGTGAATGGGTAAAATGTGAGTACGAAATTGTAAAGCGCTTTGGATAAAGGCGCTATATAAAAAAGCAGCCATTTACCATTTATATTCATTAACCCTTCCACTACCACACACGAGTACAGAAGGTTAACCCTTTACTATCACATGACACCCGACGCGGCGATGCTCCATCATTACTAGCATTAGTGCTAATGATGGAGCATCGCCGTCGGTTGTCGTGTGATAGTAAAGGGTTAACCTTCCGTCTTGTGTGTGGTAGCGAAAGGGTTAAAGAAAGTTGATTTAATAAAAAATAAAGACTTATTTAATCAGATTAATGACTTTATTCAAATTGAGGATTTAGTTTGAGGATATTTATTAAAAAAAAAATTTGTATTATTATTATTATTAAAAGCAAAGGTTCGAACGTCCGTTAGAAAAACCCTGATGAAGTTCGAACCCCAAAAACAGGCTTCGGGGACAGCCCTATCTGTCACACACACACACACACACACATTCTGAGTCTTTGTCTTGCACACTCTCTCTATCTCTCTCTATCACACACAAACACACACATTCTGAGTCTTTCTCTTGCACACTCTATCTATCTTAGTCTCTATCACACACACACACACACACACACACACACACACACACACACACACACACACACACACACACACACACACACACACACACACACACACACACACACACACACACACACATTCTGAGTATTTCTCTTGCACACTGTCTTTCTATCTCTATCACACACTCACTCAGTACCACCACAGAGGAGGAAGTGAGTCACCAGGGAGCAGTGAGGCATTATCCACCTGGTGAGGTCACAACACTGCAGGACGCTCCTTCAAGCGGGCGGGAGGACGGTCTAGTGCAGCCAGTGTTGCGTTGCTGATATCAAAGCTGGTTGCACCCGCGCTCCCGGGCATGTGCACGCGCTCCCGCGCATGCGCATAAATGTTCCCTCGCATAAGCACAGACTAAAGACAGTGGGTCTCATTCCCGAAAATGTTTCAAAGATATATTCTGGAAGACTTATCTTGGAACCACTGAGAGATAATCTATGACAAGTACACTCTGAGTCCTGAACGTGCTGGAGATATGTCTTAAGTGGCTGAAACGGTCGCAGAAATTCTATGATCTGATATCTGCTTGGAGAATGGCATTATGTCGTAAACTCCAAAGCGCGTTCCCGTTCAGCTCATTTGCATACAAACCACGCCCCCGACAGTCCTTATAAAGCAGTCAATTGGGCAGTGTGCAAACCCTCGCTGAAATGTCAAAGCGCCGTTCTGACACGGTAAGTCTAAGCAACGACGTAGGAATTTCACTAATGCTGAAATGGAGGTGGGGATCCCCTGTAAACAAGACAAACGTATTCCTCTGGTCTGCATCCCCTTAACAATTGTGTGTATTGAGCTGTACTGTATTGTAAATTCTGCAATCTGTTAATAAAGTTTCCATTCATTAATTCAGGTACTGATATCGGGAGTGGATAATTATAAGGGGGTTCTTTTCAGCAGCGTCAGCTCCGGCTACAGGGGCACCCACAAACGGGAGGTATGTTTTGTATGTATTGAGCTGTACTGTACTGTACCCATTCTGCAATCTGTTAATAAACCTTCCAATCAATCAATCAGGCATGGGCCCAAATCACCGCAGAGGTGAACGCTGTATCCGGCGAGGGGCGCACAGCCACCGAAGTAAACAAAAAGTGGGTCGACACAAAGTCGGCCTGCAAGCACCGGATCGCCAAGCACAGGAGAGACATGCTGGCAACTGGTGGAGGACCAGCAGGCCCGGCCCTGTCCGACCTGGACCTGCGCGTCCAGGCCATCATAGGCACCACAACAATCGCGGGTGTGGAAGGTGCGGACCGGAACGAGACGACGCGCGGGGCTGGGCACCGTCTCCTGTTCTCTGCAGCCAGCATGTCTCCCGTCCCCGAAGGATCTGATGCCGACACAGACGGTAAGCGTCCCTCCCACAACAGGTGCATCCCAATAAATTAGAACAGGGAATATATCGATTGCCTCCATGCACAGTAAATCTTGCAGTGTTAACACTTTACCCTATTTAGAGTTGATTTAACAATCAATTGTAGTTGGGAACAAATACGCAAGATGTATTGTGTGCCGCGCCGCATGGATTCATGCAAATCAAGTATTGAGATGCACCTGTAATATCTAATTGAAACATGCATGTGCATCAAGCATTGCATGATCGCAACCCCCACGTCAATCACAATTAACCACCCCAATTCATTCCCAGATTCAACTGACTCAGAGGCGGACCCGCCCCCCCCCGGAGCTGTCCCTCCCGTCCACCGGTGCTGGCCCGTCCACCAGTGCTGGCCCGTCCACCAGTGCTGGCCCGTCCACCAGTGCTGGCCCGTCCAACAGTGCCCCCCCCCCCCGTCCCCCAGGGGTGCCAGGGGTGCCAGGGGTGCACCCAGCCATGGAGGTCACATGGGCGAGGCGATGCTGGCGGAGCAGGAGCGGCAAAACAGCGTCCTCGAGCGGCTTGCTGCCGGCCAGGAGTGGGCCGCTGCCAGCCAGGACAGAACCGCTGCCAGCCTGGAACAGGTCGCTGCCAGTCTGGAGCGGCTCGCTGCCAGCCAGGACAGAACCGCTGCCAGCCTGGAGCAGGTCGCTGCCAGTCTGGAGCGGCTCGCTGCCAGCCAGGACAGAACCGCTGTCAGCCTGGAGCGCCTCGGCATCATCGGCGAGTGGGTCGCTACCATGATGGAGCGGGGTTTCGCAGCGCCAGACCCACAATTGCCCCCTCAATAACCCTCCAGCCACCTCAACAACCACCTGACCAGGACATGCATCCTGACCCATTAATGGGCCCGGATAATAGGCGTGCTGTCTTATGCCCGCTCTTAACTGGGCGATTTTCGGCCGTCCCAGACGAAAGATGACCAATCGTGGCATAATCTGTGGTCGTGGGCGAAATCGTGGCTCCAAGACGCAGGTCGTACGTCGCACAGTGAGAGAGGTTCAAAGATGACCGACGTGCAAGTCTTGCGATCAAAGATGCCTGCGACACATATCTGACAGTGCTTGATATTCTACGACCAGCGTCAGCTACCAACCAATAGAAATGCAGCATGATGACGTGTGATCAGTGCGACCGCATGATGACGTGTGATCAGTGCGACACATGTGCGTTTATGTGAGACAGTGACTGTACAAATCCAATAATGCCGCCCCGCAAACTGACGCCAATTGTGTGGAGTCGTATCAAAGAGGAGAGGCTTGTCGAGTTGTGGCAACAGAAGCCATGCCTGTATGATGTGTCCTCCAGCTGTTACCATGACCGTGTACAGAAGGACAAAGAATGGAAGGAAATAGCGGAGGAATTGCAGCTCCCGGGTGAGTTTAACGTTAGTGGCTAGCTAGCTAGCTAGCGGCTGGCTAGCTAGCGGCTGGCTAGCTAGCTAGCTAGCACACACACACACACTATGACTGAAAGTGGGCTATACAGTCTTGTTTCTGTCAGCCCACTTTCAGTGTACATTAACTAACGTAATGTTGTTATTGCGCTTCACAGCCGAAGAGGTGGTAACTCATGCAGCGTCCCTGCGCACCCAATACGGGAAGCTATTGCATCCCAAACCGAGTGGAAGTGGGACTAAAGACCCAACCCAGCGACAGACATGGATACTGAAGTACCTGGACTTCCTAAAGCATCATGTATTGCCTCGTCAGTCCTACAGCACCCTGGAGGTATGTGTATATTTGGAAATTGACAATAATAACGTACTTACTGTACATACCACTAAAGTTGTCAGACCGTTTATTTCTTAATAATGAATACTATAGTCTGTGGTGGCCTTGACTTCTTAAATTTCTCTTTTAATTACACGTTTAAAATCAACTGGATGAACGTTTCTCTGTAACCCATTCTATTTGGAATTTTATACCAAACTATATATTTTCCATATATCTACAAACTATATACTGTAGTAGCCTTTGTAAAATACCCTGTAACCCACTGCCTCTCGTGGTTTATTGCTTAATTATCACCTTGTACTGTGTCCTACAGTTCACAAATGGTGTCACCTGCATAATCATTGTGTGTATACTTGGTCAATAAAGATTATTCTGATCCTATGTCCTTCATCCAGCTAGATGATTCAATGCCAGTGACGGACAGCTGTGCTGACACTGCTGAACAAGATCCAGAGAGTGATGACCTTGGGAATCAGCGGCGTCAGAATCATCAGCACAGGACCCACCAACCCAAGTGTCCAACGTGTACCGTAGCCGTACATCCACACCCTCACCCGCACCCACACCGGGTGGTCAGGCAAAAGTGGTCCGGAGCAAGCCATGGGAGAGAGGGCTGAACCTTGAGAGAGAGAAGATTGACCTCCTCAAGCAAGTAGTTTCAGACAACAGAGATGATGATGATGAAGATGTGGACTTTGACTGGGGGGGGGCCGTGGTTCGGGTTCTCTGCGGGTCGAGGCATTAAAGAGGCATGATGCTTTGGCCCACGGGGGTGCCGGACACCGGGTCCTCCGTGGTTGGGGTTCGTGGCTGCCTGCCTCAGGAATCTCTTTTTTTTTATAGTAAGTTTTATTTTCCTTATACTTTGCACTTTATTTGAAGTTTTCTAGCCCCTGTTGAGCAGTGAACAGTAAGTTCATATACTGTAATTTCTAAAAAATTTTGATATCTTGAAGCACCTTCTTACATTCTGAAACACCTTATTTTACATTCTTTTTTTGTGATCAAAAGGGGGAGCAGAGCGTATATATACTGTTTGTATATACTGTATAGAAATACTGTAATTTCTTAATTGTTTTGATATCTTGAAGCACTTGATATTCAAATAAAAAAATTATTACTTTGATAAACCATTCCAGTTTCATTTATTTACATTTCTCAGACAAACAAGGAATAGAATGAAATGAATAATAAAGCAGTTATAATAAAGACAAAGAAAATGATTAATTGGGAGACACCATCTCAGTGGTGACTTTCATCAGTTTATGTGGAGTTTATTTTATGTATGGAAAATATGTTGTTGGTGAGCTGTTGTTTTTGTTTACTCTAACTCTGTGTGTTGTTTGTTCCCTTGCATTCTCCCCTCTTAATTCTCCCCAACGTTGTACTAATCGGAGACAATGCCCTTCGGCTGGGCGATGAGGTGACCCCCCCCCCCCCCTTGATTGGTGCACACGTCTGGTCAGCCCTGAATCAAAAGCTGTAACTTCATACTGAATATGCATTTCAATGGACAATGATGGAAATTTATTAACTTATATGCTTGTCATAAAACTGCCCTGTAGTTTGTGAGGTTAGCTGCCGACAGAGAGACAGGTGGACAGAACCAACCTGATAGGAGATAATTATTATATTATATATAGTGTAGAGGCAAAAACCAACATTCGTCTCTATGTGGGGGAATGGTATCCAACAAACAGTAAAGTAGCAACGGAGAATGAGACACTAGTCTATTAACATATCATATCATCAACAGTGTATATTTGCATATCGTATATGTCACAAATGTAACAGTACTATATACCTGTATGTCATGCATGTCCCTATGTGCCTTTAAATAAAACAGAATAACAAGGTTAGCCTGTAGGCCTACCTATATGGTTATCGTATTTAACGTGTGGATATTTACGTAGCTTAACATGTAGGCCTACATTTGAACTCGATAGGCCCTACAAGTAGGCCTAGGCATATGTTATTTTCTTTTAGGACATGTATAATGATTTTAGGCCCAACAGTTAGGCTATGGTGTATAGGCCTAGTGTTCAAACACCATCTTTATAACCAAAAAAGTACAAAAGGACATTACAACATTTCTTCCTGCCAATGCACAGAACCTGATGGTGAGACAAAGTATTGTTTCAGTGTGTCGCGCTGCTCCTTTGCAGTTCTGTTGGCATTCCGATCCCTGCTAGCAGGCACTGATGCCAGGGCGGCATCACTGCGCCAGCTCCCAGGGATGATGTGGTGGTCCTCATCCTCCGTGTCGACCAGAGCAGGGGGGATGTAGGTGTCTGTGGCCTGGGCTCGTAGGTAGTTGTGCAGGGAGAGAGCAGCCAGGGTTACCTGGGACACTGTATCTGGGTCTAGGGGAATGATGGTGAGAAAGACTCGCCATTTGTTGGCAAGTATGCCAAACGCATTCTCTACAACACGCCTCGCTCTTGACAGTCTGTAGTTGTAGACACGCTGGTCATGGTCAAGCTGTCTGAAGGGGTATGGCTTCATCAGGTGTGTGTGGAGCGGAAAAGCCTCGTCTGCAATGAACATGAAAGGGGTGACTACATCTGTACCTGGCAGACTTTGGGCTGGCGGGACATTTAACTGGTTGCTGTCCAATGCCTTTTTCAGGTCACAGTGGGCATAAACACCTCCATCAGACACTCTGCCCTGGGTTCCAATATTCGCATAGAGGAAACGATAATTGGCGTCTACAACAGCCATCAGGACCACAGAGAAACGAGACTTGTAGTTCCTGAAGGTGCTCCCACTGTTGCCTGGTGGGCGGATGGTGATGTGTTTTCCATCTATGGCTCCGAGACAGTGAGGGAATTGCCAATTCTCCTGGAAGCCACTGGCCACTGCTCTCCACTCAGCCTCTGTAGTCGGTGTCTACACAAACAGACAGACAGACTGCATCAGAACAGTGACATGAATCTATCAATATTTATCTGATCTAGGTATGATTGTCCCATATGTTACATTCTAGCTGCTTCTAAATGGATCTTACCGTCAGGTGATCCTTCTTCAGGACCTGGTGCAACACCTTGCATGTCTCCTTGACAATCACACCAACAGTGCTCTGTCCAATACGGTACTGGAAGCTCAGGGAAGTGAACGACTCTCCTGTCAGCATGGAGAATGATTGTAGAATATCATTTATATATGCGCGTCGACAAATAAATGTGCCAAACTGCAGCATATCAGAACTATTAGACTGACACATTCTATAGTTACATTCTGGTCACCGCGGATACACTGTAGCCTGAGTTCACTTGGGTTTACCCTCCACTACAACCCCTGATTATTACCTGTTGCTAAGTATCGCAGTGTGATGGACAGTCTCTCTCTGGCAGTGATCGCTCTCCTCATCTGGGTGTCTGCTTTGGAGATATAAGGAGCCACCAGCTGTAGCAGATGATCGAACTGTTCCACATCCATGCGGAGTAGACTTCTGAATCCACTTCGATCATCTGTCTAGAAGTACAACAGGCAGACTTTAATGAGTGCATTGAGAACAACACAAGCTAGCAGTGAGGTAAACAAGCTCAACATTCATTAGGAGGGTACGACACATGTAGCGTTAGCATGCTGACGTTAGTATCTAGAAGTACAACAGGCAGACATTAATGAGTGCATTGGGAACAACACAAGCTAGCAGTGATAACAAGCTCAACATTCATTAGGAGGCTACGACACATGTAGCGTTAGCATGCTGACGTTAATAACGTTACTTACCTCAAGTTCCATTTGCAGGACTGGCATTCCCAGTTGGCCTCTTTTCCCTAGCCACGACTTTGTTCTCTTTTTTTTAAATATAGCCGGCCTCTCTAGGCACATAAAAGCCACTATGGCAAGTGTTCGCTTCCTGGACATTGGCATGTTCACAGTCTGCTTCTTCTTCGTATCACGACCGTCTTGTTTACAACTCGTCAGGTTGACGCACACTGATGACACACAGGATAACGCTTTATGATGATGCTACGCTTTATTATGACGTTACGTAGTCTGCGTCGTAGCCTACGACTCTCATCGCACAGTGTACATGCATCAGATTGATGGTCGTACCAAAGATTATTCAATTTGTGTCGCACAGTGTGGCTTGCAAGGAACTTATAAGATGCAAAATATCTCCCAGTTAAGAGCGGGCATTAGTCCGACAGCAATTAATTGCACGCATGTGAATAGATTATTCACATGCGTGCAATTAATTCCTATTCATAGGTGAATTTAATCTGGACCTGAATTCGACTTGCTTGCTTCTGTCATTAATTAATTCCTATTCATAGGTGAATTAAATCTGGACCTGAATTCGACTTGCTTGCTTCTGTCATTAATTAATTCCTATTCATAGGTGAATTAAAACTGGACCTGAATTCGACTTGCTTGCTTCTGTCATTATTCGATGCAGTTTACAATGTATACCAATAACTAAACGCATCACTCAGTAATACTCAAAGGGTGTCAGGGATGTTGCGGGACACCACGCTTCTCCGCGATGTTGTGCAGGACGCAGCAGGCCATGATAATCGTACACACTTGGAAAGAATAAATAAGCCACAATAAATGACATGCAACATATATTGTATGTGGCTGATGTATTTATTAATTCCGAGTCATTTGCAGTGTGTGTAGCTATTATTTATTTTTCCGACATCAAATAACGTAATTTCTTATCATACAAATAGTCATATTTATTTTAATTATGATTAAGTAATTAATTCCAAGGAGGCCTGTAGTGTTGACGTGAAGGAATCACTATGAGAACACAAGTCTGTCAAGTTATGATAACATTTTAAATTAGTAAATCAATCATGAGCATGAGGTTTGATCGTGGGCTGAGAGCATATTTAAGTGTGCTCCTCAGCACTCTTGGATCTGCTCTCAAATAAGATCTCAGGAAAATTTGAGGACTCCCACTCCCAGCCCTAATATGTCTTAAATAGGCCGAAATCTGGCTAAGATGAAATATTTTGTCGTAACTACGTTCGAGAATGAGACCCAGTGCCTAATTGCCTCTACAGTATGTCCAGGCGCACCAACCGACCTGTAGGAGTCGCTGTCCACAACGCCCGATCCCCACCCATCAGTTTCCCACCCCCTAATACGGCCAATGTGTATTAGTACGGACGACCAGCTAAACTGAAAGCAATGTGGAGCGCTGGGCTCGAACAGGCGAGCCCAGCGTCTCCAGTATTCGTGGCGAGCGCCTTGCCCACTACGCCACGTAGCCGCCCGGAATGTAACACATTTGAACACACCTGACGACCAGCGCTATTGTTATGCAAAGTAGTACTTAGCGAGTTGGCGCATCAGTCGAGTGCAGCGCATTCCTGTGTGCACGCGCGTGCACATCCGTGCATGTGCGTGCTTCTGCTCACAGAGCCGGTTGCACGGCGTGCAACCCCGTCCCATGAGCAACGCACCTCTGAGTGCAGCACCAAGGACCCCCAAATGGATACACATGGACCCCCATTTGATACGTCTTACCCTGCTCTAGGGGGCGCTGCAAACGCCTGATCCAGCGCTCTGATCTATCGGGTTAAATGCTGAAATGTATGCTTGTCTCAGAATATGGCCTAATTACTGGGTTGGAAATGGAGGTAGGAATTCTCTTAAACACACAAATTCAGGGAAGAGGATCTTGTGTTGGCGTGAGATCGTTTCTGAGAGGAGGATTGATTGATTGATTGAAAACTTTATTAACAGATTGCAGAATGGGTACAATACAGTACGGCTCAATACACACAATTGTTAAGGGGATGCAGACCAGAGAGACTTTTGTCTTGTTTACATCAGGGTCCCCCATTTTCAATTCATAATGACTGGACTGGAGCCTGGATGGATCAGGAGCAAAGCCTAGTTAAATTTTGAATTGATTGAAATTAAAGTGCTTAGTCTACACTCTGTTGCGCCAGCCCCCCCCAAACCACCCCCCCCCCCCCCCCCCCCCCCCGGTAGGAGAGGGGATTGGAGGAGCAGCACAGCTTCTGGGTTTTGGCTCCCGTCTTTATCCCCCGCCTCCGCCCCCTCCGCTTCCAGGATCAGCGCTCCAGGGAGTCGGGAGGAGAAAGTTCTCCTTTGAAGAGGGAGACACTGAAGGAGCACTGCAGCATCGGTCGACTGTTCATTCATTTTTCAGCAAATGAAATGAAATGTTTATTATCATCAACTATCCTGTTTGTTGTTACATTTCAATTTTATAAAATGTGTAACGTTTGGCTCCTTTAAATCATTGAACGTAGAGAGAGCGAGAGAGAGAAGCTCAGCCCCCCCTTTCCTCACTAATGGAACTCGAAACTTAAACTGGTGTCGTGGAGTCACTCCGCTGTGAGAGTTTCCAGGATTAGCTTAGTTAGCGTTAGCGGCTAATGTTAGTTAGCTTAGCTTAGTTAGCGTTAGCGACTTACGTTAGTTAAGGTTTTTACCGCAACGTGGACATACAGGAATGGCAAGGATGCAAAGCATGTTAGACACATTAGACCCATTGCTCATGCTGGTCTGTGTCTATTATGAAATGACGATTGCGCGTCATTGGAATTCGGATTATTTTCTAACTGGGCACCTATTGATCTAGCGTGAATCGCTACTCGGTAGTACCGACATCATTCGGTCAGTACCCTTAAAAGTACCGAGTTCGGTACCCAACCCTAGTTGCCATAGGCGCGCCGGGCAGCCAGGAGAGATCCTTGGCTTGTTGGATCTAATGTCTCTGTCTCTCTCACACACGTCTCCATGATATACAATGAGGGATACAATTGTAATGAGAGAAAGGGCTCTCATTAATATGATCATGCTCTTCTTGGTGAGAGAACGACTTTAACTAGTTTGTTGGCGTTCTCTACCACCACAAGAAATTTTCGACACAGCACTCAAACAATATAAATAATATTATATCAAATAAATACAAACAAATGCCACTGAGCTTAAAGGGGCACTTCACCAAAAAACAATGCTGATTTATTTTGCACATAATAATAACACATTAATTTAGTTTGACAGTTATTTAGAAATTTTAGAGTACATTTGTTTGAATATGGCCACCAGTGATGTCATCGGGGACATTGCAATGTCCGATAACATTACTGGTTGCCATATTCAAAACAGATTTACTCTCAACAACTGTAATAATAATTTCATGTGTTGAAAACTGTTTTTGGACGTGTGTGAGATATGTGCAAAATAAATCGGCATTGTTTTTTTGTTGAAGTGCCCCATAGGTTGATTTGTCAAACACAATCACACAGCTCCAGTTGCTAACATTTACTATGCTAATGTAGCGCAGAACACAGTCAGGCAGGCAGGTAGTGATATATGTGGTGTGTCTGACTCTTAACCACCAAAAGCTGCACAGACTATAACATATGACTTATATCATGCCAGTTAGCGTACAGACCCTCACCTGTACCTTGTGTATACTGTTTACTTTTACTCATAGTATATATTCAGATTCAATATTTGTATTGCCTATATTTATTGTAATGTACTGTATATTATAATCGATAGGGCATACCGACCCTCATGTTCACCTTGTTTACACTGTTTATTTTTCTCATATTTTTATATTCAGATTACATTTTATTGCCTATTTTTATGTCTTTCTTCTATTACCCTGCCCATACCTGTACCTCCCCTCCCCCCTCACCCCTGCTGCTATGATGCCCAAATTTCCCCAAGTAAAGGAATACCTTTTCTTATCTTGTCTTAAAACCCAGATATGGGTGTATTTAATGCAAAGCTGTGGAAAAGTGTCCGGACTGAGGGGGTATTGGGGCAAGGAGAGCCAGGGGAAGGTCTGGACTGGGAAGAAGGACTAGAGGGGAGCTGGGCAGGTAGGGGACTGTGCTGGGTCCAGGGTGGGAAGAGGTAAAGCAGGCTGGGGCAGGGGTCAGGCTGGAGGCATGGGGGAAACAAGAATCGGGACAAAACATGCAGACGGAACAGCTACAAGGATACAAGAAAACAGGACAGAATGCTGCCAGAACAGCAACTAGGAAAGGGCTTTAGAATAGACACTAACTACAGTATGATTGTACTTCAGCGCTCCAGCTAGACGTCTTCATATCACAAATGTAGAGTTGTGTGTTGCTGCTTCATGTGATGCAACTAAAAACAACACGTTGCTTCTGTCCTTCTGTCTTGTCCTCCTTGCTGTTACAGTGGTATTTCATCACATTCCTCTGTATTCTACTGCTCCTCTATTATGTCTCTCCTTTGCCTTGTCTGTCTGCTGATGTTTTCTGGAGGAAAAAAACAATTGCGATGATTTCCAAAAAATTACATCATGGAGATTCACTGCTCATTTGAACGAGCAGAAGAGAAAAGCATGAATACAGTCACCGTGCCACGGGTACTACTTGGGGGCGGGCGTTTCAAGTGATTCAGTAGTTAACTAGAGTACTCTACACATGAAACATGAGTACTGGTAGTATTTGTTTGGATGGTACAGAGCCTGATCAAGTCGCCACACAGCGGCCTAAATGCAGGAGAGACTAGATAGCTAGTGTGGCGAACATACCCAGAATGCCTTGCATTCCGACTAAGACCGAGCACTTGTCTGGATGCTTTTAACGCATGTGTACTACTATCGTCATAGACCAGGGGTCGGCAATTAGGTTTGGCGGCGGCCACATTTTTCCCCAAGCCATTGAATGGCGGGCCAGAACCAAAAACAATGGCTAATTTAATATAATGATAGTGAAATTTTTTTAACTCTGTCAAAATAAACTAGCTGCATAGGTGGCATAATAAACTGTAAATGACATATACATGCACTGAACATTATACCTTTGTCTTTTTTCCATTGTATTATAAAGCGCCTCTCTATCGGTCTATCCTACATTACGCGAGCGCAACCGTCTATCTGACGGCCACGGACCGGTTTAATGTTGAATGTTTAATGTTAAAACTATCGATTTATATGGAATTCGTTAAACGTATCCGTTGTCTTACTTATTATTATACTTATTGAATCTCAAACAAGCCTCGTCTTGTTAAATGAGACGGTCTGGTCTACGGAGGAGACTGGGGCTGACGCATCCAGATTGGGGTTGATTATTGACACTTCCGCTAAATATATTAATCTAGCTACTAAGTGGGGAGACTGATCAATTACGGATAAAGGAATATAGTGGGACGATCGATTATGATGGTTAACCTTGTTAGATGAGGCTGCACTGGAAATGGAGCTAATGGACTTCCGAATGTCTCGTAATTCAAATACCTATAGCGTTGTCATTTCAGGAGCTTCTTCAAGCACTCTTTTTGTTTAAAGTTAATTGCATTGTTTTTGCATTGTTTTTAATTGCATTACTGTTCACATGCATGTGTGGTGCCATCAGTCATGAGTAAAGATAAAGCTTGAATGACTTACTGAACTGGTGTTTTTATTTCATGGACTCGTGTTTCCCATTTCAGCACCACGCGATGTCCACCTCACTTTGAGCAAGCCTATATATACAGTACATTGCACCTCACTGCCTATACCTGTTATTCACTCAACATGGATAAAACATAAAGTATGCATATAATACAAATAATATGATGAAAATAAAATAAATATTATATTCTCAAAATAAACTGACGGGCCAGAAATGATTGCTGGCGGGCCAATTTCAGCCCGCGGGCCGCCTATTGCCGACCCCTGTCATAGACCCTCTTTCTGTTTGTAACGTTGCTAGAGCTACTAGCCACAATAGACCCGTTTGACTGTATAGTTAGCAGTGTTAATTTTGGCAGCTATTTTCATGTGTCAAGTGCTCCTTTTCCCTTTTCATCATATTTAGTCATCTTCATTTATTTTTCGTTTAGTCGGTTTTAGTCAACTAAATGTCTGAGCATTTTAGTCGACAAAAACGGATGACATTTTTGTCTTTTTAGTTAATGGAAAAAAACTTCAGAAATAGTCAACATGGAACATATTCTGATTTAAATTGCATATTTATTTTTTAACCTAGGGGATATGGGGGTAGATTTCTATCAAAAATAAACAAACGCAAAAGTAGAATCCACAATCGTAAAAACGATCCACACACACCTCAATTTGTGTTTCATAAATCATAAAAACACACTTGATCTGCTTAGATTTACGTACGGAATTCTAAAAACACGCTTGATCTGCTTAGATTTACGTACGGAATTCTAAGGACACGCTTGATCAGCTTGGAGTTACGTACGGAATTTTGAGACAAATATTTCGCTGTTTTCCCCGTGTGGATTCGTGTGTGAAGCTTCTTCTTCTTCGGCGCTACCGAACACAGCCCGAGGTGTGTTCGACTCATGAGTGCTACCAGTGGTCAAAATCGCACATTATCTTTAGCCCTAAGCATCAACATTCCATTATGAAAATGAATGCTCAAAGTAAATATATCTAGTAGGGATGCACCGAAATTCCGAAAATGGTCAAAAATGGCCTTTCGGCTTTCGACCGAAAGAGTTTTTTCACCGAAAATATATCACAGAAACAGAAACAACCTGTAACCTACCTAACGTGTTGTTGTGATGACGTAATCAAAACTCGGCTTCAGTCATTACATGCGCAACATGAGCTCTTCAGTCCTGCGTTCTGCAGCCTGTGATAACTCCTCTTGGGACTCGGGAGTCGCGCTGTTTCTAGTAAACTCTGCGCACAACGCGTCCAATAAATGCGTCTTTAACACTTTGGTCGCCAAAAACGCCTACCACGTCATTCCCGCCATGCTCATTCTGCCAAAGACGCCGTACCACGTCATTGAGATCAATATTTAAAAAAATCTGTGATCGCAATCATATTTCTCCCCCGGAGACTTGAGATCTACTGTTGATCCCCTCTCAACTCAAGAGCGCCATCTGGTGGCCGATCGGCGGATCGCCCAAACCGGAAACAGGAAACGGAAGCTGGTGCTCATTCCAATTCGGTCCGATCACTCGCTAATAGTCCCAGGACTCGAGCTAGACACAATGGATAGCAATCCGTTACCAATAACTCGATAAACAACATGATTTGGACGTATATACTATTATACAACCTGGAGATGGATCGCATATTTCTACATCCCATAATAGAAATATTTCTGCTCCACGCTCATCGCCCAACGCTACGAGGAGGCTACGGTGAGATTCAGAGTTTTTTTTTAACGTGTTCGATATAAACTGCTCTGATGATCATATCACCCACACTAGATGAATCATCTAACGTTGGCCACGGAATTATAAACGACCCCCCCCCCCATCCGGTCAACATCAGATGATAAGTAGTAACTTTTAGAAGCACGTCCATTTGAAATTTTTTTTCTCGCGAGATCGCTATCAAACTGTATTTGATCATCAATATAATGCATTTAGGGCTATAAATCACGTTCTGGAGAATGCTGCAGAAAACGATAAAAACATACTTATACTTTAGACCGTATTTTAGTATGAATATGTGAATGAAAAAGTATAACGTTGCTACACCCTGAACAATAGATACTTGACGTTGAATGGGCCATAGTAATGTCAATTTAGCAATACAATTTAAAAAGTTATAGCCCTGCAAAGAAGGGGAACTTCTCCATAGACAAATAGAGCTGACGTGGGATGGTTTATTATGAATATAAGCCTGGCGACCAAAGTGTTAACATGCTTTATATCCTTATTTCCCCGTCGCGGTTAATCACTGAGTGATCTTATATGCATATTCTTCAGAGCGAGAGGGATTGTGTTTCTCACATTGACGCTGTCTGTCGTTGATAATATAATCTGAAGAGCATTATTATTATCATTCTCGAGCATACACGTCGCGCGTCTACCGTGCACATTCATCTGGGGACTAGAAAGGTGCGCTCAGTAGAGCACAGATGTCCGCCATGGCGGCAGCTAGGCTTGGGCGGTATGACGGTATTAAGATATACCAGGGTATTTAGAAATACCTACGGTATTGATTTTCAATACCGTCCGTCACCGTCAAAATCACAGATGCGCTTCAGTTTCTATAACAGTGAAACGGAGTTTTGAGTGTAGTGCACACACTGAGTGTAGTGCACACACGCGCCAGCAGAGGGCGAGACCGCTCTAGTGGAGCGAGTGGGTCACAACGGTGTTCACGTTTTACGGTAATGTTGCGACAGTGCTGTGAAAATACCGTAAAGCGTTGTGACGAGAGCAGTGTTGTTGTGGTGCACTGGTGGAGCAAGCAAATAATCCGTCTCTTATTATATGTGAACTAAAGAGTACAAGGTTTACACAACAGCCCTCACCCGCCTTTTTATTGTATTTGTACCGTCCTGTACTATCCGCTGTCAGCTGTTTATCTCTCTCTGTGAGCTACTGAGCTTGAATAACTAGCGTTAGCTCACGTTAAGTAGCGTTAGCTCTGCGGCTAATCTTAGATTACCCTGAACTAAATCAATGACTAGGTTATAAAGCATTCGAGTTTATGCAAAGAAAGTGGCCTAGTTGATGTGTGGCGGGAACTAAATCCAAAGGTTAAAGACTACACTTACTATTCAAACGCCAATGTCTCATATTCTAGGATTGATTACTTTTTGATCTACTCAAGACATCTTCACATGGTAAAAAACTGTTGTATCAATCCAATCACACTATCAGACCATGCGAGAATTGACTTGACCGTTCGTCTGGATGGAGAAAAGTTCACTCGTAGGCAATGGAGATTCAATACCTCATTGCTGAGGGATGAAACATTTAGATCAAAAATGAAGGTATGGATTAAAAATTACATAGATGAAAACAATGATCCTAGCATGGACCCAAACATAATCTGGGAAGCTGCAAAAGCCACTTTAAGAGGACATATTATCTCATACACATCATTTAGTAAAAGGGAAGAAATCGCACACACAAAAGAACTAGAAAAAGAAATTGAAAGATGCGAAGCCCTCCATAAAGTTGCAGCAACAGAAGACAACTGGAAACATTTAGTAACTGCCAGAGCCAAATTAAATATCAAGACTACAAATATAATCATGCAACAAATTAATCAGGTTAGACAAAAACACTATGAATTTGGCAACAAACCCAGTAAACTATTAGCCCATCAACTAAAAAAAGAACAAGCCGAAAGGACTATAAAAGCAATTCGGTTCAAGGGCAACATCACACATCATCCAAAAGAAATCAATCAGGCATTCCAGGAGTATTACAATATACTATACAAATCTCAAAGTAATTACACACAGGAGGAACTGGATAGATTCTTAGAAGGTATCAAAATGCCAAAGCTCTCAGAATCAGATCAAGAGAGTCTTAATGCACCCTTTACCGAACAAGAAATACTAGCAACAATTAATTCAATGCCTATAGACAAAAGTCCAGGACCAGATGGCTTCCCGGCACAGCTATATAAGGAGTACTGGAATGACCTGAAACCCATTTTTATGGGAATGATTAACAACTTTGGACGCAACAAGGCACTTCCTCAAACAATGAGCTTGGCAAACATCACAGTACTGCATAAAAGTGGTAAGGATCCACTAGACTGTTCATCATACAGACCTATAAGTCTTTTAGATCATGATTATAAGACTATCACCAAAGCATTAGCGAAAAGACTTGAAACCATCACGCCGAAATTGGTAAACCCAGATCAGGCTGGATTTGTTAAGGGAAGATATGCTACCGATAACATCAGAAGGTTATTAAATATAACCAATCATTTGAATCTAAAACAGAGGCCCTCTCTACTCCTATCTCTGGATGCAGAGAAGGCTTTTGACAGAGTCGAGTGGAACTTTCTTTTTAACGTGTTGCAAAAACGTAATATAGGGTCAAATTTTATCCAGTGGATTAAAGCAATTTATCAAACTCCAAAAGCAGCAGTTATTACTAATGGCAATACATCTGATCCGTTTCTCTTAATGAGAGGAACAAGACAGGGGTGCCCAATGTCAAGCTCATTATTCGCAATAATAATAGAAATTTTGGCTGCATCTGTACGAGACAACATTAACATAAAAGGAGTGTATATCGATAAGGTTGAACACAAAATATCTTTATATGCTGACGACATTGTTCTATACATTGAGCAACCAGAAAACTCCTTATTACATCTGTATAACACAATCGAACAATTTGGAAAGTACTCAGGATACAAGATAAATTATAATAAATCTAATGCATGTCTCCTACATATGAAACCAACAAAAGAAATGCAGAAATCCTACCCATTTCGATGGTCACCAGGAGGCTTCAAATACTTGGGAGTACACTTTACACCGCAATTAAATGATTTATTTGAAAAAAATTACACTCCTCTTACAATTGAAATTAACACAGATCTAGGTAGATGGGACAAACTACCCCTATCCCTTCTAGGAAGGATAAACGTCATCAGGATGAATATCCTTCCGAGATTGAACTTTCTCTTTCAAAATGTACCCTGCTACCTATCTATAATATATTTTAACATATTGAATAAACGTATCTCAACATTTATTTGGTCCAATAAAAAACCAAGGATTAAATTACTGACTCTTATGAAACCTGAGTCCATGGGTGGTCTAGGTCTTCCCAATCTCCAACACTACTACTGGTCAGCCCAACTTCGAACTATAGTATCATGGTCATTGGGAGGACCAGACTTGCACTGGATACAGATAGAAGCGGGACAGGTTGATCCTTTACCTCTAAACTCTCTTTTTTTTATAAAGAATTTTGACAAAATATAAAGCAATATTTCATGGTTGTGAATACCCTATATGCATGGAAAGATTGCTCGAAAAAGTTTGGCATAACTAAATGCATCTCTGTTTATTCACCTATTCATCAAAACCCTGACCTAAAAAAATATTTTCATTCAACTGATATAAACAAGTGGAGACACTTGGGGGTAACTCAACTTAAAGACCTTTTTCATAAAAACTGGAAATTAAAAGCATTTCAGGAGAAGAATACAACATTCCTAACTCAGACTTCTTAAAATATATGCAAATTCAAAGCACTTTAAGTTCACTTACTAAAGAAAACAAGTTAAGCTTTGAAATGACAGAATTGGAAGAAAAACTAACTACCTCATCCACAATTAAAGGTAAAATCAGTGAACTATATGAAATTCTAACTAATGAATGCCAAACAGTCTTCCCAGCTCTATTAAGATGCTGGGAGACGGACCTGGCAACGAAATTTGAAGAAAACAATTGGCAAGATATCTGTGATCAAACTTTCTTTCCCTTTACAAGCAATAAGATCAAAGAAAGTAATTTCAAATTTATTCATAAATTCTACCTTACTCCTGTAAAAATGCACAAAATCTCGAAAGAAAACTCACCAAATTGCCCAAGATGTAAAATTAAAGAAGGAACATTTCTGCATATGTTCTGGCAATGTAGCAAATTGAAGCATTTCTGGAACAAGATCCACTTATTTACTAAATCTGTCATGGAGTTGGAATTTGAGTTATCACCATGTGTCTATCTATTAAATAATATAACAAACTGCCACTTAGACCAAAAGAAATGCAGACTGTTGGTATACATAACATATTTTGCAAAGAAATGTATACTTCTTCTATGGAAAAATGAAATCGCACCAACATTCAATATGTTCATAGAACAAATATCTCAGTTTCTTCCCTTAGAAAAGATAACGCTTGAAAAGCACAACCAGGGTCACTTATTTCAAGAACTTTGGAATCCACTCTATACTCAACTGGAAACTCATAATGTAGTCCTATAAATGTGTCATATCTAAATAACAGACGTGGAGTTTTAGCAGATTAGATTAGCTGATCTGTTGAGGCTCTTTGTCTGCGTATAAGTGCCTGGTTGCCTGCGCATGGCTGTCAAACCCTGCCCCCACGGGGTCGGGTCTGGGAAAGGGAGCTGAACACGCAGCGGCCCGGACCCTTCTCTGTCGGAGTAGCCATCGATAAGCGGGTGTGAGCAACTGGGTGCTATAAAATGTCACTGTTTACAATACCGACATTTGCACTTTTATTCCTTATTTACTTATGATTTACTATACTGTCCCTTTATTTTATTTTATTTTACTTTACTTTATTTTTATTATTATTATTTTCTTTTTTTTGTTGTCTAATTGTTTATTTGTGTGTATGTGGGCAAGTGTATGTGTGTGTGTGTATGCCTGTGTGCGCGTGTACGTGTGTGTATGTCCCAGTGTGTGTGAGTGAGAGATGGGAGAATGGATTGAGTGGGGAGCACAAGGAAAATTGTTAAAAATTGTTCATGAGAGTGACACTGAACATTCTGTAGATCTGTCGATTGAATGTGAAACCTCATGAAAAATAAAAAGATTTAAAACAATAAAGCATTCGAGTAGTTTTCACTGCACATAGAAGTAGCCAAACAACGGGAGCATTTCGGGAGCATATGACCAAAACCCAGGCAATTTCTAGCCCTTAAGGAATCAAATAGTCTGCCATGGCTATAGGCTAGATGCTAACGCTAAAACGGTGCAGGCTTCTACCAGTGCGGGACTACCATTCTGAGAGCTGACAATGATTTGTTTACTTGGTAACACGTAACGTAACGTTTTAAAGCACATTGGCTTTGTTCTGAATGCAATTTGTAGTTATCCTACAGAGAAAAGAAAATGCACTTGACTTGGAATTAATGTACTGTATGCATTCAGAAGTGCTGAATAAATGTTTTATGGACGCATAATAGTGATTATTTATTATTTAAGTAAAGTTTTGCCATAATCATATATTTTTCCATAATCAGGTAGCTGAACAACATTGGTAAAAAATATCTATTCTATCATTTTCGGCCTTTCGGCATTCGGTTTTCGGCCAACTGTTTCCTATTTTCGGTATCTGTTTCGGCCAAGAATTTCCCATTCGGTGCATCCCTAATATCTAGTACCATTTTGAAGATAACAACTAGGGCTTTCAAATTATATAAAATATCTGTATGATTATTATTATTATTAATATCTTTCATATTTTATACAGAAATGATTAAAAAAATCTTGTCCGGCCACCACATTTCAACAAACAACTGCATTTTCAACCACTTTACTGACAAGCTAGCAGGAAACTTAGAGGGTATGGGATATAGACAATTATGTGGAGCAATATAGAACAGCTGACAGATTAGAAATATAATTTATTGTTCAAAAGTTATGATAATTATAGTGATAGTAATAAAACAATTCCGGCTGAAAATTAACTTGGGTTTATGGTTTGTGGGTATGCTCAAAGTAATATATTATTCATATCTTTCATATTTGATACAGAAATTATTACAAAAATCTTGTCCAGCCACCACATTTCAACAAACAAATGCATTCTGAATTAATTTAGCCTTGTAGTTTTCTAATCCCATCGTTTATTTGTTATATTTGTATTGATTAAACATAAGTCAGTTACTGTACATGACACTGTACATGTCAAATAATGCTAAGGTAATTAGCTTTACCTTATTGCTTATGGAGCATTGTGTCCCCAGTTATCCCAGAGGAGTTGATGAACACTATAGCTGTATTATGTAAGAAATACATATGCAGTATATAATTGTATATAATAATTGTAAAGTGTTTTTTGATGTTTTTTGTTTTTGTTTTGGTGTAAATAAAAATAAACTGATCAATTCAAATCCGTTTTTAAACTTTTTTGGTATTACACACACTCTTCTAAGCATTTACAATGACAGTAACTGCCAGATATTGAAAGTTGAAGTCATCCTGGAAAAGGAGTTATATGCCGTATTTGCTATCGCGTTCCGCTCTGAGCCGTATGAGATATTCTATCTCCTATGATACCTAATGTATCTCCCTACGAACAAAAAAATACATGCACCACACCTGTATGGGGCTCCGCCCCCATGGTGGCACCGCCCATATAGCAGTGACGGTAGTCACCACACACCCTTCCTCTATTTTCGTCCCAGCGTACTCGGATGCGTGCACCGTACGATAACTAGTAGGATGAAAAGATCAGAGTCATAATGTTGGAAACTTACCGGAGGTTGCTGGCCCCTGGCATCTTCGACGCATGTTTTCGGCGACACGACGGGCCTGTGTTGATGTTCCTCGTTTGATGACAGCACATCGAGGTTCAGCTGTACAAGGCTGGCTGTCGGGCCAGCTTGTACTCAGGTAGGCCCTGTGTCTTCAGGCATGGGTATTAGTGTTAGTAATGCTGGTTTGTTTTGTTAACACAACCATGTTGTGTGTTGGCGCCGGGGGCAGGATGGTTTGGTGAACGTTCTCTGCAGGGAACGGTTTCCAAGCTGTCTTGGGCGTGCTGCTAAAACATCTAAAGCTATGCTACATGCTATCGCTAATGCTGCATGCTATTACTACTGCTAATTGCTATGCTGTTTTAATGTCTCCGCCGTGAGATGTTGTCACTCTCCCTCCTCTTGCCCGGTTCATCAATGAAGGTCAGTCGGTAGCTGTTGTGTTTTTTTTTTGCTGAGTTCTATTTACCTTTTTCGGGTAAATGGGTTGACAACAGGGTAGGCCGTGGCTAGGTTTCCTAGCCAGGTATTTTACCTTGTGTTCCGGCGGGGTTTGTTGAACGGTGTTCCCATCTGGGTTGGCAGTGGGGCTATGGGTCCAGCCGACATGGTAAACATGTTGCGTGTCTGTGCACAGGCAATTGTTGTCTTGGGTCCCACATCGCCTGGCGCTAGGCTGCAGTAGTATAAGGGCAGGGCCGCCTGGGAGAAATGTGAGGCCCTGTGCGTTTTTAGACGCGAGGCCCCCCACCTCCTGGGGCGTCCCTGTGTGAATGAATGAATGAATGAATGAATGAAAACTTTATTTAACAGATTGCAGAATGGGTACAATACAGTACGGCTCAATACATACAATTGTTAAGGGGATGCAGACCTGAGAAAGACGTTTGTCTTGTTTCCATCAGGGTCCCCCATTTTCAATTCATATACATTTATGACATACACAACATACATGACATTTATGGCATAGGGACATATAGGTATTTAGTACTGATACATTTGTGACATAACGGTATTCAAATATACAGTACTGTTACCCCTAGATCCTGACAGAGTATATACATATGATGGGGAGGGGACTGTACATTAGGAGGGGGTGGGTGGGTGGGAGGGAAATATACATACGGCGGGGAGGGAATATATACATGCGGTGGTGAGGAGACTGTCTATTAGGAGGTGGTGGGGGTTTTGGGCATTTACGGTGGCCAGTTTCGAATTGCAGCCTCCCGTAGGTGCTCTTTAAGAGCGGTTTTGAATGTGGGCAGGGATTCACATTCCTTTACAGCTTTGGGTAGGGCGTTCCACATTGTTGTGGCATAATTGCGAAACGTGTTTAGTCCCTTGTTTGAGCCGAATCTGGGTTTAACATGATTTGTTGAGCTTCCTCTGGTGTAGTGGTTGTGGTATTCACTGACCTTTGGGAAGTACTTTGACATGTACATGGGCACCCCGGTCGTATAGTGTATCTTGTAGACCAGGCCCATTGCAAGTTGCTGTACTCTGTCGTCTACTCTAAGCCATCCTAGGTTGGCAAAGTGGGCAGGGGTGAGGTGGGTTCTGGGGTTCAGGTCAAGTAGTAGTCTGACCAGTTTGTTTTGTGATGTTTGTAATTTTGTTTTAAGCGCCTTTGAGGTGCTTTGGTACCATGAGGTGCACGCATAGTGTAGGGGGCTATTGTTTCGTTTTGTCACTCTGCTATGAGAAGGTCTGTCTTGCTACAGTTTTCTCTCCTCTCAAACCATTCATACTGACGGTCAATCGGTATACTGGGGGAGTAGTGCGGGGGGGGGGCTTTGTTTACCTTTTTTGGTAAATGGGCTAAACTAGGGCTGGTGTTCTGTTGTGAATATTTTGAATGAAGACGGGTCTGGTCCGTCTCCCCTTAAACTTTGTGTGTATGGGTTTGCTCATTCTACAGTTTTTTGTGGTTTAGCTCTTTTATTCATTTAACCCTTTCATGGTGCACACCACAGTGGAGGGTGCTGTTTGCAATCACCAATGGTGCTCCATGTTAACATCAGTCCTTTGTTTTTGATATATTGAAACAATGCCCCGCCCGGCCGACACCATGGGTGGGTCGGCCTGGCGAGTGGCTGGTGGGCTGTTAAGGCTTGTACCGCCACGGTATGGAATTGGCAACGATTAGAACTGTGTTCGAATTGCTGTTTTTTTCTATTAGAAAAATGGTGTCTGGTGGAGGGGCCTTGAGGGCGAGGTTGTTGACGTTATTAGCTTTGACCCAGCCGCAAGCTATAACCGCTCAGGGTTCCCCTCTCCGCAGGGGATTTTGGTCTTCTGCTGGAGCGCGGGCGGTATTGTCCTAGGCCCTACACCGCCTCACACCGCGCAGCCAGAAGAAGAGAGAGCACGGCCTCGTCAGCGGCGATGACGGGGCCCTCGACAGGCGGCCATGTT
This sequence comes from Notolepis coatsorum, assembly GCF_963971535.1. Taxonomy (NCBI): domain Eukaryota; kingdom Metazoa; phylum Chordata; class Actinopteri; order Aulopiformes; family Paralepididae; genus Notolepis; species Notolepis coatsorum. The sequence goes on along the minus strand of NC_140174.1, from coordinate 133,140,195 downwards.
TTTCCCCCGCCAGAGGTATCCTGGGCGTCGATTCGACAGGTGTCCACAAGGCCGACAGCCTTGGCGGCCGAGGGATCGGCCATGTAGGATGGGTTCGGCTTGAACAAACAAGCCGTCACCGTTCTGCCGCGAGCAGCCCGCTCTCCGATCGCTCCCTTCCCCAACACCAGCGGAAGAAGTGGGCTCTGATTGTTTCCTTTGGCTGCGGGCCGCGTGCCTTCGTTGATGCGCGGGCGGCCCCCCTTTTCGCTTCTCATGGGGACAGGGGCTGACACCCAGTTTATGGCTGAGCCTGGGTCTGTCCGTGAGAATGTTGTGCTGTCAAGCGGCTCCCACACCTTGATCGGTGTTGGTTGAGCCTGGTGTTACGTCTGTCAACTTAAGTGTTGTCAGCAGGGGGGCTCGAAACCTTTTGAGGCACACAGTGCGGGCTTCCCCGGCCTCGCCTTCGCCAGGCCTGGTATCATGTTGGTGCCTCCCACTCCTGGAATATTGGGAAGTGGTCGCAGCTCACATGATTTGGGGTGGTAGTAATATCACTGCAGGGCTACGGTGTGTAGGAACCCATGGGGGCCTTACACCTTGCATGTCCGGCTGCAGAACAACTCCTTCAGCATGTTCTGGAGGGGTGTTCAGTGGGGGGGCTTTTTTCATCGGAAGCCCCCCGTATCAGACCGGCCCTTTCTGTCGGGGTTCCCCCTTGGGTGCGATTGCCTCGTGGGTGGTGTCAGGGTCAGGTGTTCCGACACGGAACGCGCTCCTTGCACGGTTCCAGGTTTGGCTACGCACAGCGGGGGGACCGGGCCAACTATCTACGGTTCCTAGCGGACCTGCGCCACGTGACGGCGGGTGCGTTGGGAGTGTCGTCACATATGACTACGGCAGTATCATATGTCGAGGTGGATGGAGAGAACGCTGAGGCGTTTACACAACCCCACCCGTTTTCAGGTTTGGTGCAGACCCTATTGTCGGGGTCTCCAGCTGTGACAGCTCTGGTCAACGAGATCCAATCTCTGTGGACGAAGCAAGCCATCGTCGTGGCGTTCTCCTCCCGGTGTTCTCTGCCCGAGAAGTCGGGAGGGAGGGGTGTAAGACCCAGGCTGGACCTGTCCCATGGGAAGGTTCAGCATTTTTTGGATCGTCTCCTACCTGTTGAACACTGTCAGGTGGGGGTCTGGTTCTCCTCCTTAGACCTGTAGGATGCGTATGCGCATCCCCGATCTTCCATCCTAGGGCTTACCTACGCTTCCTTTGCAGGGTTAGCGTATGAGTACCAGAGGCTGCCGTTCGGTTTTCTCTGGCTCCCCGCATCTTCACCAAGTGCGTGGAGGCCGCACTGGGGCCTCTGCGTCGTCCGGGGTTACGGAGTGTTCTGCCCTGATGACGTTCTGGTCCTTCGCGGTCAAGGTGGATCGTCAGGTCTCGTACCAGGCAGGTCTCTACCAGCCTGGGGTTGCTGTAGACTGGATGTAGAGTATTCCTCTTCCCAGTCAACGGTTGGAGGGCTATGGGCATCCATCTCAGAGCGTGTTGTCAACACGCTCGGGAGGTTCCGTCCTAGGACGGTTACGGCGCTGTCTCACGTCGCGTTTTCACCGACGCCTCCCTCGCTGGTGATGCGTCGGGCCAACGCAGTAGGGGGAAGCTGGCAAACCATGCTGCCCGGTCTGCGCTACGTTCAATGTGTTGGTGTTGAAAGCGGTCCTTCTGGTCCACAAATGGTGTTGATCAGGACGGACGATACGACGTCAGTGTCGTGTATCGACAGACAGGGAGGAGTACGCTCCCCCTGTCTGCACCAGGCTATGGGCGGCTGGCTATGGGCGTCCTCCATCTGCGCGGCCTGAGGGCTCCCCACATCCCCGGCAGGGAGAATGTGGGTGCAGGTGTACTGTCGCGGGGCGGCCCTCATCCTGACGGGTGAGGATTGCGTCTGGACATGGCCAGGGGGGTCTGGGACCGATGCCGTGCCGCCAGGGATTCTTCCCCATACATCTGTTAGGTCAGTTGTTGGGATGGGTACGTTGAGGGGCGCAGGTTCTTGATCCTGATGGTGTTACCATCTGGAATGCGCATGCTCCCTCCACTGTCGCGCTTACGCGGGCAGATGATGTATGTTCCAAGTGTGGTGTAAGGCGGGGGGCCGGGACTCAGTCTCCTGCCCCCTGGATGCTGTCCTTAGTTACCTCCAGTCTCTCCTTGATAGACTGTCGGCTTCGACGGTGAGGGTATATGCAGCAGCTATATCCTCCTATCATGAGGGGTTTGAGGGGATGTCTTGTTCAGCCACCCTCTTGTGAAGCGTTTCCTGCTTGGAGCTTCGCTTACGCGGGCAGATGACGTATGTTCCAAGTGTGGTGTAAGGCGGGGGGCCGAGACTCAGTCTCCTGCCCCCTGGATGCTGTCCTTAGTTACCTCCGGTCTCTCTTTGATAGACTGTCGGCTTCGACGGTGAGGGTATATGCAGCAGCTATATCCTCCTATCATGAGGGGTTTGAGGGGATGTCTTGTTCAGCCACCCTCTTGTGAAGCGTTTCCTGCTTGGCGCTCGACGCGTTAAGCCGGTGCAACGCTCCTTGGCTCCGACTTGGGATCTTCAATTGGTCCTCGGTCGGTTGTCCTTGGCCCCGTTTGAGCCGCTCGAGCAGGCGCCGTTGGGACAGCTGTCCTTCAGGACCGCGTTCCTTCTGGCTGTCACTTCCGCTAAACGCGTAGGTGAGCTCTGTGCTCTCTGCCTGTCTTTTCGGACCGATTGCGGTGTCACTCTGCGACCTGATCCTGCTTTCGTGCCTAAGAATATCCGGAGTTCCTTCCGCTCCCGGGATATTGTGGTTCAGGCGTTTCGTCCTCCTCCTCACACTAGTGAGTTAGGTGCGGGCCTTCACCTGTCATGTCCAGTCCGTGCTTGGGGTTTTACCTCAGCCGTACTCAGGATTTCAGGGTTACCGACCAGCTTTTTGTCTGTTACGGTGGGGCTCGTGCTGGTAAGGCACTGTCGGAGCAGCGCCTGTCCCATTGGTTGTGCGAGGGTGTTACCCTCTGCTACACGTTGGCTGGGCAGGATCCCTCTGGGGGCGTCAGGGCGCACTCCACTCGTGGGGTGGCTGCCTCTGCCGCTCTCCTGGGTGGGGCCTCGGTGGAGGCCATCTGTGCTGCAGCTTCATGGTCCTCCCCGGGCTCCTTTGTAAGGTTTTTCCTCATGGACATGACCGGGGGTTCTGTCTCCCAGGCGGTTCTGGGGTCTGTGGCCTTTCCTGCTTCCCGTCCTTTGGTCGGGTAGCAGGAGTGTATGGGTATGGGCCACATTGTGTTGAGTCACACGTGGTTCCGCCTGTACGGTGTGTTCAAGGGGTTCTAGTTTCCCTCTTGTTCGCATTCAGGTGGAGTTGACTGCGCCCCCCCTTCATTAGGGAGGATGGGGTGACAGGGCTCCCCGCACCCCTTGATGTGGGCTTACGGGTCCTCAGGGGGTACATTTGTCGGGCTTCGCGTCCGCTCTTCCCCATATCTCACACGGCTCAGAGCGGAACGCGATAGCAAATACGGCATATAACGGTAGGTTATGTAGATAACCTAGTTATATTAGTATTGGCTGAGCGTTCCGCTCTGCGCGGCCCTGAGTTCCCTCTTGAGGAATCTTTTCCTGGGACGGGTTGTTGGCGAGGAAGGGTGTGTGGTGACTACCGTCACTGCTATATGGGCGGTGCCACCATGGGGGCGGAGCCCCATACAGGTGTGGTGCATGTATTTTTTTGTTCGTAGGGAGATACATTAGGCATCATAGGAGATAGAATATCTCATACGGCTCAGAGCGGAACGCTCAGCCAATACTAATATAACTAGGTTATCTACATAACCTACCGGTAAGACCATGTTTTGACAAAACACAAAGAAAATCCAGATGGAATTTGTATTTAGTTTTCCCACTAATCACTATAATGGTCATACCTTTTGAACAATAGATGCTATTTCTAATCTGTCACCTGTTCTATATTGCCCACATAATTGTCTATAAAATAAGATAATACATTCCTTTATTGATCCCCTTGGGGAAATTCAGGCATCATAGCAGCATGGGGGAGGGGAGGTATAAGGTAGTAAAAAAGCAGTGTAAACAATATAACAAATCAATACAATTTTACTCTGGACATGTGCATATGGGCAACACGGTGCGAGATGAGGCTAACTTCTAAGACTCTTTCAAAGGTGTTGAGCGGCCAAGCATAAATTGAGCTTGATTGATGCTATGTTTTTTCACCGGCTACACATTGTCATGATGTCTTGTGTATGTCATAAATGTCACTGTGAATTGAAAATGGGGGACCCTGATGTAAACAAAGTCTTTCTCTGGTCTGCATCCCCTTAACAATTGTGTGTATTGAGCCGTACTGTATTGTACCCATTCTGCAATCTGTTAAATAAAGTTTTGATTGATTCATTCATTCATTCATTCAAAGAAACAGATGTAAAACCATTGATAGGAACTAGGAAGTCAGGTGTATCTCTGGAGGTGGCAGTTGGTTTTGTCTGTCTCTGAATCATGTTGTGCAACTCTGTCAAACATTCCATAAACCCCTCAGACATTTGAATGTGCTGTGATATGGCATCAATAAAAACCATTTCCTGACTGCACACAAACTCAAGATAGTCGATATCCAGTGGTGGGTGCTGGAGCACGTGTGAAAGGCCTTCTTGCAACCTCGCCATGATGTGCTGTTTTAACAATTCCTACGGAGAAAGGAAAAACCTGTGAGGAGACTAGGGCTGTCCCCGACTAAGGATTTGGATGGTCGACTAGGATTGGCCAAAATGTGGCGTTAGTCAACTATTGGTCGACTTAAAAAAAAAAAAAAAAAAAAAAAAAAGTATAATATAATTTTTTTTTTTTTTTTTAATTTTTTATTGAGAAATGTATCATTCCATTTGGGCTGTGGGGGGTGCTTAATGTCTGAAGGAGTCGACTGAAGGCTTCTTGTCCTCTGCAAAAGCATGCAATTGGTCCACTGATGGATACATCTTGATATTTGTCTAGTCTAGTGTGTTCATTAGATGGGTGAAATCCTCTTTCAGTGCCTCTGTGCCTGTTTTCGTAGGCAGTTAGCCTCTGTTAAATACTTAGAAATAATTTCAGTTACTTTGCCCATCATATATTTACTGTACTTACCCATCCAGCTTGCTGGTTCCTGGCACCGTGCTCCATTCGCTGACTTTTGGTTCTTAAAGGAAAACTCCAACATTTTGGGAAATTAGCTTATTTAACATCTTCCCTGGAGTTAGACAAGAAGATACATACCTTTTTTGTCTATGTGCGTGCATTTAGCTTTGGGAACAGTCGCTCCGTTAGCGTAGCTTAGCTTCATCACTGGAAGTGAGGGAGGACAGTAGCCTGACGTTCCCTACAGGTTTGTTGATATTCTCATTCCTTCAAAGGATCCGAACCGATTGAAGTTTATGGATACCATGACTTAAAATCCTCTTACCTTGACGATTAAAAGCCTCCCCAATTTAGAAAACAGTAATCCAATGGCTGGTATTGATAATATAATACTAACTGCTGCACGCTTCGAGCTAACACAGAACAGGATGGTAAAGCAAATATAATGACTTCCTTTCTGGGGTTTTCAAAATAAAAGTGCGATGTTTATAGCAGCGGAAAATGTTTATTTTGTACATTATCTAACGTTAACACGAACCTAAACTAACTTTAGGTTAGTTGTAACGTTAGTTTAGGTTCGTGTTAACGTTAGATAATGTACAAAATAAACGTTTTCCGCTGCTATCAACGTGCACTTTTATTTTGAAAACCCCAGAAAGGAAGTCATTATATTTGCTTTACCATCCTGTTCTGTGTTAGCTCCGGTTAGCTCCGAGCGTCCAGTAGTTAGTAGTATATTATCAATACCAGCCATTGGATTACTGTTTTCTAAATTGGGGAGGCTTTTAATTGTCAAGGTAAGAGGATTTTAAGTCATGGTATCCATAAACTTCAATCGGTTCGGATCCTTTGAAGGAATGAGAATATCAACAAACCTGTAGGGAACGTCAGGCTACTGTCCTCCCTCACTTCCAGTGATGAAGCTAAGCTATGCTAACGGAGCGACTGTTCCCAAAGCTAAATGCACGCACAGAGACAAAAAAGGTATGTATCTTCTTGTCTAACTCCAGGGAAGATGTTAAATAAGCTAATTTCCCAAAATGTTGGAGTTTTCCTTTAAAGATAATGTGCGATTTTGGCCACTTGTAGCGCTCGTGAGCCGAACACACCTCGGGCCGTGTTCGGTAGCGCCAAAGAAGAAGAAGCTTCACACACGAATCCACACAGGGAAAACAGCGAAATATTTGTCTCAAAATTCTGTACGTAACTCCAAGCTGATCATGCGTGTCCTTAGAATTCCGTATGTAAATCTAAGCAGACCAAGCGTGTTTTTAGAATTCCGTACGTAAATCTAAGCAGATCAAGCGTGTCCTTATGATTTACGATACACAAATTGAGAGGTGTGTGGATCGTTTTTACGATTGTGGATTCTACTTTTGCGTTTGTTTATTTATTTATTTTTTAAACTTAATTTTTTAGCGTTTATCGCTTTCCTGGTCAAGCATGACCGACAGTTGCAGGGTGAAACGGGAGAGAGAGCAGGGGGAGACATTCGGCAAATGACGGCGGGTCCGGGAATCGAACTCGGAGTCAACCAGATCCGTGACGCAGCACGGAGTCCCGCGCGAGCGCGGTAACATGGTGTGCTACTGGAGCACCCCGCGTTTGTTTATTTTTGATAGAAATCTACCCCCATAAGGGGAATCTGAGTCGGCAGCACAAGTGATACACAGGAAGTGTGCGCTGTCGATCTGTGAATGGAGAAATAACTTAATAAGACACATTACCTCTTCTTGCCTTGCTCAGCTGGCAGCGGTTTATTTGATAAATATTAAATAATAGTAACAGCAGTAACAGTGTAACAACACTAACTAACTAACAGGATACTGTGTTGTAAACAAACACACAGTAAAGTAGTTGAGTAGATAGTAATAGTAGTGTGTATAGTACACACAGTAGCAATCTGATTGCAATCTGTTTGCATAAAAACATATAAAATGATAAATCACATTTTGAGGTTGGTGTAAAGTGCCACATGGTGATGGAAGAGGTCTGGTTAGGGGTTATATTTAGAGGTGGTCTAGGTTTGGTTAGGGGTTAGAGTTAGAGATGTTCTAGGTCTGGTTATGGCCCCTATTAACCAGAACTAGACCACCTCTAACTCTAACCCTTAACCAGACCTAGACCACCTCTAACTCTAACCCCTAAGTTAGGGTTGGTGATGCTCAGTGCTGGGCTTCTGCCTGCTGGCAGCGGTTTATTCTATAACAATGAGGTACTCAATTGAGCGCCCTCCAACCTAACAAGGCCACTGGCCATGACAACATCCCCTCCAAATTCCTCAGAGACGCAGCAGCCGCCATCACCCCAGTCATCACACACATAATAAACCTCTATAAAACAGGGGCACGTCCCCAAGGACTTCAAAATTGCGAGAGTGACCCCTCTGCACAAAAAGGGCAGCAAATTAGACCCAGGCAACTACCGCCCTGTTTCTATTCTTACCTCCATCTCGAAAGTCATGGAGAAAATAGTCTACGAACAGGTCGAAAAGTACCTGGCGGAAAAAAATCTAATCTACGAATTCCAATCTGGCTTCAGAACGTCCCACTCCACTGACACATGCCTCCTCTATTTGAATGACCACATCAAACACGAGGTGGACGCGGGCAAATACTGCGGCATGGTCATGCTGGACCTACAAAAGGCCTTCGACACTGTCAATCACTCCATTCTGATGGACAAGCTAAAAGCAATTGGTTTTGATAGCTTATCAGTGAGCTGGATGCAATCCTACCTGGAGGGGAGAGAACAGATGGTAGAGGTAAACGGTACTCTATCCCCCCCCCCCTCACAGTGAGCTGTGGTGTTCCACAAGGAAGCATACTAGGACCGCTACTCTTCCTAATTTATGCAAATGACATGTTGTCAGCCTGTGACTGCAACTTGTTCCTGTTTGCGGACGACTCAGCCCTGCTGGTCTCTGACAAGAACAAGTTGCAGGTTGAAAAAACCCTCAGCTCGGAACTAGGCAAAATCTGCATATGGCTCGCTGATAACAAACTATCATTACACATGGGCAAAACAGAGTCCATTCTCTTCGGTTCAAATAACAAACTCAGCAAGACCGACGGCTTCTCAGTTACAGTGGGTGACAATATTGTCACAAGGAAAGACGAAATTACCTACCTGGGTTCCATCCTAGAGGCAAATCTTTCCTGTGACAAAATGGCATCCAATGTAATAAAAAAAGTCAACCAACGAACTAGATTCTTGTACCGGATCTCCTCTCTGGTAAACAAGAATACCCTGAAGACTCTGGCAGGAGCACTCATTCAAGGGTACTATGACTATGCGTGCACCTCATGGTACCAAAGCACCTCAAAGGCGCTTAAAACAAAATTACAAACATCACAAAACAAACTGGTCAGACTACTACTTGACCTGAACCCCAGAACCCACCTCACCCCTGCCCACTTTGACAACCTAGGTTGGCTTAGAGTAGACGACAGAGTACAGCAACTTGCAATGGGCCTGGTCTACAAGATACACTATACGACCGGGGTGCCCATGTACATGTCAAAATACTTCCCAAAGGTCAGTGAATACCACAACCACTACACCAGAGGAAGCTCAACAAATCATGTTAAACCCAGATTCAGCTCAAACAAGGGACTAAACACGTTTCGCAATTATGCCACAACAATGTGGAACGCCCTACCCAAAGCTGTAAAGGAATGTGAATCCCTGCCCACATTCAAAACCGCTCTTAAAGAGCACCTACGGGAGGCTGCAATTCGAAACTGGCCACCGTAAATGCCCAAAACCCCCACCACCTCCTAATAGACAGTCTCCTCCCCACCGCATGTATATATTCCCTCCCCGCCGTATGTATATTTCTCTCCCACCCACCCACCCCCTCCTAATGTACAGTCCCCTCCCCATCATATGTATATACTCTGTCAGGATCTAGGGGTAACAGTACTGTATATTTGAATACCGTTTATGTCACAAATGTATCAGTACTAAATACCTATATGTCCCTATGCCATAAATGTCATGTATGTTGTGTATGTCATAAATGTCTATATGAATTGAAAATGGGGGACCCTGATGGAAACAAGACAAACGTCTTTCTCAGGTCTGCATCCCCTTAACAATTGTATGTATTGAGCCGTACTGTATTGTACCCATTCTGCAATCTGTTAAATAAAGTTTTCATTCATTCACAACAGGATACTGTAAACTAAGTAAACAGAACACACAGTAGTACTAGTAGTAGTACACACTGATTGCAATCTGCTTGCATAAAAACATATAAAATCATATTCTGAGGTCAGTGCCACATGGAAGAGGTCTGGTTAGTGATTAGAGTTAGAGGTGGTCTAGGTCTGGTTAGGGTAACTTAAGGGTAGTTAAGCATTCATTATAATTTATTATTATTTAGATATATGGATGTAAAGGGCTAGACCAACTCTTAACCCCTATCCAGACCTAGACCACCTCGAAGTCACAACCCTAACTTAGGGGTTAGAGTTAGAGGTGGTCTAGGTCTGGTTAGGGGTTAGAGTTAGAGGTGGTCTAGGTCTGGTTATACTGATCCGATACCAGTGCATACATTATTTTTTTTTTATATTATATAAATTATAACACTTTTTTTTCTTTTTTACAGCTACTGTTTTATATATACTGTTTTTTAGTAATAACTAGAAAGTAATGGTATTTATTCAACAACAGGTGATTGTATAGATTAGTATTAGTATCATTAATTGACAACTATGCTCAATGAGTTCACCCACGGAAAGATTGTTGGCACATTGGTTCCGCACGGACGTTATACATTGTTGCACTTGCTACCAGAAGGCTCCGTTTAGGTTAGCTACTGTAGTAGCAGAGGCTCTGTTGTGATTTTTAATGCAAAATAAATATTCAACATTCTATTTTGAGACTCCGCCTCAGACTCTTATCATTTGGCACTAAAAGCTAAACATTGTCACCGGTATGGCTGTCTGCATTATGTCATTATTTGCGTGCATGTGTGGGAGAGGTCGATCAGTGAGCATGAGATAGCAGTTAACGCGAGCTAGATGGAAAGACGAACAACGTTACTGGTGAAAAAGTTATTTACCTTGGAATACTCCTTTGCCAACTTGCTGTACTTTGCTTGCAGGTCTGCAGCTGGATTATGAATAGTCCCAACTTTAGCCAAGGTAACGTTAAGCTAAAACTAGCTTTTCAGATAGCTCTTCAGCTAATGCTAATAACTGAGCTCCCCTTCACACTGCTCTGTCGGGACGATGGCATAATAATAATGTGAATTATTCGAAAAGTTATAATAATTTTGTCTCGTCTTGTTTTAGTCAACAATATCAACATACATGAAGAGAAATTTCGTCCTGGTTTTTGTAAATTACATTTTTGTGTCCTCGGTTGTGGTCAACAATATTTAATTAACTATTTAGTCACGTTAGCGTCACATGGTCTTCAATAACGTGACGTCACGTCTCGTTGTCGTCATGAAAAAAACCTTTGTTGACGAACATCTTTCGTCATAATTTTCGTTGACAAAATTAACACTGATAGTTAGCAAAGCCAAGATACATAGCATGCTAGTTGCTAACGTTACCACTCGGTTTCAATGCTGGGTTCTATCAAATGGAACATAAAATAAAAGCACTGTAGCATTGTCCAGATCACATTATATAAGTTATAACAGTTTGAGAAATATAGTAAGACAACTTAGTGAAATATAGCCTTCATTTTCAGATATTCATATTTTAAATTAGCGATTAGTTAATGGTAGCTCATTGTAATATTAGCTAAGTGTCTGTCTATTACAATCAGAGGGTCTATAACCGTAGTTGCATTAAAACATCCCAACATGGCTCCCTGACCGCAAGGCATTCTTGGTGTGTTCACCAAATTGGGGCATATAGTCTCTCCCGCCTAAACGCAGTCCGTCTTCAACATGAAAGGTATGGCGTATTGACTGTGCAACCACACAGATTAATTTGTCTTTTTGTCTTTTTAAGATTCAGCTGAGGGACTTCTTTACCTTTTTTAGTGTGATTATTTTTTTCCAGTTCAGTTTTGAACAAAACAAAAACAATTAGTTTGGTTGGTGTTTCGCTTGTCGAGTAGGCGGTAATAAAATGAGTACTCCGTGTCCCTAGTAGTGCCCCCCCCCCCCCCTCCTGTCTTCCAGGAGCAGTGACTGATCACTAATTCAGGCAGTGTGGCCTGGCACCGCGTCAAAGAATGAAATGACAGCAGCACCGTTTCCTCACCGAGGCAAAGCCAGGAATTGGAGTCTGCGGGCTGCTCCCTCCTGTGAAATCTCACACCCTTGTGTCCTCGACGTCCCTGCAAAGAAGAGATCAGTCTGTTCGCCATCTGTGGACCGAGTGTTTACAGCAGTGAGTGGATGAAGGACGCCTCTTCACACACAAGTGAATTAGGAGGCAACAGCCAGAACCGGATGTGTCAGAGGAGGAGGGGGGGGGGGGGGGGGTCGCTCAATATGAGTTTGTTTAGGTAATGGATTGTTTTATCTGAGGACACTGAGGGACACCCCCCCCCCCTCTCTATTTTGCTCTCGTGTATAGGCAGTGGAATAGAGATGAAAGAGATTATGAGGAGGTCTAGCTGTGGGCTGTGCCAGGTTTTATAAAAAATATATATTTTTATTGTATCGAAGGGCCCCTTAGGGTGGAAAAAAACCATCCCACTATCTGCTGAGCACAGGAACGCTGTCCACTTAATTCCCCCTGTAATGACTATTTCCTTTTGTGAAACTACTTCTCTTTTGCATATCGGATGGATTAAGAGGCATGCAATTGAAAGTAACGTTTTTTTTTTTAAAGTTCTAAGCACCACTTGTTTTTATTTATTTCTTTCCTCCAGCTTTCCTCCCATAATTGCATATTTTAAATAAATTTGGGAGCAAATAGAGTATAATTCTTTATCCGATTGTGGTGTCCCCCTCTTGGAAGAAATTAGTTTCTCATTAAATAAAAACGCAACCCATAATCCCCTAACGGTACTTGTGTTGGAGGACAGGCAAGCACAGACTGTGTTAAAGCAGTGACTTGTAGGCCAGAGAGAAGATCATTACCACCAAGTGTCCCCAAAGTAGTGGTCAGAGGAGAGAAGAAGCAAGAAGACCGATAATGGGTGATACTGAATGAATGAATGAATGAAAAGTTTATATTTGAACATGTACTTCTCCATATTTCTCCAAACAAATCACGGTATCTTGTTCCGTCAAACCAAACAATCATAACAACACATTAAAAAACATTAAAAAAAAACATTAAAAATAAATAAAAAGGAATTATAAACAAAAGGTCAAGAGCAAACATGTCCAAAAAAGGAGTACTGATACCGATATTTAGAGTAGGGCAGTCAATTTACTGATATTTAGAGTAGGGCAGCCAATTTAATGATATTTAGAGTAGGGCAGCCAATTTAATGATATTTAGAGTAGGGCAGCCAATATAATGCTATTTAGAGTATAGGGCAGTCAATATAATGATATTTAGAGTATAGGGCAGTCAATATAATGATATTTAGAGTAAGGCAGCCTATATAATGATATTTAGTGTAGGGCAGTCAATATAATGATATTTAGAGTAAGGCAGCCTATATAATGATATTTAGAGTAGGGCAGCCTATATAATGATATTTAGAGTAGGGCAGCCATACCAAGGAGCTGGTGGTGGACTTCCGGGGCAAGAAGAGGCCCCCCCCCCCCGATTCCCATCACCATCCGAGGGGAGGAGGTGGAGGTGGTGGACTCATATAAGTTCCTTGGGGTACACCTGAACAATAAACTGGACTGGTCGGATAACACAGAGGCCCTCTACAGGAAGGGACAGAGCAGGCTGTTCTTCCGGAGGAGTCTCAGGTCCTTCAACGTGTGCAATAGACTGCTGCAGTCATTTTACCAGTCTGTAGTGTCCAGCGTCCTCTTCTATGCTGGGGAAGCTACATCAACTCAAGGGACACCAACAAACTCAACAAGCTGGTGAGGAAGGCTAGCTCCGTGGTGGGAGTCGAGCTACCTAGACTAGAGGTTTGATTTGATTTTATTACGGATCCCCATTAGCTGGTGCCATGGCAACCAGCTAGTCTTCCTGGGGTCCACACAAAAAACATACAAAAACAATTGTTGCAAAACAGAATTATTAACACTTTGACTGCCGGGACACGTCTTTTCACGTCTTTGCTGGCCATGCTAAAGTTGCCGGGGGACGCTGTACAGCGTCCTTATATCAATATTTCAAAAATCTGCGATCGGATTCATATTCCCCCTCCGCTGGCCTGAGATCCACCAGCAGGACCCACTGAGCTCTCTGGCGGTTCAGGAGCGCCATCTGGTGGCCGATCGGCGCAATCGCCACACAGGATGTTGAATAGAGGTTGTCATGACGACCGTAGTACTTCCGGGCGCTCGCTATGGTTCATGGGACTCTGGCTCGTCACGCTACACGGTGATCGATTGGCAATAACTCGATAAACAACATGATTTGGACGTATATACCATTATACAAGCTGGAGATGGACCGGGTAAAAATATATCCCATAATGATAAAATTTCTACTCGACGATGATCGCCCAACGGCGCACGGAGACTGGGGTGAGTTTTAGCGTGTAACGTTACCATCTTAGATACTAACTGCTATTATCAACATTTGACCCACATTAGATGATTGGTATAACGCTGCCCACGGAATTATAAACGCCCCCTCGCCCATCCGGTCAACATCAGATGACGTGTAGTAACTTCTAGAAGTACGTCTAGTTGGAATTTTTTATATCGCGCTGATTGCCATCAAACTGTATTTCATCATCAATATAATGCATTTGGGGCTATATATCACGTTCTGGAGAAAGCTGCAGAAAGAGATGAAAACATACTTATACATTAGACCATACTTTACTATGAATATGTGAATGAAAAAGTTTAACGTTGCTACACAATGAACAATACATATAGGACTTTGAATGGGCCCTAATAATGGCAATGTAACAATAGAATTTAAAAAGTTATAGCCCTGCAAAGAAGGGGACTTTCTCCATAGACAAATAGCGCTGGCAATCTATGGTATATCATTAATTTAACCCAAGGCAACCAAAGTGTTAAAAGCCAGTACTCAACATACAATACACAATGAAACTAACAATTAAGATGGCTAAAATTACATACAAGCAAAGAAACAGAAAACAAAAAACAAAACAAAACAAAATACAAAATACAGTGTTAAATACAATTTAAGATTGTTTTTAAAATTGAATATTTTTAAGAATTGCTTTTAGAATGCTCATCAATGTTACTAATTATTAAAAGCCAGTACTCAACATACAATACACAATGAAACTAACAATTAAGATGGCTAAAATTACATGCAAGCAAAGAAACAGAGAACAAAAAAACAAAACAAAATACAGTGTTAAATACAATTTAAGATTGTTTTTAAAATTTAATATTTTTAAGAATTGCTTTTAGAATGCTCATCAATGTTACTAAAACATCAATTTCACCATACCTTTTAAAAATAATGAGTATGTTATGGCTCTATACATTGCAGTTTTCTTTAGAGCGTTGGTTCTAGGCAGAGGTAGGGTGAAGCGACTACTTGAAGCATGTCTGGTATTATGGTCATGAGGTGATGGCAGAGAGGGGGATGAGAAGGAAGCTGGCTGCCATCCTGGAGAACCCCTCCCACCCTCTCTACGACGAGCTAGTCAAGATGAGAAGCACGTTCAGCCACAGACTTATACCCCGCCGACACTCAACTAACCGCCTCGGACAGTCCTTCATACCAGCGGCCATCGGAATCCACAACAGTGGGCAGCGACTGCTGCCAGACATTGACCTAGAACTAATAGGAACCCAAGGAGGACAATAACACTACCTTAGGCATACTGCACCTTATGTGGATACTGTGAATAATGTATATTTCAGTTAGTTAGATAGTAAATTATAACACTACCTTATGCATACTGCACCTTATGTGACACTGTGAATACTGTGCATATATATTTCAGTTAGTTAGATAGTAAATTATATTGACCTATTTGTTTACACTGCTTGTGTTGTTTTTACTACCTGTACCCCCCCCCTTCCCCCATGCTGCTATGATGCCTGAATTTCCCCAATGGGATCAATAAAGGAATATCTTTTTCGTTCTTTTCCTGTTGTCCTTAGTTTTCTTTTTTCGTGATCGTTTGGTCAGTGATAATGCAAGTGGGGGCATGGCCGTGCTCAGTGATGGGTGCAGGTGGGGGCATGGCCTTGGTCAGTGACTGGTGCATTGTGTAAAATTCTTTCACCGAGCGCCCATAGTTTTAGTAGGTGAAGCAAGACGCTACACCAGTATTCATATAACTAGGGTTATAATTCATAACCTTGGATTGTACTAATAGGCGAAATGAGGAAAGACCTGTGGCTCATCTCCATTCAACAAAGCTTTCTTTGTACACAAACCCTTCCAAAGGGGTTGGAACCTCTTGACTATTTTGCCTAAAAGTGGGAGTGGTCATGGATTCACTCTGCCTCTATGTAACCTCGTTCCCAGCTTTATCTCGAGAGATAAAGCCTGGTAAAGCACTACGGCCCAAAGTGGGAATCAGGTAGGAAGTCCCGCCCCTGAAATCACGACACGGTGCTCATGAAAATGTATCCCCCCCAGAAACAATCTCGTTATCGCCTCCCTCGACAGGCTGACAGACCTGCTTGTTGTTTGTTTCGCTGGGGACTATAAACGGATCAGGGGGTGCCTGGAAACCGGAAAGCCTGTAGCCGGTATTTCTGTATTTCCGATTCACATTTTAGGAGGCATAGCTTTACCAGCCTAGCCTTATGGTATCCTCAACCTTTGACACCTGTCTTAATCGTTTGTGCCCCCCCCCAGTCTCGCCAGACCCCAGAAGGCGAGTTCCTGCCGCTGGATCAGTGCGAGCTGGACGTGGGGTTCGGGACGGGTGCCGACCAGCTCTTCCTCGTGTCGCCCCTTACCATCTGCCATGAGATCAACCCCAGGAGCCCCTTCTTCGACCTGTCGCAGCGCTCGCTCATGAACGAGGAGTTTGAGATCGTCGTCATCCTCGAGGGCATCGTGGAGACGACCGGTTAGAGAAACCATTATCACAATTTCACACTTTTTCTCTCCCCCCCCCCCCCCTTGTGTCCAATAAGACTTATCTTCATCTCATCTTTTGTTCTCCTGTCCTTTAGCCCCTGGCCTAGTGCAAAACCTCAATAATAACTTATCAAGTATTTAACAGAATGCTTGATTTGTGTTTAAATATTCAATAGTGCAAGCTTTTCTCTACCAGTCATTGGTCCTTATTCTCTAACATGTTCGTAAGTACCTTTGTAAATACCTTGGTAAAAATGCCGTACTAACACATTTACAAAAATCCCCCTCCGGATTCCTGAACGCGTGAAATGTGGCCAAAATCTTCGCAGCTGGGTTCCCTTGAATGAAAAACGTCACTCATTCTTAACCCCTTAAAGCCAGGGGTCGGCAACCTGCGGCTCCGAAGCCAATCAGCTGCGGCTCCCTGGCCCAAAAAAAAAAGATCGATGTCATACTGTGACACTGAAATGAAAAAATATTTCATCAACTAAGATATTTAGTCAACAAAAGGCTTACCTGTATGCCTGATATGTGGTGCAAAATTTGCGAACAACGAAAAATGTTTAAGGGAAGTACTCTAATAGAGCTGCATAGTTCAGGGTTTTATTTCAAAGTAGGTCTACAGATGCCAGTGTTTTTTCTCCTTTTCTGTGTTTTATTTCAAAGTAGGTTTACACATGGTAGTATTTTTTCAATGTGGACTACTTTTTATTTTATAAATGTTCCACAAATAAGGGAACGACTCAAATATACCTGAATAGTTCAGGGTTTTATTTCAAAGTCGGTCTACAGACGCCGGTGTTTTGTCTCCTCTTCTGTGTTTTATTTAAAAATAAGTCTACACAGCCAGTATTTTTTCTCCTCTTCATAAGAGTTTGAGGTTTTCCTTTGTTATAACAGGTAAAAACAGCAATAAAAAGTATTTTTTTTTGTTGCTTTATAATCCCATTAATGCAACAAACTGTGCTATAAGTATAAAGTATAATAAATTGCTAATTACTTTGGGTATGCAATTGTCAGGCGTTTTATGCTAAATGTGGGGTATGCTTGGGGAGGATATATAAAACGTTATACACTGTTATCGATAGGTTATGTAGATAACCTAGTTATATTAGTATTGGCTGAGCGTCCCGCTCTGAGCCTTATGAGATACCCCTTATCTCCTATGATACCTACTGTATCTCCAACGAAACAACTACATGCACCCCACCTGTATGGGGCCCCGCCCCTATGGTGGCATAGCCCATATAACCATGACTCTGGTCACCAAACACCCTTCCTCGCCAAATCCCGTCCCAGGAAAAGATCCCTCAAGAGGGAACTCAGGGCCGCGCAGAGCGGGACGCTCAGCCAATACTAATATAACTAGGTTATCTACATAACCTATCGCTATATATCGTATTTGCTTATCGCGTCCCGCTCTGAGCCTTATGAGATATGGGGAAGAGCGGACGCGAGACCCGACAGATGTACCCCCTGAGGACCCGTAAGCCCACATCAAGGGGTGCGGGGAGCCCTGTCACCCCATCCTTCCTAATGAAGGGGGGGCGCAGTCAACTCCACCTGAATGCGAACAAGAGGGAACTAGAACCCCTTGAACACACCGTACAGGCGGAACCACGTGTGAATCAACACACTGTGGCCCATACCCATACACTCCTGCTACCCTACCAAAGGACGGGAAGCAGGAAAGGCCACAGACCCCAGAACCGCCTGGGAGACAGAACCCCCGGTCATGTCCATGAGGTAAAACCTTACAAAGGGGCCCGGGGAGGACCATGAAGCCGCAGCACAGATGTCCTCCACCGAGGCCCCACCCAGGAGAGCGGCAGAGGCAGCCACCCCACGAGTGGAGTGCGCCCTGATGCCCCCAGGGGGATCCTGCCCAGCCAACATGTAGCAGAGGGTAATACCCTCGCACAACCAATGGGACAGGCGCTGCTTCGACAGTGCCTTACCAGCACGAGCCCCACCGTAACAGACAAAAAGCTGGTCGGTAACCCTGAAGTCCTGAGTACGGCTGAGGTAAATCCCCAAAGCACGGACTGGACATGACAGGTGAAGGCCCGCATCTAACTCACTAGTGTGAGGAGGAGGACGAAAAGCCTGAACCACAATATCCCGGGAGCGGAAGGAACTCCGGATATTCTTAGGCACGAAAGCAGGATTAGGTCGCAGAGTGGCACCGCAATCGGTCCGAAAAGACAGGCACTCTGGACGTACCGAGAGAGCACAGAGCTCACCTACGCGTTTAGCGGAAGTGACAGCCAGTAAGAACGCGGTCTTGAAGGACAGCTGTCCCAACGGCGCCTGCTCGAGCGGCTCAAACGGGGCCAAGGACAACCGACCGAGGACCAACTGAAGATCCCAAGTCGGAGCCAAGGAGCGTTGCACCGGCTTAACGCGTCGAGCGCCAAGCAGGAAACGCTTCACAAGAGGGTGGCTGAACAAAACAGTCCCCTCAAAACCCTCATGATAGGAGGATATAGCTGCCGCATATACCCGCACCGTCGAAGCCGACAGTCTACCAAGAAGAGACTGGAGATAACTCAGAACAGCATCCAGGGGGCAGGAGACTGGGTCCCAGCCCCCCCCCTTACACCACTCTTGGAACGCACGCCACCTGCCCGCGTAAACCGCGACAGTGGAGGGAGCATGCGCACACCGGATGGTATCAACCACCGAGGGATCCATCCTCTCCAGACTCACCCTCCCACCAGCCACACCACCAGGCATTGACCCAACACCGGAGGCTGGAAAAACAATCCGTTGTGCTGTGAGAGGGCCGTCGCTGACCACGGAATGACCCAAGGAGGAGCGACCAGAAGCTGGATTAAGACCGGGAACCACACTGACGTGCCCCACACTGACGTGCGACCAGGATCACCGTCCTGCGCTCCCTCCGTATCCGCTCAAACAGCTGACTCAACAGCTGTACAGGAGGGAAGGCGTACAGAAGACCGGGCGGCCACGGAAAGGCCGAGAAGGCATCCACCCCCAAGGGGGGATGATCCGCTCGCCTGAGCGAGAACCACAAGGGGCACTTGTGAGAGCGCCGGCACGCAAACAGATCCACCGATGCCTCCCCGAACCGATCCCAGATCTGCGTGACTATGTCGGGGTGGAGTTCCCACTCGTCGTGACGAAGACCGCCCGAGACATTATATCCGCCCCCACATTCTCCGTACCAGGAATGTGGAGCGCCCTCAGACTGCGCAGCCTGCGGGATGCCCATAGCAACAGTTCGCGCGCCACCCGGAGCAGGCGGGCGGAACGAGTCCCACCCTGCCTGTTGATATACGCCGCCGCCGTCACATTGTCCGTCCTGACCAAAACGTGCCTGCCTACCACCAGGTGGTCGAGCCGTTTGAGGACCAGGAGGACCGCCTTCAACTCCAACACATTGATATGCAGGATAGCCGGGTCGGCATGACCTGTCCAGCTGCCCCCCACTGCATGGGTCTGAAACGTCCCCCCCCAACCCGTGAGAGAGGCGTCGGTGAAAACCGTGACGTGTGAGCCACTGCTGCCCATGGGGACCCCAGCGGAGAGGATACCCAGCCTCCCCCAGTGGGCGAGATCCCCCCATATCGACAAAGGAACCGTCAACCGTCTCCCTTTGCCCCACACCGGATCTATTCTCAAAGAGAGAAACCACCTCTGTATCCTCCTCATAAAGAGGAGGCCAAGAGGAACCACCGTGTGAGCAGCCGACATAAGGCCCAGCAGACGCATCACCTGCAGCGCCGTAACCGTCCCTCCCAGACGGAAACCCCCGAGCGCGCGACGGAGATCCCCCCGACGCTGCTCCGAGAGGGTCGCAAGCATGGGCTTTGACCTCAATGTCAAGCCCAAGTACTCCACCTGTTGACTGGGAAGAGGGGTACTCTTCTTCCAATTCACAGCAAAACCCAGGCTGGTGAGGAATTCCACCACCAGCCGAGTATGAGACCTGGCAACCTCCTCTGAACGTCTGAGGAGTAGAATGTCGTCGAGATAGAATAGGACTCGTATCCCCCAACGACGTAAAGGCCCCAGAGCAGCCGCCACGCACTTGGTGAATGTGCGGGGAGCCAGAGAATAACCGAACGGCATTCTGTGGTACTCGTACGCTACGCCCTGAAACAGGAACCGTAGGAACTTCCTGTGAGGAGGGAAAATAGGAATGTGAAAATACGCATCCTTCAGGTCTATGGAGGTGAACCAGTCCCCCCTCCTGACAGCAAGCAGAAGGAGTCGGACGGTCAACATCCTGAATGGTCTCGCTACAATCAACCGATTGAACGCGGACAGATCCAGTATAGGTCTGACCCCCCCTGTTTTCTTGGGCACCAGAAAATAACGGGAGTAGACGCCTGACATTGCGTCCTCGCTCGGGACCACAACGACGGCCTGCTTCGCCAACAGAGATTGGATCTCGTCGGCCAGGGCTGTCACTGCGTCTGACCCTATTAATAGGGTCGGCACCAAACCTGAGAACGGAGGATGGGGCTGTGCGAACTGCAAAACCAGCCCCGCCTCTAACGTTCTCTGCATCCACCGATTCAAAGGGCATTCCCGTCGCCATATGTGAATATAATCCCACAGCGGCCCCGCCGTCAACTGACGCTGGGCCGCAAGGAACAGTAGATAGTTGGCCCGGTCCCCCCCGTCGTGCAAAGCACCCAAGGGGGGACCCCGACAGAAAGGGCCGGTTTGATACGGGAGGAGCTGTCATCAAACTTGTGGACACACACTCGCCCCCTGAACACCCCTCCAGCGCATGCTGAGGAGTTGTTCCGTAGCTAGACACGCAAGGCATGAGGACCCCATGGGCTCCTACACGCCGAAGCCCTGCAGTGATATTGCTACCACTCAAATCACGCTCGCCTCTCCTTTGCAGACCACTGCCGGTTTGACGGGAGTGGGAGGCAACAGCGCGATACCCCGCCTGGCGAGGGCGAAGCCGGGGTAACCCCTGCTGAGCATTCAACAGAAGAGGCAACGAGTCCCTCTGCTGACCACTGGAGCTAGTGGCAGCTGTAACACCAGGTTCCACCCACCCACAACCTGCAGTGTAGGAACCACGCGACGACGGAACATTCTCACGGACAGACCCAGGCTCAGCCATCAACTGGGTGTCAGCCCCTGCCCCCATGAGAAGCGAAGAATGGGGCCGCATACGCTTCAATGAAGGTTCGCGGCCCGCAGCCAAAGGAGAACACTCAGAGCCCCGCTTCTGGGGGTAACAGAGAGAGGATTGAACGGGGAGCGGGCTGCTCGCGGCAAAATGACGACGGGTTGGTTTACCAAACCCGAAATCACCCAAAATGGCCGATCCCTCGGCCGCCAAGGCTGTCGGCCTCGCGATACCCTGTTGACTCTCCAACCAGGGCACCACTGGCGGGGGAAACATGGCCGCCTGTCGAGGATCTCGCCACAGTCGTTGACGAGACTGTGCTCCCACCTCTGGCTACACAGCGTGAGGCGGTGTAGGACCCAGATCAATAACCGCCTGCGCCTCCACAGAACGCCCAAAAAGACTATCTGTGGAAAAAGGAGTCGTGAGGAGAGAAAACCTATCCTCTTCCCCAAGAGGAGACTGCTCCAACCAAACATGCCTAACAACCAAAGTCAATAGCATCCGAATCCTCCCCGCAGTTATAGCTTGCGACTGAGTCAAGATCTCTATAACACCACAAACATGAATCACGTTTACAATGTCGGTTGGACCCAAAGACCTACAACCCGACGCCATCTTGGATAGGAAAGTAGCCAGCTGAGCCATAACACTGGCCGCCACTAAATGCCATCCTGCAGCAGTATACCAGTCATTCGTCCATACTGCCACCCTCCGAGCCGATATGCTAACAAGCATCGGCCGGGCGGAACGTCGTTCATCCCCGCCTGGGCACAGAAAAGAAGCTACCTGGCTGCTTAGCCGAGGTACCCCCGCCCTGCACCCCGTTGTCAGCCCCTTCACCCGTAAAAAAGGTAAATAGAGCTCAGCGAACCCCCCCACATCCACCACCGACTGACCTTCATCAATGAAATTGGCAAGAGGAGGGAAAAGCGGAATCCCGCGGCGGGGATTATTAGACATTCCAGCGTCAACATCAGCGTTAGCAGAAAAAGCAGTAGTAGCATTAGCGTTAACAGCATGTTCCAGGATCGCCAGGACATCGCCCACTACAGTGGAACGATCGCCAAGCCGCCCCGGCCCTGGTGCCGAAACATACTCCACAGCACGACCAACACCGACATTGATGCCTACTGACACAGACCTCACCTTTGTACAAGCCGACCCGTTAGTCAAACCTTGTACGCTGCCCCTCGGTCCGTCGCCGTCAGCCGAGGAACCACCAGCACAGGTCTCATGCGTCGCCGAAACAAGCTCCGGAGAATCCAGGGAAAAACAATCCTCCGGTAAGCCCTCAACATTACGAATCTTCCTTAATCTTTTCATCCTGCTAGTTAACGTATGGTGCACGCAGCCAGTACGCTGGGACGAAAATAGAGGAAGGGTGTTTGGTGACCAGAGTCATGGTTATATGGGCTATGCCACCATAGGGGCGGGGCCCCATACAGGTGGGGTGCATGTAGTTGTTTCGTTGGAGATACAGTAGGTATCATAGGAGATAAGGGGTATCTCATAAGGCTCAGAGCGGGACGCGATAAGCAAATACGATATATAACTTCATTTTAAGGGTAAATAGGTTGTGCAGCTCCCTGAGCATTTTATTTTGTTGGACGGGGGAAAAGTGGCTCTTTTGATAGTAAAGGTTGCTGACCCCTGCCTTAAGCTTACCCCACACGCCTGACGATTGCATACCCAAAGTAATATGCAATTTATTATACTTCATACTTATAACACATGCATGCGTCTGGTCTCTTTTGAATGGTAACATTATGAGGTTTCTTACACAATAAAGAAAAATCAGTGAGTGCTAATGTAATAGAGAAACAGAGGTTTGAACACTTTTGTGTTGAATTGTTGCCAGATTCCTGTTTTTGGGTTCCAGCTGAGAGGTAGGAGCTGGAAAACATAACAGTTCCATAGCCTGAAGTCTTATGTAGTAGCCTACAGGTCCAAAGTTTATAAAAATCCCACGGAAAATGTGTGTTTAACAAAGGTTTTTGTAATGCGTGTACCGCAATAATTCAGCGTGATTATCCAAAATGGCTGTCCACTTCCATTCATTCAGACGCGCGAATCAAAACAAATAACTTGTTGGTCTTCTTCTGCCCCCTTCTCGTTGCAATCAGTGCTCATCTGTCGTTGACAAGCCGTCCGACGAGTGACCACGTCCGGTTGTAAACGATCCTGAACTGACCGGTCACCGCTGATGACGAAAATGATTGAACACTGTAGCAAAGGAGCGTCTGCTCCGAAAGCGATCCCAGACGAGCGCTGATTGCAAACGAGAAGACGTCTGTTCTCTCTTCATCATCCCCTCCATCTCTTATCTTCTCTCTTCTCCTCGTCTTCCCATCTCTCATAGTTCCTAACTTGTGTCTTGTCTTCTCGTCACCCAGGCATGACGTGTCAGGCTCGGACGTCTTACACCGAGGACGAGGTGCTGTGGGGCCACCGCTTCCTCCCCGTCATGTCCCTGGAGGAGGGCTTCTTCCGAGTGGACTACTCCCAGTTCCACAACACCTTCGAGGTCCCCACGCCGTCCCACAGCGTCAAGGAGCAGGAGGAGAAGTCCTCCCTGACGTCGCCCAACAACCCCCTGCCGGCCGCCTCCACCCCGGCCTCCCCTCCCCCGGGCAACAGCGGCGGCGGCGTCCGCGGGGTCCGCAGGGAGCGTCTGCTGTCGGTGGACTGCGTGGAGCGCTCTGAGGATCCGCCGGCCCGGCTCCCCGGCAAGCTCCAGCGCATGAGCTCTACCATCGAGGAGCGCCACCGGATGGGCCTGAGGATGGCGGCGGCGGCGCTGCCGGGCCAGAGGGCCGCCAGCACGGGGGACCTGCCCCTGCGGATCCAGAGGCTGGGCTCCGTCTGCGTCCAGGGGGAGCCGGAGGAGCAAGTCCAGCTGCTGGCGCTGAACGGAGAGCCCGGTGAGGTGGGGACGGAGACACGCAGACTGAGCTACGTCCCCACGCCGACCTCCATCACAGCCCCTGTCCAGATCCCTTCGGTCGGGGGTCGGCCGGAAGACAACCTGCCCGCCAAACTGCGCAGAATGAACGCCGACCGTTGACTTTTGATAACGACCGCTAAGACTTAAAAAAAAATAAACACTGTGTAGACAGGTAATGGACACTACTGTGATACTGATTTTCTCCTTTTATTTTCCTGCATTGTTTTCTCTAATATTTTACTACGGTATTACAGGCTTTGTACTAAGTTGTCCATTGCCATAAATAGAAGGACAACGTCAACAAGCCATCCATCTTTGACAGAGACCATCTGTGCCCCCCCCAGTGACACCAACACTTTGCCCTTGTGTTCTCCGGTTTCTCTCTGTCTGATCTCTCTGTCAATTCTCTCACTAGTGCACTCTTTTTGTCAGGGCTCCCATGAGACTAATGGGAGACTAACTAACCCCAAACTAATTATGCACCAAAGTGGCAATCCCATCATACTCTGGGAAAGTCTCTGAGAAAAACACATGACGAGAATGAAATACCCTTATCCATGAAATGAGTTGGTAGGGCCCACATTGGTGGCAAAATCTGATGTAAAATCTTACTGTGTTTATCCACATCAAGTTAAAACAGCTCACGACAATACAACGGCGATAATAGGCAAAATTGCTGTTGCAACCCCCCCCCCCCCCCCCCATCCCCACGGTGAATTTCTTATTTAAGTATTTATTTTCTCTAAATGTTCACTTTGAAGTATATTTGTAACTACTGCACAGTTGTAACTATTGTTATTTTTTGACACAATACCACCGACGTGAGCGAGTCTGTAATCGGAGGCCAATTGTGGTGGACTAGCAAGGTGCTTCATCACAATGTATATATATATTATGTATATATAGGTATATTACATAAACACACGATGGAGTAACAGGGGTGTATATATATATATATATATGAAGTGTATTTATCAATAAGGCCTTTTTTACAGGCATAGATCATTTACATCATACTAGTACTGTGCAAAAAATAATAAATCTCTTTTAAAAGCACAAACGTGTCTTTGCAAGTATTGCAATTTTTTTTATACAGAGAACGTAGTGTCTCCTTTTCTGGGTAATCTTTCGATCTGGTACTGCATAGCTGTAAATAATGAAACTAATATTGAATGTGTACCATCTAATTGCCACACGCTCTGTAATTAAAGTCCCCCAGGATTTCCTGCTTGTAGAATGCACCACTGTTGGCTCATAATAGCCTCAGACCTGTCAACTCCGACATTCATCAAATGTTAATGCCTCTACGTTTGATGTTATTCCATCAGCAACCTGCTGCCTTACAGAGCTATCGTCCCTGCTTCTCACACAGCTGAGCTGTAGAATGTCTGTCCAGAAAGACTGGAGATTTGACACCTACTATTTGACACCAATCGGCAGGCCCGGACAAAGAAATGGCAGAGCCCCCGAAAAAGTCTAGTGAATGGGCCCCAAACCTGCTTAACCAATATATGAAACATGTGTTTATTGTTGGCATCCATGGGACCCCCCCCCCCTAGCAGCTGGCCCCCAGAACCCGCCCCCCCCCCCCCCCCCCCCCCCCACACACACACACTTAAACCCTGCCAGCGGGTATGTTATTTAAATCTGAGCATAATGACTGGTTTGCGGGCTTGTCCCTCAAGTGATCAACTCGCCCAGTAGAAGCCAAGGCCCACACAGCATCTGCCAGTTACATTAATGATACTAAATGGATCCCTTCTGTCACATACTGTGCATAAAAAAAACTACCAGCTTCTCTTGTAGGTGAAAGACCCGAATCTCCACTCGGTCCAAAATGTCTTCACGAATCGCCATTAAAGCAAAACCCCTCACTGCCTTCACCTCCGGGCTGTGGGGCCTCAGGGGGGCTAATTAATTGAATTTTCTTGAGGCCAACGTAAATCATGAAGATGTTTACCCCTCCGTTTTGGTGGCACCAGTTCATTAGTCTTGATTGTGTTTGCCAAGATGGGAGTTCACCGGAGTACTATTGCCTGGAGTGACCATGTGCTTCCCCTCTCCCGTGCCGGTGCACATCTGACGATGTCCAGTGCAGATTAGTCATAGGAAGATAACAGCAACTATAAAACAGCTATGTCAGTGACAGCGCATCAGTGACCCCTGCTGATGGCAAGGAAAATAAATCAACTTAGATGGATGATGGCGGTTAAGAGGCAGCTGGGAACCGTATGGCTGTAACGCTGGTTTCTGCGGTTTTGATAAATCTTTTCTCTCCCATTTCCCCATCGCTCGGTTGCGCTTGGGAGAAAGAAGAACAAGTGTTATCTTCAAGTCAACGGGCCTCTCCTCGTGGGATGCGGGTTGTGACACCTCCGGAAGACTGATCGATGCGGCGCTCTGTTTGACAAACCTGTACAAATGTTACATCTGATTCAGCCTTTCCTGGCTCCCATGAGGCTCATATGGCCCCCATCTGTTGTATAGATAGAACGGATGGTCATCTAAACTCTATTCTATTAACAAAGGTCTTATTATTAGTCATAACTTCAATAATGACCCCTTTGATTCAACTGTAGTTTCATGAAATGGTGGCAATTATGCTGTAAGAGTAGTTCAGACATTTCTTCCTTTAAGGAGCTGACCTCACAATTTGTCCCTATCTGTTTGAGGTCTGTATTCTCCAGTGCCTAATTTGTGCACATGGATTATGATTTCATTTGCATGGTTTCGTGATTTAAGGCTATGATCACATTGGACGCCTTTTTCTTGTTCTCAAACACGAGACACGACAGTACATCGAGAATGGAAAGTGCACAGGGTGTGTACAGGGCGCACAGCGGCACAATGAGCGATACCACTGATTAATAATAAATAATAATAATAGATTGAATTTATAATGCACTTTTTGTTCACTGGGATCCCAAAGTGCTACACTACAGGGTTAAAACAGTTAAACAAATAAAATAGTTATTAGTAAAACAAATAAAATAAAATACAGAATAAAAATAAGATAAAAATAGAACATAGTTAATTAAAAATATAGTATAAACAGAAAATAAAAAAAACAACAGCACAAGAAAATAAAAAGCTAACAGTCAAAGGCCTTTTTGAACAGGTAGGTTTTCAGGCCTGCTTTAAAAGAGTCCAGGCTCTGTGGTGCCATCAGCTGGATGGGGAGGCTGTTCCACAGGCGTGGTGCAGCCGTGCAGAAGGCTCGGTCACTCATGGTGCAGAGCCGGGTATTGGGGACCTGAAGGAGCAGGCTACCTGCGGATCTGAGGGTGCGGGTGGAGGATTGTGGAATGATGAGTTCCTGAAGGTAGAGGGGTGCGTGTCCGTTTATGCAGTTATGGGTGAGCGTCAGGATTTTGTAATTGATCCGGGATGAGACAGGGAGCCAGTGTAGTGAGTGGAGGATGGGGGTTATGTGATCGTGTTTACGGACTCTCATCAGGATCCTGGCAGCGCTGTTCTGGATGTATTGCAGCTTTTGGATGCTCTTGCCAGGAATCCCGATGAAGAGTGTTACAGTAGTCCAGTCTTGAGGAGATAAAGGCATGGACAAGCTTCTCTGCATCTGACAGGGTTAGAATGGGACAGAGTTTTGATATATTTTTTAGGTGATAGAATGAGGTCTTGCAGAGGTGTTTTATGTGGATGTTGAAGGTCAGGTGGGGGTCAAATCGAACCCCCAGATTTGTGACTGAGGGGGAGAGGGGGATTACCTGGCCGTCAAAGGTGAGATGGGATATGGATGAAGACTGAACCTGGTGAGGGGTGCCTAGAAGTGCCTCGGTTTTTTTTCTGTTTAGTTGGAGGAAGTTGCTGTTCATCCATGCCTTTATCTCTCCAAGACAGGTGGTGAGGCATGACAGAGCTGCAGAGGGGTTTGGGGCCGTTTTTATGTAGAGTTGTGTGTCATCGGCATAACAGTGGAAGGACATTCCATGTCTGCCGATGACACGACCGAGTGATTACCACTGCTACCTCAGCTAACGTTACATAAATTACTCTCAGCCCTCCAGGCTTTGCCATTCATATCTCCGTCGCGGTAAAACCTGGTTGTACAAAACAAGGTTTGTTGGATACTGTCAAAATTAGCTTCTCCTTCATTATCAATCGATTTTGTGTACATTTCTCTTCAGATACCTCAGATTTGTAATCCCTCCCCTCAGTCGATTTGATTGGTCCGTCGACAAGAAGGTGATGCTCTGCGGCTGAAGTTGAAACTAAACGTACCCGAAAAAGTGTTTTTCGTAGTTTGGAGGAGATGTCCGCCTGTTGCGAAAAAAAACCATTGAAAACCATAGAGAAAAGCCGCAGGCACGGTCAAAATGGCATCCAATGTGATCACAGAACTAAAATGGCATCATCAAATGAAATCATGATTGTGAAATCTCTTCCCTCCCCTGGCCGTGCTGGGACATGTTCAGCAGCACCTAGGATGACCAAAAGTCCCTCATTTTAGCCCTTTGTCCTGCGTCCTGCAACAGAAGAAAATGTTTGGGCTGGTGTGATCACAGTAATAGAACTCATGTCCGCACCAAACAACCCCAGCCTTGGACGCCTGTTTGAGGTGGTCTCGGTCCGCCTACACAAGCCAAGATGGATAATATGATTGTTTTTGTTCACATATATAATCTACCGTTTACCAAAAATGTTTCTTGTCCCGCAATTTCCACAAAATTTCGCAAAATCAACATGCTGTCCTGCATTTGGATCATACCGATTTTAACCCTAACCCACCCTAGCAGTACCTTAAGACATAAGACTTCATAGACAGAAACCATCAATATTTGATACATTTTATTTAGAAAGATTTGATGTCCACAAATGTGTTATTTATGGACACATGCACAACTCCATGGATTCTGAGTTTTTTTTTCTTTTTTCTTTTTTTAGATGCACAGAACCATAATGTCAGTAACTCACTCACTCACTCACTCATTTATTCACTCAGTTAGACACTCTGCCCCTAGTGGTGGTTCACAGGCATATCACTTGCATGGAGATCAAACAATAGATACATTTAGACATTACCTGGGTCTCTCCATAACGAATGCAATGGGACCAACATGCAGCCATCTTACCTGGGTCTCTCCATAACGAATGCAATGGGACCAACATGCAGCCATCTTACCTGGGACTCTCCATAACGGATGCAATGGGACTAACATGCAGCCATCTTACCTGGGTCTCTCCATAACGAATGCAATGGGACCAACATGCAGCCATCTTACCTGGGTCTCTTCATAACGAATGCAATGGGACCAACATGCAGCCATCTTACCTGGGTCTCTCCATAACGAATGCAATGGGACCAACATGCAGCCATCTTACCTGGGTCTCTTCATAATGAATGCAATGCATTCTCACTCAATAGGATCAGAGGTGGTGGTCTGGTGGCTTTGCCTGTTTCTCTTTTGGGGAAGAGAGAGCGACACTGCTCCCCTCTCCTCTCCTCTCCTCTCCTCTCCTCTCCTCTCCTCTCCTCTCCTCTCCTCTCCTCTCCTCTCCTCTCCTCTCCTCTCCTCTCCTCTCCTCTCCTCTCCTCTCCTCTCCTCTCCTCTCCTCTCCTCTCCTCTTCCCTCTGCTCTCATCTCTCCTATCCTCTTCTCTCATTTCCTCTCCACTCTTTTCCTATCATCTCCTCTTTCCTGTCCCCTCCTCTCCTCTCTCCTCCTCTTCTTTCCTTTCCTCTTCTTGCTTCTCCTCTCCTCTCTCCTATCCTCTCCTCTCCACTCCTTTCCTCTCCTTTCCTCTTTCTTGTCCTGTACTGTCCCCTCCTCTCCTCTCCTCTCCTCCTTTCCTTTCTTCTTTCTTCTTCTCCGTCCCCTCCCCTTCCAGTGTTGTATCATCAGCAATAGAACGCTTGATTTAAACTATAACATTCTAAATACACTTGACTGGCGGCTGGGTGGCGCAGCGGACATTGTGCTCATCACCAACGCAAGAGACACCGGTCTCGAATCCGGCTGTCAGCGTTGCCTCCGGCTTGGGCCGGCCGTCATACTGACTCAATTGGCAGAGTTAGCGGGAGGGGAGTCGAAGGGTGGTAGTCTGGTAGTTGTAAACAGCGACTCCTACAGGTCGGTCAGGGCGCCTGCACAGCAAAGACAGGAAAATGGCGGGGGCAGTGTGAGCCTCCTACACGTTACTCCTCGCCAATGAGAGTCCGCGCTGGCAGGTGAAAAGAAGTGACTGGCTGCCTCCACATGTATCGGAGGGGACATGTGATGGGCTTCTATCGTCCCTACGACCGGCCAGTGGGGGGCACATGCGAGCAACGACCAGGGGAGGTGAGGGAGAATTGGCAGGAGAGGAAATTGGGATGGGAGAAAAATCACAGAAAAAAGGGGAGAAAAAGTTGATAAAAAAAATATTCTAAATACACTGCTTGCTTTAGACCTTTATTTATTAATGTATTCATCCCTTAAAGTAGTTTCTTGAGCTTTAATGCATTGTCTAGTACTCTAGTTTACTGCTTAATAAAATACAGCTGGGAGATACAATTGGAAATATTTCTCTTCAACCAGTTACGCTCAAAAACAATTATTCATAAGTCATCATTATCTTGGCCACTATTAGCAAATCTGATAACTATAGGGACAGACCAAATACTGTACTATTGTGGTTACCTAAGAAAGTGATATATGGACCACCTAGAATACCATAACACAAAGAAAAAAAGGTATTAAGTTATGCTTCCATGTTGAAAATGTATTCCAGTAAAATATTTCCAACTATTATAGGTGGTTACAAATATGATGACAGTTCTGATCTGTTTTTTGGTTTTTCTACAAGTAGGCGAGGAGGTTGCAGTCTCTGTAGAAATGAAACTCTTCATATGACAATAACATGTACATTTCAGTTCATTGTTTGGACACTGGCCACCAGTAAAGGATTCATTCAGCACTGGGGCAAGTTCCACAGATGCAAGATCATTTACAACATTGAGGAGCACCGAACATATTAACCGTTGACGGGTCAATAAATCAATATGGAGCATAGATCACACACAACACAAGCTCACTAGCCATGTCTGCTGATCTCCAGTTCTCATCCTAGTTGCATCTACAATCCAGTGTTATGGACACGTCACCCAAGGCCACTTGTTTCTTGAAATATCTTAGAATAGAAAGGTGCGCTCAGTAGAGCGATAATCTCCACCAGCCACTAATTTATTCTCTAATACGTGATTTACATATTAGAACTCTGTAAAAGACTACAATCTCATTTCTAGAGCATACATGTGAATGACACAAATGAAAAATAGTGCCCAAAGTTACCTTGATTTAAGAAAAAAAAATCCTGCCATTTTCTTGTCTCCCTCCCTCTTTCTTCCCTGGGGAAAGTAATTAGTTGTCATTAATCAAACTACTTTTGATTTGATTACTTTAGCTTTGTCTCTCTGCCCCTAGTGGTGGCAATGCATTCTCACTCAATAGGATAAGAGGTGCTGGTCTGGTGGTTCTCCTCTCTCTCCTCTCCTCTCCTCTCCTCTCCTCTCCTCTCCTCTCCTCTCCTCTCCTCTCCTCTCCTCTCCTCTCCTCTCCTCTCCTCTCCTCTCCTCTCCTCTCCTCTCCTCTCCTCTCCTCTCCTCTCCTCTCCTCTCCCCTCCCCTCCCCTCCCCTCTCCTCTCCTCCACTCTCATCTCCTCTCCTCCACTCTCCTCTCCTCTCCACTCTCATCCCCCTCTCCTCTCCTTCCCCTCTCCTCTCCTCAGTAGACTATAGGGATTGTAGTGGCCGACTGTCATTCCTCGATGTGCTGACACACACACACACACACACACACACACACACACACACACACACACACACACACACACACACACACACACACACACCAGATGCTCATATAGTTAATAAGCACCAAAATATTCAACCCTCTCCTCCACCCACACACATGTGGCCTCTTGACATAATGTGCAGTCATCTATATAGACATGGAATAAAACTGGTTATACAACTCGTATATAACTGGTATGAAATGTGTAATAAAACTGGTATGAAACGTGTAATAGAACTGGTATAAAACTGCTATAAATTCGGTAACAAAACTGGTGTAAAACTCGTAATAAAACTGGGATAAAACGAATATAAAATTGGTAATATAACTGGTATGAAACTGTATAAATTGGGTAATAAAAGTGGCAAAAAGACTGGTAATAAAACTGGTTTAAAACTGGGTAATAAAACTGGCAATAGACCGGTATAAAATGGGTAATAAAACTGGTAATAAATGGGTATAAAACCGGTAAAAAAAAAAGGAAATAAACTGGTATAAAACTGGTAAACTGGTAAAAATAAATTGTAATAAACTGGTAATGAAACAGATATAAAACTGGTTTAAATCTGGTATAAAACTGGTACAAAATGCCTAATAAAACAGGTAATATAACTGGTATAATTTGGTAATAAAACTGGAAAAAAATAAACTGGTAATAAAACTGGTATAAAACAAGTAATAATTGTAATGTTCTGGCTGTCATTCTGGAATGTTGTCACCTGGTGGTTGGTATTTGCATTTTGGTTGTCACACCCCATTCCTGTTGTGTCACTGATTGGAACTTCACCACTGGTTGCTGTCACTGTGCTGTCAATTAGCTGCCACTGTTAATTGATTGGAATGTTGGGTTTTGTGACTACTTATTCACTCTCTGTTCCCTTGTCTTGTTGTCGAGGCTTCAGAATTCCGTTTGTGTGGGAAGGAGCTGGTCAGAGGTTGCTGAGCCACTCGCTGTGCACTTATATTACTTTTGCTCTGTTTCTGTTGATGCCCGGCCAGTAGCGGCTCGTGGATGCTTCGCCACTAGGGGCGCTATACCAAACATTTTGCAAACATGTACAAGGCACGCATTGGCGAATATTATCACCATTGCCATCGATCAATATATGATCAGTCAGTCAAATGCAACCACGTTTCCAATAGCCCAACACAAACACGCACAGCTCTCTCTCTCTCTCTCTCTCTCTCTCTCTCTCGCTCTCTCTCTCTCTCTCGCTCTCTCTCTTGCTCTCTCTCTCTCTTCTCTCTCTCTCTCTCTCTCTCTCTCTCTCTCTCTCTCTCTCTCTCTCTCTCTCTCTCTCTCTCTCTCTCTCTCTCTCTCTCTCAGATGATGTCAGATCCATTCAATAATAACCACATTTGTATATCTCCTCATTTTAAACAAGTTACCATTCATTGTCTGAGTGGTTATGCCCCACACGCGGCGAAATTAGAGAGAGAGAGAGAGAGAGAGAGCATTTTAGTAAAGTTACATTTTCTACAAGATTGCTGCTATTTAAACACTTCATGGAAACGGGGTAACGTTAACCTTATGTCGACTGTAGTATTGTATGACCTCGACATAACGTTTAAACGTTAACGTTACTCTGTTTCCATGCAGTAATTATAAAAGTGGCCAGCTAAGATAACGGAGCTAACAGCTAGCAGTAGCTAACGTTAGCTGAAAGCTGACGTTATGCGGCATCAGTAGACAACGTATCATGTATTAAACTAGAGTTAAGATCGCTAATCTACCTTGTTGTTGGCTTGTTGATAAAGTATATCCACTCCATGGCATTGTCCATCCAGCCTGTGTTGATGTCCATCCATTGTCCATGCACGTCCCTTCACACTGCATCCATATATAGCTTGTTGTTAGCCAACAAGTACTGTGTGAGTGAAGAGCTGTGTCTTTGTCCATTTCCGCCTCGAACAGCCTGCAAACTACCTGGTGTTCTATCGCCATGCTCTAAGACAAACTCTAACCTTAATCAACTTTGAAAGAGTGCCTAAGCCTAACCGTTGAAAGAACTTGCCATCACGCTCCAAGACAAATATCTGCATCACACAACACAACAACAGCATAAACAAACTGCGGTTACGGAAAGTACCGCGTCGGCCAATCAGAGAGCTTTTAGACGCTCGGCTGCTTGCTAGGTCGTTTCAAACCAGCGCCCGAGTTCCATCATAATACATCATATTCAACGCAAAGCGCGTGGCTGCGACGGATACAGCGATGAACCAGTGCACGGCGGGCACGCGCACTCCAGGCGCAATTGCGCCTAGCCCAGAGAGAAATACGGCGAGGAGAAATGCCTGCGGCTACGTAATGAAAAGGTCTATATCAGACAGAATCGTCACTTCCTGTTCAGGAAAACTATTATTAATCTTTGTAAAATTAAGTTATATTGTGCATTGGAAACACAAACATACTTAAAATGAGTAAATATTATTCATTTTAAACATGTTTATATTATTTATAGGGCTATAAAACAAAAAACTAAAAAGTTTTTTTTTCTTCTTCTCTCAATTAACAGGTGGGTCGGCGCCCTAGCGCCCCTAGTGGTAGAGCCGCCACTGTGCCCGGCGTCTTTCCTGGCTTTACGCTGCTCTGTGTGTTTTAATAAAGACACATCCCTAGAAAGAGCTACCTATCTCCGTCTCTTCTTGTCTCCTCAACCATTGGACTCACAACCACTCACCTGCAAACGTAACAAATAATCATATAAAACTGGTATAAAATGGGTTACACAAGTGGTAATAAAACTGGTAAAAAAAGAAACTGGCAATAAAACTGGTATAAAACAAGTAATAATCGTATATATATATATATTTTTAAACATTCATCTTGGGTTAAAAAATAGCGGCGTTAAAATAATTGTGGGTTAATGCGTTAATAAAGCTTTAACTTTGACAGCCTTAGTTATTACACATTCTTACACATACATGTATGTTGAACATCTGAGGTATTGATGACGTAACAAAGGAAAAAAGCCAAAAGCACTTACTCCTCAGACATTCTTTGACAATTTTACAGCCCAAAATACAAAAAAGATCCAGGCGGAATAGGTAACAAAGGGTTGAAGAAATATTGTCTGAACTGTCAGATGCAAACTGGCTGTGTGACATAACCAAGCATCTCGCTCAATTGAATAAGAAGCTGTAGGGACGCAAACAAGTCCCACCCAAAACTTGACCAATATAGTTGTGAACTGAGACAACCCTTATTTTGTTATTTTTGAGTACAGTTACAGTTGTGTGTTCATGCAGACACATAATAGCAATTTCATTACGAATTGAAAATGGGGGACCCTGATGTAAACAAGTCGAAAGTCTTTCTCTGGTCTGCATCCCCTTAACAATTGTGTGTATTGAGCTGTACTGTACTGTACCTAGGGCAGACCTTCGAATTTTCTTTTGGCAATCGAAGCTTCGGGGCCGAGCTTCGATTTTAATTCGAAGCTTCGAATTAATTTTTTTTTAATGAATTAAAAAAATATATATAATTTTTATTTTATTTTTTTTATCTTATGTTGTGGGACTTGTACAGCACGTTGGTAAACTTTGTTGTTTTTAAATGTGCTCTATAAATAAAGTGGATTGGATTAATGAATTAAGTAGCCCCTTTCGTGACTGTGACGCAGCCAACGCGGCTGTGTGATTTAATTCAAGGTGGATCGCTGTTGTCGTTTGAACAACTTCAGATTTCATGGGAACTACCAATCCCCCAAATCAAGAATGTTTAAGATGAATGAAGTAAGATTTTGATTATTTGAAATATGGCCTGTGTAGACTAAACTATGCACAGAATTATGTCAGTCTACAAGGTCCGGATTCTACATGGTTCGGCAATGTAGACCTTGTAGACTCCACTACAGACCAATTATCAGTGAATGTTCATGCATTTTTAAGAAGGGCTACTTCCACAAAAAAACAAAGAACTCACCAAAACATCTCAGTAGCACCTTATCTAAATGTTCTATTTCATATATGGAGATTCATATTTATTTATGTATTGCATGCATTTCTACATTTTATTTCCTATTTTGTTTATTCATCCCAGTATCTTTCTTTCTTATGTGTGGAATTCTACAAGGCATTTACATTCACATTTACATTTAGTCATTTAGCTGACGCTTTTATCCAAAGCGACTTACAAGTTCTGTACGACAGGTCATCAGGAAGGATACAACTCTATCAGCTGAGTAACACTATTCATCAAAGTGTTGCGTGTTACAGTGTAGGTTAGTTTATTAGGACAAGTGCAAGTAAGGTTAGTTAGGGTTAGATTTTTTTTATTTTATTTTTTTTATTTTATTTCAGATAATGGTTGAAGAAGTGCGTCTTTAGTCGACGGCGAAAGATTGGACGGGATTCGGCTGTCCTAACTGGGGTGGGTAGTTCATTCCACCATTGTGGGGCAAGGACTGAGAATAGGCGTGTAGGTGGTGTATATGTGTTTGAGGATGATATCCTTCAAACAGGCAATAGTGATGATATAATTTGGGCAGTGCTGAGCTGGGTTCCTTTCCTCCAGCGTATTTGTCCCCCGGCCCCACCCAATGGCCCCATGCACACACACACACACACACACCGAAGTACATTTTTTTTTTCTTTTTTTTTTTTATGTTCGAAGCTTGTGCCATCGAACGAAGCTTCAAAGCTTCGAAGTATTTAAGACAGCCCTAACTGTACCCATTCTGCAATCTGTTAATTAAAGTTAATTAAACTATCTTCGATTAGTTGGATGTATGGCCTCTGCAAGGTTGTGTGCAGCCATTTGTTTTTGTAACATCTGCTACATCTGTCCCACGTGTTCTTTGCAGCTCACAGTTGTTAGTTCTGCCCCTCTTGACTGTGACAAAAAGGTTTTGAACAAACTTAATGTCATAGCTTGTATTTCTTCTTTGTTATTTAGTTGAATGGTTTGATCATTGATTGATGGAGTAATATGGGGTTCTGATAAACAAAAAATATTTGTTAAAATAACATAAGCTAACATATATTTTTACATCTATGCAAAATGTATAACTTGAATAAGTAATAAATACAGAAACAACATGTTTAACAATATGTAAATGAGTAGGTACATTTATTTTACATTACATTAACATTTATACGGTCTTTGGCCCTTTGAGGGCAACCATAATGCTGATGTGGCCCTCTGTGAAAATGAGTTTGACACCCCTGATTTGTAGAGGGAGGAGGTGAACCCTCACATCGTCAAACTATACAACAGAAGATATAAAGTAATGTTTCCAGCTCATTCTGTATTCTGCACCATCTCAGGGGGTTTATACTCAAGTGAATCTCGGTCTAATTTAACCTTTCCTCCATCCTCCTAAAAGCATTTATTGAAAATCGAGGGCAAAGCTTTAATACATTCTCTGTACTTGGGAAACTTGAGGGCAAAAGCAATACGAAACTTTCTTCATGTTTTCTGATACCGAACAACCTTCAACTAAACGTGCATTCATTCAGTCTTTATTTCATCTCCATAGATAATTTAGGACAAGCCCTCATCTACGGTGATGTGGGAGTACATACAGAAAATGCAGAAAATACAATAAATGCAAAAATAATACAAGAGAAAAGAAAGAAAAGAAAATGTTTATGAAATAATTAAAAACAACTACAGACTATGGTGGAATGATTGGTGATTAGATAAAGCAAATGGTTTGATGTGGTAGCCATGGTGTGGGGAATCATGATATATTTAGCTGCTGTGTTGGATGATGTTGGCTGTGTTATGCCTGGAGGCTGGCTCTGGGCAGGGAGAGTAAACACAGCTTTGCTCTGCGCTACGGAATCTCAATTTGTTTTCTTGTGGGCTGGCTAGTCACCATGTATCAGTTCAAGCACTCTCTCCTCCAGCAGGAGAAAAGACACTCTGGGTCCATTGACCTGCAGTGTTGTTGACCTGTTAAATCCACACAGCCAGACCACTGCAGTGTCACAAGCACTAGTCCCAGTTATAAAGAGCTAGAGCCATGCCGGTTCAAAACAAATTATTATATTCAGACTTTCAGCTTTCTGCTGATTAAACACATTTTAATCTGTCAAGAACGAGAGGAAAACAGTACCAGACATTATCCGGATTTATTCTTCTTCTTTAAATTTTTATTATTATTATCATTATTGTTATTATTTGTATGTATACATGTATACAGTCAGGCCTATTTAGACCTAACAATCAATTTAGCCTAAGCATTTTCATAATACATATTCATTTATGATGAATCCAACAGATGATTAAACACAAATGCCCCTTTCTACACTGAGTGGAAAGTATCACTTTTTCCTGATACAAATAGACACAAGCACGACAATTCTAAATAGTTTGCACTAAATCATGTAATGGTTAATAGCAGTTTAATTACTGGGGACAGCTTGAAATGGGTACCTGTCAGGATGGAGGTAGGTGAGTTCCAATTGTTGTAGGCAATCACAGAGACGGAGAAGGTATACTCTTGAACAGGTTCGACTTTAATAGTAAAGAACACAAAGAGTAATACTAGGATACTATGCCAAGGCAAGGGAACGAGAGAACTAGATAATGGAGCTTAGTGGTGGTCCAGAAGAGGAACCGCCCGCGTTATCTCCGAACGCCTAAAGTGAAGACCTGACAAATGACAAGCAGAGGAAAGGAATGTTATATAGCCACCAAATACCAACATTCCACACACACCCCCGTGACAGCCAATCAGAAGCCAACCCCTAATTGACAGCACTAAATGACAGGGAAAACAAGTGACAGTAACCAAGTGACAGATGACAGAGAAGGTGAGAGGTTCCCGACCGTAGTCAAGAACCAGAATCGTAACAGTACCCTCCCCCGACGAACGGCACCAGACGTTCACCTGGGGGCCTCAGGATTCAGCCGCCGGAAATCATCGATCAGGCTGGGATCTAAAATATCCCTTTGAGGCACCCAAGAACGCTCTTCTATCCTGTACCCCTGCCAATCCACCAAGAACTGAAACCCCCTACCCCTCCGCCTACAACCCAGTATCCTCCGCACCGTGTAAATGGGCTGACCACCCATAAACCGAGGCGGAGGAACCGTAGGCAGTGGCGGGGCCAAGGGCGATGAGAGGAACGGCTTCAACAGGGACACATGAAACGTCGGATGAACCCTCATAGAACCCGGAAGCCGTAGCCTGTAAGCCACAGTATTCACCCGACGTACCACCTTAAAGGGTCCTATAAAGCGAGGAGCCAGCTTCCTGGATTCCACCCGGAGAGGGAGATCCCGGGTGGAAAGCCAAACCCGCTGCCCAGGACGGTAAACCGGAGCCGGACGACGCTTGCGGTTAGCCTGCCGCTGGGTACTAACCGAAACCTTCTGCAGCGCCGCCCGGACCCGCTTCCACGTCCTGCGGCAGCGAGCCACATGTGCCTGGGCCGAGGGCACCTCTGCCTCCTGCTCCTGCTCGGGAAACAAAGGAGGTTGAAAACCATACTGACACT
This sequence comes from Notolepis coatsorum, assembly GCF_963971535.1. Taxonomy (NCBI): domain Eukaryota; kingdom Metazoa; phylum Chordata; class Actinopteri; order Aulopiformes; family Paralepididae; genus Notolepis; species Notolepis coatsorum. Next base: position 133,100,647 of record NC_140174.1, on the reverse strand, counting down.
GAAAGGGAGACATACCGGTAGAGGAGGAGAGGAGGGTATTATGCGCGTACTCAGCCCATGCCAACCTCCTACTCCACGTTGCCGGGCAACCGGCAACGTAACATCTCAAGACCCCCTCCAGGTCCTGGTTGACGCGCTCCATCTGCCCGTTCGACTGCGGATGAAACCCAGACGAAAGGCTGACGGAGGCGCAGAGACCGGCAGCAAACGCCTTCCAGAACCTGGAAGCGAACTGAGGACCCCGGTCCGACACGATATCCACCGGAAGCCCGTGGACCCGAAAGACATGCTGTATCACCAGATCAGCAGTCTCCCGGGCCGATGGAACAAAATGAGCCGCCTTCGAGAACCGGTCCACCACCACCAAAATGGCGGTGAACCCGTCTGAAAGGGGGAGGCCAGAAATAAAGTCCAGGGATATGTGCGACCAGGGCCGCTTAGGAATAGGAAGTGGCCGGAGGAGACCTGCTGGTGCACGGCGAGAGGTCTTACTGCGCGCGCACATCGGGCAGGCCGCCACAAAGGAACGCGTATCCCCCTCCACTGTCGGCCACCAGAACCTCCTACGGATAAATTCCAGGGTCCTGGTGGCCCCAGGGTGGCTGGTGAGGGATGAGGCATGTGCCCACTGCAGCAAACGTGAGCGTGCCACCTTGGGCACATACGACTGCCCCGGAGGGCCCCCGCCAGGATCTGGCTCCCGCGTCAGCGCCGCCCTTACTACCTTATCTATGCCCCAAGACACGGGTGCCAAAATCAAGGCCGGTGGAATAATGGGATGGGGCTGCTCCTCCCGGCCAGGAAGATCAAACTGGCGCGATAACGCGTCGGGTTTGATATTCTTGGACCCGGGTCTATAGGAGATGGTAAATCGAAATCGTGTGAAGAATAACGCCCACCTGGCCTGGCGAGCGTTAAGGTGTTTAGCCCCTTGGATGTAAGCCAAGTTCTTATGATCGGTCCAAACAATGAAAGGATGTGCCGCCCCCTCCAACCAATGTCTCCATTCCTCCAGTGCCAATTTGATAGCCAACAACTCCCGATTACCCACGTCGTAGTTGCGCTCGGCTGATGACAGACGACGAGAAAAAAAAGCACACGGGTGCACTTTCCCATCCTTTAAGCACCTCTGAGAGAGCACCCCCCCCACAGCGATGTCAGAGGCATCCACCTCCACAATGAACGGAACCTCTGCATCGTGGCGGATCAATACAGGAGCGGATGTAAACCGACGCTTGAGATCGCAGAAGGCCGATTTGCCCTAGGCGACCATTCAAAGCCAGGGAGAGAGGCCTTAGTGAGAGCTGTTAACGGATTGGCTAAGGCGCTAAAGTTGCGAATAAAGGGGCTGTAAAAATTTGCAAAGCCCAAAAAACGTTGTAACCTCTTGAGCGACGAAGGCCGTGGCCAGTCCAAGACTGCACTCGCCTTGGCCGAATCCATGCGTAGATCACCCTTCGTCAACACAAAGCCCAGGAAGGAAACGGTATCAGTGTGAAACACACACTTCTCAGCCTTAACGAATAGTTGATGCTTGAGGAGACGGTCTAGCACCTCCCGAACATGCAGTTGGTGTTGCACCATATCGCGAGAAAAAATTAGGATATCATCTAGGTAAACAAACACCGACACCCCAATCAAGTCTCGCAGCACGTCGTTAACCAGGGCTTGGAAGACTGCCGGAGCATTAGCCAAACCAAAGGGCATGACCAAATACTCATAGTGACCATTGGGTGTATTAAATGCAGTCTTCCACTCGTCTCCTTCTCTAATCCTGACCAGATTGTATGCATTACGTAAGTCAAGTTTAGAAAAGACCTGTGCCCCCTGTAAGCACTCAAAGGCCGTGTCCATGAGAGGTAAAGGATATCGGTTCTTGATGGAAACGTCATTCAATCCCCATAATCAATGCACGGGCGCTGATCCCCATCTTTTTTGTCAACAAAGAATAAACCAGCGCCGGCCGGGGATGTGGAAGGACGTATGTGCCCCGCAAGCAATGCCTCCTCAATGTAGGTGTTCATGGCCAAGGTCTCGGGGCGTGAGAGAGAGAACATTCGCCCGCGAGGCGGGGAGGTACCGGGTAGAAGATTAATGGTACAGTCGTATGATCTATGAGGCGGTAGTGCTTTAGCACGCGTCTTGCTAAAAACGTCCGCCAGGTCCCAATAGATCTCAGGAACCCCTATCAAATCGGAATTAGAGGGTGGAACAGAATCTGCGACGCTCCCCACCACCCTGGAGAGAGAAGAAGGAGAAAAAAGAGAAGAGGGGAAGGGAGACAAGGGAGTGGACAAACTCTCGCCGACGACCGACTTCACGTCGACCTCCGTTGAGAGCTTGCCCGTGCTCCAATTAATATTCCGTACACATGAAGAAAACCAGGGATGACCCAACACCATAACAGAATAGGGGGAGACAATAACAAATAATTGAACCCACTCCCACCCCCCACCCGCCACCCGGATGTGCATAGGGACAGTACATTGTGTGACGCTCCCACTGCCCACGGGCTGACCGTCCAGGGCGTAGACAGGAATGGGAACCCCCAACTCTTCTACCGGGATTCCCCATTCTCTCACCAACCCCAAGTGAATGAAATTGCCCGCCGCCCCTGAGTCAATGAGAGCCTTCGTTCCCCTAACGTTACCCCCACAGTTAACCGCCACCTCCAGAAATGTACGTGAGTCAGATGGTAGTGCTGGGGTGAGCCCACCTGCTGGCGCCCTCTCGAGGCCCGGCGGAGCACCTCCCCTACCTGACTGGCGGGCGAGTTGAGCCAGCCTGTTCCCGACAGCTGCCGAAACAATGACCGGTGCGGCCGCCCCGGAAGCAGCGTCGCTCCTCGATGAAGCGCCGCCGCTCGTCGTCTGAGAGCGACAGCGCCCCAAGCTACATGGATTCATCACCCAGTGGCCCACTCATGTAATGCGGGAAGATGTCAACAACGGGAGGAGAAAGGACACGTACCTGGGTAGTATCTTCACGCTCCCTCTCTCTCTCCCGATGTCGGTTGTCCATCCGTATGGCGGTGTTGATGAGCGTTTCCAGCTGCTCAGGGATCTCACGCACGGAGAACTCGTCTCGCATCCGTGCGGAGAGTCCCTTGAGAAATAGGACCACACAAGGAATTTCCGGCCAAGCCACCTCCCGAGCCACGATCCGAAATTCTATGGCGTATTCTGAGACTGTGCGGGTTCGACTTTAATAGTAAAGAACACAAAGAGTAATACTAGGATACTATGCCAAGACAAGGGAATGAGAGAACTAGATAATGGAGCTTAGTGGTGGTCCAGAAGAGGAACCGCCTGCGTTATCTCCGAACGCCTAAAGTGAAGACCTGACAAATGACAAGCAGAGGAAAGGAATGTTATATAGCCACCAAATACCAACATTCCACACACACCCCCGTGACAGCCAATCAGAAGCCAACCCCTAATTGACAGCACTAAATGACAGGGAAAACAAGTGACAGTAACCAAGTGACAGATGACAGAGAAGGTGAGAGGTTCCCGACCGTAGTCAAGAACCAGAATCGTAACAGGTACCCTCATTTCCAGTAAGCAGTATAAAATCTATTGTGAAACCTAAAAGTTTATTTGTGTTTCTGTTATGAGAAAAAGGTCAAATGTAATAAAATCCATAACTCATACACTGTAAATGTGATTGACAAGCAGGATCCTTAGGGCATTTTCACATCTATAGTTTGGTAGACTTAGTTGCAACATTGTTGCGGTTGGTTCGGTTAGCTTTCACACAGCGCTTTGTCAAGTGCACTAAACATCATAAAAGAGTCCATTGGACAGAATATAAGAGTGAAACCGACAAGTTCAAGTTCAAGTTTCTTTATTAGTTGTCATACAAAAATACAGAATACTTTTATATGAAATGCTTTTTTCTGTTTTGCTCCTGAGAGTGTGCTAAATAAAAATAGATAAGTATAAAATAGAAAGTACGTAAACAAGTGTAAACAAAAGTGTTCAATATACATATATACAATACAGAGTAAAAAAGAAAAAAATTTGTAACTGAGTTACAATACAATATACAGTACAATGCAGAAATAGGATGAGGTACAACTTAGGGTAAGGTGCAATGAGGTATGAGTTGTAGTGGAAATCTCTTTACCAATAAATATAAAGTGTGTTAAAGTGTCTAAAGTGGGTGCTACAGTGAGTTGTTTATTTAAAGTGAGTGTGTACGTGTGGATGTGTGTGCTGTGTATTTGATGGTTTGTTACATAGTGTTATTGCCGTTGAGCATCCTGATGGCCTGGGGATAGAAGCTCTTTCTGAGTCTCTCTGTGCTGGCCATGAGACTCAGACACTACCTGGTCTTAGAAATAAAGGAGCAGGAAATCGACCTGGACTAGTTTCCACAGGTTCCCGACACAGTAACACAACAAGGCAGCAGAGGAAGGTGTAACTGAGGTAAATATTTAAAAAGGAAGGTACTGGAGCACACAGATCATCTTTAGAATCGTCATCTGAACAGGTTAATTTACATTTATACTTAGTCATTTAGCTGACACTTTTATCCAAAGTGACTTCAAAGTTCTGTACGACAAGTCAGCAGGAAGGGTACAACTCTTTCAGCTGAGTAACAATGTTCATCACAAAATGGTGAAACTTGGGTGCTGCAGTGTTGAGTGCATGAGTGGGAAGCATGACAGTGGGAGTCAGGTCAAAGGAGGAGAGAGACCACTGTGTCTGACTGAGACGAGTCAGGCAGGTTGAAGTCACCCATTAGGAGGAAGGGGGTGCCATCTTCTGGAAAAGAGCTGAGAAGCATGTCCAGCTCGTCCAGGGCGATAGAGAGTAACACTGGTGAGATTTAATGCATTAGAGACAGATACTGCATGGTATTCGAGAGAGGAGAGTGACAGAGCTGGAAGTGATATTACATTTGTAGTCCATGAGGGAGAGGTCAAAAGACCAGTGCCTCCACCACGTCTGGAAGGTTGTGGTGTGTAAGTGAAGTTATATTATCGTATAGCTTATGGTCTGATCTCTTGGAACTATCCCTTTATCCAATCTAATAATGAATAAGTTTTCTCCACATGCACACACCCATCCGCCTGGCCACACCCACATCCGCTCCTCTAAATAAGCAGGGTTGTGGCCACACCAACAGCTCCTTCCCTATTTTCACTACCGTAAAGTGCCTGTATACACCACTTTAAGTTTAGTGCCGAAATAGTTGTTGGAAAGGAGCTACGTTGACGTTGTATCTTTGTTTTTTTCTCTCTCGCAAATGTACGAAAAAAACGAAGAGATAATGTCTTCACCGTCGGAGGGTCTAGACGCTCACAACGTTACCCTCCACCAGCGCTTCACTATCACAGCGTCCTCCGTGCGTCGTGGGGCATCTCTGGCTCCACGGTCGTGGCAGCCAGGTGCGCCTGGGCGGCGCCCGGTGGTGAGTTTGCCTCGCCGAGGGGCCGTTGAGCCTCCATCTCCTGTGAGATGGCCGGGTTCCGGCCCTGGTTCCCACGCCAGTGGACAGTCGGCCGATAGGCCGACAGCTCCTCTGGTGGCAGAGGATTTGCGTCGCAGACTCTTCACCTCGGCTCGCTCTCGTCATAAGGCGGCGAGCAGCAGGGGTGAACGGCCTGGTTTTAGTGTTGTGCTGGAGCCGGACGAGAGTTCTCTTGCCTCTTCTCCATTTCCGATGGAAACTGAGGATTACATGGAGGGGGCGGGAGCTCTCTTGTTCGAAGCCCCAGTAGAGACGTATCACTCTCCCCCTCGGGGAGTGGCAGGGAGTGCTGCGTCTCCTTGGGGTCCCTTGTACTCCAGGGTTGGGTTAGAACCTCCGACCCGAGACAAGATGCCCAGCTATCTGCCGCGTCGGACGTTGGCGCCCGAGGCAGCCTCTCGTATGTGAGGGACGCGAGTGACGTGGAGGGAGGTATGCAAGGGGAGTTGCTTGCCTTGTTCCCCGAGCTCATGGCGGCTGCCGCAGCCTCTAATGGCGTGGCGTTGCTGCTGCCACTGCCGGCACCTGTTCCTGATGACATGATAGGTCATCTCTGGCAACGTCGTCCTGTGAGAGAGACAGGCGTTGTCTGCCCATTCTTCCCAGCAATGGAGGCCTACGTGGCACAAGGACAGGTAATCTCTCATCATTGGCCTTACCCCCGGGTCACGCGGGTGGTGGGTTTGGTCCAGGGGCTTAAGGACGGGGTGCCTCGGCTTGATAGCCCGATGGCATCCATACTTTGCCCCGAAATGGTGTGGGAGCCGTTAAGAAAGCCGGTTCCCCAGGGGAAATCAGCTAGGCAGTTGGCAACGTGGAGTGAGCAGGAGTACATCGCCTCGACTCAAAGCCTGGCTGCGACCTCCAACATTGCGCAGCTGGCGCGCTACATGTCGGGGCTGATGGTGGGCGGGTCGGTATTGGATGACCATCAATGATACCTTCACGCCCAGGCGGCTGGAGCCATCCTGCACCTTTCCCAGCTGCAGGCGATAGCCGCCAGGAAGGAGCATGCCCTGGCCACTCTCATCCAGCGCCACCTTTGGCTGGAGCAGGCGTGGGTGCCGGAACAGAGGAGGATTCTGCTGCTCACGGCCCCCCTCTCCGAGGGAACGGTAGGGATCGACGTGACCAGGCTCCCCAGCACCGTCCCTCCAGGCCGGCTCCCCGTGGGGGAAAACAGCGCTCTGCTCGCGGCAGGCGCCGCTAGTGACTCCCCTGTTTAACCCTGTCCCCCCCCAAATATATGATTTTTGTTATTAAATAAAAATTCCCTCCTGGTGAGGGACTGTTTTTTGTTACAAAACGTGTGTTTATTCATTATATATTGGGGATACAATGTATAACCCTCACCTAGCTGTGGGGTTGTGTGTTTGCTTAGGGAGTAGGGCAGTTTTCTTTGAATTTCCCTGGTCCCACGCCATATTTGGACAGGTGGGTCACAGGATTTCCCCGGCCATAGAATACGTCACTGGGCACGTTTTTATTGGTCATGAGACTTCCGTGAGTTCTTTCAGGCTCCATATTGTGGACCACTGTCATTGTCAAGATTGGGTGATGCGGTGCGTTGGAAACTCTTCGTTTTCTGCTCTGCTCTCTATTTGAATATGTGTTGAGCTTTTGGTCACGTGGCTCAATGTTTACATATATCTTTTCAATTGTTACTCACGTGGAAGGTCTCTCTGGGGGTTCCCTGTCTTCCCTCTTATATACAGAGCGGTGTTGACAGGGTTTTTTCCCTCGGACGCGTCATATGGGACCCATATGTCTTTTGGCCGGCTTTCTGCCGCTCGTCCCAGACGGTATGGAGGGAACGTTGTCTGATTTCTTATTAGAATTACCATTGATGTGTTTTTTGGGTCTCGACGTGTACATAGCACTGGCCCTGGGTGCTTTCGGTGTGGAACCACGTCATGGGCTGGCGCGCCTTGGTTGCTCATTCATAGAAACGGCGTTTTTTATACGAGCGACTGGGAAGGAGATTTTATCTCTTCCGAGCGCCAGTGTACTAGGTTAGTCTCGACAACTCACGTTCATCTCCGGGGGGAGATGACGGAGTAGATCAAAGCATTGGCGGAGGGGTCTCACGCCCATGGGGTGGGCCACCGGGTACGGTGCATTCACGTTCTGACCGTCTTGGTGGCGCTCTCTGTGATGTTTTGGATCTACACGCGTACCTACCCCCCTCTTAGGACTGGGGATGGCGTGACTAGGACACAGGACTGGTTCTGGTCGCGCCGGACCAGGTCAGTTAACCCGTTGTCCGCCGGGGCGCAGATCTGCTGTTCTGGTACGCTGAAGGACTTTGTGCTTTTCCGGGGGTAAAATGCCGGGTCGGCCCGGGCGTCACAGGGATTGATGTTATGGATGTGTGTGTCATAGGTATGTCACTACGAGTTGTCCTTCACAGTGTGTGCTTGGTCCATATTGTGTTGTACCTTGCGCTGTGCTAAGGGGACTGGTCCTTCTCCATTCGTTTTCGCCCCTCCCTTCCCCTGCTGGGCAGGGCTGGGACGGGGCTGTCGAGGAGGTTTTCTATTGAACCCCTCTGGCATCCCTGTGTGCGTCCCGGTCCGCCGGGCCCAGGTCCGCCGGGCCCAGGTCCGAACTCGTTCTCGTCGACCTGTTGGCCTGGGTTAACCCCTTTGAAAACTGAAACACTTGTACTGCCTGTATAGCCGGTGTATACGCGCAGTTTCTGTGTTTTTTCTTGGTGGGTTAAGGGAACAACCGCCTCCTGTTAAACTAAACATAGGGGGGTGGTTGATTCCCCGGTGTGTTGGTAGCAGAGTCGACTCTCGGGTTGAGGCCAGGCTTGACCCCGTCTGCCCGCGAGTGTGCCCCTGCACCTTTCATGATGTCTGCCAATCATGTCAGCCTTCTCTTGGACCTCGACCTCTCTGAGGGGTCGGGTTTGTGGAGGTTGCGACATGGTGCACAGCATACCGAACGCCCCTTCCGCCGGGGTGCTGTTTCACAGTAGACCCCTAGTCCGCTGTGCTCCGGGCACAGGTCGAGTTATGCTCTTGGGGCCTGTTGCCTGGATTGAGGGATCAACCTCTTTAGGGGTTGTCTCCCTGGTGCACAGACTGGCCCCACAGTATTGTGGGGGTGTAGCCTCTGTGGAGTGATTCAGGGCAGCGTGCCGTAGGGGGGAAGGGCCTGCTCTTGGATTGGGCCCTGTCCGATACGCTGGCGATGTGGGGGGTGGTGTCACCAGTGACCGTCTGGTGGGGTCTCGATGCTACGGCATCGTTGGCCTCACCGGGCCCCCTTTTTTTCGGGGGGTCCTGGCCCTCAGGCTGTTCCTGGGGCTGGGTCCTCCTCCGCGCTCCGCTGCTACAGCCTTGCCACAGGGTTGGTTTCTTGGCCTTTGACCCCGTGATGTTGGGGGCTGTGACGGGGGTGTTTTGCTTCCCGTCCGTTCCATGATGGCATGTGGGATGCGCGCCTGAGTGGTCGCGGGTCCTTCTGTGTGAAGGTAAGTCCCACGATCTGCTCACCCTGTGCGTTTGAGGTGCTAAACCCTCTTCGCACAGTCGGATCCGATTCCCTCCTGTCCCCCTCTAGGGGGGTCCGGGGGCTCGGGTCCTCCTCGGTTCTGATGGTTGTGGGGGGCCTCAGCGGGTACATCTGTTGAGCTTCCGCTCTGCTCAGCTCCACGGACATTTCAGAGAGAGATGACAGGTGACAGATCCGGTATTTCCGAACCAATAGGTTCGGAAATACCGGATGTCACCTGTCATATCTCTCTGAAAGGAGAGAGCATTATGATCAGTGGCATATATATATCAGTATACTGCACGATTGGTTCTTGACAAGCGCGCAGCCAGTCGTTCAGTATTGACAAAGCCTACTTTGTTGGAACGATTTATTTCGCACTATACAGAGTACGTATACGTATAACTACAAGTATAAGTCTTTATTTGTCATCAGATTAACACACACACACACATGCGATGAGCGACCCACAGGAACACACACACACACATGCACTGAGTCGCAAGTCGTGAGACGTGTGTGTGTGTTATTTTGAGATCAGTCGCAAATCGCTTCCTGTTGAATATATCAGACAGGGATCAGATGCCGAATCACAGCTGTTTTACACACGCCTCATTCGCCTTATAAGGAAACGGTGGGCGTGTCAGTATGCAAATGATTTTTAGCGAACACGCTTTTGAGTTTAAGAATGAGTGGGATTCAGCATGCAAATGTCCTGGGTACGCACAGATTTCGACGTTAAGAACGGCTTGATGAATGTGGCGGTGGCTTTTCTTATTGTTCTCTTAACAGACAGGTTTTGATTGATTGATTGATTGATTGAAAACTTTATTAACAGATTGCCGAATGGGTACAGTACAGTACAGCTCAATACATACAATTGGTAAGGGGATGCAGACCAGAGAAAGACTTTCGTCTTGTTTACATCAGGGTCCCCCATTTTCAATTCATCATAACATATATGACATACACGACATACAGATAGACAGTACTGCTACTTCTATACATTTATGACATCAGATTTGCAAATACAGGTAAGCAAGAATATAAGAAAAATAATAAGAGAGTATTGTTGAATGAAGCCCAATTTTTCTCAGTTGGCTGGTCTTAACCTTCTTGCTGTTGTCATACAGAGTTAGTTTCAAAACAGGAAGAGCTTCTATTTAATCTGAGTCTTCCAGTTAATAGCTCAGTTAGCAGAACAAACACCCCCTACTATCAGTTGGCTGGTGGCTTGCTTCAGCGCATAAATTCTGTCAAACGGTAAATCTTTATTTGGAAATGTTATTACAATGGAGAGCAGGATGTGTGGGAGGCAGAGACGGGGTGCATTTTCATTTGATTGCGAAAGGACAACGAGGAACCTTTGAAACAAATTCGTTTTTGCCTCTTCGGCTAGTATGAAGACATGAAGGCTATGTCTTTGGTACGACAGATGGTGAGATTCTCGATGATTGCAAAAGTCAGACCACAGAGTTTCTTTTTCAGAGCCTTGTGTCATGACTACGTTGGTGAAGGAAGCGCTTGTTTGTTTGTTTATTTGTTTGTGTTTTGTTTTTGTTTTTCAGTAGAGAAAGGATGGCAATAAACCTGTATTCATAAAGCTGGCAATAAATCTCTGTGTAGACACGTGAATATGTTCAACCGTAATTCAATGTGTCTAACTGTATTCATTGTGCTCTAACTGTTTTTGTGATAATGCTGTGTAACTGAATGACCCGCTTTTGATTTAATATCGACATTCAGTAGGGGGACATGGCACTGGACTGTCGCCAGGGGGAGCTGGTGCGACGTTGGGCTGGTCACGACAGGTGAAGAAGAGGTTGGTAGGAAGGAGGGGCTGGATACACGGGACTTTCTCTTCATCGTTTTCCAGCAAAGCAAGCAGACGTGTGGACCAGAGCTCCTGATAATAAACACATGCGAAATACGAGTCCTGCCATGGGGTGGGATAGTAACATCGTATGCGTCAGTTTAGCTTCCCAGTATAGTGCTTAGGGTACATTTGAACCAAGAAGAAGACGTTCGACTGCCGGACTGTACTGTCGAGGTGCCACGCGCTGCATTTAGGGATGTATAGGCGAAAGACTAGGGGGTCGCATTGACCACAGCTTAGCTTCAAGTATAGGACTAGTAACCTGGTTAGCTCCACGTGTCACCACGCCATTTCCAGCCCTCGAAGCAGACGCCGCCGCCCGACGACACAGGGCTCTACTCGCCTGTAGCCTGCACCTGTTTACCACCAGCCCAGCCAGCTCTCCTGTGTATCACGCGGAGCTGTTTGACGGCCAACTCACGCCCCAAACATTCGTTGTGGGGACGGAACAGCACTCGGTTGGTACAATCACACCAGGTACTGTTAGTGCTCCGGGCGCTCTGGAACATACACAGCGAACATTCTCCTTTTCGAGAGCATGCCCTCTAAGGGCAAAGAGAATAAATACTTTGAGCTGGCACGTGCACCAGTGACTAGGGGCGCCCCAACGTTTGTTGTTTTGGGTAATGCCGGCTTAGATAGGCTTTTTGTTTCAACTGTGGGCCCACTTCATTTTCTGGTTACATGTGTTGTGTATTGTGTTGCAGCACCTATAGGCGACAGGTGTTTCCTCCAGGTAGCTCGTTTGAGCTTGGTGCTAATCTCAACAGATTAAGTACAAGAGCGCATAATGGTGGGAAGTGTGCAGAGTGGGGGTTAACCCTTAAAGGGATTTTGTGCCAACGTTAACCCTTAGGGGTATAGTATTATCTGTGATCTGTTTGTTCTGATTGGTGCAGTATATTCTCAGTAAAAGGAGAGGCGTATAAATGGGACCACTGTGTGTGAGTGAATGACATGCATTATTGTTTAAACCTTTTTTCCCAATGAATGTGCATTATCGTTTAACCCCTTCTTCCCTACGGTCTATGTGCAATTGGCGCAGGTGCTCTGTACAGGTCTTCACCAGTCAACAAGGAAAGGTACTGCTTTGGGCAGAAATTATATTATTTACCATCACTGCCACCGGGTGTGAGAGGGTGTGGGACGTATTAAGGGAAGTGCAGGTGTTTGAGGAAATACTACGGTCGCCCTGGAGGGTAAGAAGGACCAGCGTAGAACCCCTAGGTTAGTAAACCCTAGGCCCCATCCATCCCTCTACTAAATCCCAATTCTAATACTCCTACACTACAGTCGGGGACTCAGCCGGACCCAGATCTGCTGTGTTCCCACTACCTGGTGCCAGTTCATATATACTCTCATAAAGTAGGGATAATCCACCCTTCTACATTTGCATTGTATATTTTGGCTGCCAAGTTATATTATCGTACTTGGCCATCGCGTCCCGCTCTTAAGCCTATCGAGATATACCTCATCGCATGTACCTATTGTACTCCATCAACGAAAACAAAAGTACGCCCATCACCTGCCGGGCCCCGCCCCTAGGCGTGCTCTATAAGATACTCGGCATGGTCACCAAAAGCTCTTCCTCTATTTTCGTTTCCATCATAAATCGGTCGCAAGGCGCCTTATGTAACTAGTTGTTATGAAAAGATTAGAGAAATTGCGTAATGTTGAATGCTTACCGGAGGTTTGCTTACCCCTGGAATCTTCGGGTCATGTTTCAGCGACACGTCGGGCCTATTCTGATGTTTCCTCGTCTGGTGGCAGCAGGACAAGGAGCACCGTGCAAGGTTTGGCTATCGAGCCGGCTTGTACACAGGTAGGCCCTGTGTCATCAGGCATTGATGTTGGTGTTAGTAATGCTGTGGAGTGTGTTTCGGCGCCAGGGGCGAGGTGGCGTGGTGATCGTTCCACTGCAGTGGACGATTTCCTGGCTGTCCTGGAGCATGCTGCTTACACTAATGCTACTAATGCTACTGCTAATGCTAATGTTGACGCTGAAATGGGTCGTTGTTCTAATATTCCCCGCCGCGGGACGTTGCCGCTTTTCCCTCCTCTTGCCCGGTTCATTGATGAAGGTCAGTCGGTTGCTAATGTGGGGGGTTTCGCTGAGTCTTATTTACCTTTTTTACGGGTAAAAGGGCTAACAACAGGGTGCAGGCCGGGTGCTTGAGAGCGAATCGGCTCGGAGTGTGGCAGTATGGACAGATGAGTGGTATACTGCTGCAGGATGGTTTGTAGCGGCGGCCAGTGTTATGGCTCAGCTGGCTATTTTCCTATCCACATTGGCGTCGGGTAGTGGGGCTATGGGTCCAGCCGACATTGTAAACATGTTGCATGTTTGTGGTGTTATAGAGATCTTGACTCAGTCGCAAGCTATAACTGCGGGGAGGATTAGGATGCTATCAACGTTTGTTGTTAGGCATGTCTGGTTGGAGCAATCTCCTCTTGGGGAAGAGGATAGGTTTTCTCTCCTCACGACTCCTTTTTCCACGGAAGGACTTTTTGGTTGTTCTGTGGAGGCGCAGGCGGTTGTTGATCTGGGTCCCACACCGCCTCACGCTATGCAGCCAGAGGTTGGAGCACGGCCTTGTCAACGACTGTGGCGAGGCCCTCGACAGGCGGCCATGTTTCCCCCGCCAGTGGTACCCTGGGCGGAGAGTCAACAGGGATCCACAAGGCCGACAGCCTTGGCGGCCGAGGGTTCGGCCATTTTGGGTGTATTCGGCTTGGAACAAACAAGCCGTCGTCATTCTGCCGCGAGCAGCCCGCTCCCCGTTCAATCCTCTCTCCGTTACCCACGGAAGCGGGGCTCTGATCGCTTTCCTTTGGCTGCGGGCCGCAAACCTTCTTTGAAGCGCATGCGGCCCCACTTTTCACTTCTCATGGGGACAGGGGCTGACACCCAGTTGATGGCTGAGCCTGGGTCTGTCCGTAAGAATGTTTTGCTGTCGCGTGGCTCCTGCACCACACGTTGTGTGATGGGTGAGCCTGGTGTTACGGCTGCCACTAGCTACAGTGGTCAGCAGGGGGACTCAAGGCCTCTTCTGTTGAATGCACAGCAAGGGTTACCCTGGCCTCGCCTTCGCCAGGCGGGGTGTCACACTGACGCCTCCCACTCCCGTGAGAGCGGCAGTGGTCTGCAAAGAAGAGGCGAGCGTGATTTGGGTGATAGCAATATCACTGCAGGGCTTCGGCGTGTAGGAGCCCATGGGGTCCTCATGCCTTGCGGGTCTAGCTGTAGAACAACTCCTCAGCATGCGCTAGAGGGGTATTCAGGGGGGGTGTGTGTGTCAACCAGTTTGATGACAGCTTCTCCCGTATCAAACCGGCCCTTTCTGTCGGGGTCCCCCCTTGGGTGCGTCACACAGCGGGAGGGACCGGGCCAACTATCTACTGTTCCTTGCGGCCCAGCGTCAGTTGACGGCGGGTGCGCTGTGGGATTATTTTCACATATGGCAACAAGAATGCAGTTTGGAGGGGTGGATAGAGAGAACATTGAAGGAGGGGCTTGTGTTGCAGTTCGCGCAACCCCACCCTCCGTTCTCAGGTTTGGTGCCGACCCTATTGTCAGGGTCAGAAGCAGTGACAGCCCTGGCCGACGAGATCCAATCTCTGTTGGCAAAGCAGGCCGTAGTCGTGGTCCCGAGAGAGGACGCAATGTCAGGCGTCTACTCCCGTTATTTTCTGGTGCCCAAGAAAAAAGGGGGGGTCAGACCTATACTGGATCTGTCCGCGTTCAATCGGTTGATTGTAGCGAGACCGTTCAGGATGTTGACCGTCAAACTCCTTCTGCTTGCTGTCAGAAGGGGAGACTGGTTCACCTCCATAGACCTGAAGGATGCGTATTTTCACATCCCGATTTTCCCTCCTCACAGGAAGTTCCTGCGGTTCCTGTTTCAGGGCGTAGCGTATGAGTACCAGAGGTTGCCGTTCGGCTATTCTCTGGCTCCCCGCACATTCACCAAGTGCGTAGCGACTGCGCTGGAGCCTCTACGTCGTCGGGGAATACGGGTTCTATTCTATCTCGACGACATTCTACTCCTCAGTCGTTTGGAGGAGGTTGCCAGGTCTCATACCAGGCTGATGGTGGAATTCCTCACCAGGCTGGGTTTTGCTGTGAACTGGAAGAAGAGTACGCCTCTTCCCAGTCAACAGGTGGAGTACTTGGGCTTGACGTTGAGGTCAAGGCCCATGATTGTAACCCTCTCGGAGCAGCGGCGGGTGTCTATCCTTCACGCGCTCGGGGGTTTCCGTCTGGGAGGGACGGTCACGGCGCTGCAAGTGATGCACCTGCTCGGTATGATGGCATCTGCCCACACGGTGGTTCCTCTTGGCCTCCTCTTCATGAGGAGGATACAGAGGTGGTTTTTCTCTATGGGAATAGATCCGGTGAGGGACAAATGGAAACGGTTGACGGTTCCTTTGTCGATATGGGGAGATCTCGCCCATTGGAGGAGGCTGGGTATCCTCACCATTGGGGTCCCCATGGGCAGCAGGCGCTCACACGTCACGGTCTTCACCGACGCCTCTCTCACGGGTTGGGGAGGGACGTGTCGGACCAACGCAGTGGGGGGCAGCTGGACGAAGGTCCGTGCTGGCCCGTCTACCCCGCACATCAATGTGTTGGAATTGAAGGCGGTCCTCCTGGTCCTCAAACGGTTCGCCCACCTGGTGGTAGGCGAGCACGTTATGATTAGAACGGACAGTATGACGGCAGCGGCGTATATCAACAGGCAGGGTGGGACTCGTTCCATCCGCCTGCACCGGGCGGCGGTCGAACTTTGGCTGTGGGCATCTCGCAGGCTGCGCAATCTGAGGGCGCTCCACATCCCTGGTGCAGAGAATGTGGGCGCGGATATGATGTCTCGGGGCGGTCCTCGTTACGATGAGTGGGAACTCCGTCCCGACATAGTCAGGCAGATCTGGGATCGCTTCGGGGAGGCCTCGGTAGATCTGTTTGCGAGCTGACGCTCTCACAAGTGCCCCTTGTGGTTCTCGGTCAGTCGAGCAGATCATCCCCCCTTGGGGGTGGACGCCTTCTCGGTCTTTCCATGGTCGCCCGGTCTTCTGTACGCCTTTCCTCCTGTACAGCTGTTGGGTCAGCTGTTGGAGCGGATACGGAGGGAGCGCAGGACGGTGATCCTGGTCGCGCCGGACTGGGGCACGGCAGTGTGGTTCCCGGTCTTGATCCAGCTACTGGTCGCTCGCCTTGGGTTATTCCTTGGTCGGCGACGGCCCTCTCTCAGCAACACGGGTCGCTGTTCCAGTACCCGGTGTTGAGCCAACGCCTGTTGGTGTGGCTGGTGGGAGGGTAAGTCTGGAGAGGATGGACCCTTCTGTGGTTAATACCATCCGGAATGCGCATGCTCCCTCCACTGTCGCGCTTTACGCGGGCAGATGGCATATGTTCCAAGAGTGGTGTAAGGCGGGGGGCCGGGACCCAGTCTCCTGCCCCCTGGATGCTGTCCTTGGTTATCTCCAGTCTCTCCTTGGTAGACTGTCGGCTTCGACGGTGAGGGTATATGCAGCAGCTATATCCTCCTATCATGAGGGGTTTGAGGGGGATGTCTTGTTCAGCCACCCTCTTGTGAAGCGTTTCCTGCTTGGCGCTCGACGCGTTAAGCCGGTGCAATGCTCTTTGGTTCCGAGTTGGGATCTTCAATTGGTCCTCGGCCGGTTGTCCTTGGCCCCGTTTTAGCCGCTTGAGCAAGCGCCGGTGGGACAGCTGTCTTTCAAGACCGCGTTCTTGCTGGCTGTCACCTCCGCTAAATGCGTGGGTGAGCTCTGTGCTCTTTCGGTACATCCAGAGTGCCTGTCTTTTCGTTCCGATCCGGAGTTCCTTCCGCTCCAGGGATATTGTGGTTCAGGCGTTTCATCCGCCTCCTCACGCTAGTGAGTTAGATGCGGGCCTTCACCTGTCATGTCCGGTCCGTGCTTTGGGAATTTACCTCAGCCGTACTCAGGACCTCAGGGTTACCGATCAGCTTTTTGTCTGTCACGGTGGTTCTCGTGCCGGTAAGGCACTATCGAAACAGCGCCTCTCCCATTGGTTGTGCGAGGGCATTGCCCTCTGCTACACGTTGGCCGGGCTGGATCCCCCTGGGGGCGTCAGGGCGCACTCCACTCGTGGGGTGGCTGCCTCTGCCGCTCTGCTGGGTGGGGCCTCGGTGGAGGACATCTGTGCTGCAGCTTCATGGTCCTCCCCGGGCCCCTTTGTAAGGTTTTACCTCATGGACATGACCGGGGGTTCTGTCTCCCAGGCGGTTCTGGGGTCTGTGGCCTTTCCTGCTTCCCGTCCTTTGGTAGGGTAGCAGGAGTGTGTGGGTATGGGCCACAGTGTGTTGGGTCACACGTGGTTCCGCCTGTGATGTGTGTTCAAGGGGTTCTAGTTCCCTCTTGCTCGCACTCGGGTGGAGTTGACTGCGCCCCCCCTTCATTAGGAAGGATGGGGTGACGGGACTCCCCAACCCCTTGATGTGGGCTTACGGGTCCTCAGGGGGTGCATCTGTCGGGCCTTGCGTCCGCTCTACCCCATATCTCGATAGGCTTAAGAGCGGGACGCGATGGCCAAGTACGATAATATAACGACAGGTTATGTATATAACCTAGTTATATGAGTACTGGCTAAGCGTCCCGCTCTTAAGCGGCCCTGAGTTCCCTTGGGAAATCTTTTCCTGGAAACAGGTTTTTTTCTGCGAGGAAGAGTGTTTGGTGACCATGCCGAGTATCTTATAGAGCACGCCTAGGGGCGGGGCCCGGCAGGTGATGGGCGTATTTTTGTTTTCGTTGATGGAGTACAATAGGTACATGAGATGAGTGTGTGTGGTCCATGTCAAGTCCTCGGATATGTGGGCTCCGAGGTACTTAAAACTGTTCACTCTCTCAACCGGTGCCCTGTCGATGCTGAGGGGGCTGTAGTCCTTGACCCCCGACCTCCTAAAGTCCACAATCATCTCTTTTGTTTGGCTCACGTTCAGGGAGAGGCTGTTCTCCTGGCACCATCCCGCCAGGACCTTGACCTCTTCCAGGTAGGCCCTCTCTTCGTTTGCAGAGATCAGGCCCACCACTACTGTGTCATCAGCAAATTTGATGATTGTGTTGTTACTCCGCTGAGCCACACAGTCGTGTGTGTACAGGGAGTAGAGGAGGGGACTCAGAACACAGCCCTGGGGGGCCCCTATGTTGAGGGTGATGGATGAGGAGGTGCAGTTGCCTGCTCTCACCACCTGGGGTCTGCCCGTCAGGAAGTCCAAGACCCACTGGCAGAGGTCATAGTTCAAGCCCAGGTCCCTGAGCTTGGCTATGAGTTTGGAGGGGACTATGGTATTGAATGCCGAGCTGTAGTCGATGAATAGCATTCTCACATAGTTCCCCTTCCTCTTGTCCAGGTGTGATGCTGCTGTGTGCAGCACATGGGCTATGGCGTCCTCCGTGGACCTGTTGGGGCGGTATGCAAATTGCAGGGGGTCCAGGTTGATGGGGAGGGAAGAGCAGATGTAGCCCTTTACTAGCTTCTCATAGCACTTCATGGCTATGGGCGGTGAGAGCTACAGGGCGGTAGTCGTTGAGGCAAGCAGGCTTGGATTTTTTAGGTACAGGGATGATAGTGGACTTCTTCAGGCAGGTGGGGATGACAGCCTGTTAGGTTAAATATGTCAGTGAATACCGGGGCCAGTTGGTCGGCACAGACTTTTAGGACGCGGCCGGGGATGCCGTCCGGTCCTGCTGCCTTCCTGATATTCACTTTTTTAAAGGTCCGCCTCACCTCATGCTGTTACCCTGAACACTGAGTCTCCATCAGCAGACCCCCCCCCCCCCCATTGCCATGGCTTGTAGGCTGGTGTTGTTATTACCAGCCTCAAACCTTGCATAGAAGGTATTGAGATCATTTGCTAAGGAGATGTCACTGTTCAGTTTGAGGGAGTCATCGTTTTGAGGCCCTGCCACATAGCTCTGGAGTCAGCCTGTTCAAACTGAAGTTCAATTTTATCCCTGTAGCGCCATTTTGCCTCTATTACTGTCCTCCTTACGTTGTATCGCGCCACCTTGTGGTCATTCATGTTGCCTGCCACCAGGCCGGCGTTGTATGCTTTGGTGCGTGCTTTCAGAGCTTCACGGACGGATTTGTCTACCCAGGGCTTTTGATTTGGGTAAACTTTAATTATGGTAGTGGGGATTGTTTCTTCCACCAAAGTACGAACAAAGTCCAGCACTGTCTCTGTGTAGTCATTGATGTTATCTGTGTCACGGAACACGCTCCAGTCTGTGCACTCAAGCGCAGCTTGGAGCGTCTCCTCTGACTCCACATCCCATTTCTGCACCTCTCGCGAGACTACCGGAGTGCTCTTGATCCTTTGTTTATATTTTGGTGAAAGAAAAATGGCCACATGATCAGATTTTCCGAAGCCGCTAGCAGAATGAGCCTTGTATCCACACTTGAATTGCGTGTAACAGTGGTCTAAAATGTTACCGCCTCTGGTGTTACAAGTCACATGCTGATAGAAATCCGGCAATACCTTTCTCAGATTGGCGCTATTGAAATCACCCACAACCACAATAGCAGCGTCAAGGTTCGCTGACTGGAGTTTGTTTACCTTGTCGTGGAGCCTGGATAGCGCGTCACCAGTGTTTGCTTGCGGTGGAATATACACCCCGACCAGGATGATCGACGTTAGCTCCCTCGGGAGGAAGAAAGGTCGACACTTGATGGATATATATTCCAGGTTGGGGGAGCAGTGGCTCGATAGTTCGCTGGATCGCTCCAATTGTTGTTCAACATGAAGGCTATTCCACCTCCACGCTGTTTGCCGGATTCTACTGGTCTATCCTTGCGGTGAATGAAGAAGTGTTTGGCCGGTTGGATGGCGTGGTCTGGGACATCCGGCGTTAGCCACGTCTCGATGAAGCAGAGAACATTGCAGTCTCTAACGTCTCTCTGGAATTGAATCCTTGCTCGGATGTCGTCTAGTTTATTGTCAATTGATTGTACATTGGCTAGCAATATACTGGGTAGTGGCGTCCTGTGCCACCTGGTTCTCAATCTATTACGGACTCCAGCTCTCTTTCCTCGCCGCCTGGTTCCTTTGTTCCTGGGGGCGAGATCTGGTCCTGATGTCCTCAAGATCTCAACAGGCCATTGTTGCGGTTCAGAGAGCTGATCCAGAGAGTAATCCAGTCGGTAAGTTTCCCGTAATCCAATGTCTATAAGTGACTGACGGTCATACACATTAAATGCACCTACTGTTGGTACAGACAAAACTCTTAAAACTATAAATATTAACAAAAGTAAGCACAGTCTCGACGGAGCGCACAGACAGGCAGCCGGTCGTAGCAGCGCCATCGTAGACAGGAGTCTATTGATGGAGTCTACTGATGGAGTATACTGATGGAGTCTACTGATGGAGTCTACTGATGGAGTTTACTGATGAACATTCTGAATGTTTGAATGATTTTCAACCACTTCAGATAAAGAACCTACATCTGTATCATCCTTTAGTAATAATAATAATAATAATAATAATAATAATAATAATAATAATAATAATAATAATAATAATAATAATAATAATAATAATAATAATAATAATAATAATAATAATAATAATAATAATAATAATAATAATAATAATAATAATAATAAAAATAATGTTTTTAGTATACTGCTTTATTGTGTAATGGTTGACGTACAATTCTTTTTTTTGCAAATCCATCTAAAGGAGCCGTTCACAAAGATGTACATAATGCATAAAGATAATGGATACATCTCTCAGGTTGCAGCTAATACCAGTGTTTCCTGTGGCCAAATTGGTCACAGCTTATCACAAATGACAAGCTGGTTTGAAATGTAATTGATAGAAAGAAATCCACGTTTATAATACATTCCTGCACTCTGAATACAGTACATCTCACACTAAAATAGAAAATACATACATCACTAGGGGGGGGGGGGGGGGGGGATCATTTAAATCCATCCTGACAATGCACTTACATATATCCCTTGACTATATATAGTTTGAACATGTCAGCTAAAATATTTATATTGTTTAAACTTTACAACAAGCTGAACAACTGACCCAGGCTCATCAAGCCACGTGGCTTCACAGAGAGCCTCATAATCAGGTCTAATGGAGGCCATTGACCGTTTGGTGTCACATAGCACACAAATATCATACGGATATATCACATAATGTACATGTTTAACTGTACCTCTGAATGGGTTGTTGTGAACCCCAACCCATTCAGCTGGTGCGTTTCAGCACAAACCCCAGCAGGAGGAGAAAAGTGCAACTCAAACATTTCACAAGTAAACAGTATTTATTAAATAAAGGGGAATAGAATCCATAAACACACGAATAAGGGAAGGGAGAACAAAACAGGAATATACCACAAGACAAACAACACAAGGCAAGGGGTAAACACTAAAGCAATAACCCCACTCTATAGGGGGGGAAACAAGGGGAGTACTAAGGAAGTACAAGTAACCCCAGGTAGACAGGGTCAATTTTCAGAAAATCATAACCTTGAAGGCATTTCGTGTTTATTTTTGGTACACAACATTTCTAGGGGTATTAAGGGGTGCTGAATCCAAATCTGCTGTATACCAAGCTCAAACATGTCAAATAAGGCCTCGAAATTGAGAAATACAACATGGCCGCCAACGCCAGGCTGAAATCTATTTAAGTGCATATCTTTTTGACTAAACAAGGTAGAAACATGAATGAAATGTGTTTTTATATGTTTGCATACATGAGGAATTTAAAATCATATCCTGATTTTAGATCAGTTGTGAAAATGTTGCTTGAAACTCATATTTATAGCAGAAACTGTGGTTGTTATTGATGCATAACTCATCAACCAAATAAGAAAGAAAAGCAGGATGATCCCAGGCCATGGATTTATTCATCAAACTCTTTTCTCTTGCATTTTTTTAATCAACATGCCATTTATGCAAATGAGATAGTCCTTAATATGCGTACAGTAGCTTAGGTACAGTAATTCATTGTCAGTCATCAATCGTATTCAGGCAGGTGTCGCAGGTGTCTTGCAGTTGCATGATTCATCCAATGCCACTTTTCCTGAATAGAATAGATTATAATATAATATAATAAAATACAAATATTATTTTACCATATCAATATAAGTGAATGTTCAAGTTTCTTTATTAGTTTCTGTGTTGCTCCTGAGAGTGTGCTAGATAATAACAAGATAGTATAAAATAAGTATAATAAGTATAAAATAGAAAGTCAAGTACATAAACAAGTGTAAACAACAAAATTGTTCAGTGTATCTATATATACAGTACAGCTGGTACAAGAATGGTGAAGTATAGCTTAGCTTGTGGTGCCACCTTGTAGTGGTGAGGTGCAATAAGGAATGAGAATGATGTGCAATTTCCTTACCAATAATATAAATATAAAGTGTAAAGTGTGTCTAAAGTGGTAAAGTGGGTGCTACAGTGTGTTGTTTATTTAAGTGAGTGTATGTGCGCTGTGGGTATGTTGATTGTTCATTGTTCATTCATTGAGCATCCTGATGGTCTGGGGATATAAGCTCCTTCTGAGTCTCTCTGTGCTTGCTATGAGACTCCGGTATCACTTGCCTGACCGCAGCAGTTCAAAGAGGCAGTTGTTTGAGTGGCTGGAGTCTTTGATTATTCTCTTAGCCTTGCCCATGCACCGCTTGTTGTAAATGTCTTGGAGAGTGGGAAGCCCACCTTCAGTTGTGCGTTCGGCTGAACGGGCCACTCTCTGTAGTCTGCTGCGGTCTTGTGCAGTGCCCAAGTTCCCAAACCAGGAGGTGATATTGCCAGTCAGGATGCTTTCTATTGTGCATGAGTGGAAGTTCTTGAGGATCTTCTGACTCACGTTGAACTTCCTTAAGCACCTAAGGAAGTATAGGCGTTGTCGTGCCTTCTTGATAACACTGTCAATGTGTGTGGTCCATGTCAAGTCCTTGGATATGTGGACTCCGAGGTACTTAAAACTGTTCACTCTCTCAACCGGTGCCCCGTCGATGCTGAGGGGGCTGTAGTCCCTGACCCCGACCTCCTAAAGTCCACAATCATCTCCTTTGTTTTGCTGACGTTCAGGGAGATGCTGTTCTCTTGACACCATCCCGCTAGAACCTTAACCTCTTCCAGGTAGGCCCTCTCGTCGTTTGCAGAGATCAGGCCCACCACTACTGTGTCGTCAGCAAATTTTATGATTGTGTTGTTGTTCCGCTGTGCCACACAGTCATGTGTGTATAGGGAGTGGATGAGGGGACTCAGTCAGGACACAGCCCTGGGGGGCCCCTATGTTGAGAGTGATGGATGAGGAGGTGCAGTTGCCTGCTCTCACCACCTGGGGTCTGCCCGTCAGGAAGTCCAAGACCCACTGGCAGAGGTCATAGTTCAAGCCCGGGTCCCTGAGCTTGGCTATGAGTTTGGAGGGGACTATGGTATTGAATGCTGAGCTGTAGTCGATGAATAGCATTCTCACATAGTTCCTCTGCCTCTTGTCCAGGTGTGATGCTGCTGTGTGCAGCACATGGGCTATGGCGTCCTCCGTGGACCTGTTGGGGCGGTATGCAAATTGCAGGGGGTCCAGGTTGATGGGGAGGGAGGAACAGATGTAGGTTGGTGGCAGAGTCTCTTGTGGACAGCCTTTGCAGAATAACTCAAGGCACACCATAGATCTTGCAGATGAATCTCTCTGTTGATGTCACAAGATCTTCTGTGAAAGGGCCCTTCCCAAGGCCAGCAAGATCAGTGTGATGGTGCTTGAACACCTGCCAGGCTGTTTTCTTTCCGTGACCACTGAACTGGGACACACTGTCACATCCGGTGAGGGCATGGAAGGCAAGGATTGTGTCCAGTTGATCATCAGATAGTAGCTTTCTAATGTCATGTACTGGAAAATATTTTGGATCCTTCGATGTCCCAGCTTTCATGTAGAGATACGTACATCGGATTCTGTCATAGTGAGCCAAGAGTAGAAGCAGCACATCTGTGTCACGCGCTGACACAACGATTGTTTCCACTGGAGCCTGGATGAGAAAATCAGACGTGTATCAGCTTCCTCATGGTCAGCACTCAGAGAGGAGACTTCAAGATCTGGATCTGTTGACTTGACAGTTGTCCCTTCAGCAAACCTCTCTGATACTACAACTACAGGTTCATCATCTGGGCTGTGCTCTATCAGGTGGTTTGAGAGTAGTTGAGCGATATCTGATTTGTTGTCTTCAAGGGCCATGAAGCTCGACCAATCGGCAGGAAGTGGAACAGACTTGTTTTTGATTTCACGACGTACTGGCCTGTGGCGCTGTTTGCGTTTCACCCTTGTGCCTGTTTTGATGGATTGGTCATGGTATCTGTCAAAGACGACATCTACTCTCTGGTATTTTGCTCCCATCTTCAACACGGTGTCAGTGAACTTGTTGGCATAGTCACCAAATGTTGTAGTGTCAGGTGGCTTTCCGAGTGCCATTACCAGAGCTTGGCCATCAATGACCAGGCAGCTGGGTCCCTGAAGGGTAAGATCTGCAGGGGTTTTAACTTGTTTCGTCAGTATATTTGCGAACACAGACTTGTTGGTGGAATGTAGACTCCCGTTAGTTGTGGCCAGAGATGGCGAGATGGGCATGAGCTCATGCTGGAGGATATTGTCAAGGTCTACCTTACGACCTGCTCTGTAAGCTGTGATGAGCATTTGTAGAATCTGCCTGTCCACTTTGATGGTGTTTTGCTTGTTCTTGGAAAGTTGCACAACTTCATACAAAGAGGCAAATGTCTTTGGCTTTGTTCTTTCGAATGGGTGATTTCAGGTTCAGGTGCTGGTCACTATCTGGAGGTTCACACAAACGTTTGTCCACAAACATGTTCAGTTGTGCCTGTCCAAGGTGTTCTGCGCCAAGTATGGATTCTTGAATCTCCGGTGTGACTACGTCCTTGTTGATGTATGTAAGAAAACTTACAAAAGCACATTTAATTCAGGTTTGTACCTTGTGTAGTCACACTTAACTCATTAAGCCCCACCATTTATTTTTTGAAAATTCGCCTAAAACAGCATGCTTACATTAAAATGCTTATATATCCAGATTTATAAGAGCTACTTGCATAAACTTGGTACCTGAAGAAAGCTAAGACTTGGGGGATTCTAATGTTCGTGTCCAACACTGTACAGTTATTACCAAATTGCTGTAGTATTCCTGCAAACACTGAAGAAATGTCATTTTTTGTATCCTCACCTATACAAAGATTACAGTTAGACAGTCAAAAACACCCTGTTACTCATGGTTGCACCCCAGCTATATTCCTACTTTCTTCATCCATAGGTGCAGATGTTCTGTGCAAACTTTCATGTCAGTAGAATAAAAACTGTGGGTTTAGCACCTGTTTTTGTGGAGAGAGGGCCTGGTGCTGGCGGCCATGTTGGATTTCTCAATTTTGAGGCCTTATTTGACATTTTTGAGCTTGGTATACAGCAGATTTGGATTCAGCACCCCTTAATACCCCTAGAAATGTTGTGTACCAAAAATAAACACGAAATGCCTTCAGCACTTTATACAAGCACATTTTCTGAAATTCTGCCTAGTCTAAGGTGTCACAGGACACAATCACACGTGCATGGTGGTATACTAACCAGCAAGACACAATAAGGCTACTCGAAATAGATGTGCAAACCAACAGAACACAGTCCCACAACGGTGGCATAAAGCAAAGGATGTGTGTGGGATCTCAGGTTTTATCCACCCGCCCCTTAACTTATTCACTGCCAACACAGATTATACTCGTTATTGGGCGCCAATCGTTGAAAGCCAACAACGAGTATACTCGTTATTTGATTGTTATTTCTTTTATTCGATATTTCTATTCATATATTGTCGGGCAAGACGAACGGTTCTGCCGGTTACATTGAAGCCTGTCAACTATGCCCGATCCATATGTTATGGTGGATTATGCCGTCGAGCAAATGGACATTGGATGTACCAGATGGCGATCAAGAAATTGGAATATTGTAGGTGGCTGGGTGGCGCAGCGGACTAAGCGCTCGTCACCAACGCAAGAGACACTGGTATCGAATCCAGCTGTCACCGTTGCCTCTGGCTCGGCCGGCCGTCATACTGGCTCGATTGGCAGAGTCAGCGGGAGGGAAGCCGGTGGGTGGGTCTGGGTCGTTGTAAACAGCGACTCCTACAGTTTGGTCGGGGCGCCTGCACAGCGAGGGAAGGATCTGGAGGGAGGTAGTGTGACCTTCCACACGTTACACTCTGCCAGTGAGAGTCCGCGCTGCCAGGTGAAAAGAAGTGGTGGGCTGAGTACACATGTGTCGGAGGAAGCATGTGATTGTGATAGTCTCCGCCCTCCCAGACCGACGGTAGGGGGTAGCGCAACGACCAGGAAGGGGATTGGGAATTGGCATAACGACTGACATTGAGAGGGGAGAAAAACGGAAAAAAAGGGGGAAAAAGATAATTCAAAAAATATATATATATATATTGGAATATTGCTTTTGGAATACTCCCGGTCGCAGGTAAGGACGATTTGACGTCAATTTTAGCTTGATCCTGCAAGGCTTTTGTACCGATAGGGCTGATAAGCATTTTTAATGTTGAATACGAATGCCGTTACCGACAATCAAATAATCAGAAACGACCCCCACCCCTTTCATGCATTCATGATGGAAAATAATACCTATGATGTAGATTTGATTCCGGAAAACAATAGCGGGTTCAGGCAAGAGACGGCAATGTCTACAATGGAATCGACGTATACTGCCATAACTAAGCATTTCATGAATTACCCTAGACCGCTCTAAAACCATACTTATATTCACCACGGTATAACACCGGAACGTATTGATGGAAAAATTATCTCTTTTTGACATCTTGACCGGAAGAAACTCAATGTCAAATGACTATAGTATTGTATTCATGGCTATAATATAGAATATGGATTTAGCTCTACAAACAAGGTGACTAACTCCCATCGTTTACAGCGTGGCAATACTACCACAGGATAAGGCTAATCCCGGCAGTCAATGAGTTAATTTCCCATCACCGGGCATGCCAGTCAGGAGACTCTACAGGAAGGCGCGGGTGGTACCTGAGAAGAGGAAACAGAAAGAAGGAATACCAAGAATAACACACAGCACCATACTATATATAAATACAAAATAACTTACCTATACTAACCGGACCTGATGTTTAACATGTTATTATAAATACAATAATAATAACGTAACAATTGGGAACAGGGTGCAAAGGAACCTGACCTGACCATGACATAAGTCAATTGCCATACTGTAACGTCCCCAGGCCCGGCCCTTGCTGGGCCGGGTATGAGAATGACAGTGGACATTTCATCCCTCCTGACATTGGTCCCCTACCTCCTGACATTGGTTCCCTACCTCCCTCTAGTGGCCAGACTACCCTGATGGTGCAGGCGGCCATCTTGTGTTGGTTCAAAGTAATATAATTAATTTCTAATTATTTGTTATCTTGGGCCATCCCTGTCTGTGTTTGATGTCGTCTCCCTGTCTGGTTGTTATGTGTGATTATGTCTTCTGTGTCTAGGTTAGATTATTCCTTGTGTGTTTTGATTTTGCATTCTAGGTTGTTGCCTGGCTTCTACCAGGTGTTGCTCGTTACAATTAGTCTGTGTATTTAAGTGTGGATTGTCATCACCTCCTTGTGGCGTCATTGTCTCCTGTACCCTCCTTGCTACCCTCACTCCTCCATGTTCCCTTGCCTGTCGTGCCTCTCCATTCCTTGTGTCATGTTCTTAAGTCTTGTAAGTAGTTTATGTATTCCATTTTCGTTCATCTTTGTTTTCCCGTGTCCTTCAGTGTTGTTTTGTATTGTTTCGTCGTCCCAGTAAAGTCTGTATATATTTCCACGTATCCTGCCGTCTCTGCCTCCTCTCCTCCATGTCTGCAAATTGCATTCTCACCCTCACAGCACCCCCAATCCTAACAGAATGACGCCACCATTAACACTTTTGCGACCACTGGGATGAGTCTAATTAATGGCAAGAGGACCGGGGAATGTAAACAAACGTGTGGCTTTTTGTAGAGCTAAATCTATACTTTATAGTATTGCTATTTGTCCATTCTCATTGTCAATTGAGTTCATAAACCGTCCCTTCAAAATGGCTTAACCCTTGTGGCTCCCTAGGATTTTGACACTCACTGGGCTTAAGAGATTAAATGATCAAAGCCATATAATTTTAACTGTTTACTATTTAAAAAAAAAATGATTAACATTAATAGCCTAATCTCAAGATATCTGTAACAAATTACAAATATTTCCGAATTTTAACCACTTAAATTCGTGTTTGTTTGATACCACGTCTGTTTTTATTGAAAAAAACTGAGAAACAGTCATATTCATCATATTTCTATACATTTGATACCACATTACAGCGTGTGTAAACTCGACAAAATACCTGTGAATAAGAATCTGCCATTATAAAAAAGAAAGGTTGACTAATTCGGTCAGAAATAGCGGAGACGCTAAACGTTAGTACGCGCTGATTATTACTATTATATTCTGCGGGCGAGCATTACTCAGGCCATGTTTAGACGGATAGAGTCTGAACAGAAACCGCAAAAGTCGACTTGCGGTCTCACTTTTAATGTTGCGTTTAGACTAGTGTTTTGGGATGGAATTCTGCGTGCAGACGAGGCTGTAAAGACTCGAGACGACGGAGCCCCGCTGTCACACGATTGGCGCATATGTCACATGACGTGCTGTGAAGACCCGCCCTACTCTGCCTCTGATTCGCAGACTGTGGGTGGGGGAATGTGATTGGACCAAAGCAGAGTCACTCACAGACAGTGGCTCCAGTCACTAATAGTTGCGATAGCCGCGGGACAGATTCTTGTGTATTTAAAAGTACTGCCAATGTAGCCTTCAGGTGATCGCCATGGATAGAATCAGACATGCTTTGTTTACGCTTCTAGGCTACTGGCGCATGCCTGTGATGTAAGCAGTACGCGCGACGAGAGCCTTGAGAACCCTTTCGTCATAGTTTTATGCGGTTTGACAGTTTAGATGATAGCGCAAAGGTTTATCGTTTCTAGGAATTCCACCCAGGAAGGTGGTATCACTTTTTTGCGGTTTCTCCCCGTAAAAACGCTGTTGCCGTATAAACAAAAGGCACATCCGAAAAAATATTTTTGCGGATTCACCTGCTAGCGTTTCCATCTAAACAGGGCCTCAATCTCCCGGTATAATTCTGAACACAGATCGCTGTCGGCGAAGCACCAGAGTACTTCCGCGAATGGAGCCCCCCCCCCCCCCCACCGGAGCAGTATGGTGCCCTTCAGCCACATTCCCCAGCATAATCACCGCAGCCTGCCTGCTTAGTGGCCGGCAAAGTGAGCTGTAGAGCAATTGCGCCACCGTGTGTTCTACATCGTTAACAGCATCATTAATAATTAGCTTGACCACTGACAGTGTGTAGAGAGATTGCATTTGATAATTCTATCTAGAATTGAACGAATGAGTGCAGATAAAAAAATGCCTTTTAACATGGGAGTGGAGCTGATGAAAATGGACGCCAGGCACAACGTTGTACCCCTATACTAATAACTTTTGTTTCAAATCATAATCTTTTGACATAATGAAAATATATGTAAAATGAAGATACGGACCCAATTTCATGAAATAATAATAAACACAGACACCGCTGTGCTCACACACACACACACAAAAAGTTAAGAAAGTAGAAAACGGTACCAGAGAGTGACAAGAAAAGAAAATGCATCAATAGGTTCTCATTTTATAGCGTCGTGAATATAAGCTTTATAGCGGATTTGGGCTAGTATATTTTCTGGAAGGCTAGATAAATGGCTAATAGCTGCTAACGTTATATCCAATGGCATTTCCGTTTTACAGATGCTACAGAAATAACTCAAACTGCATATGATCGGGTGTCAGGAATGGAGGTAGGTGAATTCCAATGGGTGAAGGCAATCACAGAGACGGAGAGTGTTTACTCTTGAACAGGTTCGACTTTAATAGTAAGAACACAGAGTAAATTTTAAGAGAGACAAATGCTAAAAAGCACAGGCAAGAATAAGGTAAATAGGAGCTTATTGGAGGTCCAGAGTAGAACCGTCCGCGTTATCCCCGAACGCAATTAGTGAAGACCTGACAATGAACAAGCAGAAGACAGGTAGGTTACATAGACACCAAATACCAACATTCCACACACACCCCCGTGACAGCCAATCAGGAACCACCCCTAAGTGACAGCACTAATTGACAGGGAAAGGACAGGTGACAAGCCCAGTGACATATGCCAGGAATGTGGGTGGTCACCGACCTCAGTCAGTGTCCAGAACGTAACAGTACCCTCCCCCGACGAACGGCACCAGACGTTCACCTAGGGGCCTCGGGATTCAGCCGCCAAAAATCAACGATCAGGCTGGGATCTAAAATATCCCTTTGAGGCACCCAAGAACGCTCTTCTATCCCGTACCCCTCCCAATCCACCAAGAACTGAAACCCCCTACCCCTCCGCCTACAACCCAGTATCCTCCGCACCGTGTAAATGGGTTGACCGCCAATAAACCGGGGTGGAGGAACCACAGGCAGTGGCGGGGCCAAGGGCGATGAGAGGAATGGCTTCAACAGGGACACATGAAACGTCGGATGAACCCTCATAGAGCTCGGAAGTCGTAGCTTGTAAGCCACTGGATTAACCCGATGAATCACTTTAAATGGTCCTATAAAGCGAGGAGCCAGCTTCTTGGATTCCACCCGGAGAGGGAGATCCCGGGTGGAAAGCCAAACCCGCTGCCCTGGACGCCTGTACGTTAATGCCAAGCAAGCAGTGCAAAAATGCTTCCGCATTCGTCACCGCACGCTAGTGCGGTAAAGCGCCCTTCTTTTCAGACAAATGCTACCGTGCGTGCACCGGCGGCGGCGTGCTCGCTCAGGTGCGTGCGTGCGCCGGCGTGCTCGCGCGAGGTGCCCGCGCATGCGACACGAGCGGAGCTCAATATATATAAGTCACCGCCCCTTATTCAGTATCCAACAAATAGCTCAATTGGCTAGGACACATGGCTGTGGATCCTATGGCTTGTTTGCTGGCGAGTTCGAATCCCATCGAAAATATTTTTTAACGTGATTTTTTTTTAACGTGTATTCTTTCGCCGATTAAGGTTAGGCATTGTTTCGGAGTTGGTTAAGGTTAGAACGGTTAAGTTTAGGCGCTGTTAAGGAGCTGGTTAAGGTTAGAGTTTGTCAAAGAGAATGGCAATATAATTTCTATGGTTAAGGTTAAGGTTAGGCATTGTTTCGGAGTTGGTTAAGGTTAGAACGGTTAAGTTTAGGCGCTGTTAAGGAGCTGGTTAAGGTTAGAGTTTGTCAAAGAGAATGGCAATAGACAGCCTATTTCCGCGAAAATGAAAGGCGCATTACTGCATGCCACTACGGTAAATTTTTGCACTGCTTGCTTGGCATAAAGCTACACGCGCCCTGGACGGTAAACTGGAGCCGGACGACGCTTACGGTTAGCTTGCCGTTGGGTACTAACCGAAACCTTCTGTAGCGCCTTCCGAACCTGTTTCCACATCCTGCGACAGCGAGCCACATGTGCCTGGGCCGAGGGCACCTCCGCCTCCTGCTTCTGCTCGGGAAACAGAGGAGGTTGAAAACCATACTGGCACTGAAAGGGAGACATACCGGTAGAAGAGGAGAGAAGGGTATTATGCGCGTACTCAGCCCAAGCCAACCTCCTACTCCACGTTGCCGGACTACCGGCAACGTAACATCTCAAGACCCCCTCCAAATCCTGGTTGACCCGCTCCGTCTGCCCGTTCGACTGCGGATGGAACCCAGACGACAGACTGACAGAGGCGCAGAGGCCGGCGGCAAACGCCTTCCAGAACCTGGAGGCGAACTGAGGACCCCGGTCCGACACGATATCCACTGGCAGCCCGTGGACCCGAAAGACATGCTGTATAACTAAATCAGCAGTCTCCCGGGCCGAAGGAAGCTTGGGGAGAGGGACAAAGTGAGCCGCCTTAGAGAACCGATCCACCACCACCAAAATGGTGGTGAACCCGTCCGAAAGGGGAAGACCAGAAATAAAGTCCAGAGATATGTGTGACCAGGGTCGTTTAGGAATAGGAAGTGGTCGGAGGAGACCCGCCGGTGCCCGTCGAGAGGTCTTACTACGTGCGCACACCGGACAGGCCGCCACAAAGGAACGCTTAACCCCCTTCACTGTCGGCCACCAGAACCTCCTACGGATAAATTCCATGGTCCTGGTTGCCCCTGGGTGGCTGGTGAGGGATGACGCATGTGCCCACTGTAGCAAGCGTGAGCGCGCCACCTTGGGAACATACGACCGTCCCGGAGGACCCCCACCTGGATCGGGCTCCCGCGTTAGCGCCGACCTTACCACCCTCTCTATGCCCCAAGACACGGGTGCCAAAATCAAGGCCGGTGGAATAATGGGATGGGGCTGCTCCTCTCGACCAGGAAGATCAAACTGGCGCGACAAAGCATCAGGTTTGATATTCTTGGAGCCGGGTCTATAGGAGATGGTAAATCGAAATCGTGTGAAGAACAACGTCCACCTGGCCTGGCGAGCGTTAAGGCGTTTAGCCCCTTGGATGTAAGCCAAGTTCTTATGATCAGTCCAAACAATGAAAGGATGTGTCGCCCCCTCTAACCAATGTCTCCACTCCTCCAGTGCCAATTTGATCGCCAATAACTCCCGATTACCCACGTCGTAATTACGCTTGGCTGGTGACAGACGGCGAGAAAAAAAAGCACACGGGTGCACTTTCCCATCCTTTAAGCATCTCTGAGAGAGAACCCCCCCCACCGCGATGTCAGAGGCATCCACCTCCACAATGAACGGAACCTCTGCGTCATGGCGGATCAATACAGGAGCGGATGTAAAACGACGTTTAAGATCGCAGAAGGCCGACTCAGCCCTAGGTGACCATTCAAAGCCAGGGAGAGAGGCCTTAGTGAGAGCTGTTAATGGATTGGCTAAGGCGCTAAAGTTGCGAATAAAGCGCCTGTAAAAATTTGCAAAGCCCAAAAACCGTTGTAACCCCTTGAGCGACGAAGGCCGTGGCCAGTCCAAAACTGCACTCACCTTGGCTGGATCCATGCTCAGATCGCCCTTCGTCAACACAAAGCCCAGGAAGGACACGGTGTCCGTGTGAAACACACACTTCTCAGCCTTAACGAATAGTTGATGCTTGAGGAGACGGTCTAGCACCTCCCGAACGTGCATTTGGTGTTGCACCATATCGCGAGAAAAAATCAGGATATCATCTAAGTAGACAAACCCCGACACCCCAATCAAGTCTCACAGCACGTCGTTAACCAGGGCTTGGAAGACTGCCGGAGCATTAGCCAAACCAAAGGGCATGACCAAATACTCATAGTGCCCATTGGGTGTGTTAAATGCAGTCTTCCACTCGTCTCCCTCTCTAATCCTGACCAGATTGTATGCATTACGTAAGTCAAGTTTAGAAAAGACCTGTGCCCCCTGTAAGCACTCAAAGGCCGTGTCCATGAGAGGTAAAGGATATCGGTTCTTGATGGAAACGGCATTCAATCCCCTATAATCAATGCATGGGCGCTGATCCCCATCTTTCTTATCAACAAAGAAGAAGCCAGCGCCGGCAGGGGAAGTGGACGGGCGTATGTGCCCCGCAAGCAATGCCTCCTCTATGTAGGTGTTCATGGCCAAGGTTTCGGGGCGTGAGAGAGAGAACATTCGCCCGCGAGGCGGGGAGGTACCGGGTAGAAGATTAATGGGACAGTCGTATGATCTATGAGGCGGAAGTGCTTTAGCACGCGTCTTGCTAAAAACGTCCGCCAGGTCCCAATAGATCTCAGGCACCCCTATCAAATCGGGATTAGAGGGTAGATCAGAATCTGCCACGCTCCCCACTATCCTGGAGAAAGAGGGAGGAGACAAAAGGGAAGAGGGGGGGGAAGACAAGGGTTTGGGCAAACTCCCGCTGACGATCGACTTGACGTCGGCCGCCGTTGAGAGTTCGCCCGTGCTCCAATTAATGATATGAACACATGACGACAACCAGGGATGACCCAACACCATGACAGAATAGGGGGAAAAGATGACAAAAAATTTAACCCATTCCCACTCCCCACCCGCCACCCGGATGTGTAATGGAACCGTGCGCTGGGTGACACTCCCACTGCCCAGGGGCCGACTGTCCAGGGCGTAAACCGGTAAGGGAACCCCTAAATCCTCCACTGGGGTTCCCCACTCCTTCACCAATCCCACGTGAATAAAATTGCCCGCCGCCCCTGAGTCAATGAGAGCCTTAGTTCCCCTAATGTCACCCCCACAGTTGATCGCCACCTCAAAAAATGTACGTGAATCAGTGGGTTTGGCAGGAATGAGCCCACCTGCTGGCGCTTCCTCGAAGCCTGACGGCGCACCTTCTATTCCCGACTGGCGCCGAGCCGATAC
Source organism: Notolepis coatsorum (assembly GCF_963971535.1). Lineage (NCBI taxonomy): Eukaryota > Metazoa > Chordata > Actinopteri > Aulopiformes > Paralepididae > Notolepis > Notolepis coatsorum. The sequence goes on along the minus strand of NC_140174.1, from coordinate 133,066,331 downwards.
AGCCTGGACCCGACAGCTGCCGAGAGCGACAGCGCTCCAAGCTGCATGGATTCATCACCCAGTGGCCCACTCGTATAATGCATGGAAGTATCAACACCAGGAGAAGAAGGAAAACATACCTGGGTGTTGTTGACACGCTCCTTCTCCCTCTCCTGGTGCCGATTGTCCATCTTGATGGCGGTGTTGATCAGCACTTCCAGCTGCTCGGGGATCTCACGCGCGGAGAGCGCATCTCGCATCCGCGCTGAGAGTCCCCTGACGAACAGAACCACGCAGACGTTCTTCGCCCAAGCTGTCTCCCGAGCCAAGATCCGAAAATTGATAGCGTAAGCTGCGACCATGCAGAGGCCCTGCCGGCAGTCGAGAAGACGACCGCCAGCCTCGAAGATCGAGAGTACCCGGGAAGTATCGAATACTCTTCTCAACTCCCGGGTAAAGGCGTCCAGACTGTCGCAGATTATTGCTCCTGCCTCTAATTCCGCCGTAGCCCAGGAGAGAGCTTGACCGGTGAGCAGTGTGATAATATACGCTACCTGTGCTGTCTCCGATGGAAATGATCGTGGTTGCAGCCGGAAAACGAGTAGACACTGGGTGATGAATTCCCGACAACCATCCGGTGATCCATCATAGCGAGCGGGCGCCTGCAGTCGTGGCTCGTGGGACCGTTCCTGGACCCCGAACACCCCCCGACTCTCCTCTGCGTGGACCGCTGCTTCTCCCGTCGCCGAATGAACTCCAGCCACTCCTTCTTGGGCTTGTCGGGCTGTGGCCAACGCCGACTGCGCCACCGCTTGGGATGAGCCGACGATCCCGTTGAGTCGGACTAACTCGGCGCTGACCAGCTGTTGATGTTCTTCCATCCGTGTCTGGGCCGCTCCCTGCACCTGGACCATCTCCATGATGGCCTCCATGGAACTCTGATGGTCAGGTCTTCTGTCAGGAATGGAGGTAGGTGAATTCCAATGGGTGAAGGCAATCACAGAGACGGAGAGTGTTTACTCTTGAACAGGTTCGACTTTAATAGTAAGAACACAGAGTAAATTCTAAGAGAGACAAATGCTAAAAAGCACAGGCAAGAATAAGGTAAATAGGAGCTTATTGGAGGTCCAGAGTAGAACCGTCCGCGTTATCCCCGAACGCAATTAGTGAAGACCTGACAATGAACAAGCAGAAGACAGGTAGGTTACATAGACACCAAATACCAACATTCCACACACACCCCCGTGACAGCCAATCAGGAACCACCCCTAAGTGACAGCACTAATTGACAGGGAAAGGACAGGTGACAAGCCCAGTGACATATGCCAGGAATGTGGGTGGTCACCGACCTCAGTTGGTGTCCAGAACGTAACAATCGGGACTGTCCCAAAGCATGTATGCATGAAAGGGGGGGGGCGGGGGACGTCGTTTATTATGATTGATTACCAATAACAGTGTTCGTCTAACTAGCCACATAGGCCCTTCGCCTGGATGGCTATCAGAGCGGTGTCCGATCGGGCTGTAATTTACGTGAAGGGGATCTTATCGTGGTCGGGGCTGATCCCCCCGAGCATTTCCCCGTTATCGATCGCCATCTGGTAGATCGATATGTCCATTGGCTGATGATAAATCCCCTTATTGCATGGTGAAATCTGCGATCCGAAACGTAATCCAAGCTACAGGCTGTAGATCCAGAATCCTGCAACTGGAATCTTCTTGAAAGAAAAAAAAATAAACTGATCCCTTCAGCCACAGGGCACACTGCAGTGACGCGGTGGCGCCCCTAAGAGTGGATTGTCATAACCTCCTCGTGGCATCATTGTCTCCTGTACCCTCCTTGCTACCCTCACTCCTCCGTGTTCCCTTGCCCGTTGTGTTCCTTGTGTCATGTTCTTAAGTCTTGTAAGTAGTTTATGTCTTCCGTTTTCGTTCATCTTTGTTTTCCTATGTCCTTCAGTGTTGTTTTGTATTGTTTCGTCATCCCAGTAAAGTCTGTATATATTTCCACCTATCCTGCCGTCTCTGCCTCCTCTTCCCTGTCTGCAAATTGCGTTCTCACCCTCACAGCACCCCCAATTCTAACACCATACACAAAATTCCCTCATATGTATGTTTATTGATGTGTATGTGTTTTTTCTTAGATTTTAGTTTTCCATGATCTCCACTGAAAATGGGTGAACATTTGTAAATTTCCTAATATTTTTTTAAATGGGAAATATTTTAGTTTTTTTTAACAAGTTAATATAGGTCTTCGAGGGTCATGTCTTTGAAGTTTCTCGCTGAAAAAGCCACCCACTCAGATGATGTATTCTAGCAGCCTCTATACGTCTCTGTTTCTGTGCCTGTAACAAGCGAGCTGCTTTTATCATAGAAATACACAAATTATTGTACAAATACATCTAGCAGTGAGCGAGCCTGTAGGCTACCGCCGAACGGAATTCAGATCCAACTTTCAGACGAGACGTTGCAGATCAAATATGAATCAAGATCCAGCAATAGCATAGCAATCTTACCATACATTTTTTTGTCAGGAACATATTTTAGGATAACATTAAAGGACATTCTGCATGTGTTCCTTGTCCATTCTGTTTCCATTCTGCTTCCATTCTGTTTCCATTCTGCTTCTAGTCTGTTTCATAGCTAAATAGTTTGAGCCCCCGCACCTTCAAAATGCCTGTTCAGTTCAGTTTCAGCCACACATACAAGGAATTTGGTTTGATATGTCAGGTCACACAGAACAATACAACAAAGTCAACACATATCAAGTAAGACAAAGATACTAATATAAATTAATTAATTAAAAAAGTGGGTAACACTTTATAATAACACTCAGTTATAAGACCTTTATAAGGTATTTGTAGATAATGAACCAATCATGAACAAACCATTTATATACATTCGTAAATTATTATTAAATCAACTATAACTATATTTGTATAACATTTACAAATTAGTTCTAGATTATTTATAACTCATTATCAACATTGTTTGTACTTGATTTGTTCATCATTAAATAATGTTGTTTAATGTGTAGTAACACATTTGTAGATGCTTTGAAAAATGGATATGAAAAAACGACTATACTGTACCTCCATTTATTTGTTCATGTTCAACAAATGATTTGTTAAGACATTCATAAAACATCTATAAATCATTTGCAGATGCTATTGTGTGCCCTAATCTGAAGTGAAGCCTATTCATCATTGGGGGCCAACAGCAGAGGGTGCTGATGGCCCTTCAGCGCCAGTGCTTTATCCAATGTAGGGATAACTTTACTTGTGAATGCTTAAAATATATGAAATATAATAGCAATAGATCTACATAACACGTTGATCGTCAGTGAGTTGCTTCCAGTCAACATGCACAAAACAGATATTTTTTTCATTTCATCTTTCTGTCTAATCTCAATAAACTCCAGCAAATCGAGCTTCAATGTATTCCCTTAGAAAGCGTGCCATTTGTCGCTTGATTTATGAATAGTTTTCAAATAAATGCTAGATTATCGATATTATATGTGTCATCATGCCAGTGGCGGCTGGCACCCCTGGTAAAGAGAGCAGGAGAAGAAGAAAATGTTTTATTTGTATTTTAGACCCCTAAAAATAAACTAAACATGTTTAAAATGAATAATATTTACTCATTTGAAGTATGTTTGTGTTTCAAATGCACAATAACGTTAATATATCAAATATAAATCATTGTTTTGTGATTCACATGACGTCACTGTCTCTCCTGATATAGAGAGGACCTCTAAATCTACATCACTGAACTCATCCATCCATACACCAACACCCGCTCACTCAGATCTGCCGATCAGCACCTCCTGGTGGTCCCCAGGTCCAGGCTGAAAACAAGGGGTGATCGAGCCTTCGAGGTGACAGCACCAAGGCTCTGGAACGCTCTCCCCCTGGACTTGCGAACTGCCCCCTCTGAAAACTCTTTTAAAAAACAACTAAAAACACATTTGTTCAGACAGGCCTTTGGGCATACATAGGCACTTCTTCTTGTCCTCACTGTTCTATAGTTTTGTTTTAATTAGTGACTCATGATTTTATCCAAATTCTTTTACTTGGCTAACAAGAAGCTATATGCTAGCTGGATGCAGTCATGTAAATGCTGTATGTTGCTTTCCATTCCTGCTTTTTAAAACGACGGGGACAGATGCAACATGCCCATGGACTGTTACTGGAGTTTCTTTTTTAGTGGATTTAAAAAGAAAAGTGGATTATGGCTTGTGGACAGCTGAATATCTCGCCCCCTTCAACTCTTACTTAATTTACGCAAGCTAGCCTTGGCTCTTTTAACAATATGCAAAATATGCTGTACTCATACTGAAGTTATTCTTGGTATATACCATGTATACTAGGTGATCCTTTGCAGTTCCTTCTAATTTGTGTAAGGTTAGTGCCTGGGATTCCACGTCATGCTGTGTGTGTGTGAGAGCGAGAGAGAAAGAGAGAGATAGAGAGATAGAGGGGGATACTAATTAATTTTGCCGCTGGGGGGCATAACCCACGGGACAATATATTGGTAACTTGTCAGGGCCGCCTGGGAGAAATGCGAGGCCCTGTGCGAGATTTAAACGCGAGCCCCCCCCCCCCTAAAGGTTAAAACAAAATATTCACTCCAAAAACATATTCTTAAATAATAGTGCTGCCCGAGGCTGGGCATGATACATATAGCAAGAGAGAGAGAGAGAGAGAGAGAGCGAGAGAGAGCTCCCATTCTACAGTCAATATACAGTGTTATCGCTTTGTGACACTGAACAAATTTCTCCACAACACACATGTACAAGTGGCAGTAATGCAGAAAATCCAGCAAGGGAAGAAGCAGTGTAGAAAACAGGTGGAGTTTTTGCCTAGCAATGGGAATGCTTTGGCTGTACTGTGTAGATAGAAGTACACACTCTAGTGTTGATGTCTTTGTTTACAAGGCTTCAGGTATGGTTGCTCTGCTACAAACACAGTAGAGCAGCTGTGTGCACATCCAACCTGTTTTAGGCCAGGTGCAGGATAAAACTAAATGTGACTGAAGGAAAAATTGCAATGAACTGACCGACACAATTGACAACTATAAGCAATGCAATGCTCAGAGAGAGAGAGAGAGAGAGAGAGAGAGAGAGAGAGAGAGAGAGAGAGAGAGAGAGAGAGAGAGAGAGAGAGAGAGAGAGAGAGTCTGTGATGATCCAGACAGAGAGAGTATGTGGTCCAGAAAGAGGGAGATGAGTCTGTGGTCCAGAGAGAGAGAGAGAGAGAGATGGGTCTGTGGTCCAGACAGAGAGCGAGAGAGAGATAAGCAAGACAGCTAAGATGAGCCCCTAAAGGATATTCAACTTTTAATGGAAGAACAAAACAGAAGGAAAAGATAACTTCACAAAGGCAACATGAATATCCATAGATCCAAAAGGACAAAGATCAACACTTAAATCCAAAGAGAAGAGGGTCTATACCAGAGAAAACAAAGTAGCAAGGAGCCAACGGCCGACATCAGCTAAATAGGCTAACTGCAAATAGAGTAGCCAGGTACTGACACCAGGTACACACCGTTAGCTACGACAGCTAGCCGGCCCATTTGGCTCAATATAACGTTAGCTACGTTAGCTAGCCGGCCCGCTTTGGCTCAATATAACATTAGCTACGACAGCTAGCCGGCCCGTTTGGCTCAATATAACGTTAGCTACGTTAGCTAGCCGGCCCGCTTGGCTCAACATAACGTCTACGACAGCTAGCCGGCCCGCTAGCTCAACATAACGTTGGCTACGATAGTTAGCCGGCCCGCTAGCTCAACATAACATTAGCTACGATAGCTAGCCGGCCCGCTAGCTCAACATAAGGTTAGCTACGATAGCTAGCCGGCCCGCTGGTCCAACAGAACGTCAGCTACGATAGCTAGCCGGCCCGCTGGCTCCACATAACGTTAGCCAACATAACGTTAGCCTTAGCCACGATAGCTAGCCGGCCCGAGAGAGAGAGAGAGAGAGAGAGAGAGAGAGAGAGATATCCACGGCGGGAATAGAATAGAGTGCATTAAAAACTCACCAAACGTCCAAGAGACAACCGCGTGGAGTTGACAAAGTTCATCTGCCGAACGACCGTCCTCTTCATCTTGGCATAACAATGCTGCACGCGCTCTCTCTAGGCTAGCTAACGCTAGTTAGCCTTTAGCTAAGCTACTAGCCGACATGGCTATCCCGACTGGACCACACGTTAGCACTCAATATTATAACGTAGCTAAAGCTAACTAGCTGTCCCTGCCTTTAGCTAAGCTGACATGGCTAGCCTGACTGAACTTTCTAACATGCAACAACTTTCATCTTCAGTCCATCTGCCGAACGACCGTCCTCTTCGTCTTGGCTGGCATAACCTCCAATGCTGCACGCGCGAAATAGTCAGACGCAGCTGACGCACGCCGGCCGACTGTACACATGTAACCCCCCCCCTTCGTTGAAACCAATAGTATGTCTGCTGCAGAGCCCCAGAGCTCCAATAGTGTATCTGCAGAGCCGCAGAGTCAGGAACAAGTCAGACACATTCTACAAATGTGTCTAATGTGAAATATATAAGCATATAAGCAAAACTAGATTTTAGGTCTGTGATGAAAAAGGGCCTAGCGGGAAGGGGGGCCTCGCAAAAAAAAATTTATAATAAAAAAAAGAATAATAATAATAATAATAATAATAAATAAAAAAAAATTATTTATTTTTATTTTTTTTGTGCGAGGCCCCCCTTCCCGCGAGGCCCTGTGCGACCGCACTGCTCGCACACCCCCTGAGGCGGCCCTGTAACTTGTTTCAAATGACAAGATATACCTCTGGGATTATTATTGTACAGATCTGAATACGGGTGTGCGCGTGGGAGCATGCACAAATATATTACAGTGATAATATGCTGCTCCCGACTCCCGAGTCCGAGAGAGAGAGAGAGAGAGAGAGAGAGAGAGAGAGAGAGAGAGAGAGAGAGAGAGAGAGAGAGAGAGAGAGAGAGAGAGAGAGAGAGAGAAGTTTGTGTAGGCGCTATTGGAAACGTGGCTGCATTGACTGTGATCATATATTGATTGATGGCAATGGTGATATTTGTACTCTACCTACTTAAATATTCGTACCTTGTGGTTTCGCCGAAGCTCTGACGTGCACAGTAGGCTACTCAGTGTGTGGTTTCGCCAATGCGTGCACACATGTGTTTGTGTGTGTGTGTGTGTGTGTGAGCCATTGTGATACCTCGGTACATGTTTGCAAAATGTTTGGTATAGCGCCCCCCCCCCTGGAGAAGAATTCACCAGCCGCCACTGCATCATGCACGAACAGAAGCGGGGTCTGAAAAATCGCTTCTCCGTACTTTGGTCGGCGCGAACCTCACACACACACACACACACACACGCTCCGATGGCAGTGAAAGAAACATCGGATTCACCCAAGATTCGTAACATAGAGTCCTTACCTCACATCTGATGTAGTGCACAAAGATTCATTCAATTCCTGATAGCCATTCCAAATATTGATCGTGTTTATTGATCCAACGTTATATGTCCAAAACACATAATCCACGCTGCTCAGAGTGTCCCCAGTCCATCTGTTATAACGATACTGCATGCCCAAGAAGTAAAACCTGGACCGGACTTCTTAGATCGATGCACAGCCCCAGCCAGAGGGATTCCAATGATGTGCAATACTAGCCGGGAGGCGTTAGGCGGCGGTATTTGCCCTTTGCGAGCTCAGACCCATTCCCAATGATAACATCAGGCTCGATGGATGAAAAATTCATGGATATAGCTAATAAAACCCGGGATTTCTTGTCTGGCCCCGAATGTGCTAACAAATGTCTAATACAGTTAATTATTTGTTAACTTTTTCATCACCTGTTACAAATGTTGTAGACAGCTTTCGGATACACCCTTCTTTGTGACATCAAACAGTGACAGAATTATAACCCTAACCCTATAGATAAATGCAATTTTATTAACATAAAATACATGTGCATTACATATAGTGTAACATGGGGGGTCACTAGGACCCAGGAATACCCTGGCCAGGGATTGACAGAGTATGTAGACGGAAGTCTCACGCGAGTGAGACTTGACTTCGACGTGTGTTGCCGTCTGTTGAATGGAAGCACGATACATTAAAAGAGCCAAGTTATTCGTGCTACCCCACGCTTTTATTAAGGTATGAGCAGGCTAAATGACTGTGTGGCACAGCGGAACAACAACACAATCATGAAATTTGCTGACGACACAGTAGTGGTGGGCCTGATCTCTGCAAACGACGAGAGGGCCTACCTGGAAGAGGTCAAGGTCCTAGCAGGATGATGTCAAGAGAACAGCCTCTCCCTGAACGTCAGCAAAACAAAGGAGATGATTGTGGACTTTAGGAGGTCGGGGGTCAGGGACTACAGCCCCCTCAGCATCGACGGGGCACGGGTTGAGAGAGTGAACAGTTTTACATATCCGAGGACTTGACATGGACCACACACATTGACAGTGTTGTGAAGAAGGCACGGCAACGCCTCTACTTCCTCAGGCGCCTAAGGAAGTTCCAAGTCAGTCAGAAGATCCTTAAGAACTTCTACTCATGTACAATAGAGAGCATCCTGACTGGCAATATCACCTCCTGGTTTGGGAATAGCACCGCACAAGACCGTAGCAGACTACAGAGCCGAACGCACAATTGGAGGGGGGCTTCCCACTCTCCAGAACATTTACAACAAGCGGTGCATGGGTAAGGCTAAGATAATTATCAAAGACTCCAGCCACCCAAACAACTGCCTCTTTGAACTGCTGCGGTCAGGCAAGCGATACCGGAGTCTCATGGCAAGCACAGAAAGACTCAGAAGAAGCTTCTATCCCCAGGCCATCAGGTTGCTCAACGAACAATAACACTATGCAACAACCATCAAATGCACTCACAGCACACACATCCACATGCACACACTCACTTTAGACAAACAACTCCCTGCAGCACCCACTCTACACACTTTAGAACACCTAAACACACTTTATATTTATTGGCAAAGAATTTGCACTACAACCCATACCTCAGTACACCTTACTGTAAAGTGTACCAAAATTGTACCTCATCCCATTTCTGCATTTCTGCTTTGCACTATATAGTATATTGTATATTAGTATATTGTATGGTAACTCAGTTACTTCTACTCTGCATTGAACATTGCACATATGTACAGACTGAACACTTGTGTCTATGTACGTGACTTCTATTTTATACTTGCTATACTTATTTTATTTTATACTTATCCTTTTGTCTAGCACAGTCTCTGGAGCGTAACAGAAAGAAGCATTTTGTATAAAAGTATTCTGTACTTCTGTATGACAACTAATAAAGAAACTTGAACTTGAAACTTGAACTTAAATCTATTCCATCATTTCCGACCTACAACTCTTGTTGTGTAGACGTACTTGATGTGGTGGGCGCTAACGTTACATTTGAATTATGTGTTTGTTCCTAATGTGTGCTCAGTATATACCTCCCGTCTCCCTGTTTCCCTGTGAGTTGCTGTCCCGGAGGCCTGTATCAGTTCCGCAACCGTTCCTATTTCCGGGGTAGGCCTGATTGGCCCCGACAGGCACGTGACCCGCCGCGGCCACGCCCCGCGGCAGCCCCAGGACGCGGCAACGAGGCTGCTGTGGTTCACCGGCGCTTTCCGCCTTCAACGCCGCCCGCAGCAGCAAATTTGCGCGAGCGCAGGATTATTTCAGTGTGTATCATGCAATCATTTATCATTTAACATTTGAAAGGCATACATTGTTGTATGAAATAAAATAGTATAGAGACATATGTACAGCGTTCGATGCAGAATAGAAGTAACTGAGTTACCATACAATATACAATACGCTATAGTGCAAAGCAGAAATGGGATGAGGTACAATTTACAGTAAGGTGTACGCGTTGCAGTGCAAATGCTTCTTACTGTTGCGCTCCAGAGACCGTTACTGTACCATACAATATACAATACGCTATAGTGCAAAGCAGAAATGGGATGAGGTACAATTTACAGTAAGGTGTATGCGTTGTAGTGCAAATGCTTCTTACTGTTGCGCTCTAGAGACCGTTACTGTACCATACAATATACAATATACAATACGCTATAGTGCAAAGCAGAAATGGGATGAGGTACAATTTACAGTAAGGTGTATGCGTTGCAGTGCAAATGCTTCTTACTGTTGCACTCCAGAGACCGTTACTGTGCCATACAATATACAATATACAATACGCTATAGTGCAAAGCAGAAATGGGATGAGGTACAATTTACAGTAAGGTGTATGCGTTGCAGTGCAAATGCTTCTTACTGTTGCGCTCCAGAGACCGTTACTGTACCATACAATATACATTATACAATACGCTATAGTGCAAAGCAGAAATGGGATGAGGTACAATTTACAGTAAGGTGTATGCGTTGCAGTGCAAATGCTTCTTACTGTTGCGCTCTAGAGATCGTTACTGTACCATACAATATACAATACGCTATAGTGCAATGCACGTTAAAAAAAAATTAAAAAAAATTTAAGGGAATCAAACTTGTCACAAAAGGACCATAGGATCCACAGCCAAGCAGCGTTACCAATTGAGCTAGTTGTCGATGGTAAAAAAGGGGGGATTACTGCTACATAATGCTGCCGCGACGGAGCTCCGCCGCGACAATATTATTAAACAGCGGCTCTGTCATTGAAGTGGGAAAAGTGAGCCGTATTGTATATTAGTACATTGCATAGTATATTGTATAGCGTATGGTAACTCTGCGGCGTTGAAGGCGGAAAGCGGCGGTGAACCACAGCAGCCTCGTTGCCGCGTCCTGGGGCTGCCGCGGGCCGTGGCCGCGGCGGGTCACGTGCCTGTCGGGGCCAATCAGGCCTACCCCGGAAATAGGAACGGTTGCGGAACTGATACAGGCGTCCCGGAGTGTTGACCGGAGTGTCGGACGTCCCGCGATGAAGGCCGGGAGGAAGCGACCCTCTCTGCGTGCCCTCCTGTCTCCCTGTCTCCGTCGGTCTCGTAGTGGTGACCGGAGTGCTGGACATCCCGCGATGATGTCGGGGAGGTTGCGACCCTCTCTGCACCGCGCCCCATCTCCCTGTCTCCGGCTGGCTCGGAACGATGACCGGAGTGTTGAACGTCCCGTGATTAAGACGGGGAGGACGCGACCCTCTTTGCGTCGCCCCTGTGCCTCAAATAGATTCGCTATCAGCTCTATCTTTAATCTTTCAAAATGTTCTGTTGCTATCGCTATCAGCTCTATCTTTAATTTTTCAAAATGTTCAGTTGCTATTGCATGCACTCATCTGTCTTTCACTACACACATGAGTGCATGCTTACCAACTCTTAGTCTGCAACACTACTATCACCGACATCTAAGAAGGGAGATCCCCCCTTGAATGGCCCTTCTAAGGTTTCTCTCCTCCACACTGCCTGTGGAGAATTTTTCCCCTATTGTTAGGTTTTAGTGAGTTTTTCCTTACCTTCGCGTGGGGTATGTCTGGGAGTGCTTGCATTCATTAATTTATTTGCATTTATTTTAAATTTGTTGGACCTTATGGTGTTCGTGTTTTGTTCTTGACTTATTGTTATGTTTCTTCTTGACTTGTTTAAAGAAGACGTGTCCGGCCCATGGGGACATTAACGTGTGTTGTCGGGCCTTACAAATAAATTTGATTTGATTTGATTTGATTTGATATTGCGATATGTGATGATGACACGACACACAAGGGTAATAATTATTTGTATTTTCAGGCTGTATAGGCGCCGATGTGTCGTGTCATCATCACATATCGCAATATACTGAGCACACATTAGCGCCCACCACATCAAGTACGTCTACACAACAAGAGTTGTAGGTCGGAAATGATGGAATAGATTTACCAACAAAAAAGGTGTTTAGCCTGCTCATACCTTAATAAAAGCATGGGGCAGCACGAATAACTTGGCTCTGCTAATGTATCGTACAGACTCGCGTGAGACTTCCGTCTACATACTCTGTCAATCCCTGGCCAGGTTACTCCTGGGTCCTAGTGCCCCCCCATGTTATACTATATGTCATGCACATGTATTTTATATGTTAATAAAATTGCATTTATCTATAGTCCTAATTCTGTCACTGTTTGATGTCACAAAGAAGGGTGTATCCGAAAGCTGTCTACAACATTTGTGACAGGTGATGAAAAAGTAAACAAATAATTAACTGTATTAGACATTTGTTAATGATGAATAGGCTTCACTTCAGATTAGGGCACACAATAGCATCTGCAAATGATTTATAGATGTTTTATGAATGTCTTACCAAATCATTTGTTGAACATGAACAAATAAATGGAGGTACAGTATAGTTGTTTTTTCATATCCATTTTTCAAAGCATCTACAAATGTGTTACTACACATTAAACAACATTATTTAATGATGAACAAATCAAGTACAAACAATGTTGATAATGAGTTATAAATAATGTAGAACTAATTTGTAAATATAGTTATAAATGATTTAACAATAATTTACGAATGTATATAAATGATTTGTTCATGATTAGTTCATTATCTACAAATACCTTATAAAGGTCTTATAACTGAGTGTTATTATAAAGTGTTACCCAAAAGTGTCACTATAGCACAGGATGGTCATGTTGCCACGTCCGCCTTGTATGGAAGGTGATGATTCCCAGGATTGTTCCACGATTGGAACTGTTTAATGTAACAGCCTGACACCCTCTTATAGAGCAGCATGATGTCATTACCAGCCTGTCACCCTCTTATAGAGCAGCATGATGTCATTACCAGCCTGTCACCCTCTTATAGAGCAGCATGATGTCATTACCAGCCTGTCACTCTCTTATAGAGCAGCATGATGTCATTACCAGCCTGTCACCCTCTTATAGAGCAGCATGATGTCATTACCAGCCTGTCACCCTCTTATAGAGCAGCATGATGTCATTACCAGCCTGTCACCCTCTTATAGAGCAGCATGATGTCATTACCAGCCTGACACCCTCTTATAGAGCAGCATGATGTCATTACCAGCCTGTCACCCTCTTATAGAGCAGCATGATGTCATTACCAGCCTGTCACCCTCTTATAGAGCGGCATGATGTCATTACCAGCCTGTCACCCTCTTATAGAGCAGCATGATGTCATTACCAGCCTGTCACCCTCTTATAGAGCAGCATGATGTCATTACCAGCCTGTCACCCTCTTATAGAGCAGCATGATGTCATTACCAGCCTGTCACCCTCTTATAGAGCAGCATGATGTCATTACCAGCCTGTCACCCTCTTATAGAGCAGCATGATGTCATTACCAGCATGTCACCCTCTTATAGAGCAGCATGATGTCATTACCAGCCTGTCACCCTCTTATAGAGCAGCATGAGGTCATTACCAGCCTGTCACCCTCTTATAGAGCAGCATGATGTCATTACCAGCCTGTCACCCTCTTATAGAGCAGCATGATGTCATTACCAGCCTGTCACCCTCTTATAGAGCAGCATGATGTCATTACCAGCCTGTCACCCTCTTATAGAGCAGCATGATGTCATTACCAGCCTGTCACCCTCTTATAGAGCAGCATGATGTCATTACCAGCCTGTCACTCTCTTATAGAGCAGCATGATGTCATTACCAGCCTGACACCCTCTTATAGAGCAGCATGATGTCATTACCAGCCTGTCACCCTCTTATAGAGCAGCATGAGGTCATTACCAGCCTGTCACCCTCTTATAGAGCAGCATGATGTCATTACCAGCCTGTCACCCTCTTATAGAGCAGCATGATGTCATTACCAGCCTGTCACCCTCTTATAGAGCAGCATGATGTCATTACCAGCCTGTCACCCTCTTATAGAGCAGCATGATGTCATTACCAGCCTGTCACCCTCTTATAGAGCAGCATGATGTCATTACCAGCCTGTCACCCTCTTATAGAGCAGCATGATGTCATTACCAGCCTGTCACCCTCTTATAGAGCAGCATGATGTCATTACCAGCCTGTCACCCTCTTATAGAGCAGCATGATGTCATTACCAGCCTGTCACCCTCTTATAGAGCAGCATGATGTCATTACCAGCCTGTCACCCTCTTATAGAGCAGCATGATGTCATTACCAGCCTGTCACCCTCTTATAGAGCAGCATGATGTCATTACCAGCCTGTCACCCTCTTATAGAGCAGCATGATGTCATTACCAGCCTGTCACCCTCTTATAGAGCAGCATGATGTCATTACCAGCCTGTCACTCTCTTATAGAGCAGCATGATGTCATTACCAGCCTGTCACCCTCTTATAGAGCAGCATGATGTCATTACCAGCCTGTCACCCTCTTATAGAGCAGCATGATGTCATTACCAGCCTGTCACCCTCTTATAGAGCAGCATGATGTCATTACCAGCCTGTCACCCTCTTATAGAGCAGCATGATGTCATTACCAGCCTGTCACCCTCTTATAGAGCAGCATGATGTCATTACCAGCCTGTCACCCTCTTATAGAGCAGCATGATGTCATTACCAGCCTGTCACCCTCTTATAGAGCAGCATGATGTCATTACCAGCATGTCACCCTCTTATAGAGCAGCATGATGTCATTACCAGCCTGTCACCCTCTTATAGAGCAGCATGAGGTCATTACCAGCCTGTCACCCTCTTATAGAGCAGCATGAGGTCATTACCAGCCTGTCACCCTCTTATAGAGCAGCATGAGGTCATTACCAGCCTGTCACCCTCTTATAGAGCAGCATGATGTCATTACCAGCCTGTCACTCTCTTATAGAGCAGCATGATGGCATTACCAGCCTGTCACTCTCTTATAGAGCAGCATGATGTCATTACCAGCCTGTCACCCTCTTATAGAGCAGCATGATGTCATTACCAGCCTGTCACCCTCTTATAGAGCAGCATGATGTCATTACCAGCCTGTCACCCTCTTATAGAGCAGCATGATGTCATTACCAGCCTGTCACCCTCTTATAGAGCAGCATGATGTCATTACCAGCCTGTCACCCTCTTATAGAGCAGCATGATGTCATTACCAGCCTGTCACCCTCTTATAGAGCAGCATGATGTCATTACCAGCCTGTCACCCTCTTATAGAGCAGCATGATGTCATTACCAGCCTGTCACTCTCTTATAGAGCAGCATGATGTCATTACCAGCCTGTCACCCTCTTATAGAGCAGCATGATGTCATTACCAGCCTGTCACCCTCTTATAGAGCAGCATGCTGTCATTACCAGCCTGTCACCCTCTTATAGAGCAGCATGATGTCATTACCAGCCTGTCACCCTCTTATAGAGCAGCATGATGTCATTACCAGCCTGTCACCCTCTTATAGAGCAGCATGATGTCATTACCAGCATGTCACTCTCTTATAGAGCAGCATGATGTCATTACCAGCCTGTCACTCTCTTATAGAGCAGCATGATGTCATTACCAGCCTGTCACTCTCTTATAGAGCAGCATGATGTCATTACCAGCCTGTCACCCTCTTATAGAGCAGCATGATGTCATTACCAGCCTGTCACTCTCTTATAGAGCAGCATGATGTCATTACCAGCCTGTCACCCTCTTATAGAGCAGCATCATTACCAGCCTGTCACCCTCTTATAGAGCAGCATGATGTCATTACCAGCCTGTCACCCTCTTATAGAGCAGCATGATGTCATTACCAGCCTGTCACCCTCTTATAGAGCAGCATGATGTCATTACCAGCCTGTCACCCTCTTATAGAGCAGCATGATGTCATTACCAGCCTGTCACCCTCTTATAGAGCAGCATGATGTCATTACCAGCCTGTCACCCTCTTATAGAGCAGCATGATGTCATTACCAGCCTGTCACTCTCTTATAGAGCAGCATGATGTCATTACCAGCCTGTCACCCTCTTATAGAGCAGCATGATGTCATTACCAGCCTGTCACCCTCTTATAGAGCAGCATGATGTCATTACCAGCATGTCACTCTCTTATAGAGCAGCATGATGTCATTACCAGCCTGTCACCCTCTTATAGAGCAGCATGATGTCATTACCAGCCTGTCACTCTCTTATAGAGCAGCATCATTACACAGCTCTTTTTATTCTTTCTGTATCTGTATATTTTCTTTTTCTTTCGACTCCTAATTGGGTTCTCCTCGTTCTCCTGCGATTCGCGCTCCCGCTGCCATGAATACCAGATCAGCCTCTGCACATTAGCGGATAATTCACCACGTAAATGAAACATGGCATTTTTTTAAATCTGTAATCACCTTAAACGGGGCCCGCTTGCGTTCTAAATGGAAGGGATCCTGAGTGGTTTAAAGCAGGGGCGTTTTTAGGGTTAGAAAACATTGGGGGCTTCAGCCCGGGTTTTTTTTTTTTTTTTTACACAGAAATACGCAATTTTAGAGTAATTAGAGATGAATACTGAATAACTAGAATCATTAGAGGTTCTCAAAGTGAGGTCCAGGTCCATGAGAGGGATCTGGGCAGTCCCCATAGAAAATTCAAAGTTAACAGGACCAAATCATCAGTTTCTTATTTATTTATTTAACCTTTATTTAGCCAGATAAAACATTGATCTGGTCCAAGAAGCCCCAACAGGAGTACAAATATACATATATATACATATATATATACATATACTGTACATACATACACACATATACACCAATAACAAAATAAAAACACAGTTAAGAATCATACACATAAGCAAATAAACAAACAAACAAACAAACAAACAAACAAACATATGCACAGCCTATGTACAAAAGAAATAAACAGTTCATCTCTAGTCTTTACAGTTTTCTTCAATTACATAAACACTCAAATCAAAAGTATTACACAATTATCAAAACCTTATACTCAAGGAGCAAAATATACACCCAAGGAGCAAAATATATGCCCATATTTGCACCCCTACAATGTCAGCCTCACACTTTTTGCAAAACAATACACACAGTGATTTGCAAAACACTAAACACACTTGCATTACATTAGACACAGAATGTCAAATTACCACACATATGAGCCAATTGGTTAAACACAGCCATCAGATGCACAAACACACCATTGCTTAATTGTAGATACAACAATCAGGTTTAAGCACTATAAAAATGCAGCAGGTGAGTTCACCTGTCTTCAACCAAAATGGAAGGAGAGTGAAGTAATGTACACAGAGAACGTGAAAATATACAATACATCCACCAAACAGTACACAAGACAACCAATGATGCAGACTGATGAAAATATACATTTTCTCCCATTTTCCCAAATCAGTCAACATGGAGAATCACAACAAAAAAGTATCTTGCCAGATCCAGCTAGGCAAAGAGATAATGTCTAGTATTTTCTGTTTACATTTTTTCAATTTTTATTTTGTTTTACTGTAATTTTAACCTGTACTGGATAGAGTATTTTATGTTTGTCTGATATTTGCTGAGCTTACAGTGTTATGCACATAGTAGCATGAAAACTGGGACATGTATTGTTGTGATTCTCCATGTTGAAATGTTGACTGATTTGGTTATATGGAGAGAACATTTATATTTTCATCAGTCTGCATCATTGATTTGGGTATTTGGAGAGAAAATGAATTTTTTTTTCATCAGTCTGCATCATTGATTTGGGTATATGTAGATAAATAAATTATATTTTCATCACAGCATTGGTATTGTGTAGTGTTTGGTGAATTTATTGTATATTTGCACATTCTCTGCATACTTCACTTACAGTACTCTAATCACTGAGAAGTAGAATTGCTAAATGTGTTTTAGGTTAAGCACAGCAGTGTGTGTAACTGGTTCAAACAGAATTAAGTCATATGAAACGTGTGTTTCATATGGTAACAACATGTAGTTTTTTATAAATTAGTGTATGGTTTTGACAAGTGTTTAATTTAGCAAAGGATCTGATGTGTTCTGATAATTGTGTGTGTGGTTGTGCTAATTGTGTGTTTTGAAACACCGGGCCCCGTTTTCAAAATCATGCTTAGGCAATCGGAAAAAAACTGTATTGTGTGTTTCATTATATACATATGTTTCAGTCTTCTCATAAAAAAAATATTCGATTTTTGGGTCTTTTCCTGCCTTTGGTCCGCTTTGCATTCACATCTCAAATGAACCGCAGCAGGGTTCACTTGCAAGAGTGAATGAGCTTTCACACCACCCCAAACCAACCGGACTATCCGAGGAAATGAACCAGGGTTCGATTAAAGCTTATTATAGGACACTGGACATGGGTATGGATGGCTCCAGGTGCTGCTGCGTTAAAGTGCACATCTTCAATATCTGTACTATTTAAAAGCACAGTGCAGGACACACTCAAAGGTTATCGCACCTCAGAGATGGCAGTGGACATGTATGACAGGACAAAGGCCATATGTAATGGCCTTTGGATTGAGGAACATACTACCAGCCAAAGGAGGAAGCAGAAAAGGATGGACGAGTATGTAGTTGAGTCATCTTGTGGCACAAGCTCAGACCTCAGCTCAGAGACTGTTCTATCCAGTCGTCGACAGAATGCTGCAAGAGCTTGAGAGCAGGTTCTCATGAGTTGGATAACAACTTATGAGAGGCATACAGGCATGTTATCCAGCCTCAGACCAGTTTCTCTCAGTGGAATTGCTGCAACCCCTCGCCACACATTACAATATCCAACTATTGCCAGAGGAGATCACAGTTCCAAAGTGTTTCCTGGTCAGGACAGGCAGAGATGCAGTCCCTACTATCCAAAGTGTCTTTTCCCTCCTGGATGATAACGATAATAATAATAATAATAATAATAATAATAATAATAATAATAATAATAATAATAATAATAATAATAATAATAATAATAATAATAATAATAATAATAATAATAATAATAATAATAATAATAATAATAATAATAATAATAATAATGCATTTGATTTATTTATTTTTGATCCGGGGCTAGGAGAAAAACATCCGGGGCTAAAGCCCCGGAAGCCCAGGGCTAACGACGCCACTGGTTTGAAGACTGTTGGTTGAGGGGTTAGTGAAGCGCACGGAGCAGAGGAGGTGGCAGCCGTGTTCATGTTCCACTGTCTCGTGAAAGAACAGGCTCCTGTGCTAAATATTTGATTGAGCTTTTAATGAGCATGCTGTTGGTCGAGTAGACTTATCTTGGCAGCCAAAATATACGATGCAGAGATTTTTTGCCAGGTTTACGAATACAGGTTTTATTGCCATCCTTTCTCTACTGAAAAACTAAATAAAACACAAACAAAACAAACAAATAAACAAACAAACAAGCGCTTCCTTCACCAACGTAGTCGTGACACAAGGCTCTGAAAAAAAAACTCTGGGGTCTGACTTTTGCAATCATCGATAATCTCACCATCTGTCGTACCAAAGACATAGCCTTCACGTCTTCATACTAGCCGAAGAGGCAAAAACTAATTTGTTTCAAAGGTTCCTTGTTGTCCTTTCGCATTCAAATGAAAATGCACCCAGTCTCTGCCTCCCACACATCCTGCTCTCCACAGACTCATTCAGGTGATCATCCACACGCACTGAGGAAACTTGAGGCACTAACGCATAGTTGATTTTACAGCTTTAATCATCCAGAAGGAGTGTGGCTGCATCTCCTGCACCAGTGGTTCCCAAAGTGTGGGGCGCGACCCCCTAGTGGGGTCTTAAACCGGGACAGAATATCCATCAAAAAGAGGTGCCTGATTTTTAAAACGGTCACCCCAGTTCTCCCCCTTACAGATTTTAGGTGTGGGAGTGGCGTTTTGTCCCTGCACCCCAAAAAATGCCTAATCACGGTCTTAACGTGAATTCCTGAAACCTGGGAGAGTGATCTGATTGGCAGCAGCAGGAAAAAGAGGGAACATCTTTCAGCGTGAGAGGAAAGTTCTGTTGCCGTTAACAAGCCCGGGCTGTGAGGCGAACCAAACAGCTACACAGCACTCAGTGTTAATTACCAACAGCTGACACCCTGCGTCACTTCTCAAAGTTCTGCCTCTTAAAGGCCAACTTGCAGGTTAAACCCTACTGATCAATTATGGGTAGTTTACATCATTGGTATATAATTTCATAATAATTTTTTTTCCATTTGACGCTGGAAATGCCACTCAGAAATGGTTAAAAAGGTCCACGCACGAATAACATGCACAAGCAAATTAAAAAGCTTATCAGACGATAGTAGGGCCGTGACGTCACGTCAGGAAACTTATGCCTTATGCCCGTCCGGGTCATAGTACTACTGGCTAACGTTACCGCGCTAACGTTAGCATTATGGCTACTGTCGTGAACCATTTTAGAGTTTGGGGAACGAGTAAAATCATGTACAGGTCCTCTTCTCAGACCTGTGTGGCAAAGCACTGCACACGCATCATGCAAACTACACGTCGCTGCATGTTGATCAATGGTGGCCCACTCGGTGCATCACAGTCAGTGACTGTGATGTACCGAGTGGGCTACTATTGTGCTAACAACGTGCTGCAGCGTCTGGCTTGTTGGCCGGCATGAGTGCCCGATTTGGGGTGGTTCTCTCCTCTTTGTGTGCCTTTGTCCTCGCGGGTGTTCTGCCGGGGGAGCTTGTGGACGCGACAATAGTGGTGGTTGTAGGGTGTTTAAGCTTGTAGCGTTAGTTAGCTCATAGCTATCGTTAGCTTCTAACGGTGTATACACAATATGTACAACAACACAATGATCAAACACCTTATAACTACTACTTTTGTCATGTCCATAAGTTCCCTGGCAGAATACTTGTGAGGACAAGGGTATACGAGGAGGAGAGAACCATTTTAAATCGGACATTCATGCTGGCTAACAAGCTGGGTGTCGGGGTATGTTGTTAGCACAACAATAGCTACCAAGCTAAGCTACGTTAGCTTCTAACGGTGTATAAACAATATGTACAGCGACACAATAATTTACATTATTACATATGGTAACGTGGTTGTGGCTTTTACAAATAGTGGTTACTTTTAGAGATGGATGGCTATGATCACGGAGCAATAGTGTTGTTAGGTGAAACAGATACATTTTCATTCATCACTCGGCTAGTAGTAGCAAGGCTCTCTGCCTGCCACTAGCTGTGTGTGACTCTCAGCCCCCTGGTGCCTGTACCTGCCGTGACGACATCATTTCAATTACACGCGCACGTTATGAACCATTGATTAAAATATCCACGTGCGTGGTGATTGTGTTGGGCAGACAACATTTTTGATAAAAACGCTAAAACTGGGTCAATTTCAATAATTGTTTTTTTCCTTCTTCATGAAAGTCACCATTGGCCTAGTCCACATTGTTTATTGAACAAAAATACAACAAGTTGGCTTTTAACTCCACGACTCTTTCCCTCAACTTAATCCGTCGGATCCTAATAGTTTTTGGCTCTCAGTGTTCGGCGTGCCAATGCTCCCGGGGCTCTGGTTAAGGTGCGTTCTATTGAATTAGTTGAGCTCCCTCAGAAACAATCTGATTTGCTGTACAAACACAGAATCATTCTGTGCTGTGTCGTGCCAAGCCAATTAGATGAATAATTCAAACTTCTGTTGTAACCGGATGCTTCAAGGGTGTCCCTGTGTGAACCAGCATGAAACAACAGGGAGCCTTGGTGAGTCTCAGTGCAATGCAACGAACAGGAGCCCTTGACTCAAAGCTCAAAACATGAAATGTGTAACGTAACATATGAAATACATACGTAACACATGAAATACATACGTAACACATAAAATACATACATAACATGTGAAATACATAGATAACACATACAATTCATAGATAACACGTTAAATACATACATAACACATTAAACACATACGTAACACATGAAATACATACGTAACACATGAAATACACATGAAATGCAAACGTAACACATGATACATACAAAAGACATGACATACATACATAACACATGAAATACACATGAAATGCATACCCAAGACATAAAATACATACGTAACACATGAAACACATACGTAACACATGAAATACATAATTATGTAACACATGAAATACATATGGAATACACAGATAACACATGAAATACATACATAACACATTACATACATACGTAACACATGCAATATATGTAACACATGAAATACATACGTAACACATGTAATACACATGAAATACATACATAACGCATGAAATACACACATAACACATGAGATACACATTAAATACATATGTAACATATGAAATATCAAGTCCTTCATTTATTATTTCTTTATATTCGTGTCACTGTGCGACAAACGTAATACCATTGGATTTCGACTCCAAACTTGGCAACTCATATCCCATTAGCACAGGCCGAATAACAGCCAATAAAACGTCCTTGTCGGAGTGTTTGGCAGGTTTTAGAATGAGCAACAACAGATGATCAAACGATGATGCTCTTTAATCTGGCTGTGTGACCAGTACCAGCCCCACCAGCCAGACCGGTCCCAGCGCGTCTGCTTGAATCACAATGATGCAGGGTTGCCAGTTCTGCACACGCTGCATCTGTGTCCCTGAACACCTCTCTCCCCGCATTCCCATCTCCTGTCTGCCATATTGATGGCCTGTGGCCGAGGTTAATCACTCTGGAAAATGTGGACAAATTGATGAAGCAGCCAGTATACTACTGACCTCTATGGTTTAGCTATAACATTAACACCCCCCCCACCCACCCTAACCCTACCCTACCCTCCCTCCCTCTCTCTCTCCTCCCTCCTCTGACAAAGCAGGTTGTCTCTGGTAAAAGAGTAATAGTCATTGTGTGGTGGAGCTGCTGAAAAAAGGAAATAGGGGAGCGTAATTGAAACGAGGACGAGACTTGTGTTGAAATATTGACTTTTTAAATCCATGGGAAAAGATTTAGTTTTACGTGTATATACTTGTTGTGAGTGATTATCGTTGTGTGTGCATGTGTGTGTGTGATTGTTGGTGTGTGAGCCAGAAGCCAATGTGAAATGCACAGATGCACACACACACACACACGCACGCACGCACGCACGCATGCACGTACGAAGGCACGCACGCACTCGCACGCACACACACACACACACACACACACACACACACACACACACACACACACACACACACACACACACACACACACACACACACACACACACACACACACACACACACACACACACACACACACACACACACACACACACACACACACACACACACACACACACACACACACACCAGTAATGACAGTGACTTCTCATTCCCTCCAGTGGCTCCCAAATCGATTTGGAGTATTTCCAATCAATTAGCGCTGCATTATTTACCCAGAGAGTCTCTGAGAGTCTCGTTGAGACAACAGGAATTATCTTAACTCCACTCCCAAGCTTCCTGATGGGAGAAGAACACTATACTATACTATACTACACTACACTACACTATACTATACTATACTACACTACACTACACTACACTACACTACACTACACTACACTACACTACACTACACTACACTACACTATACTACACTACACTACACTATACTACACTATACTATACTACACTATACTATACTATACTACACTACACTATTACTATACTATACTACACTACACTATACTATACTACACTATACTATACTACACTACACTACACTATACTATACTACACTACAATACTACACTATACTATACTACACTACACTACAACACTACTATATTATACTATACTACACTACAACACTATACTACACTATACTACCGTAATTCCTCTAATAGTAACCCCGGCTTGTATTTGTTTCAACTGTAGCGGGTACCAGGCTTGTATTAGGAGGAGGCCTGTATAAGAGGGAGGCCTATATTTCAAATTTTCAAACGGATCATAATGAATAAATCAACATTTTGTGTCAGTTTGAACCCAGTAAAATGTACTGGGTTCATTTATTGAAACCAAGTACTGTATGAAATAGTAAACAGTGCAATTACAGGTGGTCACTGGTCATTTCAACGTTTTCAAAGTGAAATCAAGTAACTAGCTCAGTATGCAGCTCAGTATATTAGTAACCCGGCTTGTATTAGGAGGCCGGCTTATAATTGCTTAGCTCAAGAGCGCACCCGGCCATTAATAGAGACCCGGCTTGTATTTGAGACCCGGTTACTATTAGAGGAATTACGGTATACTACACTACACTATACTACACTATACTATACTATACTACACTACAACACTACATTATACCACACTATACTATATTATACTATACTACACTACAACACTACACTATACTACACTATACTATATTATACTATACTACACTACACCACTACACTATACTACACTATACTATACTACACTATACTATATTATACTATACTATACTATACTATAATATACTATACTGTGGGGATAAGAAAGTAGCGAGCCAGAGACGTGGTTGGAGTTGAGGTACTTTACTTCTCACTGCACATAGCATTTACAATAACAACAAACTTAGCCCGGAACCGGAAGTGGTATTTACCCTTTACCCTAAACAGTAAAACCCCTGCTCTTAAAGGCACAAGCCCACCTTGGTGAATGTCTCTTAATATAGGTCACCACACAGGCCCCCCCAGAATTCACTAATACAAAAACTGGGTAGCACTTTATAATAACACCCTGTTATAATACATTTATAGGGTATTTGTAGATAATGAACTAATCATGAACAAACCATTAAATACATTCATAAATGATTATTAATTTTTGTTTTTAACTATATTTGTATAACATTTACAAAGTATTTATAACGCATTAGTGGATAATGAACAAACCATTTATATACATTCCTAAATGATTATTAAAGGTGCTATGCATTATAAATGTCATTTTTCAGTCTCTAGCATTGTATTATAGTAATAGGAGTTTGTATCAATGTGTTTTTGGGCCTAAATACTATATTGGCGAATTCCTCAGCTACAGCCCATCCCCTCTTTGCCTCTAGTAAATCAGGTCATGTTGATTTGACGACCTGGTGCACGTCACAGGGCGCTGTTTATAGCGCACGGTGATGTGATTGGCTCTGTGGTTTTAGTAATGCCCGCCTCCATTCTTGCTACCTGCAGGGTGGAAGGTTTGTCCAGAAGATCACTAATCAGCTGAAGCCTGATGCGGTTCCCTCGGTCTTCGACAGACAGACCGGCGTTAGCTCTCGGGACTCGGGAGCGATCGCTAGCTACTTAGCACCAGCCGGGGCCGGCGTTAGCAACCGGGAGCGTCGTTGAGCATTCAGCCTGCTGGCTACCTAGATCCACTTCAACCAGCGTCGCGGAGCATTCAGCCTGCTGGCTACACAGCTTGTCGGTGTGCTAATAGCCTCTGCAAGCTAACGGTAGCTGGCTAAACAGCTTGTCGGTGTGCTGGAGTCTCTGCAAGCTAACGTTAGCTGGCTACACAGCTTGTCGGTGTGCTGGAGCCTCTGTAAGCTAACGGTAGCTGGCTCCAGGCTATTAGCACATCGACAAGCTGCTGGAGCTCCCGCGGTTTCATTGCTGGGTTAAGTACTTCTATTCTATTCACATAATACGCTTACTTCATATATCTACTCCATTCACATATATGCCTACCACTTGTATCTATTGCTATGTCCGCCTACTACAATCTCATGAGCTGTCTAACGCCTGTCCCGTCTCCCTGTCTTCCTATGACTTGCTGTCCTGGAGTATTGACCGGAGTGTTGGACGTCCCGTGACGAAGGCCGGGAGATTGCGACCCCCTCTGCGTGCCCCCCTGTCTCCGGAGGTCTCGTAGTGGTGACCGGAGTGCCGGATGTCCCGCGATGATGTCGAGGAGTCCGCGACCCTCTCTGCGCCACCCCCTATCTCCCTGTCTCCGGCTGTCCCTGAGCAACGACCGGAGTGTTGAATGTCCCGTGACTAAGACGGGGAGGACGTGACCCTCTTTGCGCCGCCCCTGTGCCTCAAATAGATCCGCTATCAACTCTATCTTTAATCTTTCAAAATGTTCAGTTGCTATCGCTATTTGCTCTATCTTTAATTTTTCAAAATGTACAGTTGCTATTGCATGCACTCATCTGTGTTTCACCACACACATGAGTGCATGCTTACCAACTGTCCGTCTGCAACACTACTATCACCAACATCTAAGAAGGGAGATCCCCCCTTGAATGGCCCTTCTAAGGTTTCTCTCCTCCACACCGCCTGTGGAGCTTTTTTCCCTATTGTTAGGTTTTAGTGAGTTTTTCCTTACCTTCGCGTGGGGTATGTCTGGGAGTGCTTGCATTCTTTCATTTATTTGCATTCATCTAAAAAATGTTTGGACCCTATTGTGTTCTTGTTCTGTTCTTGACTTATTGTTATGTTGTCTTCTTGACTTGTTTAAAGAAGACCTGTACGGCCCATGGGGACATTAACGTGTGTTGTCGGGCCCTATAAATAAATTTGATTTGATTTGATTTGGTTGGCCAGTGGAGATGTCGCAGAGGAGAGTGGCGTTAACTGTGTCGAACGAGTCCCAAGTGGATGGACCCAATGACCGCCCGAGAGAGGCAGTCGGCTACAAAGTTGTCCTTGCCCGCCACGTGCTGAATGTCCGTGGTTAACTCGGAGATCGCCGAGAGCTGCCGGTGCTGACGTCCCGACCACGGCTCCGAGGTCTTGGCCATGGAGAACGTTAGCGGCTTGTGGTTCACAAAGGCAGTGAACTGACGGCCTTCCAACAGGAATCTAAAGTGCCTAGTGGCGAGGAACAGACCCAGCAGTTCCCTGTCGAAAGTACTGTACTTACGCTCGTTGTCGCAGAGCTGTTTGCTAAAAAAGGCCAGTGGCTGCCAGGCACCGCCCACCCACTGCTCGCACACCGCCCCCACTGCATAGTCAGAGGCGTCTGTCGTGAGGGCGCCCGGGGCAGTGGGAGAGGGGTGCGCCAGCAGAGCAGCGTTGGCTAGCGCGGTCTTGGCAGCCCCAAAGGCACTGTCCATCCCGAGGACCAATCTAACTCGTCCTTGGGCACTTTGCCCCGCAGGGCCTCATACAAGGGGCACATGAGGTGGGCAGCATGGGGAAGGAACCGGTTGTAAAAGTTCACCATGCCCAGGAACTCCTGTAGAGACTGTACGGTGCGGGACGAGGACAACTGGCAACGGCCTCCACCCTGGCGGGGAGTGGGGTGGCTCCGTGTGGAGCGACATGGTGTCCGAGGAAGGTGATGTAGGACTGCCCAAACTGACACTTGGTCCGGTTGACGATGAGGCCGTGTTTACTGAGCCGCTCAAACAGCTGCTGGAGGTGTGCCATGTGCTCCTCTATGGACGTACTGGCTAATAGAATGTCATCCAAGTACAAAAACAAAAAAGGCATGTCCTGGAGTCCATCAGGCGCTGAAACGTCTGTGCCGCCCCCATGAGCCCGAAAGGCATTCTTAGGAATTCAAAAAGTCCAAAGGGTGGGGAGCTCCAGTAGCTCACCGCGTACCTCGAACGCTATTTCGGCGTCGGGGACAACCGTGCGCGTCACGGATCTGGGGTACACGAGTTCGACTCCCGGACTCGCCGTATTTTCTCAGAGTGTCTTTCCCCCGATCTATACCCCATTCAACCTGTTTCTGTCGGTCATACAGACCAGAAAAAGCGATAAACGCTAAAAGAACCAGCTGACTGGTCAAAGTTTAAAAATAAAAAAAAGTCCAAAGGGTGTAATGACAGCTGTTTTTGGCACATCCCGTGGATGGACCGGCACCTGGTGGTACCCGCGCACCAGGTCCACCTTGGAGAAGATGATGGCCCCCACCATCTCCTGGTTTGGGAATAGCACTGCACAAGACCGTAGCAGACTACAAAGAGTGACACGTTCAGCCAAACGCACAATTGGAGGGGGGCTTCCCACCCTCCAGAACATTTACAACAAGCGGTGCAAGGGGAAGGCTAAGAGAATTATTAAGGACTCGAGCCACCCGAACAACTGCCTCTTTGAACTGCTGCGGTCAGGCAAGCGATACCGGAGTCTTAAGGCGAGCACGGAAAGACTCAGAAGAAGCTTCTATCCCCAGGCCATCAGGCTGCTAAACGAACAATGAACACTATGCAACAACCATCAAATGCACACAGCACACACACCCACACGCACACACTCAAACAAACAACACACTGCAGCACCCACTCTCCACACTTTAGATCACACAAACACACTTTATATTTATTGATAAAGGATTTTGCACTACAACTCGTACACCTACTGTAAATTGTACCTAAATTGCACCTCATCCCATTTCTGCCTTGCACTATATAGTATTGTATATTAGTACACTGCACAGTATTGTATATTATATGGTAACTCAGTTACGTCTATTCTGCATCGAACATTGTACATATGTCTATACTGAACACTGTGACCTCATTTTTTTTTTACTTCTAATTTACATGCTATACAATGTTATTTTATTTCATACTTATCTTGTCTTGCACAGTCTCTGGAGCGCAACAGTAAGAAGCATTTTGTATAAAAGTATTCTGTACTTCTGTATGACAACTATTAAAGAAACTTGAAACTTGAACCAGGTGGGTAGAGAAGTCCTGTATGTGAAGGACAGGGTACCGGTCGGGGGTTGTGGCGTTATTAAGGTGATGGAAATCGCAGCAGGGGTGCCAACCCCCGCCAGCCTTTGTAACCATGTGTAATGGAGAAGCCCACGGGCTGTTCGAGCGGCGCACAATGCCAAGTCGCTCCATGGTGGAAAACTCCCCCGATTGCTAGCTTGGCTGAGTCGAGGCGCCGGGCCCGAGCATAGACTGGGGGTGGGGGGCCCTCGTGGTAATATGGTGTTCCACACCGTGTGTGGCCACTGCAGATGAGAACGTGGCTGTGGTGAGGTCAGGGAACCCGGCGAGCAGGCGTTCATACGGGTCCCCGGTGGCAAGTGTATTCAACAGGCAGAGAGCTCCGCCCCCCCCAACCGCCCCAAGTGTGCAGGGGTAAGAGAAAAAAGCGATCAAGCGACAGTTTTTAACATCTACTAGCAGGCTGAAGGCACAGAGGAAGTCTGCTCCCAGGAGTGGCATGGACACCGCAGCCATAACAAAACCCCAGCCAAAACGGCGCCTCCCAAAACACACCTCCACATACCTGGTGCCGTAAGTACGTATGAGCGTACCGTTCGCTGCGTCCATTTGGGGCCCATGTCTGCCGTCCATGGTGTCCACGCCCTGTGCCGGCAGGATGCTGCATTGTGCGCCCGAGTCCACCAGCAGCCGCCGGCTAGACGAGGAGTCAGTGATGAACAACAGCTTGCAGTCATGGCCGGCACCCACAGCCACTAATGAGCGCCGGCCCTGGCGTTTCCCTGCACCTTGAAACTGCATGGCTTGCGACACTGCTTGGCCCTGTCCCCAAACCTGGCATGGTAATAATCACGTCAGGGTCACCAATGTGGGGATAAGAAAGTAGCGAGCCAGAGACGTGGTTCGAGTTGAGGTACTTTACTTCTCACTGCACATAGCATTTACAATAACAACAAACTTAACCCGGAACCGGAAGTGGTATTTACCCTTTACCCTAAACAGTAAAACCCCCGCTCTTAAAGGCACAAGCCCACCTTGGTGAATGTCTCTTAATATAGGTCACCACAATACTATACTATATCATACTATACCAGGTGCTTCCAGCTTTGTGCATGCTGTTGTTTTATTCAAACACTTAACACTAATTATCTACAGTTGAAAGGGTTTCCTTCCCAAATGCTGTATTTCTTTCCCATTCTGGAAAAAAATTTAACTAGACATAACCTGTCGGCTATTATAAGAATATTCATAATTAATTTAATGTGTTAATCAAACCACATAATAGCTGTGGGGTGACAGTGGGGCGACAGTGGAGCAGTCATCTGGTAATCTGATGGTTCCCGGTTCGACTCCGGTTCCTCCTGGCAGAATGTCGAAGTGTCCTTGAGCAAGACACTTAACCCTTAACTGCTCCCGATGAGAAGGTTGGCATTGTATGGTCGCTTTTGCTGTCAGTGTGAATGTGTGAGTGAATGGATGAATGTGAGGCATAAATTGTAAAGCACTTTGGATAAATCTCTATATAAATGCAATCCATTTACCATCTTAACACCAAGCTGCTCTGAGGCTATGTATTAATTCTATAGTATATTTTAATAACTGAATAAACAAAGTCAATTGGGTGCTGGAAGCTATCTAGCAATAACATTTCCTTTCACTGCATTGCCCAGTTGTACAGCCGGCCTCTTCGTATTCCTTCTTGTAAAATGTTTTACTTATAATTGTGCTATTCTATTGTGCTATATTTAATTTATTTTATATCCCATTTTATTTTATTCAACCTCTTTATTTACAGTTGTACAGCCCTGCCTATATTTTATTTCATAATTCTATTCTATTCTATTGTGTCTTAGTTCATATTTCATTTTATTTTACTCCACCTCTTTATTTTATTATCTGTCTGACTGTTTGTCTGTTAATGTCGCACCGAAAACGATCAAAGCCATCACAGTCCTTGTATGTGAAAACTACTTGGCAATAAAGACCTTTCTGATTCTGATTACGCTTAAAACGATATCTCGCCAAACAGAGAAGTATTATAGTCTAGGCCAGGGGTACTCAAACATTTTTATACCACAACCCCATTTTATTTAGGATTTTTTTTGGCGACCCCACACTTAATGTATCGCGTAATTCCAACGTGGAATTAAGGAATATCAAAATAAAAGCACACGTTGTTGAACTTGATCATGTATATTTATTAGAAAATGTCATTACAGCACTGTTATCAATACACATTTATAAAATGAGGCATATTTCGCCAAAATATGTTGCCAGAACCTAACATAAAAAAAAAATATTGATATATATATATATATAATTTTTTTTACTTGCCAATGCGCTGTCATCTACCCACGACCCCACTTTGGGTCACGACCCATAGTTTGAGAACCACTGCTCTAGGCTTAAATTAGATTCATACTGCCTCAGGACTATGAGCACATGAAATAGAATAATTTTCATAATTGTCTTATTGTTCTATGACCTATTTCCCCCCATAAAATGTCACAGTGCTGTTTTAATAATGTTTTAAGAATAACATAACAGACATGTGATGGTGGTGGTTGACAGCGAGTTTATCCCAGAGTGGCCCGAATTCTCAATCCACCTTTTGTGACCACGCCACTAATTCCAGATTTTGAGGAGTGGTTAATGTTTTTAGTTTCATAAGAATAGCGCCACCATGAGGCCAGGTGACTCAGAACTTCACAGGGCCTCCTTGCTATGGTAAGGCAAACATATTGTTAAGTTAGGTGGAAATCGGACTAGGAGATTATTGAACGTTTGGTCTGATGGTGGCGCTAGAGGTAAGGTCATGGGATCACCAAAATCAATAAGATTCTAGGGGTCATGAATGTGTAGCCTACCGCACATTTTTAAAGATTAGAATGGAGGGTGAATGGTGAATAGACTGCATTTATATAGCACTTTTATCCAAAGCGCTTCACACATTCACTCACACATTCAAATGCAGATGGCGGAGGAAACTATGCAAGGTGACAATGAATGAAATGATGAATGAATAAAAAGTTTATTTTTGAACATGTATTCTCCATATTCCTCCAAACAAATCACAATATCAAGCTCCGTCATACATAACAATCATAATGAAAAATAAATTAAGTCAAGAGCAATGTAGTTAGTTTGTTGACATGTTCAAAAAAGGAGTAGAGGGAAGCTAAGCTTATTGATCCCTACCCCCTTACATTTACATTTTTATTTTCTTCCATTAAATTCTACTTGATTTAACATAATTTAGTATAATACATTATATATTATACTTTGACTTATAGTACAAAAAGAAAAAACTTGAGCACTTGACAGCAGTAAATACAATACCACACTACATAACACAATATAACATTACTTTGTTTATCCGCATTACTCAATTCTATATTTCTCTAATGTGTATTTTTTAAGCTGCTTTTTTAATTGTGCAATATGTTTACTCATTTTGATGTATTCAGGTAAGTTATTCCACAACTTCACTCCACAAACGGATATGCACATGCTTTTCAGCGTGTGTACCATTGGTTGTTTAAGATTCCCTCTCCCTCTTAAATTATATTCTCCTTCCTTGTCTCTGAAACATCTTTGAATGTTGCCTGGGATTAATTTATATCTGGCTTTGTATACAATGAGAGCAGTTTTGAAATCAACTAGGTCCATACATTTCAATGTTTGTAGCTTTATAAATAAGTTATTTGTGTGTTCATAATATCTAACATTGTTGACTTCATATATGGAAGGAAGAGCGTACAGTACAGTGTATACAGTGTTTTTTGGTTTAGAATGTGTCTTATCTTACTGCTCATAAGGCTATGTTGTTTCCATCCTACACCAGCAAAAGGGCTACAACAACAAAAAAAGCATTTGTCATTACTAAAACTATGTATCTCAAATAGGAGGGAAGAGTGTCAAGTTTTAAACTGTGGATAACAAACAGAGAAGGTAAAGACAACTTTGAACTGTTAACACATTCGGGGCCGGCCACATATAAATCCGTGTTTCGAATCCAACGGTTGAGGACCAACCACGGACATGTCCGT
This sequence comes from Notolepis coatsorum, assembly GCF_963971535.1. Classification (NCBI taxonomy): domain Eukaryota; kingdom Metazoa; phylum Chordata; class Actinopteri; order Aulopiformes; family Paralepididae; genus Notolepis; species Notolepis coatsorum. The sequence continues at coordinate 133,033,853 of NC_140174.1, read as the reverse complement.
GGCAAGGTTGTTTTGGCTTTTATTCCATTGTAATAACCTACTCGATGTCACCCTGCGGCACTGCAGATTTACCCTACTCTTGGAATTCTGAAAAGTGCATTACCGGCCAGATCCTCTTAGGGGCGCTGTCTCGATAATGCAGTGTGCCCTGTGGCAGAACGGTGCACTCTTTGTTTGACTTTCAATGGGGTTTCCAGTTAGCTGGATTCTGGATGTGCAGCCTGTAGCTTGGAATACCTTTTGCGACGCCGAATTCACTATGCAGTAAAGGAATATATCATCAGCCATTGGACATATGGATCTACCAGATGGCGATCGATAACTGGGAAATGCTTTGGGGAATCCAACCGGCCCACGGTAAGATCTTTTTCACGTAAATTACATGCTGATCAGGGCTTGTTATGATAGCCATCCACCCGATCAACGAATGTGGCTACTGAGGCTAACACGGTTATTGGTAATCAATAATCAGAAACAACGTCGTCGTCCCCCCCCCCCTTCATGCATTCATGGTGGACTAGGGCGGGCAATTTTTTTTGGAAAATCAATCGAGTGGGGTGTCTAAAATATGTGTTTTTATTGTGGGGAATTCAAATATCGGATTCTTTTTCGGATCGGATTATATTTTGGATTTCAAAATGGCCGATTTGACCATTTTTCACCCCTTGACCATACATGGATGCCAACATGAATCTGAAGGAAATCCTAACATGCAAGGTGTCTAAATGATCTGTTTCTTAATGGGGAATTCAAATATGAGTTCATTTTTGGGATAGGATAAATCTAACCTACATCATTTTGGATTTCAAAATGGCAGATTTTACCATTTGAACCCCTTAGTCATACACAGGTGCCAGAATGAATCTGAAATAAATCCTAACAAGCAAGGTGTCTACATTATGTGTTTTTTAATGTGGAATAAAAATACAAGTTCATTTTTAGGATAAGATAACTCTAATCTACATCATTTTGGATTTCAAAATGGCCGATTTTACCATACCCTTTTACCCTAGGTGCCACACTTCAGCAAAGCTACGGAAAAATTATGATGAGATTCCAAACATCGCCCTTGCTAGTGTAAGGTATGGCATAGGGCTAAGGCCAACTGCAGCTATAGCAACTGCAGCTCTGATTGATGTAGGACTCATCTTAGAAGATGAGTAGATGACACAAGTAAAGTGATTGATAAGAACAAGGTTAAGATAGCACAAGAAAAGTTGATGCAAGAGCTGGGGGAAGAGTTTGAGGAGAAGTGCAGGGAGGAGGAGGGGATCTCCTGTATCCTCTTTGATGGGCGGATTGACATGACCAATGTGATGATGGAAGCTGAGGGCAGTGACCAATCTTTTCCTGCAAAGATCAAGGAAGAACACTATAGTGTTGCTAGTGAGCCTGGCAGCAACTATCTGTTTCACGTTACACCAGAGAAAGCAACTAAAGTGGAGTCCCATGCAGAGCAGATTGCTAAGGTCCTGTTTTCTGGGCTCAACCAATGTCTCAACCAATGTCAACACTGGAGTGAAGGCAGGTGTAATGCGGAAGCTTGAGCTGCACCTGGGGAGAAAGCTGGTCTGGTTGGTGTGCAACCTGCACACTGGTGAACTTCCACTGCGCCGTCTCATTGTTGAAGTTGATGGGGCTACTCTGTCAGACAACAAATTATCCGGGCCAATAGGACAGCTCCTTGATTCTGTTAGACTTGGAGATCAATCCTAACTTCACCAGGATCTTTCTTGGCCCTCCACTGATCAAGCTGCCTGAGAAGATCATTCAAGATCTCTCAACTGATCAATACTATGGCTATAAGCTGGTCTGTGCAATCAGAGATGGAGTGCTTTCTGCAAGGCTGGCTCTGCTGGAGATTGGACCGGTAAACCACAGCAAACAGACGCCTCAGGCTCTGGGTGTCAAAGCATCAACTTAAAAGAAAGAACGTGAATAATCTACAATGCATTGTGGAATTCATCATTGGAGTGTATTATCCATGTTGGTTCAACATGAAGGTCAAGCACTCCTGGATTGAAGGGCCTAGGCACATCCTGTTTTAGCTGGACTGCCTCAAGTCTCAGAGGAAGGAGGTGCTGGATGTTGTGATGCCAACTGTGAGAAGATCTGCTTGGTATGCCCACAGTGAAGCCATCCTCCAAACACTGCTGTGCTCTGAGGATCAAAAAGAGAGAATTGAGGGGGTGGAGAGAATCCTGGCCATCAGGGGAGAGGGGGATCCAGACACTCAGCTGGGAGACTCCTCCTTCAGGATCAGAAGAACACCTCACATCAATAGTGACGCTTCCAGCTTGGTGGCTTAATCAGCTGGTCAGAAGATGTGTCAGTCACCTCTCACCTGCTCCCTAAGCACCTCCGATGTGAAGAACTTCCTCAACACCCCCATGGAGGTTCTCGACTGGCCTTGCCACACACAAAGCATCAAGAGGGTTGTTAAAATGGTGACTGAGGCCTCTGCTAAGTACTTTTCACAAGAAAAAAGGGATGGAGGGATCAGGGCTCAGGAGACCAGCAGGAGGCTGATGTCCAAGAATGAATCCAAGCAGGACTGTCTGACTGTTTGTCTGTTAATGTCGCACCGAAAACGATCAAAGCCATCACAGTCCTTGTATGTGAAAACTACTTGGCAATAAAGACCTTTCTGATTCTGATTACGCTTAAAACGATATCTCGCCAAACAGAGAAGTATTATAGTCTAGGCCAGGGGTACTCAAACATTTTTATACCACAACCCCATTTTATTTAGGATTTTTTTTGGCGACCCCACACTTAATGTATCGCGTAATTCCAACGTGGAATTAAGCAACCTGATCAAATTCAAGAAGATAGAGGCTTGATGGAGCCCCATCGATTTTCTCAATACATTGAGACGTTTGTTAAAATGGTTACTGAGGTTTCTGCTGAGTAGTTCTGGAAAGAGCTCACCTATTTATGGCTGACGTTGACTTTAACTTTGTGTTTGTAGGTTGGTGGCTAAAGCAGTACAGTAGGAGACCTTGCTGTCCAAGAATGAGTCCAATCAAGACATTGGAACCTGGCAAAGTTAAAGAAGTCAGGAGATCGAGATTTAGCACTTAGGTGTTTGTGTGCATTACAAATAAAATGTATTATTGTTAGTATTATTATTATTATTGATCTTTGGAGTTGTATCCAGTTATATACAGTTCACTTGTTAATACATTTGATGGCTTTGTCATTATAAATGATTTCCCATATATTTTTTTATCTTTGAAAGGGCATGGGTACATTTGGCAATTTTGTAATACAATACCAATGGGTTCAAATGGTAAAATCAGCCATTTTGAAATAGAAAAATTATGCAGGTTACAGTTATCCTATCCCAAAAATGAAATCATATTTGAATTCCCCATTAAGAAACATTTAGACACCTTGCATGATATGACTTCCTTCAGATTCATGTTGGCATCCATGTATGGCCAAGGGGCGTCTATACTTTCCGTAGCCACATTTCTGGCAGACACTCTCTGATTGGCCACTGTTGCCCAATCGCGTGACAAGCTGTGTCTTTTCCGCGTCGAACAGCCTGCAAACTACCTGGCGTTCTATCGCCATGCTCTAAGACAAACTCTAACCTTAACCAACTTCGAAAGAGTGCCTAAGCTTAACCGTCGAAAGAACTTGCCGTCACGCTCTAAAACAAACTCTAACCTTAACCAACTTCGAAAGAGTGCCTAAGCTTAACCAGTGTAGAAACAGGCGTCGGCCAATCAGAGAGCGTCTTGCCAGAAATTCGGCTCCAAAATGATGTAGGTTAGAGTTATCTGATCCAAA